>NC_141879.1:491355875-491980875 GCF_056163025.1 Triticum urartu
ATGGACAGGAGCGTGGATGAAGCCGCCGTCTGTCGTGATGGTCATGAAATCGCGGGCGTTGTCAGCCTGCATTTGTAGCATTCCGTCTATCTCAATGTTGGACGGTTGATATCTGAGGAAGAACTGCCCCGAGGTATGAAGGACATCTTGATGGATGATGTCCGCAAACTCCGACTGGATGCGAAAGAATTCTTGTCTGATGTCCGCGTCTTGGATTGCCGACAAGCTCGCGGCCCAATCTTTGAGATTATTTGGTAGCAGAAGGTGATGATGGTCCCTTACGATCGCCCGCATGTGATGGAGGGCGTAGTAGGCATCCTTCTGACCGCCAGGCGGCTGCTTGACGCAGCAGAACGTCGTATTGTGGACGAACACGTGCTTACCGTACTTACGAACTGCCCTGATGAAGGTGCCTCCAGATTTGGCGTAGCCAGGGAGAACATCATCAAGAACTTTCTTGATATTTGTGTAGTCTATCTTGGAGTTACGGTTCGGGTCGAAATACGTGGCCATGGAATATTTCGGGCTTAAGAGGATGAGTGTGCAATGTGTGTCACTGCACAGAACACGGAATGTTAGAAAAAAAAGAACGAGCGAAATCTAAGAAATCATATGTTACGGGGCGGTTAAGGGATGACTTACTCAGGAAAGTAAGGCACAAGGAAGTTATCCTTATCTGGGTTTGCCAGAATGACGTCTTCGAGGTGTGAACTCGTGACTTGGTGGTCCCCAGTGCTGCTCAAGAGCTTGGCACGCATGTAGAAGGGGTCGACGATCACGATGTCCGGGGTCTTGTCTCTAATGATCCGCATCTCCATACTCAGCGAAAACAGCCGAACGAAGGTGTAGTGCAGCGGATGAAGGTTGAACATAGCAAAGATGTCATCAAACCGCAGGACGATCGTACCCCCGATGGCGCCATCCACAAAGCCCTTGCCCTCTGGCACCTTGGCCACGAAAACCGGGTATGCCACATCATTCTCTCTGAGACGCCGCTTCTCCAAAGAAAGAACAATGTCGTGCAGACTCCGCATAGCACCGGGTGCAGCATTGAGCATATTTGTCGGTACCTGAGCTGAATCGAGTACCCCTTGACTATGTGTTTGGGTGCCGTCGGATGCCCGTCGGAGTTCACTTCAGTAAATTCCTCCCTGACGGTGCCGAGCACGTTCGGGCGCCAGTCCTTCCGTCGCCTCTTCGGTTGGCTGCCATCTGTGCGTGCGCCGCCATCATCAGTGGTGGCATCCGCGGCGCCATCATCAGTGGTGTCATCCCCGACGCCACTAGGGGTTGTGTAGTCAGGATCGGTGTCTTCCGCGGCATCCTCATAGCGGTGAGGTTCTTCCTCCAACTCCTGGGACAGCTCCCAGAATTGCTTGCCGCCTGAACCGCCGGCCTCATCGTTGTGGGCCATGTTTCGCTCTAAATAGGAAAAAAGTTTGGTTAAAAAGTTGGTTATTGTCAAGGAACAAGATCATCGTCTCATCATTTAGGGTTTGTCGACACCGAGGCATCCTAAAAGCTAAGCTTTTATCATTTAGGGTTTGTCGACGCTGAGGCACCCTAAAAGCCTAAGCATACATCATTTAGGTTCTCATCGACACCGAGGCACCCTAAAAGCCAAGGTTTCATCATTTAGGGTTTGTCGACGCCGAGGCACCCTAAATGCTAAGTTTTCATCATTTAGGGTTTATCGATGCCGAGGCACCCTAGGTTGGGCCTAATCACTTGGCACTAATTAGTTGGCTCTATTGCCACCTATGTTGGGTTTATCATCTAGGGTTTATCGATGTTGAGGAGAATTTCTAAGTTGGGCCTAATCACTTGGCTCTATTGCCACCTATGGTTTAATGCAGCAAGAATAAAGGGGCAGTTGATCCTACTTAATTAAGTACTAAGATACCCCGGCCCATGCATTAGTAGCAAGTACCTCATATGTCCGATTTTTAGCAAAGTCATGCTAAAATTCACGGAAAAGTTCAGCATGACCTTTGCTGAAAATAGGACATATGGAGTACCCAAATTTGCCGGAACGGAAGTTAATCGACATTCCGGCAAACTCAAGGGCCTCTTGGGGTACCTGCAAAATCATCACGACACGAAGGGCCTCTCAAGGGCCTCAAGCAGCAGCGGCGTCTCCCAGGACCCCATTTTTTTGCTAAATTTCTTTGAGCAACAATCAGAGCAGAAAATTCAGCATATTTCTATACAATTTTTTGGTATATATCAGGTTTTGGCTGCATTTGCAAATGCATCATGTACTGCAACCCTCGAGAATTCCTAGCATGAGTTTTGTCCATCACTTTTGGCTCACTTATTAATCTACTCATCCTATGTCAATATCCACATGCTATGTCATCTGATGTTCCTGAATCATTGTAGTTTAGGCACCATACAAGATTGTTAGTTCAATGTGCTTTATATCCTAGTTATACTACTGCAGGAAAGGAGGATCATCATACACATATATATGTATAGCAATTGACAGGAGCTTCATCATTTTTAGTAACAACAATACATATATAGCAATTGGAAGCAAACAGATGTACACATAAGATAGAAATGTAGTGCTGAAAGTTTAATGCTTACAAAAGACTTGCTGAAATAGTGAAAAATATGGAGTCACCAAGCTGGCTAAGAAACTCCCAAAGTCCGCTAGCAAATCCAAGATCTAATCCTGTTACACACATCATAACAATTTAAGATAATTAGGATAAGGATAGTAGGAAATGAAAAAGAAAGAGCTGAAAAAACAATCGCAATAGAAAAATAATAAAAACCTAGTCCTAGAAGAAAATAAATCCTAAAAGAAAAGAAATCCTAAAATCTGGAGCAAGTCCTAGCAGTAGTAGTCCAACTAGATGGCCACCACTACTACTCCTATCTCTGTTTAGCATCATCCACACAATAGTCCTAACTCTGTGAATTTCAAAAATAAAATAGAAGTCATGTATATAGTTCAAAGTTTGAAACATAAGGCAAGATAGTCCCAATCTTTGAGACTTCTCTTATGGTGTATATATATACTGATTAATTACTGAATTTGAGCATGTTGTATCACCCGCGGACTATTACACGGTCGTGATGACGGAGCTGGGAGTGCATGGCAAGCAAAGAGGAGAAGGTGATGTGAGATAAATAATAATCATGAGCAAATTGCAGGGAATATGAGTTGGCCATTGGAATTTTGTTTGACACAGCTGAACAGCAAAGAAGGTGCCGTAGAAGCAGCTGCTACTGCTAGCTCCACTACATACATACTAGCCACTCTAAAACTACATCAAAATCAATGGGAGATGTATTCATAAGCAAGTTAAGCCCTGGAAGGGCGCAAATGTATAGACAAGAACAAGGCATAACACATCAAAATCTTCATAAACAAGTCATATATCATAGGAGATCTATTAAGCCCTGGAATGGAGGAGACAGGGGCATGGAGAAACGCACCTTAGTGGAGAAGAACCGGGAGGGCCAAGGGGAGCGGGACGCAGAGATCTTAGGAGCAGATACCTCCACAGACGGTGAGGCCGCGGTGGCCGGAGGTGGAAGAATGCGCAGACGCTGTAGACGGTGGAGGCATCGGTGTCGCAGAGGCGCCGGAGACCTTGCCCTACGAGACAGAGAAGGGGCCGTCGGCTGCGCAGGCGGGGGGCAAGGGGAGGAGGAGGGTCAGGGGGTGCACGGTGCTACGTCGCTGCTCGGCGCCGACGGTGAGGAGGAGTCCGGCGAGGGTCGGGGCGGCGGGGGTGGGGGCGCGGGGGCACGGGGGTGGCGGGGGTGGGGGCGCGGGGGTGGCGGGGGTGTGGAGTCCGGCGAGGGTCGGGGCAGCGGGGATGGGGGCGCGGGGGCGGCCGGGGTGGAGTCCGGTGAGGGTCGAGGCGGCGGCGTCGTGGGTCGGGGCAGCGCGTGGGTGGATCTGGTGGTGAGGGAGAGAGGGTCGAAGGGGATCTGGCGAGGGAGAGGGAGGATAGCTAGGGGGAAGCTTACTAATGGCGCACCACACCTCGGTGTGCCATTAGAAATCTTTTTTTTAGATAGCAATGGCGCACCCCGCAGCGGTGCGCCATTAGAATGTTTTTTTTATTACAGTTCGAGCACAGGTTATATTGCACCTAACGCAATCCACATCAGAACCCGCCCACTAGCCCGACTGGTCAGCACACAGCACACACACCAGGAGGTCGTGGGTTCGATTCCCAGGCTCTGCAATATTTTTTTGCATTTTAAATGCTGTTTGATATTTATTTGTGTTTAAATATGTTCAAACTTGTTTAAATCATAACAGTAATATTTTTTTATACAAACAGTAATATTTTTTAAAAAAATATGTTCAAATTTGTTACTTGAAAATATCATCGGCGGCGGCGGTGGAGCGGGGGAGGGTGCGGGGGGTGCCCGTTGGCGATGATGGAGCGGGGGAGGGTGCGGGGGGCCGGGTGCTCGTCGGTGGCGGTGGAGGGGGATCGAGATCGAGTGTCCTCATGAATTCAAAAAGTGCCCGTGAAATTTAAAAATATTCATGATATCAAAAAGTGCCCATGAAATACAATCGAGAAATGAAGACTACGATTTAAATACAATCGATCTTAGCTAGCTATCTGTTCACAATCTTCTTGCCCTTCTTTTTCGCAAATGGAGTTCTTCTGTGGAACGGACGTCCTTTAGGTAGGGAGGTCCTACTTCTTCTTGTGGTGTGTGCTGCTACTTCATCGTCGTCGTCATGTTCGATCTTCGGGTCGCCGTACTTGTCGAAGTCTTGCTCATTGGCTACTCCATCCATTCCGATGATCTTCCTTTTGCCTCTCCTCACGATAACACGACTGGGCTTTGACTCCATCGGTGCTCACGCCCAGCACGATGTTCCTTGGATCCTTCCCAAATTCTGGGTATTCGAAGTTCAATGCTTGCCACTGGCTCGCATCCTTAGGGTTACTCAGCATCTTGTCTTTTTTATTTATCTCCGGATCATTTCCGTCATCTTCCCGCTTCTTCTCCTCCCTATCCGCGTGCCAACGCAGGAGCTTTGCTACCTGAGGGTTCGTGAAATACCGCTGCAGACGAGGAGTGATCGGAAAGTACCACACCGATTTTCGAGGAGCTTTCTTCCTCTTCTTGTATCGAGTGACGCCGCACACCGGACATATGGTATACTCCGCGTGCTCGTCCCGATAAATGATGCAATTGTTCATGCACACATGGTATTTCACGTGCGGTAAATCCAGAGGACACACGATTTTCTTCGCCTCCTCGAAACTGGTCGGGCACTTGTTCCCCTTGGGAAGACGTTCGTGCCAGAATGACATCTTCTCGTCGAAGCATGCGTCGGTCATTTTGTGTTTTACCTTCATCTCCAGAGCCATGAGCGTTACTTTCAGGCGGGTATCCTCGGGCCTGCATCCTTCATACAATGGAGTAACCGCGTCTATCTCCAGCTGATCCAGCTTGGCTTTCTCTCGGGCGGCAGCTCTTGCGTTATCCGTCTGCTTGAGAAGCAGCTCTTGAATATGAGGGTCCTGCACCCAGCCTCCATCGTCGTCTGCTCCGGCATCTTCATCTTCATGATCATGCCCTTCGTCTTGATCTTCCTCATCATCATGTACGACATCTTCTACATGATGACTGTGTACAGCATCACCGTCGTGATCATGTCTTGGAGATTCTTTATCTACTCGCCCGCCCTCGCCGCGGTGGTACTTGTCTTGTTGCCCTTCCTCATTTCTTGCCCGGCCCCCATGGACGACTTCATAGTCATCTTCATCACCTTGCCACCGATAGCCATCCATGAAACCACGCAAGAGCAGGTGGTCCCGCACCTGCCCGGAATCTGGGTCCGCAATAAGGCTCTTCAGCTTGCATCTTCGACACGGACATCTTATCTCCGTCTTGTTCTTTTGAAGCATCTCGGCCTTCGCGGAGATCAAAAACCTATTCACGATGCCTTCGGTCATCGTGCGGACCATGGTCGCCTGCGGGGTAGAGCAAAACGATATTTTAGAACCAAGAAAAAATTTGGCATGACCTTCCCTAAAAATAGGACCAAAAAGAATGCATAGTGCCAAAATTCTCGCCGAAACGGAAATGAATCAACATTCCGGAAAAATATTGGCAACTATCGCATTTCAAATACCGGTACCTGCAAACACAAACATATATGCAACACCACAAACACATGCAACACCACAAACATACATAGATCTAGCTAGGCCACAAAAAGTGCATGTGCACGTTGTTGGAGCGAGCTAGGGAGAAAAAAAGTAGATCTACATCATCAAGATAGCTTTCCCCTTACTTACCTATCAAAAAAGGTAATTTCACAACTTAATTTTGATGAATCTATGGTGGAAATGAGGTGAGGGGGAGGAGGCAGCCGAAAGCTTGGAGAAGGAGGTGGAGGGAATGAAGTGGGGAAAGTGAGTGGGTAGGTGTGGATGTCCAAAATATCTTGTTGGGGTCCCAGGTTACTAATGGCGCACCACCTGCAAATGCGCCATTAGTAACCCTGGTTACTAATCGCGCACCTGCAGGTGGTGCGCCATTAGTAATTTTGCAGAAAAGTAAAAAAATATACTAATGGTGCACTTTTACAGGGTGCACCATTAGTAGTTTAAACTAGTAATGGCGCACTGTGAGGCGGTACGCCATTAGTAGTTTTGCAAAAAAAGAATAAAAAATCAGTACTGGCGCACTCCCTGTCTGGTGAGCCATTACTAGTTAGAACTAGTAATGGCGCACTTCGGTAGGATGCGCCATTAGTATGTATGTAAAAATGAAAAAAAAATTATCACTAGTGGCGCACCTATTTTCTGGTGCGCCATTAGTGTCTTCCACACTAATGGCGCATCACCAACTGGTGCGCCATTAGTATATAGTAGTGGCGCACTACTTCCCTGGTGCGCCATTAGTGTCAATCCTATCTATAGCCCTTTTCCTAGTAGTGTAACTGTCGAAACTGAATTTTGCTGTCGAAACTGAATTTTGCTGTCGAAACTGAACGCACTAGCAAGGTGAGGCTACACGTCGGTCAACTGACTTTTTCATCTCTGGTCAGTCAATTTTGCAGCCGTTGGATACGAAATCAAGGGCCTGCGGTTCATCTTCAACCTCCACCACCATGAGCCAGCCAAACAGCAGCCCCCCGCCGCCCGTGGCCGGCGGTGCGCCGCCCCGCCCGCCTCGAAAACACTCCCCACCACCGGTCCGCCGCCGCCCCGGCCATCCCTCTAGGCCCCCCCGTGCCAAGCTTTTTCTCCGGCGATCCCCACGCCACCGCCCCGCCAACACCCCGCCACCGCCGGTGACCACCGCCCCTAACATAGGTAGTGGGGTACCTCTCCGGCGAGCCCCCCTCCCCGCTGCGGCTGGTTCTTCCTTCACCCCGGCGGCATCGGAGTGAAGTGTAGCTAAATCGGAGCAGCATCACAAGCAAGAGCAAGAGCGAGAGCAGCAGCGCGAGCAAGAGCAGACCAGGCAGGGGACCGAGAGAAGAGCAGAGCAGCAGCGCGAGCGAGAGCTAAAGCAGCAGCAGGTCCTACTGATGTGGATGTCGCCGCCGCGGGAGCGACGCCGTGGAGGAAGTGGTCGGTGACGCCGCCGTGGATGGAGTCGCGCCGTGTCAGCTCGGGACCGAGCGCCGACAGCACCGTGAGATCAAATCAAGAAGAAAATGCGGTGATTAGTGTACAGCCTCTTTGGTGGCGCCGATTAGGCCGCAGCTTCATCCGAGGAAACGGTGATGATGATTCTCTTCCAATGGTGCAGGTGAAGACAGCGGTGTGGGAATGGAGGTGGCGCGAAAGACGAGGGGAACGTCGGGGCAGCTCCTTGGAGGTGGAGGATGGGGTGGCTGAACTGGCGGGACGATGAGATCGACGACGGATCCTCATCCGGTACGGTGGATGAGGGATGTCGAGGTGTTGCTGTGGACGACGTCGTCGGGGAAGAGGCTCCGGCTGGGTGGCGGACGGAGCAGGGTGTGGGGTTTCGTCGCGGGTTTTCGCGGCCTCGGTGTACGAATGGGTGGGCGGATGGGATGGCAGTGGGGAACCATGGCTTAGAGACGCGCTTGTCCGAAATGTGGGGTAAGTTACGAAAGTACCCCCACCGATTTGAGGCGGTTCTTTCGGTTCAGGGGTACCACGGGCATTTTGCGTGTCGGGATTTCACGGGTGGTGCGATTTTTCGCGCGCGTTGTAATTTGGGAATAGCAAGGCGCGGGTTGAGATGGAGGGAGTTGTCGGAGCACAACGAGACAAAGATATATCTTAAATATTTCGGGCTAACAAGGCGCGGGTTGAAATTTCCGGACAAGCCTAACGTGTACTGTACCAAATCAATGCGCCCTACAAATGTCATTCAAAACTTTGAATTCATGTTATGTTCAATTAAAATATTTCGCTACGTGTATAATGCATGCAACCTACTACTCAAATGAACGTTTTAGTGCATTCCAAACGTATATACTACCGCTTCAATATGAACTAAATTTGAATTCGTTTCTCTATTTGAATAAGATCTACATTAATGATTGTTGTGAAGTCAAAGCATTTGAATTCATTTCTCTATTTTAATAAGATCTACAATCATCATTATTGTCAAGTTAAACCATCATTTGTGTATTATCTTCACAGCACACCACATGATTAGTCTCGAGTTACATATGAACTATGTGTACTATATGAACTCGAACTAGATTTTTTGAATCCACTTTATTTTGATTTCAAATCACATTACATTTCTAGCTCTAGCTAGATATTCATAATCTAAACCATGTCTCATATGTATAATGTGTTTATCACATTATGTATGGTGCCCCACCCCCTATGCCTACAAGTATTTAGATGTGAGTTGCAAACACCACACATTACCACAAATTCAAATAAAATGTGAGAATGTTCGATATATAGTATTGTTTAGATTGTTCGATATTTAGTTTTAAGCTGCAAACGCCACACATTATCACAAATTAAAATAAAATGTGAGATTGTTTGATGTATAGTATGGTTTAGATTGTTCGGCATTTAGCTGTGAGTTGCAAACACCATGCATTATCACATTATGGTATAACATGTGCACAGCACGTGTATCACTGTTATATTCATGCATGCAATGTTTAAAACACTATGATCTCCTATTCAAATATATGAATCTGCTTTCATATCAAATTATGATCTTTGTTAGTCTCTTACACCCACACAATCCTCTAACCTTTGTAGCTACCACTAACTTTCTCTCGTGCATGCACACGCCCACCCCCTCCCTCGGCATTCTATCCACCGGGCACATTCATTTTATTTTCTTTAGGTCGTTCTCCCAGAGTCTCCACAACTCCTTTCCGACACACACCGATCGATAAACCTCTGCAGTGATGCCTGCCTACAACATACAAACACACCTTCAATCTCCTCCTTTATGTGTCCTTGCCGGTCAGACACACGTGTAAACTCTCGCCCCTCTTTTCATCGCTCTCTCACAACCGCACACTCCTCCCCCTATCTAGCTAGTAGTTGGGCCTCTGGCACCACCTCCTAGCTCCATTCTCTCTATCTATCCGTCTCGCTGGGCCTTATTTGCCTCTAACAAATGGACGTACACCGACCGATCTCTCGCTATACATATAGCTAGCTAGGTCCTTATAACTCATTTTTACCCACACGTCAATCGATCTACCTCATTAGTTGTGTCTCTCCCTTCCTCCGACAAACAACAATTGATCTACCGATCTAGGGCCTGTTTGGTTCCAATAAGTCACCTGACTTATAAGTCAGGTGACTTAAAACCAATGACTTATAAGTCACGTCTGTTTGGTTGTCACCTGACTTATAAGTCACCTGAGCACATCTTTCCATCTTTTTTATGTGAAGGTGGTGGGACCCATGCAAAAGGGGGTGACTTATAAGTTTTAAGTTGGGGTGAAGCAACTTATGACTTATAAGTTTGGGTGACTTATAAGTTGGGTCTGTTTGGCAAAATAAGTCACTTTTTTCACTTTTCGACTTATAAGTTGATGACTTATTTGAAACCAAACAGGGCCCTAGTTAGGTTTGCTTACTAAACACATGGTTCCCCTTCATCATCCATGGATGCGTCCCGACAGATCTATCACGCACAGGCACACACAGAAACACATCCCCACTCTTATTGATAACATTGCAGTTCCACCCTCATTTTGTCTAGTAGGCCTCTCCCACCATATTCGAGAAGCAACTCCATCACCCATCCAGCACTCTACCCCTCTCCCTCCCTCTCTCTCTCTCTCTCTCTCTCTCTCTCCTTTCTCTCTCCCATCATATTTCCCGTCCTTCAGTTATGTATGGATGTCGACCGATCTCCCTCAAGACATAGCTGGGTCTCTCCTTCTCAACACATATACGAGTCATTCTAACTCTAGTTAGGCCTCTGCCTACCCCTCCCACCACCCCCTCCCCCCCACACACACTGATACATCGAGCGCTCTAGTCATGTCTCCCTGCCACACACAAACTTGACGTGTGCCCTCTAACGTTCCGGTAGGCCAGTCGCCCTATATCTTTGACTTGTACACACACACAATTTCGATGGCTCTCTTCATCGATCTCGCACCCACCCACTTGATCCTCTCTTCGACTCTATCGATAGCTATGACCCCTCCCTCTCTTCTCGTGGATTGCCCGACCCTCTATGTATGATATGGATAGGCCTCCATTTCACACACATTGCATGCAAATTTTTGTTTGAGATGTCATTGACACATATTCCCACAAATAAATCATGAAATCAACACCCCACCCCACCCCCCACCCCAAAACAAAAAACACTCACGAACGTGGTTTGTATCTATCACACACACCCACATAGGTGGGGGCGTGCACGAAGAGAAGAGGTGCATGCACGGCGCACGTACTCCCGTCTCTTTCCCAACCACACCCGCGCGGGTACACGGTGGAGCTCATTTCTGTATGAAAAAGGCAGCCCACATGGTAATTTGGCACGTGTACTGGTTGTCCACTTGGTGGAGGGAGGATCGTCTACCACGGGTGAACAAACAAATTGCGACTTGACGTGTTATGTTAAAAAAAGAGGCAAACCATGTGGGGCCTACCTTAGAGGCAAGGCTCTATACACTGGAGTACGTTTGATGTGTCCCGTCAACTCACAGAATGAGGAGAAGCTTGCTTAGTACGCCATCTCCGCCGCCCACGGGCGCGGTGGCTCGCAGGATGAGGTGAAGATTGCTTACTACGCCTTACGGCCGCTCCCTCGCCCATGCGCGCGGTGGCTCGCAGGACGAGGAGAAAAATTTACTACTCCCTCCATTTACTCCTCGTCCCTACTACCTTGGTTATAGAGATTATATCATATTGTTTGGAATATATATGTCCTTTAGTAGATTTCAATATGAACTACTAGTGCATACTCCAAACACTGATGTATATAGACGTATTTTAGAGTGTAGATTCACTCATTTTGCTCCGTATGTAGCACTCTCCCTCGCCCCTCGACCCTCTCCCATGTGGTGGACGTGAAGCAATTCATTCGGTCTCATATAGCTAGAACGATATATACTGCACTACCATTATTGCTCGACTTCCCGAAGAGGCGAAGAGCCAATCGCAAGGTCAATATTTTGGAGATGCCAAGCGCAAGGTTATAGGAGAACGAGTAGTAGGTGTCGCGTCATTTATATATAAATCTTTTTTTCTTCAGTGGCACGTACGCAATATGATAGGTTCATATGGAGAGAAAAGGAAGCCGCTCCACTATATACATAGTCAGGACGGGCCAGCCTACACGGTTGCTTGCTGGGGTTGCTCTCTTCACACTCTCTCGCACAAAACGACTGTGGCCACATCTCTAACATCCCGGCGGATCACGTCCGCTTGGGGAAGGGGTGGATGCTTAGTGTAGATGCAGTGGCCGTCGCCAACGGCGAAACCCTCTGTTGGCACGTCCCGATCAGGGGTCCCCGCCGTTCTCTCTCACAAAACCGGTGAGGTTGCCTTCATCACTTGCTCACTGCCGCGAAGTGGGCAGTTGCCGCCTCCCGCCGCCTCCTCAAGGTTGAGCTACATCCCTCCTTGAGCCACGTCATCAAAATTGATGTAGCCGTTAGATGAAGTAAATCAGTCCATAATAGCCGTCTGATCTTGACGTTGAGAGGCTCCGCACTAAGCCACATGCAAGCATGCAGAAATACCATGCCACATGCATGTGAGTGGGTTTTAAATCACATCAACATGTCTGCATGCAAGCATGCACCAGTAGCATGCATGTAAGTGAGCTTTTAAGTACCATTAACATGTCAAAACGAAAAATATAACCCCATTATGCAGTAGGAGTTGGCTGATCTTTTTTCCTTACGGTGGATGATCTAAATGATGATGCGAGTTTATTTAGTTTGGCTACCACATTTGTCATGCGGTTATAGAGTTTTTTTGTTCTATGAAATCGATAATTTTGCGCAGAGAGATATACCATTGTTCCGCGCCAACGTGCGGGGACTCATCTGGTAATATTTAGGAACAGAGGGAGTACTATGTAAAGAGTTAGGTGTCGCACGGTGATAGTGTGAGGTGGGCCATGTAATCACTGAGCCTGCGTGTTTTCACTGCTCTTGCACGCCTCCACTGTAAGAATGGAGAAAATTCTAATCTAGTAGTAGTAGTATTCCTCCTTTCGCCAAAAGCGTGGGACATCCAGCAGTCCTACAACCTTAGTAATAAAGACCAATGAGCTGTCAAATCACATAGACCCAGCAGTAAGTTGGACGGATGAAGCAACCATCACTCTTGTGCCAGTGAGAGGTCGCGTCCGCTCTGCCCGGGCATGAATGCGGCACCGATTCTTTGGAGCGGCACTGACCATTTCGGGCGGGAAGCGCGCGCGGGCGATGGAGGGGCTTTGGGTGGGCCAGGCTGGTCAGGAGCGGGCGTGGCAGCTGTCCGCATGTCCCTACGGGACACACCCAGAAACGAGAGGATGCACCGACTCTCGCGGCTAAAATCATACACTACACAACATCTCTCTGTAGGAGTAGGTCGATCTATCGCTCTCTCTAACACACACATGGTGTTAAACACACACACACACACAAAAACACACACACACACACACGCACGCACCTTGGTCCCATTGCACCTTCTAACGTGACTTATTACACCTAGATGGAGGGAGTAGTAAGTATACGAGATACGGTGGCACACTGACTTAAGTCGAATACAAGTGGCCAAAATTTGTGTGCATGTTATAATAAGGATTCACTTAAAATAGTACGTGAGCGAACAGAGGGATCAATTGGACAGTGTTCCCGAGCAGTAGCGAGATGTGTGAGGTAAGATACACCGCTGGCGCTTTTAATTTTTCTTATTAATTTGTTTGTTTCACCCTCTGGCTGGTGGGACCCAGCATACTACGTGGAGAGAGGTAAGGTGACTAAGGCTGCATTATTTCTGCACCACTGTGGATAGTCTTACCACCAAAGCCACATGACACGATTATGATTGAAATCCCAATGACTCCCACACACACAAAAAAACACGGCATGCTTGTCACACGAATGTAGGAATGTATAAAAGGTTATTTCCCTCTCATTGAACATAACGGGAGGGTTGTGTAGCTGGTTAGCCTGTTCGCTCACTCTCTCGCCCTCTCCCGCTGGAGCCTCAGCGCTTGTAGTTGCTCTCTTCACACTCTCTCGCCCTCTCCAGATCTAAACAAGACTTCGATGGCCTCTCTCTCCCCTCACTGCTGCTCAAAGAGCCGGCAGGATCCGTCCGCCGGGAAGGGAAGGAGGCTTAACGCTGTCGCCGTCGGCGAGGGACTACCGGCGCAGCTGTTCACTTTCTACCCAGCGGCGGCGCGGGAGGGCCTCCGACCCCTTCTTCTTTGTCGTCGTCCCGTCGCCCACCGAACCACGCCCCAAGAACCTTAAGGTATAATTTACTTACTCCACATGCATTGCTCTAGCTGCATGTATACCATGAATCTAGGACGTGGTTCAAAGAGGAAAGGAGTGGGGGAAAGTAGTGGGAAAAGTTGTATATAGCATGAATCTAGGATGTGGTTCAAAGAGGAAATGAAGGGGGAAAGTTGTATAACATTAATCTAGGACGTGGTTCAAAGAGGAAAGGAATGGGGGAAAGTAGTGGGGAAAGTTGTATCGCATAAATCTAGGACGTGGTTCAAAGAGGAAAGGAAGGGGCGAAAGTACTAGTTCAAAAAGGAAAGGAAGGGACAAGGCTGTAGAGTTTGAGCAGGACTAGATTTGCTGCGCTCACATAGGGAAAGGCGTCTAAAGATAACAAAACTAGGACCAACACAAATATGCTCCTTGGTTGCTTATTCTTTGTTGCAACAGACTGTGCATGACCACAGTACATCGGTAGATGCACATGGTGCTGGTGCGTCCACTGTCCCGTGCAACTCATTAGCTGTTGTTAATCTAAGGCCCTGTTTGGTTAAAAACTCCCTAGTCCCTACCTGCTGGGTTCCAGGGACTAAACATGGACTAGAGGTTATTAAATGACATGCTAAAAGACCATGTTACCCCTAGTGATGAACTAATAGAGACAAGGTGCGATGCGTGGCAGGGGCAACTATTGGAAAAAGTCCCAAAAAGACTACCTCGGGGTCTTCTTTCTTTAGTCCCAAATGCCCACTTTTAGTCCCTAAAAGTCCCTCCTCTTTGGTTTAGATGGGACTGACACGGAGTTTTTTTAGTCCCTGCACCAAAATGTCCATGTAAACAAACACCCTCTAATAATGCCGCTGGAAAATTGATGCAATGCCACAGTTAAAAGCAAATTACATGTTTAACGAATTCTATTGTTAATATAATCTCTATGTTAATATTAATCAATGCCACCATTTGAGAAATGCTACTGCCTTGCTTTCTTTCCCATTTAGATAAGGTAGATGCTTCTTTTTGTTGGCTTCTGTGTCATCCACCGTTATTGACCACTAATTATTTCCTTTGTACCTCGGTGTAAACATGGTTATCTGCTTCACCTTGTTGCCATTGTGACCTTTTGTTGCACTGCACAAAACACTTTCGTTTTAAGAGTGTTTTGTGCAGTTCAACCAAAATGTCACACCGACAACGTTGCTTGATTGCTTGATCTTAGTGGAACTGCACAAGAGGAGATCTTACTTCCTATCCGTTAAGGCGAATTTGGTTCAGATCTTCTTCTTGTGAGTTGTTTGAATTCCGCATCATGAGAGGTCAGTACTAGCCTTCTTTCACATGATTCTGCAGGGTGCATTCATATGTTGTGCTACTTGTACGATAATGTTGCTTGATTTTAGTGAACTGCACAAATGGAGACAAGACTTCCAATCTGTATGTGCACCGTAATATCCCATGGAGGTAAGATAAGGATATTTCACAACTGCTGGCCTGTATTTTGCCACTTTCATCAGAAAATTAAGTTTAGTACTATACTTGTGCTCCCTAATTGACATGCCAAATCTTACATTGAAGGCGAAGCTTGTTTTTTATTGAACCAAGTGATGAAGGGGGAGAACAAGGGGAAGAAAAACAAAAATCAACTCCCAATGCTATAATGAAGCACTGGAACTGTGATGACACAAGTAATGATAGAGTTTTGCATCTTAATTTATTGCTATGGCTGGAACGAGCAATTGTTTTGCCACTGATTTGGTGCCACTCTTAATGTAATATGTAATTATCTCTACTTGTGCAAACAGGGATCTTCTTTGAAGATACCATATATTTTAGTGGAACTGCACAAGAAGATGTTGGAAACATTAAACTAATCGAGGAGTATATAGTAAGCATGGCCACCACCGTAGATTGCAACAGATGGTTCCGTAGAATTGCTTCATCTATATGCTCTACACAATAAGCCTCCTGACAAACGTTGGTACTCGCCCACTGATTTCATCCATATTATTGAGCTTTGTCATCTCTATTGGTGTTGTGCTACTGTTTAGATATTGTCCTGAAAAAGTGGTATTGTCCTTGAGAAGTGCTTCATCTGTGTTGTTTTAAATATTTCCTTTCCTTTTTTTTAGCAAACAGTGATGCTAGCATTTAGTAGTCCTCTTGTCTTTGCACAACAGGATCATCTTCCTCTGAAGAAGAATATGGAGTACGTGAAGTGACTAGTTCCGATTATGCCAGGATGAAGAAGCCCTGTCTATCTTATCATCAGAAGGAGCAGTTGAAGGATGGTTACATTACTCCCCACAAGACCAAACTAACTTCAGCTCAGAAGGACTGACAAAATCTCCATTTTTTTGTTGTGATGCGCGAGTACAATGTTGTTCTAGGATTCTTTCTAGTGAGTTCCATTTTTGTAAAAGTGTGCTCTACATGGACCATGTATGTGCCTGTTGAAACTGTCAATTCATAGTACATTTTGCTCTATACTAATCACTTTTTTGTACTTCTGCAAACAGTGGTGCTCAGCTTGATTTCAATGGGAACTGCACAAAATGTTCATGAATACATCGAATCATTCATTTCCACCACAAGAAAGGAGGTGCCGATAAGTTCAAGGCGTTGCAACATATAAGGGCGAAATCATACAAGCTACGCGCGAATTTGGTTGATTTTGGTGGAACTGCACAAAAAGAACAGCTGGTTTATTTAGCACGAGGTGCCATGTCAATGTCCGAACTGATGGCAAACCCTGCCAATTCCACAATTGTAGGCATTTGTTATTTTGGAATGGGACAACCTTGTCAAATTTTGCTCATTGATTTTAGCAACACATGCGTTTCATATTTTCGAATGGGACGCCCTTGCTGTCAGCAGTGTCGATCAATTTTTTCTTTATTCTTTAGTTGTGAAGTAAATATTGCCTCTAACATGTGAGTCGCTGAGATGCATAATCATCGATTGTTTTGAATGTTCTCTATGAATTGCCAGGCCTGTGTGTTTGATTGCAATGTACAGAAACGCTAAAAACCTGCTCAAACTCTTTGTACTCCTTCTATTCCTTTTTATTTCGCACATTGTGAAAGTGCATACTTTTTTGTGTAAGATTGGTCAAAGTAGAGATACTTTGACTGCAGACAAAACTTGTATGCAGACTAGAAAGGACCGGAGGGAGTACATGTGAAACTGCTGCAAACGAGGTGATCACCCTGGGAATAATGCTAGTACATATTGTTTTGCATGTTCATCCAATGCCAGTGATACAGGAATTCGAACTAATCGAAATAAATTCATTCATACATGGTCGGATTTCATATAAACATGCCAGATTTCATTACATTTCATACATTCTTCAACTAAAAAGGGGTGCGCTGGAGGTATAATTAATTAACCGAAGATACCCACCTGTGTCCCGCTGAGCCAAACAGAAGCTTCGGTGACTTAACTGCAGGTGCAGTTGCGTAACTGACATGTGGCCTGTTGGGCCCACGTGTCAGTCAGCCAACAGCACCAGCAGTTAAGTAGAAGCAGCGTTATTCTCCAGCAGAACTCCCCGACTCCACGTCGCCGCCAAGAAGCTAACCAGCCATCAATGGTCAACCCGCCTAGCTTGGCTTCAACAGGAGGGTAGCAGCGGTGGCCTTACTTGGACCCGAGCGGCGGCGACCTACAGTGTTCTACTCTTCCTCGTTTTCTGTGTGGCGCAGCCTCGTTGGCAGCGGGGCAGGGCCTTGGCAGAGCCGGCGATGTCCTCTGTCTCGTTGCCGGCGGGCGGCGCCTCAGCGGAGCAGTGGAAATCCTCCCCCGCGTTGCTGGCAGGGTGGGGCCTCGGCTGAGCCGGCGGTGTCCTCTGCCTCGTTGTTGGCGGGGCGGGGCCTCGGCGGAGTCGGCGGTGTCCTCTGCCTCGTTGTTGGTGTCGCGGGGCCTCGGCGGAGCAGGGCCTCGTCGACGCCAGCGAAGCGGGGACTCATCGGAGCCGGCATTGTCCTCTGCCTCGTCCTTGGTCTCGCCAAACAGCGCCTCGCCTGCTTCATCGCCCTCTTTGCTAGCCTCTTTGTAGGCAGCCGCAGCCTCCGCCACCTGCATGCGGTCCCGCCAGCGCTCGAGGCGGCCCTTGCGGGCGGAGCGGTACGAGTCGAGCAGCGCCTCCTGCTCCGCCCGCTCCGCGGCGATCTGCTCCTCTGCCTGCAGGTGCTCCTGGAGGAGATGGTGGTTGTAAGCGGCGTCGGCCTGCGCCTCCCGGAACTGCTCCTGACGCATCTGCCTCACACTGTCCATATATTGGGCATGGGCCTCGCCGATGGTCATGGTACAATGCACCGGCGAGGATGGCGCGGAGGAGGGGGTTGGCGCCATCTCCTTGTGGTCCGTCGTCCGCCCGTCCCGAAGAGCGCTGGAGCGCGAGGAAGCCATGGTGGGCAGTAGTGGTGTGGACAGGAGAAAGGGAACGGATGCGGATGACTACGGCTATGGCCGGCGCAACAGTTTATATAGCAATGGTTGGCGGGCGGAGGGACGGACGTGTGGCGCCGGAGTAGCCGCCTCGGCAACTACGTATCATTAATGTGGGCGGCAGATGGACGGACGGACGACACTTGTGTCGTTTGAAGGCGGAGCAATCACCAGCACCGGGAAGCGGGGCGGGCGACGCAGACTGTTTCGGGCGGAAAGCGCGTGCAGGCGAGGAGATGACTTTACTTGGAGAGGATGACAATGGGGACCCACCAGGTCCATAGCCTCACGTATGAAAGTGCCTCCTTATTATATATATATATGTATGTATGTATGTATGTATGTATAAAACTATACTCCCTCCGTCTAGGTGAATAAGTCGTATTAGAAGGTGCATCACGACCTAGGTGCAAGCAGATTGGTGGAAAAAAAGAATATTTCTCTCTTCTAAACACAACATTTAATCACAACAGTTAAGAGGATGCCTTATTAGCTACCCATGCAGGCCATCATAATTCATAGCATGCAAAGCTCTTTTATTTCTTGCCTAATAACCGCATGGACGTGCTGCATGCATTGGTCCTTGCCCGAGCAAAAAAAGGGAGGAAAGGAGTTTTCACAGGAGACAATGAGGCAGAGGTGGAAGCGCTCGCTGGAGTTATTTATTTTGCTTCCCCCTAGTTTCCTGACATCACGGTCCCACACCATTGTCAACCTATGTAGTACTAGTCAATAAACGAGAGAATTGCACAAGAAGCGGTCGACAGCTAGGACCAAGCAGCTCGAGCAGTATTTGTGTTTTTGAGGTGTGAGCACTGCAAGATTTTCGATGTTTAGCCCAGATATTAATTTTTCTCCTCTGAACAACAACGAAAACATCGCTACAGGTATTAACTGGGCGGGCTATGGCCTGTCTAGCCCAGGCCAGATATCCATCCCAGATATTAATTTTTTTCAAGCTGAAAATGGCTAGCCCAGCTATACTTTTTTTAGGAATACCCAGGCAAGGTCAAGTTGTTATTCTCCGCCCCGCTGGGCTACAAATCTTTCCTTGGAGGGATGCATTAGGCTTAACAAGAAAATGGGCTTTAAGAAATAATAAATGGGATGTAATTATAAAAACTGGGCAGTAACTATAAAAAAATGCACCAAACACGTGATTACTTTATAAAATATTATTTTTGGATATTGAAAATTTTAATTTCATTAATTGTTGCGAGCGCAATGTTTCGTTGTATTTTTACGTAATATAAATTTATATTGAAATTGTATTTAATCTGACTAGAAATTTTGGGATAAAAATATTTCGGATCCCATCAAAATGTGGGAAATTTTATTGAATTCTGTTTTGAACGGTTGGTTGAAATGGGATGTACTTTTAACAAACTGTAAATGGGATGTAGTAAATTCCATTAGAATTCAAAAATGGGCTACACATTCTTACAAATCTCAAATGGGTTATAAGTTCTCTGCCACACACTTCTGGCCTTACTAACTTGACGCCTCCCCTAAAAAAACAGAGTTGACGCGTATGCAAGGCTTTGTCAACTTATAGTCAACACACGGTTCTAGCAGCAGTGGCCATTTGATGCCGTGCTTCTTCTTCAATCTCAGATATTCTAGCTTCACCCGCCCAAAAAATGATTCCTCCCCCTGACATCTGGGGCGCACCGTTTCGAAAGCTGACCTGTGGGCCTACTAAGTTGACGTACCAAGGGCTTTGTCAACTTAGTCAATATATAAACGATTCTAGCTGTAGTGACCGTACGATGTCCATCCAACGGCCATAGTGCTTCTTCAACCTCTGGTCTTCTTGCTCTAGCCGCCCAAAGCAGCGCTGGTCATGCCGCCTACTCCTACCTCCCGTGGACGGCTGTGCTGCCGTGGAGGCCTCACCGCCCCCTACTATTCCCACCGCTGGCTAGGCCCTGCGGCGATGGCAGCCTCACACCATAGCCGAACGAGTGAACCCTCATACTCCTCTCCGCGTGGGCATCCACTGTCACGTCTTCACCAGCTCCGCGTCATCCCCTTCCTAGGCCTCGCCATCGTCCACCGCCCTGGTGCTCTCGGTGTTGCGTGGTCAACGTGGAAGGAACGACTTCCATCGGACGTGGACTGTACGTGGAGAGGCTGACAGTTGGGTCCACAGCGGCAGCAAGGAAGTGCCTCCTTATTACGCGGAAAATAATGATTCCTCCACCTGACAGCAGGGACCCACCGGACGGGCCACCAGTATTTTGCGAAGAAATCGTTTCCCCCTCATTGTTGGGACCCACCGGACAGGCCACCGTATTTCGCGAAAAAAAACGTTCCCCCCGCTGTCAGCTCGGACCCACCGGAAGTGCCTCCTTATTACGCACAAAAAAGAATATGGGCTCCAAAAAAACCTTAAGAATTAGCAAGTGGGCTGTAAATTATTAGAAATAATGGCAGATGGGATGTATGTTGTTTTCCTCCACCTGACAGTTGGGACCCACTGGACGGGCCACTGTATTTCGTGAAAAAAATGTTTCCCCTTAACTGCTGGGACCCACCAGCTACATCTTCGCATGCAAGTGCGTCCGGGCAAAAAAACGATTCGCCCCCTGACTGCTGGGACCCACTAGCTACATCTTCGCAGGCAAGGAAGTGCCTGACAGTTGGGACCCACCTGGTCGAAGTGTACGTAGCGTTGTCATTCTGGTCGCGAACGTGTACGTACATACTGGTCGATGTAGAGGCGCGCACGTGTCGTAGTAGAGGCACGCACGTGTCATAGTAGAGGCGCGCACATAGCATGTACACATACGTACAGTGGCCAGGGTGCAAGAAAGAAAATATGGCCACGTATGTGTACATATGGGCAGGGTCTCAAACGCCTACTCGCGCAAACGTACGGCCAGGGCTCGTGTAAATTGCTGGGTCGGAACGGAGAAACAGCGTCATCGTCATGTTCATGGGGAGGCAACGGAATGCGTCATGTTCATGGGGAGGCAACGGAATGCGTCGTGTTCATGGGGAGGCAAGGGAACGCGTGGGAGCCAACCGGCTGGGTCGGAACGGAATGAGTGGTCGTGTTCATCAGGAGGGCTTGGACGGAACAGGAGATGGAAACGAGGCCTGGCATAGCGCACAACGGAGGAAACGGACCTCCTATGTTCGGAACGGGGTCCTGTTGATCGGGAGGCGTCTGGTGTACCGCAAAACGGAGGAAACGGACCTCCTACGGTCGAAACGGGGGTCCTGTTGATCGGGAGGGGTGTGGCGTACCGCAAAACGGCCGAAACGGACCTCCTACGGTCGAAACAGGGTCCTGTTCATCGGGAGGGGTATGGCGTACCGCAAAACGGTACTCCACGGGATACTGTTCATCTCCACCGTCGACCCCCTCCAGCCTCCACGAGCTACTGTCCATCCACCATCGACCTCCTCCAGCCTCCACCTGCGACTGTTCATCCATGGGCTCCTGTTCATCCAGCCTCCACCGCGCGTTACTCCACCAGCTACTGTTCAACCAGCCCTCTCCACGGGCTCCTATTCAACCACCCCTCCACGGGCTACTGTTCATCCTGCCCTCCACCATCTACTGTTCATCCTGCCCTCCACGGGGTGGTCCTGTTGATCTAGCCCTCCACGGGGTCCTGTTCATCCAGCCCCAACCGGCTTGATCGATCGGGGTCCTGTTCATCCAGCCCCAATCGGCTCGATCGATCGGGGTCCTGTTCATCCAAAGGCAACACCACGGGGTCATGTTCATCCACCCCCACCGGGAACAATTCATCCAACCCCCCCCCCTCCTGCAACGCTCACTGTTCATCCAGAGGCAACATCGATCGGCTTCAGTTAGCAGCAGTAGCGAAGGAATCGCTCGATCGGGTTCAGTTAACAGCCATCGATCGATCGCTCGGGTTCAGTAACGTGTAGCCTGCAGTGCAATCGCTCGGGTTCAGTTAGAGCCCAACGCCTCGCTCGGGTTCAGTTAGAGCCAACGCCTCGCACACACGCACGTACGTGTACGAGAGAAACACGCATCGCTCAGCCCCTGACCTCCCACCATAACCGGGAACTCGCCGAAATTTTCCTCGCCCTCGCTTCTACCACGGTTTTTTCCGTCATGGACGGCCCAAAGAATGTCATGCAGCTACGTCTCTAGCCCGCCTAGGATGAAAAGCCCATTTTCTGTCATGATTTTTTGTCATAGAAGTAGGAGCCCACCACATCTATGATGATACCGGGTTTTGTCACAATTATCATCATAGAAGTGTCATATGTAAGACAAAAAAATTCGTTCGGCCCAAAATGTCACGGATGTGTCTTTTTTTGTAGTGGGGGTCTAGGGTTAGGGGAACTAGTCCGTTTTCGAACCATTAGATCTTGATCGGAGAACTCCGGACGTGAGGAGGGGTAGGTGGGCTGCAGGTGGGCTGTGCAGAAGGCAAAGGGCTGAGAAGAGAGGAGAGAGAGGCCCGACAGCAGTCTTCGGAGACCAAAAACGTCCGACGGTTTGACCGACTATAGTGCCGCTATAGTTACCCGTTGGGCATCAAACGGACTCCGAATGCGATGAAACTTGGCAGGCGGCTTACCTACAACATAACAAGACCGCATGCCAACTTTCAACTCATTTCGAGAACATTTTCCGGCCACTTATAAAATACTATTTCGGAGGTGCTACGGGCACGTGCAAGTGTGTGTGGGCTCAGAAAGGACAACGGAAGGAACAGGGAGGCCAGGACGGATGCAAGTTTTGAAAACATGATGATGCAATGCACATGATGACATGGCAAAGATGCAACATGCAAAAAAATGAGATGGCAATGATGGCGAAAAGCTGGAAGACACCTGGTGCATCGGTCTCGGGGCATCACACCGGCACCAGGGAGCTTGGGAGCTGGGGAGGCTTTGGCGGCACGAGCCCCCGCTCGTTTAAGATGGGCATGGCGGCGGCAACCTGCGCCCCGTCGTCGCGGCGGTACAGCAGGAGATAGGCCGCTGGGAGGCCGCCCGGGTCCTTGTCGAGCAAGGTGCGCACGGCCTTGCTTAGCTCCTCGTCGGACAAGTTGTCCGGGCACAATCGGAGGTCGTCCTCTACACCCTTGAGGCTCCACAGAGGGCGCGAGTGCGCCTGGAGCGGAGCCAGGCGCTGCGTCAGGAACTCCCTGGCGAGCATGGCCCCTCTCAGCTTCTCCACCTCCAGCTCCGCCGTCATCTTCTCCAGTAGCGTCTCCGCCCTAGGGTCGGTGAGCTTCTTGTGAGCCCACTGGTCCAGCTTCGCCGGTAACGCAGTCGGTAGCTCCAGACGAGCGTGAGTGCGCTTGGCGTCCATGAAGATCCGCTTGTGCTGGAAATCCTCCACCTTCTTCCCGACCCTTGAGATTGCGTTGCTGCCATGAGACGCGATAAAGAAAACGCACCCGGAGCACTGGGTGCTGCGCATCCGGAGGTAGAAGAAGTGGCAGAGCAGCGCAACAGAGGGCGCCACCCCCATAAACGCCTCGTAGTAGAAGGCGAAGATCGACAGAGGAGGATGGAGTTGGATGGATATGAAGGGCGTGGATCTGGTAGTGGTTGAGGACGGCGAAGAAGAAGTTGGAGAAAGGGGATGAGCCCAGCGAAGACATGCTACCTCTTGAGCATGCGTTGGTTTTTCCTTGAAGAGGAAAGGGTGATGCAGCAAAGTAGCGTAAGTATTTCCCTTAGTTTTTAAGAACCAAGGTATCAATCCAGTAGGAGACTACACGCAAATCACCTAGTACCTGCACAAACAAATAAGAACCTTGCAACCAACACGATAAAGGGGTTGTCAATCCCTTCACGGCCACTTGCAAAAGTGAGATCTGATAAAGATAATAAGATAATTTTTTTTGGTATTTTTGTTGTATAGATTGGAAAATAAAGATTGCAAAATAAATAGTAAACTAGAAGTGTAGATTGGAAACTTATATGATGTAAAGTAGACCCGGGGGACATAGTTTTCACTAGTGGCTTCTCTCAAGATAGCACGTATTACGATGGGTGAACAAATTACTACCGAGCAATTGATGGAAAAGTGCATAGTTATGATGATATCTAAGGCAATGATCATGAATATAGGCATCACGTCCGTGACAAGTAGACCAAAACGATTCTACATCTACTACTATTACTCCACACATCGATCGCTATCTAGCATGCATCTAGAGTATTAAGTTCATAAGAACGGTGTAACACATTAGGCAAGATGACATGATGTACAGGGATAAACTCAAGCAATATGATATAAACCCCATCTTTTTATCCTCGATGGCAACAATACAATACGTGTCGTTTCCCTTTCTGTCAATGGGATCAAGCACCGCAAGATTGAACCCAAAGCCAAGCACTTCTCCCATTGCTAGAAAGATCAATCTAGTAGGCCAAACTAAACCGATAATTTGAAGAGACTTGCAAAGATATCAAATCATGCATATAAGAATTCAGAGAAGAATAAATAATATCCATAGATAATCAAGTTCATAAACCCACAATTCATTGGATATCGACAAACACATCGCAAAAAGAGTTACATTGAATAGATCTCCAAGAAGATCGAGGAGAACTTTGTATTGAGACCCAAAGAGAGAGAAGAAGCCATCTAGCTAATAACTATGGACCTGAAGGTCTGTGGTAAACTACTCACACATCATCGGAGAGGCCATGGTGCTGATGTATGTCGGATTTCGGGTTCCAGTAGACCCTTGAGGTTCGAACACTGGGGTGCACGCGGAGATTTCGCCTTCTACCTCCCTGTGCCCCACCGCCACGCTAAGATCTAAGCTATGGAAAGAACAGCACAAGAGACATGGAGTTTATACTGGTTCGGGCCACCGTTGTGGTGTAATACCCTACTCTAGTGTGTGGTGTGGTGGATTGCCTCTTGGGCTGATGATGATGAGCAATACAAGGAAGAACAGCCTCGCGAGGGTCTGCTCTTGGCTGGGGCGATGAACTGCTGGGAGGAGTTCAACCACCCTTCTCTCTCTCTCTTTGTGTGATGCTACTCGATCCGATCCCAGCTTGTTTCTGGGTTGGCCGATTCTAGATCCCCTCTACCCTGGGGGTGGCTAGTCCTATTTATAGGCAAAGGCCCTGGGCCTCTTCCCAAATATTGAGCGGGAAGGGCGCCAACAATTGACCATTTTGAAGGGGAACATCTGGTACACTTATCCTAACTAAAGTTGGTCTTCGCCTGCCAAAGGCTCTGGCGGTGACGCTGGCTTGGGCTCCACAATGACTTCCTCCCTGCCGTTGGGCTGGTCTTGGTCTTGTTGCACCGAAACGGGTGCCTTTGCTCCATGCTCTCGCCTGCGCTTGCTTCCTTTGCACCAAAGAGGAAAGGAGGACACTGCGCGGGCTGGCGCCCGCCTGGCACCCTTGGTCGTCATGGCTTGCGTCACGGGCACCTCGTGAGGTACCCCGCCTTGATCTCTCTGCCTCCTTGTGAGCCAGCCTGATGAGGTCATGCCTGAGGAAGCTCTGTGTCGTCCGCCCAGCGAGGCTTGACCCCTCGCGAGGGTCTTGGGTCTATGTTGATGAAGATGGGCCGTGCTGGGCCCCTCCTCGAGCCACGCCACAGGCCGCAGGCAGGCAAGTCTCGACAGTAGCCCCCGGGCCCAAGGCGCGCCCGGACTTGGCCGTGCAGGGAGGCGAAAGGGCAAGAGCGAAGCATCGCGGGCCCTAACAGCCTGCGGCCTTGGGCGCCGTGTGGCGGTTGATTGGACGTGGGCGTCTCCACTTCCCCACGGTGCCTCGGCAACTACATTGATTGGACAAGTCCCTGCATGCAAAGCGGGTCATGATTACCTGCGATCGTGGGGGCCGACGGTTGGCCCTCGCCGGTTATAAGTACGGATCGGCGCGCGCCCTTCCAGTTCATTCCCCCTTGCTTCTCCTTCTCCTTCATGGCCCCGTCAAGGAGGTTCTGGCCGCAGAGAAGGGGAAGGCCCGACAGGTTGAGCCTGCCTCTCCCCCGCCCAAGCGCGGCCGAGGGTGCCCTCGCAAACATCCTGTGGCCACCACGGCAGCTCCCCGCGGCCGTGGAGACGATTTCCAGCACGGTGACGGGCGGACTGCTGCGGCCGGGGGGCGCGCTTCAGTCGCGCGTTCCCCTAGGCCGCGCTTTCGCGTTGCAGAGGTGCTGCCGGAGTTCGTTGTGTGGTCGGCGGAGCCGACTAGCACCCGGCTTCAACTTCCTCGCTTCCTCCTCGGCGAGCTCCCGGCCGGCGCCCCGGGCGGCCTCTGGCTTCAGGCAGACGGCTGCTGCAGCCGGGCCTCATGGGCTTCACTGGAGGTCTCCGCAGCCGGGAGCCTGGCCTTGAACCGCGGTTGGCAGACGTTTGCCCGCGCGCGTGGCCTGAGCCGTCGGTGCGCCCTGCACTTCAAGTTTGACGGCGACGCCACCCTCTACGTGAGGGTGTTTGGGGAAGATGGTCGCCACGCAGGGTGCTGCCCCGAGGACAACAACCGCGGCTGGGAACCCAGCCCCGGCGATGATGGAGAGGACAGCGCTCGCGTGATTGGCGGCGCTCAGGGTTCCCCAAGCTTCACCGGTTCTTCTTCAGGCGGCGACTCTTCTAGCGGTGGCCAAGGTTAGCCTCCACGCCGCTCTACCTGCTTGGGAGGTGGTAGCGTGTCTGCCCGCCGTCGCGCTTCAGTGAAGCGCGAGAGGGAGTCTGCCTGAGCCCCGGAGGCAGCTCGAGTCTTCCCTGCAGGCTGGTGTGAGGCGAGCTGCGCCTGACTTGTTCTTCCTTTTCCTTTTTCCTGCGTAAAAAGACAGTAGCGTGGAGCCCCGCGGGGCCGTGTTTTGGTTATTGCTGTTAATCATCGCTTTGCTTCCATTATCGTGCCGTCCGGCTACGTGCCCGCGCGTGGATAGTTCCCGGCCCCAGCCGTGGGGGGCGACCGACCCAGGCCCTGTGTTCGTGTCGCGGTTCCCGTGGGGCACGGACTGGAGGGGTGCTCCTGCAATGGACCCAGGTCGCGAAACCTTTGAACGACTAGGACAGGAACACTTGCGAGGGCGCTCGCCCCCCCCCCCTCGCGAGGCCTTGCATAAGAGAAATCGAGGCAGGAGAGTGAAAAGTCGACGAACCACGAGCCAAAGACAGCAACAGCTTCAATAAAACTTCGAATGAGAATGAACAAACCAACTGCGGAACGCAAATGAAAAAGCCGCGTCCGGCACCTAATCTAGTCTTTGACGTCTTCTCACCAGCGCGGAGCTAAGTGCTGCCACTGGGCGTGGGAGGGAGCCCCAGGGCCTGAGGCCGGCGCTCCTGAGACTTCGGGGCATGTACAACCCCAACTCATTATTACGTGAGAGTGTCACGGGCGGCGAGCTTCACAGGCGTTGGCCTTCTTCACAGGCTCCGGGCCTTTCTTGGGGGAAGCAGGCTTCACGGGTATTTGCCCTCTTCACAGGCTCCGGGCCCTTTCCAAAACGCGACAGCTTTACAGGCATTCGCCTTCTTCACAGGCTCTGGGCCTTTTCCAAAACGCGACAGCTTCACAGGCATTCGCCTTCTTCACAGGCTCTGGGCCTTTTCCAAAACGCGACAGCTTCACAGGCATTCGCCTTCTTCACAGGCTCTGGGCCTTTTCCAAAACGCGATAGCTTCACAGGCATTCGCCTTCTTCACAGGCTCTGGGCCTTTTTAGGGGTAGAACCTCCAAAGGTGCTGGACGTTCCATGCGTTCTGGACCGGCACCCCCTCCTGAGTCTCCAAGCGCGCGGAGCCGGGCCTGGAAACATGAACAACCTTGAACGGGCCCTCCCACATGGGAGAGAGCTTGTGCAGTCCCTCCCTGGAGAGAACCCGCCTGAGCACGAGGTCTCCTACTTCGAGAGTTCTGGGGCGGATGTTGCGGCAGTGATATCGTAGCAGTGCTTGTTGGTACCTCGCCGCTCGCAGCGCGGCTTCTCGGCGACGTTCCTCCCCCAGCACGAGGTCCATCCCCCGCATGGCGTCCTGCTGTGCCTCGTCGAACGCCAGGACCCACGCAGAGCGACGTCTGACCTTGTGAGGGAGGACCGCTTCGGCTCCGTAGACCAGGAAGAACAGGGTCTCTCCAGTCGGCTTCGTCGCGGTTGTGCAGATGGACCACAACACGAACTGAAGCTCGTCGTACCAACCTCTGCCGCAGGCCTCCAACTTCTTCTTGAACGTCCTGGTCTTGAGGCCCCTCAGGACCTCTGCGTTGGCTCGCTCGGCCTGGCCGTTGCTTCGGGGGTGCACCACCGAAGCGTAGCATATCTGCGTTCCAAGGTTAGCACAGTATGTTTTGAAGGGGTTACTGGTGAACTGCGAACCGTTGTCTGTGATGATGCGGTTCGGCACCCCGAACCAGCTCACGATGCCCCTGATGAACTTAACCGCGGAACCCGCGGGGATGGTGCGGACGGCCTCTACTTCAGCCCACTTGGTGAACTTGTCCACGGCGACGTAGAGGTAGCGGTAGCCCCCTGGCGCCCGAGGAAACGGGCCCAGGATGTCCATCCCCCAGACTGCGAATGGCCACGAAAGGGGTATAGTCTGCAGGCCTCCTGCCGGCTGATGGATTTGCTTGGCGTGGAACTGGCAGGCCTCACAAGCTTTCACCAGTTCGACGGCGTCATTGAGTGCGGTGGGCCAATAAAACCCACTGCGGAACGCCTTGCCGACGAGGGTCCGTGATGATGAATGATGTCCACAGTCTTCGCCGTGTATATCTTCCAGCAGTTCCTTTCCTTGCTCCCTGGAGATGCAGCGCAGGGATACATCGTTTGGTCGCTTCCGGTAGAGCTCTTCATCCTTGATGCAGTATGCCGTGGCCTGCCGTGCCACACGCTCCGCTTCCTCCTCCTTCTCCGGCAGGGTCCCTTGTGTTAAGTAACTCCGGAGCTCCATGATCCAGCACCCCTCCTGAGGTTCCATCGTCAGGAGCAGGCGTGCTCCTGAGGCCGAGCCATAGACCGGGGCTCCTGAGGCAGGTGGCTGGGGGAGCTCCTCCCGAGGCTGAGCCGTGTTTGACAATGACGGCAGGGCTGAGGGCTTGAAGAGCCGCTCCTCGAAGACGCCAGGCTCCTGAGGTAACCGCCTGGACGCCCATTTGGCGATGTTGTCGGCCTCCTGATTGGTGCCACGGGGCACATGCTGCAACTCCAACCCCCAGAACTGCTTCTCCATCCTGCGGACCTCTACAAGGTAGGCTTCCATGTGCTCATCTTTCGGCTCGTACACCTTGTTGGAGAAATTGACAAGGAGCTGCGAATCGCCCTTGATGGTGAGGCATTTCACCCCCAGGGCAGCTGCGGCCTTCAAGCCTGCTATTAAACCTTCATACTCTGCTATGTTGTTGGAGACCTTTTCACCTTGCTGGAAACAGAGCTGTACAACGTAGTAGAGCTTGTCCTGAGTGGGCGATATAAGCACCGCCCCAGCCCCAGCGCCATGCCTGGAGAACGCCCCATCGAAGTACATGACCCAGCCTTCTAGCGCCTCGCTTCCCGGGGAGAGGGACCGATCCTCATCGACCTTGAGGCCTGGTGCCTCCGTCCATTCTGCCACAAAATCCGCTAATGCTGCTCCCTTGATGACTCTGGTCGTGCTGAATTCGAGCTAAAACGCTTGCAGTTCTATGTTCCACTCAGCGACCCTTCCAGCTGAGTTAGGGCTCCTGAGCACTCTCTCCAGGGGGTATGACGAGACGACCTTGATGGGGTGACCCTGAAAATAGTGTCGCAGCTTGCGCGAGGCCACTAGTAGCGCGAGGAGGAGCTTCTGAGGCATGGGGTACCGTGCCCTCGCGTCCCGCAACACCGTGCTGACGAAGTACACTGGGTGCTCAACGAGGTTGGGTGCGTCAGTGCTGGTGGAGCCCTCCGGAGACCATGGCGCCTCCTGAGGCGATGAGGCATCCTGAGGCTGGCCATCTGGGAGAGGGGCCTCTTCCGCCTCCGGTGCACTCCTCTGCGGCGGCTGGTCCTCCTCGACCACGGTGGCGGTTTCTATGGGCCTTCCTTGTTCCTGTTTTGCCTTGTCCCGGGCTGCTGCTGTGGTTTTGATTCGACGCTCCTCCCTAACCGCCACCAGGGCTGCGCTGGCGGAGTAGGGAGTGGCGGTGAGGTAAAGCACCAGGGGCTCTTGAGGGCGCGGAGCCACCATGACCGGACGGCTGGTCAGGTATCTCTTGAGATCCTGGAACGCCTTGTCGGCCTCTTCAGTCCATTCAAAGGGCCCCCTTTTCTTCATTAGCTGGAAGAAGGGCAGCGCTCGCTCCCCCAACTTGGAGATGAAGCGCCCTAGCACGGTCACGCGCCCATTGAGCTTCTGCATTTCTCTAAGGGTCTTTGGCGGGCTCATGTCCTCGACCGCCTTGACCTTTTCCAGGTTAGCCTCGATGCCTCGGTGGAACACGAGGAAACCCAAGAGCTTGCCCGAGGGGACTCCAAACACACACTTCTCTGGGTTGAGCCGCAGGTTCACTGCATTGAGGCTCGTGAAGGTTTCCTCTAGGTCTTGTATCAGGGTCCTGGCCTCCCGAGACTTCACCACAATGTCATCGATGTAAGCCTCAACATTCTTCCCGAGCCGCGGGCCCAAGGTGATGTGCATCAGCCGCTGAAAGGTCGCCCCTGCGTTACGCAGCCCGAATGGCATGCATGTGTAGCAGTACACCCCACACGGGGTTAGGAAGGCTGTCTTTTTGACGTCTTCTACCGCCATCTTGATCTGGTGATACCCAGAGAAGGCATCCAAGAAGCATAGCAGGTCGCATTCTGCGGTGGAATCGACGATCTGGTCGATGCGGAGGAGTGGGAACAGATCTTGCAGGCATGCCTTGTTGAGGTTGGTGAAGTCGACACACATGCGCTCCTTCCCTCCCTTCTTTGGCACAACGACGGGGTTGGCCAACCAATCCGGGTATCGGACCTCGCGAATGACCCCAGCGGCTTCTAGTTTGCGGGTCTCTTGGACGATGAAGGCCTGCTTTTCTGTGGACTACCGCCTTGCCTTCTGCTTCACAGGGCGCACGTTGGGGCACACGTTGAGGTGATGCTCGATTACGCTCCTAGGGATCCCCGCCAACTGGTCAGGCTCCCAAGCAAATACCTTCTTGTTTGTGCGCAGGAACCTGACCAGGGCCTCCTCCTGCTCGGGCTCGAGGTTGGCGCCTATGGTGAAAGTGGCATTGGTGGACCCGTCCTCATCGACGGGTATCTGCTTGGTTTCTACCTTGTCTTGGGTGAAGAACTGTTTCTTCTTGGCGGGTGCAGCCCCCTTGGGCTCGGGGGTCTCCGAGTCGGCGGGCTGTGCCGACGCCGCCGTCTTGAAGGCGAGCTTGAGCACTCGCAGCGCGTCTCCGGTGTCCCCGTGCATGGTGACGACACCGCTGCTCCCGGGCATCTTCATGAGGTTGTACGCCGGGTGCGTCGCGGCCATGAACTGGGCCAGCGCTGGGTAGCCGAGGATGGCGTTGTAGGGGAGGCCGATGGGGGCGATATCGAAGTCGACCAGCTCCGTGCGGAAGTTGTTGTAGGTGCCGAAGGTTACTGGGAGTCAGAACTGTCCCAAGGAGCTGGATGATCCGCCCCCAACGCCTGAGAAGGGCCGGCTGGGTTGCAGCCGTTCCAGGGGTATGCAGAGGAGGTTGAAGGCCTCAACCGAGAGCACGCTGAGGCCCGCACCGCCATCGATGAGAGTTCTGGTGACGGCCACCTGGCAGATGGTGGGGGTGCACAGCATGGGGAACGCACCCGAGTAGGCCGAGTTGGAGAGGTGGTCCTCCGAGCTGAAGGTCAGGCCGGCCTTGGGCGTCGCCTGGTCCTGGAGAGCCCCCTGCCGCGTGGAAGCGGCGCTGACCCGGCGGATGAATGGCTTGACGTGGTGACTTGTAGGCGGCGCCTGCGAGCCGCCCAGGAGGGCCACGACGGCCGGGGGTGTTGGTGTAGCGTGGTGGGCGGGGAAGAGGCTGCGGAGCTCTTCCCAAGAGGCCACGGAGGTTGCCGACAGGTGGAGCAGCCATGCGCGCGGAGCGCCGCTGAGGGCCGTGGGGAGCCAGTTGGCCATGACCCTATCGTCACCTCCAACTTTGAGGATGGCCTCCTCGTACGCCAGCACAAGGAGCTGCGAATCGCCCTTGATGGTGAGGCGTTTCACCCCCAGGGCAGCTGCGGCCTTCAAGCCCGCTATTAAACCTTCATACTCCGCTATGTTGTTGGAGACCTTTTCACCTTGCTAGAAACAGAGCTGTACAGCGTAGTAGAGCTTGTCCTGAGTGGGCGATATAAGCACCGCCCCAGCCCCAGCCCCAGCGCCATGCCTGGAGAACGCCCCATCGAAGTACATGACCCAGCCTTCTAGCGCCTCGCTTCCCGGGGAGAGGGACCGATCCTCGTCGGCCTTGAGGCCTGGTGCCTCCATCCATTCTACCACAAAATCTGCTAATGCTGCTCCCTTGATGACTCTGGTCGTGCTGAATTCGAGCTGAAACGCTTGCAGTTCTATGTTCCACTCAGCGACCCTTCCAGTTGAGTTAGGGCTCCTGAGCACTCTCTCCAGGGGGTATGACGAGACGACCTTGATGGGGTGACCCTGAAAATAGTGTCGCAGCTTGCGCGAGGCCACCAGTAGCGCGAGGAGGAGCTTCTGAGGCATGGGGTACCGTGCCCTCGCGTCCCGCAACACCGTGCTGACGAAGTACACTGGGTGCTCAACGAGGTTGGGTGCGTCAGTGCTGGTGGAGCCCTCCGGAGACCATGGCGCCTCCTGAGGCGATGAGGCCTCCTGAGGCTGGCCATCTGGGAGAGGGGCCTCTTCCGCCTCCGGTGCACTCCTCTGCGGCGGCGGATCCTCCTCGTCCACGGTGGCGGTTTCTATGGGCCTTCCTTGTTCCTGTTTTGCCTTGTCCCAGGCTGCTGCTGTGGTTTTGATTCGACGCTCCTCCCTAACCGCCACCAGGGCTGCGCTGGCGGAGTAGGGAGTGGCGGCGAGGTAAAGCACCAGGGGCTCTTGAGGGCGCGGAGCCACCATGACCGGAGGGCTGGTCAGGTATCTCTTGAGATCCTGGAACGCCTTGTCGGCCTCTTCAGTCCATTCAAAGGGCCCCTTTTTCTTCATTAGCTGGAAGAAGGGCAGCGCTCGCTCCCCCAACTTGGAGATGAAGCGCCCTAGCGCGGTCACGCGCGCAGTGAGCTTCTGCATTTCTCTGAGGGTCTTTGGCGGGCTCATGTCCTCAACCGCCTTGACCTTTTCCGGGTTAGCCTCGATGCCTCGGTGGGACACGAGGAAACCCAAGAGCTTGCCCGAGGGGACTCCGAACACACACTTCTCTGGGTTGAGCCGCAGGTTCACTGCATTGAGGCTCATGAAGGTTTCCTCTAGGTCTTGTATCAGGGTCCTGGCCTCCCGAGACTTCACCACAATGTCATCGATGTAAGCCTCGACATTCTTCCCGAGCTGCGGGCCCAAGGTGATGTGCATCAGCCGCTGAAAGGTCGCCCCTGCGTTACGCAGCCCGAATGGCATGCATGTGTAGCAGTACACCCCACACGGGGTTAGGAAGGCTGTCTTTTCGACGTCTTCTACCGCCATCTTGATCTGGTGATACCCAGAGAAGGCATCCAAGAAGCATAGCAGGTCGCATTCTGCGGTGGAATCGACAATCTGGTCGATGCGGGGGAGCGGGAACAGATCTTGCGGGCATGCCTTGTTGAGGTTGGTGAAGTCGACACACATGCGCTCCTTCCCTCCCTTCTTTGGCACAACGACAGGGTTGGCCAACCAATCCGGGTATCGGACCTCACGAATGACCCTAGCGGCTTCTAGTTTGCGAGTCTCTTGGACGATGAAGGCCTGCTTTTCTGTGGACTGCCGCCTTGCCTTCTGCTTCACAGGGCGCACGTTGGGGCACACGTTGAGGTGATGCTCGATTACGCTCCTAGGGATCCCCGCCAACTGGTCAGGCTCCCAAGAAAATACCTTCTTGTTTGCGCGCAGGAACCTGACCAGGGCCTCCTCCTGCTCGGGCTCGAGGTTGGCGCCTATGGTGAAAGTGGCATTGGTGGACCCGTCCTCATCGACGGGTATCTGCTTGGTTTCTGCCTTGTCTTGGGTGAACAACTGTTTCTTCTTGGCGGGTGCAGCCCCCTTGGGCTCGGGGGTCTCCGAGTCGGCGGGCTATGCCGACGCTGCCGTCTTGAAGGCGAGCTTGAGCACTCGCAGCACGTCTCCGGTGTCCCCGTGCACGGTGAGGACACCGCTGCTCCCGGGCATCTTCATGAGGTTGTACGCCGGGTGCATCGCGGCCATGAACTGGGCCAGCGCTGGGTAGCCGAGGATGGCGTTGTAGGGGAGGCCGATGGGGGCGATATCGAAGTCGACCAGCTCCGTGCGGAAGTTGTTGTAGGTGCCGAAGGTTACTGGGAGCCGGATCTGTCCCAAGGAGCTGGATGATCCACCCCCAACGCCTGAGAAGGGCCGGCTGGGTTGCAGCCGTTCCAGGGGTATGCAGAGGAGGTTGAAGGCCTCAACCGAGAGCACGCTGAGGCCCGCACCGCCATCGATGAGAGTTCTGGTGACGGCCACCTGGCAGATGGTGGGGGTGCACAGCATGGGGAGCGCACCCGAGCAGGCCAAGTTGGAGGGGTGGTCCTCCGAGCTGAAGGTCAGGCCGGCCTTGGGCGCCGCCCGGTCCGGGAGAGCCCCCTGCCGCGTGGAAGCGGCGCTGACCCGGCGGATGAACGGCTTGACGTGGTGACTTGTAGGCGGCACCTGCGAGCCGCCCAGGAGGGCCGCGACGACCGGGGGTGTTGGTGTAGCGTGGTGGGCGGGGAAGAGGCTGCGGAGCTCTTCCCAAGAGGCCACGGAGGCTACCGGCAGGTGGAGCAGCCATGCGCGCGGAGCGCCGGTGAGGGCCGTGGGGAGCCAGTTGGCCATGACCCTATCGTCACCTCCAGCTTTGAGGATAGCCTCCTCGTACGCCAGCAAGAAGGCCAGCGGATCAGTCGCGCCGCTGTAGCGTGGCGGCGTCGTTGGCTTGAACTTGTCCGGCCACCATACCCGTTGCAGGGCTGGGGCCAAGGCTCGGAGCCCCTGGCCCCCGTGCTGGCGCCGATGGCCTGAGCGGGCGATGCGCTACTCATCGCGAGGTAGGTCGTGGCGGTGGCGGAAGGGCAAACTCCGGTGCACCCCTACCTGGCGCGCCAAATGTCGGATTTCGGGTTCCGGCAGACCCTTGACGTTCGAACACTGGGGTGCACGCGGAGATTTCGCCTTCTACCTCCCTGCGCCCCACCGCCACGCTAAGATCTAAGCTATGGAAAGAACAGCACAAGAGACACGGAGTTTATACTGGTTCGGGCCACCGTTGTGGTGTAATACCCTACTCCAGTGTGTGGTGTTGTGGATTGCCTCTTGGGCTGATGATGATGAGCAATACAAGGAAGAACAGCCTCACGAGGGTCTGCTCTTGGCTAGGGCGATGAACTGCTGGGAGGAGTTCAACCACCCTTCTCTCTCTCTCTTTGTGTGATGCTACTCGATCCGATCCCAGCTTGTTTCTGGGTTGGCCGATTCTAGATCCCCTCTACCCTGGGGGTGGCTAGTCCTATTTATAGGCAAAGGCCCTGGGCCTCTTCCCAAATATTGAGCGGGAAGGGCGCCAACAATTGACCATTTTGATGCGGAACATCTGGTACACTTATCTTGACTAAAGTTGGTCTTCGCCTGCCAAAGGCTCTGGCGGTGACGCTGGCTTGGGCTCCAGAATGACTTCCTCCCTGTCGTTGGGCTGGTCTTGGTCTTGTTGCACCGAAACGGGTGCCTTTGCTCGATGCTCTCGCCTGCGCTTGCTCCCTTCACACCAAAGAGGAAAGGAGGACACTGCGTGGGCTGGCGCCCGCCTGGCACCCTTGGTCGTCATGGCTTGCGTCACGGGCACCTTGTGAGGTACCCCGCCTTGATCTCTCTGCCTCCTTGCGAGCCAGCCTGATGAGGCCGTGCCTGAGGAAGCTCTGTGTCATCCGCCCCGCGAGGCTTGACCCCTTGCGAGGGTCTTGGGTCTGTGTTGATGAAGATGGACCGTGCTGGGCCCCTCCTCGAGCCACGCCGCAGGCCGCAGGCAGGCAAGTCTGGGGACCCCCGTTCCCAGAACACTGACAATGTAGAAGCCCTCCGTGAATGAATCCCCCTCCGGCAGATCGTCGGAAAAGGCCCTAAGATGGGATCTCATGGGTACAAAAGGTTGCGGTGGTGGAAAAGGTGTTTCGTGGCTCTCCCCGAAGGTTTTAGGGTATAAGAGTATATATAGGTGAAAGAAGTAGGTCGGTGGAGCTGCGAGGGGCCCACGAGGGTGGGGGCGCGCCCACCCCCCTGGGGTGCGCCCTCCTTCCTTGTGGATTCCTCGCTGCTTCCTTGACGTCCACTCCAAGTCTCCTGGATTGCGTTTGTTCCAAAAACGATTCTCGCAAAGGTTTCATTCTGTTTGGATTCCGTTTGATATTCCTTTTCTGCGAAACACTGAAATAGGGAAAAAAACAGCAATTTGCACTGGGCTTTCGGTTAATAGGTTAGTCCCAAAAATAATATAAAAAGGTATAATAAAGCCCATTAAACATCCAAAATAGATAATATAATAGCATGGAACAATAAAAAATGATAGATACGTTGGAGACGTATCAAGACGTTGTGCAGGAAGAAGGGATAGAAGGTTTCCTCCAAGGATTCCGGCTTGGCAGTGCCAACCCAGAGCTCTATCTCCCACCCCTCATTGTCGTTGCTCGCCGCTAGCGGGGGAACGGCGGCGAGGTGCTTCTCCTCAGTGGTGGTGGACGCACTGAGAGCCGGCTCGAGCAAGGAAGCCGAACGCACGGAGGGGGTGGCAGACTTCGCATTCTCGGTCGCCATCGGCGGCAAGTTCGGGGAAGAGGTTGGTAGATCTGGAGGCGCTCTGAGCAGGGGGAGAAGGGGATCTGAAGCAAGACGAAGGGAAGGCAATGAAGGCTCGGCGGCAGGCGCCAGCCTTTTTGTCAGCCCAGGACGGTTGCCGAGGCAGCATGGGGAAGCAGAGACGCCCACGTCCCATCAAGCGCCACGCGTCGACTGGGTCCCCAGGCGGTTGGGGCCCGCGACGCTTTGCCCTTGCACTTTGGCTTCACCTTGAAGGCAAGTCCGAGCGTGCCTTGGGCCCGGGGGCTACTGTCAGCGTTCTGGGAACCGGGGTACCCAGACTTGCCTGCCTGTGGCCCATAGCGTGGCTCCGTCGGTGGCCTGGTATGGCCCATCTTTAGCACCAACAACACGACACCCTTGCGAGGGGCCAAGCCTCGCAAGGCTGACAATGCCAAGACCTCCAGAAGGAGTGGCCTCTTTAGGCTGGCTCCTGAGGAGCGGAGATTTCCATGCGATCCCACACCTCGTGAGGTTCGGATGACGCGAGCCATGACGACCAAGGCCAGGCGGGCGCCAGCAGGTGCGGTATAGGAGGTTTCCTCTTTGGTGTTAAAGAGGCAAGCGCAGGTGCAGAGTCCCGAGGAATCAGCCAAAGGTTTCCATTTCCATGCAACGAGACCAAGACCGCCAGGACGGCAGGACGGAGGTCATCGCCAAGCCCAACGCGGCGTCACCACCAGAAGCTTTGCAGGCGAAGACCACCTTTCGTCAGGATAAGATGTACTAGTTGTCCCCCTTCGAATTTGGTCGTTGTGGGATCACTTCTCACCTTCATTTTCGGGGAAGAGGACTGAGGCCACTATAAATATAGCCTAGCCACCACCTTAGACGGGAAGGGGATCATTTCAGACCATCCGCACCCTCACCAGCTCACACCAGACCAAGAACACACCTCCTGAGGTCGTTCTTCCATTGTACTAGTTCATCCTCAGCCCACCTCAAGGCTAATCCACCACAAAGCAGGAGTAGGGTATTACACGCAAGGTGGCCCGAACCTGGGTAAACTGCCTTGTCTCGTTCTTATTCAGTTCATTGAACTAGGCCGCGAGATTGATGACTTGGCAAGCTGGGGAGGTTGAGTTATTCGCACGCACCCCAAAGTTTGAATGTATCTTGGGTCTGCGGAGCCCTGAATCCGACAGCATCCAACATATCCTACTTAAAAGGTGGGAAGGTATTATTTATTCAGAACATGACAGAAGAATATATATTGCGCATAAATTGGTAAATAGAATTTGCTACTGCCTAGGAATGGAGTCAGAAAATGAAATCACAATTGGTTGCTTAAATAGTGATCAGTTAATCAGAACAAATACCCCAATTCTACTAAGTAATATGCCAGCATGGAGAAAGTTGAAACAACACTAACCACGATTAGACTTTGATCAGGTGATGACGTTGGGGAAGTAAACATCCATGTTAATTAGACCAGCCTGCGGTGCATGCACTAGGATTTTATTGCCGGCTTTCAGTTCATAAAACTTAGAAATTTTTCTCCAAAGGTCCGCGTCAACATAGGAGTGACCATATTTATCAAGTTTTATGCTGACTGTCATTCTAAAATCCATGCTGCGTTGTCAATATGACATCCATGGAGTCATCAACAAAGTAAAGCTCAAGATTTCCTTCTACTCGTGTTCTTGCAAAGCAAGGGTTGTACTGCTTGAAATGAAAATTAAGATCGTAAATTAGATATATTGAAATAATAGAGCGAGATGCAAATATGGGAGTAACTGACAGAACAGAACAATATATAGCTGAAAGCATAGTACAAAAATATATAATTAAAAATAGATAATGTAACAAAGATTTGATGCAAATATAAGAGTAACTGAATGAACAATACATCATTAATTTGCCTAATATAGGGGAAAATTGGCTTCGACGTCTAGGCCACATGTGGCACCGTACCTTTTATCCAAATGTAGCAATAGATGGTATATGTTCACAAATTAAGGCCATGCTGACCGTGGTAGGGTGCGATTGAACATACCGAGCGCTGCCTGAAGTCATCCGTGATAGTGAGATAGAACTTCGTTTCCTACTGGTCGCGACCACACTTGCCCGGTTTTGTGCTTGCACTGTGGACACTTGAATGAAAACCCTCGAATCAGCTAGAAGAAAAATGAATCCACGATGATTTTCGCTAGTTGATTAACAGCGACGGATGGACTGCGATAAGAGATGAGTGAATATTTCGCTAAATTGATTACCTTCTCCATGAGAAAAATCCCCGGCCCAATCCTGTAAAAAAACCCTATCGACTAGAGTCTAGAAAGTCGGTGCAAGTCAGTGTAGATAGGCGACGACAAGCGGTAGGGGCGAAATCTCATGCAGTTTGGAGTGCAACCTCCGCTCGCCGACGACAGCCATCGAGCTTAGGGTAGCCGTCGCGATAGAAGTTGATGAGGTGCAAACTTGTGGAGGAGTCCGCAGTGAGTGGGTGGGGACGAAGTGGGCAGGGGCGAGGCTATCTTTTTCCCTTTGCATGGGTGAATGAACACACACAGTTCGCAGAGGCGACGGAGATGAATCATGTGTGATAGTAAATCACCGAGATTGAAGGGGAATCCAAATTTTCTTCCTAGTTTGTCAGTCAGTTTTTTCTATGATCGACATACCCCCCCGCCTTCAATGCAACATGTTCAAATTTGGCATTTTTCCGGGCTCATTTTACCATATTTAGGTGATTATGTGCCTTCTCTAGGCGTTATTGCACATAATTCAAATTCAAAAAATTGGTGCATTAAAAGGTGCACAAGAACAATCTGGAAAACCATGCTCATGCTATTTAGTAAATTATCATGCCTTTTACAAGGAATGGGCATAGATTTCAAGGAAATGTGTGGCAATAGTCAACCATAAATGCGTCGTTTACTGGTTTTTCAACTATAGAAAAATGAAATACATGCTTGAAAAACATGACGCCTGGCATGGTGCCCTGCTATGGCCTCACCGTGCCCTGGTAAAAAATTGAGAAGGTTTGTCTTATGTCGTCATCCATGCCCTTCATAAATCGAACAATCACCGAGGAAGTTTCATGGTTTCAAGGGGGAAATCAACGAGATTGAAGGGGAATCCAAATTTCCTTCCTACTTTGTCCATGATTTTTTTCTACTATGAATATACACCCTGCAAATCATTGTGTTCAAATTTGGCATTTCCAGGGCTCATTTTACCATATTTAGGGGATTATGTGCATTTTCTAGGCATTAATGCACATAATTCAAATTCAAACAATCCGCGCATGAAAAGGTTCACAAGAACGGTCTGGAAAACCATGCACGTGCTATTTAGTAAATTCTCATGCCTTTTACAAGGAATGGGCAGAGATTTCAAGGAAATGTGTGACAATAGTCAACCACAAACGTTCATTTTATTGGTTTTTTATAATATAGAAAAATGAAATACATGATTGAAAAACATGACGCCTGGCATGGTGCCATGGTATAGCCTCACCATGCCCTGGTAAAAATTTGAGAACGTTTGGCTTATGTCGTCATGCACGCCTTTCATAAATCGAACCATCACCGAGGAAGTTCCATGGTTTTGAGGGGGAAATCACCAAGATTGAAGGGGAATCCAAATTTCCTTCGTTCTTTGTCCTTGATTCTTTTCTATGACGAACATACACCCTGCAAGTCATCGTGTTCAAATTTGGCACTTTTCCGGACTCATTTACCATATTTAGGGGATTATGTGCATTTTCTAGGCATTTAGCGTAGATAAATCCAATCCAGCTACAACTACACGGGTGTGATGAGAGGGGTGTGGACTGTCGTTCGATCGCGGTGCATCTACAGTGCACACGCATGATCCGCGTGGCTTGCGTTCCAGCCAATCATAACGCAACACACAATAGGCTCAGCGCTGTCGGCGTTCTGGGAACAGGGGTACCCAGGCTTCCTGCCTGCGGCCCATGGCATGGCCCCATCAACGGCCTGGTACGGCCCATCTTCAGCACCAACAACACAAGACCCTCGTGAGGGGCCAAGCCTCGCGAGGCGGACGACACCAAGACCTCGAGAAGGAGTGACCTCCTTAGGCTGGCTCCTGAGGAGCGGAGATCCATATGCAAGCCTTCACCTCATGAGGTTCGGATGATGCAAGCCATGACAACCAAGGCCAAGCGGGCACAGTACAGTAGTTTCCTCTTTGGTGCTAAAGAGGCAAGTGTAGGCACGGAGTCCTGAGGAATCAACCAAAGGTTTCCATTTCTATGCAACAAGACCAAGACCGCCTGGACGGCAGGATGGAGGTCATCGCCGAGCCCACCACGGCGTCACGACCAGAAGCTTTGCAGGCAAAGACCACCTTTCGTCAGGATAAGATGTACTAGTTGTCTCCCTTTGAATTTGGCCGTTGTGGGATCCCTTCCTGCCTTCATTTTGGGGGAAGAGGACCAAGGCCACTATAAATATAGCCTAGCCACCACCATAGAAGAGGATCGATCGATCAGCTGGACGGACCATTCAGACCATCCTCTCCCTCACCAGCATAGGAACACACCTCCTGAGGTTGTTCCTCCACTATACTAGTTCATCCTCTGCCCACCTCGAGGCCAAGCCACCACAAAGCAGGAGTAGGGTTTTACACCGCAAGGTGGTCCAAACCTGGGTAAACTGCCTTGTTCCATTTCCTTCTAGTTAATCGAGCTAGGCCGTGATATCGACGAGTAGGCAGACCAGGGAGGTTGAGTTCTTCGCACGCACCCTAGTGTTTGAATCTATCTTGGGTCTGTGGAGCCCTGAATCCGACATTTGGCGCGCCAGGTAGGGGTGAGTCAAAGATTCGCCTCTCCGTCCGCTGCACTCCACCCACGCCGTTCGACTCTCATGGCAAGCGCCGCTCCACCGACCGGACCGATGGGTGCGTTCGGAGGCATCATGGGTCTTCGAGCTTTCACCCCTGCCATGCGGTGGGTGCAGTGGCCGCCCAAGTTCAGACCGGAGCTGCTGCCTCGATATGATGGCGTGGCGGACCCGATAGGGTTTCTCCAGGCATATGCGGAGGCTGTGATGGCAGCCGGTGGTGACGACAAGGCCATGGCAAACTGGCTACCCATGGCCCTTACGGGCGTGCCGCACGCCTAGCACATGGGCATGCCGGAGTCTTCAGTGGCCTCCTGGAAGGAGCTGCGCGGCCTCTTCATCGCGCGCTTCGCGACGCCAGCACCCCACATCGTCGCAGCCCTCCTCGGCGGCTCGCAGGCGCCGGCCTCGGACCGCCACCTCAAGCAGTTCTTTCACCAGGTGGGCGCCGCCCACGCACAGCGGGGAGCGCCACCAGGCTGGGTGGCGCCTAAGGCCGACCTCACCTTCGACTCCAAGGACCACCCTACGACCACGGCCAGTGCCGGCGCGCTCTCGATGCTCTGTACTCCCACCACCTGCAACATAGCAGTCACAGGACCCTCATCGACGGCGGCAGCGACCTCAATGTCCTCTTTGTGGAAGCATTAGGCCTGCTTCTCGTGCCCCACGACCGGCTCCGCCCCACCAAACCTTTCTCTGGAGTCGTCGATGGCTTCACCTGCCCCCTAGGGCAGATCCGCCTCCCCGTTACCTTCGGCACCCGCGACAACTACTGCACCGAGCTCATCGACTTCTACATCGCCCGCATCGGCCTGTCGTACAATGCCATTCTTGGGTACCCGGCCTTGGCCAAGTTCATGGCGGCAACCCACCCTGGCTACAATCTCATGAAGATGTCAGGAAGTAGCGGCGTCCTCACCATGGCGGGGAACACCAAAGATGCGCTCTCGGCCCCCAAGCACGCTTTCAGAGCCGCGGCGACCGCGCGGCCGAGACAAGAGGGAGCCCCGGCGGCCCTGGGGGCTGCACCAGCAAAGAAGAAGCAGTTGTTCTCTCACGACCAGGCCGAGACGAAGCAGGTGTTGGTCGATGTAGACAGGACATCAGGCTCCACCTTTACCATAGGGCCGGCCTCCCACCAGAACGAGAGGAGGCGCTAGTCATCTTCCTACGCATGAACAAGGATGTTTTTGCATGGGAGGCGTCGGACCTGGTCAGGGTTCCATTAGTAGCAATCGAGCACCACTTGATGGTGTGCCCCAACACGCGACCAGTAAAGCAGAAGGCACGGCGGCAAGCCCCGGAGAAGCAGTCGTTCATCACCCAGGAGACCCACAAGCTACTCGAGGCCGGCGTCATTTGAGAAGTGTGACACCTGAACTAGCTCGCCAACCCAGTCATGGTTCCCAAGAAGGGCGGGAAGGAGCGCATGTGCGTCGATTTCACCAACCTCAACAAGGCCTGTCCACTAGACCCTTTCCCTCTCCCGTGCATCGACCAGATCGTCGACTCCAGTGCCGAGTGCAACTTACTGTGCTTCCTGGATGCCTCCTCGGGTTACCACCAAATCAAGATGGCGGTGCAAGATGTTGAGAAGACAGCCTTTCTGACCCCGTGTGGGGTGTACTGCTACACCTGCATGCCGTTTGGGTTGTGCAATGCGAGGGCCACCTTCCAGCGATTGATGCATATCGACCTGGGACAACAGCTCGGGAGGAACACTGAGGCGTACGTCAACGACATAGTGGTGAAATCTCGGGAGGCCAGGATGCTTATCGAGGATCTGGAGGAGACTTTCGCCAGCTTGTGCACGGTAAACCTGCAGCTCAACCCAGAGAAATGTGTGTTCGACGTCTCGTCTGGCAAGCTGCTGGGCTTCTTGGTGTCGCACAGAGGGATCGAAGTCAACCTAGAGAAAGTCAAGGCCATAGAAAGGATGAGTCCACCGCAAACCCTTAAGGAAATGCAGAAGCTGGCGGGCTGCGTAACCTCGCTCGGGCGTTTCATCTCCAAAATAGGGGAGCGCGCCCTCCCCTTATTCAAGCTGATGAAAAAGAAAGGCCAGTTCGAGTGGACTCCGGAGGCCGACGCAGCCTTCCAAGACCTCAGGAACTACCTCATTAGCCCACCGGTGATGGTAGCACCGTGCCCCCTTGAACCATTGGTGCTCTACCTGGTCGCTACACCTCACTCCGCCAACGCAACACCGGTGGCGGTTCGGGAGGAGCACCCAACCAAGGGCTTGCGGGGAAGCACCTCGCGCCCCATCGGGGCGCCGCGGCCTCAGGACGGCGCTCCCGAGGCCTGGCCACCCCACCGATCAACAACGCTCCCGAGGCTCTGGCAAACCCTCCAGACAGCAAGACTCCTGAGGATGGTGTTCCTGAGGCCACGGCTGCCTCGTCAAGTGGCAAGGCTCCTGAGGACCCTCAATCCCAGGAAGTGTAGGACCCCGCCGATGCCTCCATCCTCGTCGAGCACCCGGTGTACTTCGTCAGCATGGTGCTACGCGATGCGCGGGCATGCTATCCCATGCCGCAAAAGCTCTTGCTCGCGCTCCTCATCGCCTCCCGAAAGCTACGCCACTACTTCCAAGGACACCCCAATCAAGGTTGTCTCAGCTTACCCCCTAGAGAGAGTGCTCTGGAGCCCTAACATCGTGGGGAGGGTCACCGAATGGAACATCGAACTGCATGTGTTCCAGTTGGAGTTCGGCACTACTAGAATCATCAAGGGTGCGGCCCTTGCCAACTTTGTGGTGGAATGGACCGACGTTCCCGACCAAGAAGTGGGTGAGGACCGTTCCCTCTCGCCGGGAGCGAAGCACTAGATGGTTGGGTCATGTACTTTGATGGCGCATTCGCACGCCAGGGCGCGGGGGCTGGAGTCGTGCTCATCTCGCCCACCCAAGACAAGCTCTACTACACCATGTAGCTCTGCTTCCAGCAGGGCGAGAAGGTCTCCAACAACATCGCAGAATACGAAGGCATGATCATCGGCCTCAAGGCTGCGGCGGCTTTGGGGTGAGGCGCCTCACCATCAGGGGCGACTCCCAGCTCCTCGACAACTTCTCCAACAAAGCGTACAAGCCAAAGGACGAGCACATGGAGGCATACCTCGAGGAGGTACGTAAAATTGAGAAACGATTCTTGGGTTTGGAGTTGCAGCACATGTCGTGTGGCACGAACAAGGAGGCGGACGACATCGCCAAGAGGGCGTCTCGACGTGTGCCTCAGGAGCCTGGCATCTTTGAGGAGCGGCTCTTCAAGCCATCGGCAGCTCCCCCCGCTGCGGAACCAGCATCGCCTCAGGAGGAGCTCCCCCTAGCACCCCTCTCAGGCGCCCCAGCCTGTGGCCTGACCTCGGGAGCCCGCCTGCTCCTCGTGCTTGAGCCTTGGGAGGGGTGCTGGACTAACGAGTTCAAGGCATACCTACTCCAAGGCACCTTGCAGTAGAAGGAGGAAGACGCAGAACGTGTGGCCCGCCAGGCCACCGCGTACTGCATCAGCGACGGTGAGCTCTATCAAAAATGACCAAACAATGTTTCTCTACGATGCATCTCCAGGGGCAGGGATGCGAGCTGTTGGCTGACATACATGGCGGAGACTGCGGGCATCACTCTTCATCGCACACCCTCGTGGGCAAGGCGTTCCGCAGCGGATTCTACTGGCCCATGGCCCATTCTACCGAGCTGGTAAGATCCTACGAGGCCTATCAGTTCAATGCCAAGAAGATCCACCAGCCTGCCCAGGCCCTCTAGACCATCCCGCTCTCATGGTCGTTCGTGGTCTGGGGGCTGGACATCCTGGGCCCATTCCCTCGAGCACCCAGGGGCTACCGCTACCTCTACATCGCCATCGACAAGTTCACCAAGTGTGCGGACCTGGAGACCGTCCGCACCATCACGGCCGGCTCAGCCGTCAAGTTCATCAAGGGCCTCATGAGCCAGTTTGTGGTTCCTAATCACATCATCACCGACAATGGCTCGTAGTTCACCAACAACCTTTTCAAAACATTTTGTGCTAACCTTGGAACACAAATATGCTACGCCTCGGTGGCACACCCCAGGAGCAATGGCCAGGCTGAGCGCGCTAATGCAGAGGTCCTGAGGGGCCTCAAGGCAAGAACCTTCAAGAAGAAGCTCGAGGCCTGCGGCAGGGGCTGGCTGGACGAGCTCCAGTTTGTGTCGTGGTCCATCCGCACCACCGCGACCAAGTCGACGGGCGAGACTCCATACTTCCTCGTCTACAGACCTGAAGTGGTTCTCCCAAATGAGGTTAGGCATTGCTCCACGCGGGTCTTGTCATTTGACGAGGCATGCCAGGACTCCTCGCGGGGGATGGACCTCGTGCTTGGGGAGGAACGCTGTTGCCAAACCTCGCTCAGAGCGGCGAGGTACTAGCAGGCGCTGCGGCAGTACCACTGTCGCAGCGTCCGCTCCAGGACGCTCGAGGTGGGTGATCTCATCCTGAGGCGGGTGCTCTCCAGGGAGGGGTTGCATAAGCTCTCGCCCATGTGGGAGGGCCCGTTCAGGATAGCCCATGTCTCTAGGCCTAGCGCCGTGCGCCTGGAGACGCAGGACGGGATCCCCATCTAGAACGCCTGGAACATCCAGCACCTCCGGGAGTTCTACCCATGAAGCAAGGCCCTGTGCCTGTGAAGGTCTTCGCTCATGACACTCTCACGTAATAATGAGTTGGGGCTATACAAGCCCCAGAGTCTCCTGAGGTTGCCCCTGGGCCTCATGGGGGCTCCCACCCACGTCCTAGTGGAGGCCCCATGCTCCGCGCTGGTGGGAATACAAGAAGACTAGTCTAGGTGCCGGACACGACTGTTCTTTTGCTTGCTTTCTGTAGCTGGTTTTCAACTTCTTGAATGAAATTTGGAGTTCTCGTGTCTTTCGTTCGCCAGAGTTGGAATTTTCTCTCTTGTTCGTTCGCCTTTCCAAACTTGCCCCAGGAAGAGCAGCAGTTGCCCGTCGCTCCTCCTCGCGCGTCCCGCACGTGGGGGCTAGGTAGGTGTGTACGCCAGGGCTCGCCCCCGGCCACACCTCGCCAAAGCCTTGTTGCCCCAGAGCTTTGGCGTCCTTAATCTTCGTGAGACGCTCTTGAACGAGCTCATGGGCATGCAAACCCTCTTAAGTCCATGCCTCCGGGCATCGCGACGTGGTGTACCAGCTACAACCAACCCACGCTCGGGGGCTGGCGCGAGGTAGGACGAGACACCGCATGAGGCCTTCTAAAAACTCTGCAGCTATACAGCATTTCCAGAGGCTTGACGGCTCCTGAGTCGTTAGGAAGGAAGCCCCTGGAAGATACTTCTGGAAAGACGCGCCCTCGCGACATGGAAGACTACCACAAGAACATTGAGCTAAGTTACCCTAACTACACCTAGTAGAAACACGGGTATCACGGCACAATATTAGAATAGCAAACATAGCATAGGAAGCGCAGTGGTTCATTACACACCCCAGCGGGGCCCTCTACTTTTTGCAAAATGCAGGAGAAAGGAAAGGAAAAAAAGCGGGCCGCACGACTGCGGCATCTCCTGAGGCCAGGCTCCAGTAGCGCCTGAGCTCAGTCTGAGTGGTCCTCCCGCTTCACCGAAGCACGGCGGCAAGACGGCTCGTCGCCTTCCCCGATCCGAGCCCGGCAGTGTGGTGGTTCGTCATAGCTACCACCGCTGGTGCTCTGACCGGAGGAGGAGCCACTACTGCTGGAGGAAGCGCGGCCATCGCCAAGGGCAAGCTCACCCTCATCATCGCCGCGGTCGTCGCCAAAGGCAAGCTCGTCGTCGCCGCTGTCATCTTCCAGGCAGCACCCTGCACGACGGCCGTCTTCCCCAAACACCCTCACGTAGAGGGTCGCGAGGCCGTCGTACTTGAAGTGAAGGGTGCACCTCCCACCTAGACCGCGCGCGCGGGCGAACGCCTGCCAACCGCGGGTCAAGGACACGTTGCCCGCGCTGGTGACTTCGACCCCCGCCCATGAGGCCCTGCTACAGCACCCATCAGCCTGCAGCCAGAGGCCATCAAGCCCTACGGTCGGTAGCGCACCCGCAAAGAAGCGCGGGAGTAGAAACCAGGTGCCAACGGACCTCTCCGACCATACGACAAACTCTCCAGGAATGCATCCGTCAAGTGGGAGCGCGGCCGAGGAGGTTGGGCGACCACAGCGCGCCTCCCCCCATCGCAGGAGCTACCCTATCCTCGGCGGCTCCCACCGCGAGAGGAGCCGCCGCCGCGGCTGCCTAAGGCGACGCCTGCCCTCGAAGAGGTGCGCCCGCGCCCCCGAGGGGCCCCCGCCGAGGTCACGACATACTTGCGGGGGCGACCGTGGCCTCTCATGGGCGGCGGTGAACCCGACCCCTCCTTGGGGGCCTTCCCCTTTTCGGCGGCCGAAAACCTCCTCGTTGGCGCCATGGGTGCTACGGCAAGACAACGAGACAAAGGAGGAGAAGAAGAAGCGGGCAACGAGAAGATGGAGATGAGCAGAGGGGCTCTGCCCCTCCCCTCATTTATAGCCAGAGGGAGGCCAACCATCGGCCTACATGATCCCCAGTAATGATGATCTTTCTGCATGCAGCAGGCTCTCGTCAAGTTGAATGATTGCCGAGGCAGCATGAGGAAGCAGAGACACCCACATCCCATCAAGTGCCATGCATCGGCCGGGGCCGCAAGCGGTTGGGGCCCACGGCGCTCTGCCCTTCCCCTTTGGCTTTGCCTCGAAGCCAAGTCCGAGCGCGCCTTGGGCCCAGGGGCTATTGTCAGTGTTCTGGGAACGGGGGTACCCAGACTTGCCTACCTTCAGCCCACGGCATGGCCCCATCGATGGCCTGGTATGGCCCATCTTCAGCACCAACAACACAAGACCCTCGCGAGGGGCCAAGCCTCATGAGGCGACGACACCAAGACCTCCAGAAGGAGCGGCCTCCTTAGGCTGGCTCATGAGGAGCGGAGATTCCTATGCAAGCCTTCACCTCATGAGGTTCGGATGACGCAAGCCATGAAGACCAAGGCCAGGCGGGCGCCAGCGGGCGTAGTACAACAGTTTCCTCTTTGGTGCTAAAGAGGCAAGCACAGGCGGGGAGTCCCGAGGAATCAGCCAAAGGTTTCCATTTCTATGCAACAAGACCAAGACTGCCAGGACAGCGGGACGGAGGTCATCGCTGATCCCACCAAGGCGTCATGACCAGAAGCTTTGTAGGCGAAGACCACCTTTCATCAGGATAAGATGTACTAGTTGTCTCCCTTCAAATTTGGCCATTGTGGGATCCCTTCCCGCCTTCAGTTTTGGGGAAGAGGACCGAGGCCACTATAAATATAGCCTAGCCACCACCATAGAAGAGGATCAATCGATCAGCTGGACGGACCATTCAGACCATCCTCTCCCTCACCAGCGCAGGAACACACCTCCCGAGGTTGTTCCTCCACTATACTAGTTCATCCTCAGCCCACCTCGAGGCCAATCCACCACAAAGCAGGAGTAGGGTTTTACACCGCAAGGTGGCCCGAACCTGGGTAAACTGCCTTGTTCCATTTCCTTCCAGTTCATCGAGCTAGGCCGTGAGAACGACGAGTAGGCAGACCGGGGAGGTTGAGTTCTTTGCACGTACCCCAGAGTTCGAATCTATCTTGGGCTTACAAAGCACTGAATCCGACAATCACACATTGTTTCCGGAGGCGACGAAGATGAACCGTGTGTGATAATGAATGAGCAAGATTGTAAGGGAAGCCAAATTTCCTTCATCGTTTGTCCTTGAGTTCTTAAAAACCACCGCACTGTATGGTTGTTCGGCCACTCTGTCTCAAAGCTCTCTCCAAGCATCGTTTATGGCACCGCGGCACACACTAACCGGTAAGGAAGCGATGGCATCCCGCCGCGCTGAGTTCCTCGCCGACCGCGACCGAACACATGGTAAGGAAGCGATGGCATCCCGCTGAGTCGAGTTCATCGCTGCTCGTGGCTGCACAAGTATGTGGGCGGACTTTGATGCTACCATGGCCAAATGGGCGGTGGATCTAGAGGCGGCCAAAGCTGCACAGAAGGAACAGAAAAGGTAGAAAGCAGTCAAGAAAAGAGAGTCCCGCCGCCGCAAGAAAGAAGAGGCCGCACTCCATGATGAGGAGAGCTCTGCGGAGATCGAAGCAAGGTGGGATGCCGCCGACAAGGCCGGGAAGGAGAACGACGGTGTCTGGCCAGCATGCCCGGATACCAGCATGTGAGAAGTAGTTAGTGCTTGTGTCACCCATAAGTTTGCATAATTAATTACGAGCATCTACCAGTACTACATGTGTACTAGTTTTAGAGCCAAATACCAGTAGTACTTTAAGTTGGTACTATCTATTATTAACATACAATGTCGGTAAGCGCGTCCTATGAGGGCTTTGAGTGTTGATTAGCATGTGTTCACTGAAGTTTTGTGGCCGCACCCCGGCCCTAAATCCTCCCAAAACGTCCGCCCGTAGCCACCGGAACCCACCGAAGACTAGAGCTGGCCACAGCTGGTTTTTAGTCCCACCTTACCACGCGAGTTGGCCGCACACCGGCTTAAATAGCCGCACCGGCGGACGGCAGCAAGCTTCTCTCTTGTTGCATAGGATCAATTCTGGCTATGCGAGCGAGGCAGGTTGACACCTGATTGCATTTCATAAACTGATGATTGTTCATCGGGTGTCACATTTGCCTCGTTCATGTACATTGAATAACCCTGCTACAATGAAAGAGATTTTTAAATTAGGTGTGGCTCGAGATGCTGATAGATATAAGAATTATTAGAAGATCACAAAACACACGGTTTCTATGGCATACCTGTCTGCGTTTTTCTTCTTTAATGATCCATAAGTCAGTTACCTGTGTGATGCTTCCTAATAAAGCAAGCGTACCATTGACCGACAAAATCAACTACACGTGTACATTTTTTGGTGACGGGATCTGCCAATTTTCTCTTTTCTTGCACACAAGTATTTTACGCACTTCGTCTGTGTTGTGTTTCCCCCGCCCAAGTTTCAAGTTTCACTGCGAAATTTTCATTAGGTGCACGATTTCAGAAGTTATTCCTCTCACCACATCCCCACCCATCAAATTTCCGTAGTATCTCCCCCCACGCCGCCCCCTCTTGACAGCTCAAACCGCTACTGCCGTAACCACAGCTTCAACCACATCTACGTTCCGCCCGAGCATTGTCGATCTAGTCAGGTAACCCACCAATCTCTATCATGGTCCCGGCCTGATTGCTTAAATGGCGCCTGCAAAACATCCTCATGCCTCCAAATCCCCACCACCCCTACCTCCCGAGCATCGCCACGCAAGCCCAACCACATATCACATGGAGGTCGAGGAGCTGATGGTGGTCGATGGTGCGTTGACTGTTGTGCGTGTTGACCCGGAGGAACACCTCGCCTCCACCGCCGCTGACTTGCTGCAAGCTCTGGCCCAGATGAAGTGCCACAGCGACTACCCCCCGGGACTTACCAAGTATGATTTGACCAGCTTAATCTTACCAATACCACTTGCAATGGCTATGTTTTGTACGGTTGATGTATTAAGCATGTTCGTGCCTTGTTTATTTCAGTACTGCACACTGTGTGATGTTCAAGTATTAAATGTCCAGCTCAATTTCACTAATACCAGCAACAAACTTACAATAAATGACTTGGGATGCTGTTAAGCCTTTTGTAATTAACAGTTGTATCCATTTTTTAATCTGTCCCTTTGCTACCGTGCTACTCTCCACGATGAAGATATCACCAAAGATGTTGCCCATTTGCTATTTTTGGTCGATGCTAACCCTGTTGTAGTTAACATGCCTTTCCATGTACTTACACAGGGCCATAACGCGCAATGTTGTTGTTTGCCGTCGAGGTTAGATGCATCCCATATCTTACAGTATTTTACATCATTTGTGCAATTGCAGTTTAACTCCTAACATTTACTGGTTGCCTATAGGTACACATGTCAGTGGCACTGATCAACACTTTGACCAGGAGGAACACCTCGCCTCCGCCGCTGCTGATTTTGCATGGGCTCTGGCCAAGACGAAGTGCCCCAACAACTACCTCTCAGGACTTACCAAGTATGAACTCACCAGTTCAATCTTACCAATAACAGTTGCAACGGCTATGTTTTGTACGGTTGATGTATTAAGCATGTTGTAGTAAACATGCCTAACACATCTTAGCTATTTTCCCTACCTTTTTATAGACAACCGGGCCATTCTCTACTCTGGCAGCACCTGCCTTGCGATGTTTAACTCTGCCAATTACATTTTTATCAGTACTAGTTTCAATGGCTATACTAGGTTGCTTGTAGTTGAACGTGCCTTGTTATTTTCAGTACTGCACACTCTCTGATGTTCAAGTATGAGCTGTCTAGCTCCATTTCACCAATAGTAGCTACAAACTTACAAAACATGACTTGGGATTTTGTTGAACCTGTTGCAATTAACAGTTGTATCCATTTTTTAATCTGTCCCTTTCCTACTGTGCTACTCTCCGCAATGAAGATATAATAGAGATGCTGCCTGTTTGCTATTTTTAGTGGATGCTAACCCTGTTGTAGTTAACATGCCTTTCCATGTACTTACGCAAGGCCATAACGGGCGATGATGTTGTTTGCCGTCGAGGTTAGCTGCATCCCATGTCGTATAGTATTTACATCATTTGTGCAATTGCAGTTTGGCTTCTAACATTTCCTTGCTTCTTGTAGGTACACATGTCAGTGGCACTGATCCACGCTCCGACCTGGAGGAACACCTCGCCTCCGCTGCGGCCAACTTGGGGCAGGCTCTTGTCCATATGAAGTGCCCCAACAACTACCCCTGAAGACTTACCAAGTATGAACTGACCAGTTGAATCTTACCAATACCGGTTGCAATGGCCATGTTTTGTACGGTTCATGTATTAATCATGTTGTAGTAAACACACCTAACCAGTCTTATCTATTTTCCCTACCTTTTTCTAGAAACAGGGCCATTCTCTGCTCTAGCAGCACCTGCCTTGCGATGTTTAACTCTGTCAATTTCATTTCTATCAGTACCAGTTTCAATGGCCATACTAGGTTGTCTGTTGTCGTAAACAATTTATCCATTTTTTTATCCGTCCCTTTGCTACCATGCAACTCTTTCATAATGAAGATATCACAACAGATGATGCCATTTTATTACCATTTTCTATTTTTGGTGGATGTTAACCCTGATGTAGTTAACATTACCTTTCCATGTACTTACACAGGGCTGCAAATGGGCGATGCTGTTGTTTGTCGTCGAGGTTAGCTGCATCCCATGTATTATACACCACTTGTTCCTAAATATGCCTTATACACCATCTGTTCCTAAATATAAGTATTTTTTAGAGATTCCAATATAGACTACATACGGAGCAAAATGAGTGAATCTAGATTCTAATCTAAACTATGTCTATATACATTCGTATGTAGTTCATATTGAAATCTCTAAAAATACTTGTACTTAGGAACGAGGTAGTTGTATTTTACATCATTTGTGCAATATCAGTTTAGCTTCTAACATTTACTGGTTGCTTGTAGGTACATATATGAGCGGTACTGATCCACGCTTTGATCCCTTTTGCATATGGGGCAATGACATACTCATGAACAAGCGTCAAGTGAGGAAACTAAGAAAGATTGTTAGGCGAAAGAGACGGTTGATGGGAATTAAGCTCTTTATTTACACTTTGTCCAAGACAACAGTGAAGTTTAGGATGGTAAGTAATGTGTTGCTTTTTTTCCCTGCCCACAACAAGTTACTCTATTAAACCTGAGTATCTGAATTTTTCTCTTTTTAATGGTTTCCGATGCAATTTACTGATGATTACCTCGCAAACTACATGACCGGAGTGGAGGCAACTAAGGTTAGAGTATATAATTCATACTACCATGATAATGCTCTAGAAGTCTTCTTGAAGGCGGTGAAGGATGGGTGGGCGATTGTCACAAGGGGTTGGACAAAAGTTGTTCATGCCTATGGCATGCAGGAGGGCACATTATGGGCATTCTGCTTCTTCAACACCATCGGCAGCCAAAATGATTTACACTTGTCTCTTCACCTTTACCGCCTCTAAACATGGTGATTCATCATAGTTTATTGTTGCCTAATCTTGTAATTACTGAACATATTGTAGTGAGAATTTTATTTATGGATTGGTTGTTGAACCATTGTGCTGAGAATTTGAATTCCACGTTTCATATTTCAAAATTTCCAATTTAGATAATAAATTACAACGAAAAATAAAATTAAACAGGAGCGGATAAAATAATGTACACATGGTTAGAAAGAAAACAACGTGTGCGATGAAAAATAGAGAACAAACGGTTCTTTGACGTGAAGCGTTTGTGATGCCCGACGGACCCACACACAGTTTCATCTCATATGTGTGTGCGATTCATGGTAATACGGCAAACATTTCAAACATGCGTGCGTGTGTGATAGAAATACCAATCGCACATTGATGACCCACAAATATAGGGGATCAATTTTAGTCCTTTCGATAAGTAAGAGTGTCGAACCCAACGAGGAGCAGAAGGAAATGACAATTGGTTTTCAGCAAGGTATTCTCTGCAAGCACTGAAAGTATAAGTAACGAGTAGTTTGATAGCAAGATAATTTGTAATGAGCAAGTAATGGTAATGGTAACAAAAGTGCAGCAAGGTAGCCCAATCCTTTTGAGGCAAAGGACGGGCCAAAATGGTCTCTTATAATAAACAAAGTGTTCTTGAGTGTACATGGGAATTTCATCTAGTCACTTTCATCATGTTGGTTTGATTTGTGTTCACTACTTTGATAATTTGATATGTGGGTGGACCGGTGCTTAGGTGTTGTTCTTACTTGAGAAAACCTCTTACTTATGATTAACCCCCTCGCAAGCATCCTCAACTACGAGAAAAGTATTAAGAATAAATCTAACCATAGCATTAAACTTTTCGATCCAAATCCGCCCCTTACGGAATAGCGCATAAACTAGGGTTTACGCTTCTGTCACTCTCGCAACCCATCATCTAATAACTACTCCACAATGCATTCCCTTAGGCCAAAATATGGTGAAGTGTCATGTAGTCGACGTTCACATGACACCACTAAGGGATTCACAACATACACACGATCAAAATATCGAACACTGTGGCACCCCGGCTCACAGAAACCGGAACGCCCCGTATTCCAGCCTAGAGATCAAGGAGAAGTCTCTGGAATATGGCACTTCTTGACATAGAACAAATCAGCTCTTATTACAGGAATAATAATACAAGGGTATGATGTTACAAAGAAGCACATCAGCACAGTGACACTACGTCTGTGATACTACACTTGCTCTATGCCCGCAACGGAACAACTCGTAGCAGTGGAATACTTCTAGCAACGTAACAACGACGAAGGCAGTGAACTCCACTCCGTAGGGCGCTGTCTGGGACACGATCTAGCTCGCACGCATGGCAACCTCGACAAGCAATCAAGCAATCATGGCATCACCTGCAATCTGGCATGACACACCAGGTCAATACATTGAATGTACTTGCAAGCTCACAACAACCAAAAGCATCAAAGCGAGACAACAACATAGCATTAACAGGTTAATTAATTAACAGCTACCATGATACGAAAGCAACTACTAAACATGGCATGAAACTAATACAATACTGATAAACCACCATCTCCAATCTCAATATCCATCTCACTCTTGGCTAACTGGCCAAGCAATATACCATCTCGACCACCTCATGATCCACCTGATCACCTTGTGATCAAAACATCCACATGATCACCTCGTGACCATACCACAAACTGAATGATCATCCTCGAGATCATCCCAACATCTTCATCAACATACTGCCAAACTGTTACTGCACACAATATATCAACATATAAATCACCTATAAGGCATTCCGTCATGTGAGTGTTGATCGAACGGTGTGACCTAGTACAAACTTATGCCCATGAACGAGGACGCAGCTACTGATAGATTAAACACATACACTCTGCAGAGGTGGCGCACTTTACCCACACCACAGAACCCATGGCCTCGCACTCCCATTTGGGTGGACCAACGGCCTTCCGACAAAACCGACCTACTGCCATGACACTCTCCCGGCCACTCCGACCAACACCCCTTTAGGGTTCAGTCCTGGGTGGCCCCGTGCCTACCAAAGGCATCAATGGCCACCGTCGTGGAAAAACACACACGGTCCCAAATGGTGACAAGAGATCTCAACACCAACCACGGGCACACAAGGCTTATGTCCGCCTACCTGATCAGGGTAGCGCGCGCCCATAACCTTCCCTCGTTGGAGGCACCGGCGAGAGGCATGACAATAGACTGCATTAGGGCCTTCCCATAAAGGCAAATGTGGTTGCACTGGAAAAGCCCGGTTAGGTGGCACCTGACCAACTTAATGATAGAATGTATCCCCAAAATATAACAGTGATAACTGATACTCCGCTATCACCTACCGACCTTCAATCCAAGTCATAGCAATACCCCACAAATAATCCAAAGCATACTATCGACATATCAAAATACTCCGAGGATAGCATAACACTTCTATCATGATGAATCCAAGAGCGATAACACTACTACTCAAATATCAAGAACTAGCTATTCAACAGTTGATCCACATGCAAGCATCATCCCCAACATCATACTCCAAAACATATTATCAACTAGCATCATGATGAAAAAAATTCTAGCCACTAATAATCCAATGGCAACATGATATCCAAGGTAATACTCCAAAGCATAACACCATCATGAAAATAATCATAATAGCCACTAAGAATCCAAAGGAAACATGTCATCCACATAATCATTAAAATATAAGTCCTAGAACTCCAAGCAATATCATGGCAATAGCAAGATCAAAATAATACTACGAGAAATGCCATGAACAAGATCACATGTAGCTAAAGCAAAATTTTAAACAAGTTCAAAATAAATAAACCATGTCACTACATTGCAATCATGCAAATGGAGGGTGTGGCTTGCTTGGGTAGATGAAATCACCGAGAAGAAGTGCGAGAAGCTCACGGAAAGAATCGCTAGAAAATGTTCTCTCTCGGAGGGGGCTGATTAAGAGAAAGGGCAAAATGGTCATTTTCAGAATGTTAACATGGTGAAAATGATACCGACGGAACGGGCTCGATGAAACGAAGAAGCGGGCTTTGGAATCAGCTCATTTGGAGTTGTGAGCAAAAAGATATGGTTGTTTTTATGCGAGGGACCCATCTGTAAAGAAAATATTTTCAAACAGGGCCTGAACAGAAAAATGGAAAGCACAATTAGAGAAATACACTTTCACTGAACTGAAATTGTATTCAGGGCTGAAGAAGAAATGGAATGCGCTTTTAGTGGAGGAAAACGTATTCTAAGGAATACGCTTTCACATATCCACCTTAGCGGGTCCGAGTCAACCCGTGAGACTTATAGGCGGGGCCCGCCACTTATCCACATCAGCACCGGGTTGGGTCAATGCAGAGTAGCTGATGCGCGGGTCCCACACATGGGGTGTCGTCATCTTCATCTCCCTCGCACTCGCCCGCGCGACCAGAGGGCAGGGCCAACGCCGGCGGCCGTGCTCATAGCTCCGGCCACCAGCGGCTACGCCCAACCTACCAGCGTGCTCAAGAGATGGTGGCGGACCCGCCTATGGGTGGTGCGGTTGCCGGAGAGGTCGGAGGCGAGCGAAGCATCACTCGCGGCAGACGGCGGCTTCGGGCGATGACGGACTTGGCACTCTAGGCCACCCGAGGAGGAGGAGAAGATGTGGGGAGGTTCGGGATGCTCCGGGTTGTCTACTGGAGGTGGAAAGAGGGAGAGGGAGGCTCGGACTTGAGCTAATTTAGGAGGGAGGCCGCGGAGGCCATGGTGGCGATGGGGTCGAGGAGAGCGGCTCGAGCTCGGGCAAGTGGCTAGGGAGGACTAGAGGAGTGAGGAGGAGCGGTTGGTGAGCTCGGGAGCGATCGGGGGCGGCTATATATAGCCGAATGAGGGAGGTCGTGGCCGAGTGCCACCGCTCGAGCTCGGCCAAAGCTCTGGCGAGGCTCAGCGAGCACGGGCAGGCACGGGAACACGACGAGGAGGGAATGGGACGAGCTACAAAAGGTCACGGCGTAGCAGGAGACAAGGGGGAGCAGAGCAAGAAGCCAAGCACCATTAATGCGCTGTCGGCCATAGTGCTCCCATGGGCGAGCATCGGTGAGGAAGCTGCCGGAGGGGGTGAGCTATCCAGGGGGAAGAGGACGACACAGGCAAGCTATTGGGCATGGTCACACGCGCGAAGACGACGAGAAGGGAAGAGGACGAAGCAGAAACGGCGCCCTGGACACGGCCACTGGGCACAGAGCGCGTGCACAGGCACGCCATCATCGTAGTCACCACGTGAACTGGGGAATTCAATGCTCTATAGTACCCAAAACATTGTCTAGATGATAGTCCTTCCAAGCTTGAGACTGTGGGAGGCGAAAACATGAGAGAAGGGGCTCTGAGTGTGAGTTAGGCATCAGCTAAAGTTTGCTGCATCAAACTTGGTTGGGCACTGCTGATCAACAGGAAATAGATTGAAGCCTAATGAGTTGTCTGGGATGATTAACTATGGAAGGACTATGATCCTGGAAGTTTTGGAGCACAATGGGCCACAAAATAATTCGATGTTGTGTAACCCCAAAATTGGTCCAAAATCAAGATCATGAGGGTTCTCTCACTTAGAGTAACCACAGGAGCTCAAATTTGGCAAGGCCTAAGTATTTAGACATATGAATATTCTGTAAAAAAATATACCAATTGGATTCACCAAAATGGTACTTCCTTCACAGCTATTCTCTCTGTCTAGAAACTTGCAAAAATTCTAGAGAATTATTGGCTTGATGAATTGATCCCAAATTTGGTGGAGAGAGGTTCCATGGTCATGATAATGTTCTGGTAAATTCTCAGCCAAAATTAAGCAATATAAAATGCACTTGCTTCACTAACTAAAAATATTGACAGAAGCAAAGATTTGGTCCTAAGCTCACATAGATCAGGGGATGGAGCTAAAATTTTGAGGAGTGTTCTAATATAAGCACATGAAGAAGTTTGCAAAATTTCAACTCATTTGGAAACTCCTAGCTAGTACTTCCTTCACAATGCCTTCCGTCTGATAGAAAGTTTGAAAAATTGCTGAGGAAGATTGGCTAGGCAAATAAAGTTGAATTTTGGCATGAGGCAATTATTTGGACATAAGAGAATGCCCAAATGTTTTGGGAGCAATTAGGAAAGGATAGGTGGCACTTCCTTCATAGAAAGCCACACTGGACAGAAATGAAGAATAATTATTGGGGAATTATTCTTGGGCTAGGTCAGCAAAATTTGGGCATATTTGAGCAACATATGACCTAAAGAAATTATGAGAATTAATTGGGATTTTAGGGAGTGACAGAAATATAGGTTGCTTCACAACCTAGGGCGGATAGGGTTATTCCTTTAATAGGAAAAAGGAATATTCCTGAGAAAAGAATTTTAGGGTTGGGATAGAATGGAAATTACATGGTCGAGGGCTAGATTTGAGGATGATGAGTCACATGGAAGAAGAAATGAAGATGATCTCCCACGTTGCAAGGCCACAGAACCACTCCAAAAAGAAAAACAGAGCAAAAAGAAAAAAAGAAAAGGGCCAAAAATCAGGCTATTACAAACCTTCCCCCCTTAAATAAATATTGTCCTCGAGATTTGGTTGCTCAAGGAACAAGTATGACTTGAGGACACCGTTTCCAACTCGGATATCCCTTTCCTTTATTTATTGTCCCCTCGGGAATTTCAGATGATTTTGCTTACCTTACTCTCGGGTGGTTTGCTTCACCTTTCCCAAATTCTGATAGGTTTTTGCTCATATACCCAATCCTTTTTTTGACATTGATTCTCTCATATTTGTGTTGATATCAAAGGATCTGAGAATAAATTTTTCTTTAGTCATGAAAACCTTTTTATTTCTGCCATGGGGTTGCTAAAAAAATGCATGTCTTCCGGGTTCAAATAATGTTGAGAATTATGGACATTCTCTTGACGGGATCTGACTGCTCGTAGGTGGTACTGATTTATCTTGATTTGTTTCTTGGGCTCGAGCATGAGATATGTACCAAAGATTTGACTGCCTTCTGTCGTGAGCAATATGCAACGGTATGGATTTATAGCTGTGTCATACCTCAAATATTAACGTCTTGGGGCTGTCCTGACAGTTGTTCTGGCGGGAAATACTTTTCATGGAAGGTTGTCCGTGTACTTGGTTCCACCAGTGGATATACCTAGTCTGAGCTGATTGTTCGATTTTTGATTTACCCATGTTGTTGGTATACCCAGATGTGGTAGTAGGCCGTGAGATGCTTTAATACTGCCACTAAAGTCAAACTGCTGAGGTTGCAAAGGAATCTTGGATCTGAAAGAACAGACTTGGATATTCCACACTAACCATTTTTAAGTAGGTCAGCGGGATATGAAGTCCTTGTAGAACAGAGTAATCCTCTGAGGGTATGCCTTTGTGGCTCCATATGTAAATCATGGCCTCCAACTGACTTTGGTATCTGGACCCTAATGGTCGCGCAAAAATCATCACCATACCTTTGTTGTCAGTCTCATCCTTTGACGGTCGTGATTTTCTTTGTCGGGGTACCGTACTGAAATAACATGGCCACACATGTTCTCGATTCTTTGTGTGACCATGGATGTGATTAGTGCGAAATTCTTGGCATAATTCCTTGCGCTTATTTTTCTGAACTGGGTCCGCACATAAATGATATATACTCGGGGCTTGTAGTTGTACAGAGCTTGTTGTCGTGGCCAATCATGCAAGAGGGTGACAAGAGTTCATGAGATCTCCTTGTCGGTGCGGGGATATTGGACTTGGTGGCCACTGTCAAGGCTGTTGGTTCTGTGATGTCTTATCCAGATCTTGTCGATCCTTGTATTACATAAGATGTGTATCTCTGCTTATCTTCATTTGCATGGCTCATGATGTTGTTGGATCCATACCTTTCTTAGGTATATATGCTTGATCATTGTCGTAGCCCGTACGAGTGACTGATCTGACCGGGATACATGCTCACCATATGTATAAGAATCATATGCAATCGAATACCCGATTCTTGCAGCAGACATATATTTTGACTGCATTGTACTTGTGGCAAAATTATTGCAAATCTGGTCCTTGAAGCTGTACTGCCATATACTGCCAACTCATCGCATGATCTCTGAGGATAGTGCAATATTGTGGCACTGATGCGGACTGAGTGGCTTACGAGAGAAGCCATCCGAGTAGCTTGCTACGGAAGACTCGTTAGCTTCTGCCCAAAGCTTTTGGCTAGGTAGCATGCAGAAGAAGTCTTGATAGCTTACACACGAAGCTTGGCCTGGGCATTGTGTTGGAGAAGCCTGGGTTTCGTACTTGAGAGGCTTCTCCTTAGGTTGCTTGCTGAGAAAGATTCTCTTCCTTATGTCATAAGCCTTTATTGAGGTATCTTGCCGAGAAATATTGGGTATCTTGGACCAGAATCTGTCCATATATTGTACGGACAAAAATTGGGGAGCCTTGCGTCATAAGCTTCTTTCGATAGTGGGTGGAGGAAGACAGAGTTTCTTATATCCAAAACTTCATACTGTGATATGCGGACTGAAATCCACCCATAATGTTTTGTGGCTGATTACTTGCATGAGAAAATTTGTTTGACTGTCTTCCTTGACCATAGCACATTCTGCCTTTCTTTCAGAGTATAATATATTTCAAGCATCATTCCTCGCTGAGCCAAATCTTTGTATCTGATCCATACCTTTGACTGAAAATATATTCCATTGGTCTGGCCACTGCTTGTCTTTCTGTTGGCTGGATCATAACTGCTGTGAGGATTTTGTACTGATGTAGACTCAATTTATCCGTACTGTTGTGAGGAGTGCACACTAATGCAAAATTGATTATCAGCATCAAGATCAGATATTCCCTATTTCACTGCAGTCGGCTGAGAATTCCATTTTGTTTAGCCGAGTTTCCAAATATTTAAACTCCTTGCTGATTCTTCGGGTCCAGTGTCGGTTGACGAGCAACTTTAATAAGGGGAAAATATGGTAACACCTGCTACCTATTGAGCATGCGTTGGTTTTGCCTTGAAGAGGAAAGGGTAATGCAGCAAAGCAGCGTAAGTATTTCCCTTAGTTTTTGAGAATCAAGGTATCAATCCAGTAGGAGACCACGCGCGAGTCACCTCATACCTACACAAACAAATAAGAACCTCACAACCAACGCGATAAAGGGGTTGTCAATCCCTTCACGGCCACTTGCAAGAGTGAGATATGATAGAGATAATAATAATAAGATAAATATGTTTGGTATTTTTATGATATAGATTGCAAAATAATATAGATTGGAAACTTGTATGATGGAAAATAGACCCGGGGGCCATAGGTTTCACTAGTGGCTTCTCTCAAGATAGCATAAGTATTACGGTGGGTGAACAAATTACAGTCGAGCAATTGATAGACAAGCGAATAATTATGAGAATATCTAGGTATGATCATGTATATAGGCATCACGTCCGTGACAAGTAGACCGACTCCTGCCTGCATCTACTACTATTACTCCACACATCGACCGCTATCCAGCATGCATCTAGAGTATTAAGTTCATAAGAACGGAGTAACACTTTAAACAAGATGACATAATGTAGAGGGATAAACTCATGCAATATGATATACACCCCGTCTTTTTATCCTCGATGGCAACAATACAATACGTGTTGTTTCCCTTTCTGTCACTGGGATCGAGCACCGCAAGATTGAACCCAAAGCTAAGCACTTCTCCCATTGCAAGAAAGATCAATCTAGTAGGCCAAACCAAACTAATAATTCAAAGAGACTTGCAAAGATAACCAATCATACATAAAAGATTCAGACAAGATTCAAATATTGTTCATAGATAGTCTTGATCATAAACCCACAATTCATCGAATCTCGACAAACACACCACAAAAGAATATTACATCGAATAAATCTCCAAGAGAATCGAGGGGAACTTTGTATTGAGATCCAAAGAGAGAGAAGAAGCCATCTAGCTAATAACTATGGACCCGAAGGTCTGAGGTAAACTACCCACACATCATCGGAGGGGCCATGGAGTTGATGTAGAGGCCCTCCGTGATCAATGCCCCCTCCGGCAAAGCTCCGGAAAGGCCCCGAGATGGGATCTCTTGGGTACAGAAGGTTGTGGTGGTGGAAATAGGGTTTCGTGGTGCTCCTCGATGTTTTTAGGGTACGTAGGTATATATAGGAGGAAGAAGTAGGTCGGTGGAGCCACGAGGGGGGTGCCCAGGGGGATAGGCGCGCCCCCCTGCCTCGTGGCCTCCTCGTTGGTTTCTTGACGTCCACTCCAAGTCCTCTAGATCACGTTTGTTCTAAAAATCACGCTCTCAAAGGTTTCATTCCGTTTGGACTCCGTTTGATATTCCTTTTCTGTGAAACACTGAAATAGGCAAAAAACAGCAATTTGGGTTGGGCCTCCGGTTAATAGGTTAGTCCCAAAACTAATATGAAAGTGTATAAATAAGCCCATTGAACATCCAAAACAGAATATATAATAGCATGGAACAATCAAAAATTATATATACGTTGGAGATGTATCAGCATCCCCAAGCTTAATTCATGCTCGTCCTCGAGTAGGTAAATGATAAAAACAGAATTTTTGATGTGGAATGCTTTCTAGAATATTCTTCAATGTATATTTATCTATTGTGGTATGAATGTTCAGATCCGAAAGATTCAAGATAAAAGTTTATTGTTGACATAAAAATAGTAATACTCCAAGTATGCTAATCAAGCAATTATGTCTTATCAAAATACCATAGCCAAAGAAAACTTATCCCTACAAAGTCATATAGTTTGGCCATGCTTCAATTTCGTCACACAAAATTCTCTCATCATGCACAACCCCGATGACAAGCCAAGCAACTGTTTCATACTTAGCCTTTTCAAACTCTTTCAACTTTTATGCAATATATGAGCGCGAGCAATGGACATAGCACTACGGGTGGAATAGATTATGATGATTGAGGTTGTGTGAGAAGACAAAAAGGGAGAAAGTCTCACATTGACATGGCTAATCAATGGGCTATGGAGATGCCCACCAATTGATGTCAATGCAAGGAGTAGGGATTGCCATGCAACGGATGCATTAGAGCTATAAATATATGAAAGCTCATCAAAGAAACTAAGTGGGTGTGCATCCAACTCGCTTGCCCACGAAGACCTAGGGCATTTGAGGAAGCCCATCATTGGAATATACAAGCCAAGTTCTATAAAAATTCCCACTAGTTTATGAAAGTGACAACATAGGAGACTCTCTATCATGAAGATCATGGTGCTAATTTGAAGCACAAGTGTGGAAAAGGATAGTAACATTGTCCCTTCTCTCTTTTTCTCTCTTTTTTTATTTAGGCCCTTTTTGCCTCTTTTCTTTTTTTCGTCTGAAGTCTCATCCCGACTTGTGGGGGAATCATAGTCTCCATCATCCTATCCTCACTGGGACAATGCTCTAATAATGATGATCATCACACTTCTTTTTACTTACAACTCAAGAATTACAAATCAATACTTAGAACAAAATATGACTCTATGTGAATGCCTCCAGCGGTGTACCGGGATATGCAATGAATAAAGAGTGACATGTATGAAAAAATATGAACGGTAGCTTTGCCACAAATACGATATCAACTACATGATCATGCAGCAGACTAAGGCATAGCCTAGTGGTGGGAAGGGGTTGATGCCTTCTCACCCACCCAGGTTCAAGGCATGGTACTTGCAATTTGGGTTTGTTGCACCAATTATACTGTACGGGATTCCCTTATAGTCTTCCTCTCAAAAAAACTACATGATCATGCATGGCAATACGACAATGATGAAGCGTGTCATAATAAATGGAACGGTGGAAAGTTGCATGGCAATATATCTCGGAATGGCTATGGAAATGCCATAATAGGTAGGTATGGTGGCTATTTTGAGGAAGATATAAGGAGGCTTATGTGTGATAGAGCGTATCATATCACGGGGTTTGGATGCACCGGTGAAGTTTGCACCAACTCTCAATGTGAGAAAGGGCAATGCACGGTACCGAAGAGGCTAGAAATGATGGAACAGTGAGAGTGCGTATAATCCATGGACTCAACATTAGTCATAAAGAACTCACATACTTATTGCAAAAATCTACAAGTCATCAAAACCAAGCACCACGCGCATGCTCCTAGGGGGATAGATTGGTAGGAAAAGACCATCGCTCGTCCCCGGCCGCCACTCATAAGGAAAGCAATCAAAGAACACCCCATGCTTCAAAATTTTCACATAACGTTTACCATACGTGCATTCTACGGGACTTGCCAACTTCAACACAAGTATTCATCAATTTCACAATTACTCAACTAACACACCTCTAATATTACCACCTTTATATCTCAAAGCAATCTGTCAAGCATTCAACTTCTCTTAGCATTTAAAATTTATAACCAAAGTGAATTACCATGTTGTTCTAAAGGACTCTCAAAATGATATAAGTGAAGCATGAGAGATCAATTATTTCTATAAAATAGAACCACCGCCGTGCTCTAAAAGATATAGCGAAGCACTAGAGCAAAAATTATCCAACTCAAAAGATATAAGTGAAGCACATAGAGTATTCTGATAAATTCCAATTCATGTGTGTCTCTCCCAAAAGGTGTGTACAGCAAGGATGATTCTGGTAAACTAAAAATCAAAGACTCAAATCATACAAGATGCTCCAAGCAAAACACATATCATGTGGCGAATAAAAATATACCTCCAAGTAAAGTTACCGATGGACGAAGACGAAAGAGGGGATGCCTTCCGGGGCATCCCCAAGCTTAGGCTTTTGGTTGTCCTTGGATTTTACCTTGGGGTGCCTTGGGCATCCCCAAGCTTAGGCTCTTTCCACTCCTTGTTCCATAATCCATCAAATCTTTACCCAAAACTTGAAAACTTCACAACACAAAACTTAAAAGAAAATCTTCGTGAGCTCCGTTAGTAAAAGAAAACAAACCACCACTTAAAGGTACTGTAATGAACTCATTCTTTATTTATATTGGTGTTAAACCTACTATATTCCAACTTTTCTATGGTTCATAAACTCTATTACTAGCCATAGATTCATCAAAATAAGCAAACAACACACGAAAAAACAGAATCTGTCAAAAACGGAACAGTCTGTAGTAATCTATAGGTTTCGAATACTTCTAGAACCCCAAAAATTCTAAAATAAATTGATGGATGTGAGGAATTTATCTATTAATCATATTAAAAAATAATTAACTAAATAGCACTCTCCAGTAAAAAAATGGCAGCAATTCTCGTGAGCGCTAAAGTTTCTATTTTTTACAGCAAGATCAAAAAGACTTCCCCCAAGTCTTCCCAACGGTTCTACTTGGCACAAACACTGATTAAACGCAAAAAAACAACCAAAACAGAGGCTAGATAAATTATTTATTACTAAACAGGAACAAAAAGCAAGGAATAAAAATAAAATTGGGTTGCCTCCCAACAAGCGCTGTCGTTTAACGCTCCTAGCTAGGCATTGATAATTTCAGTGATGCTCACACGAAAGACAAGAATTGAAGCACAAAGAGGGAATCATTAAACACATGACAAACACATCTAAGTCTAACATACTTCTTATGCATAGGCATCTTATAGGCAAACAAATTATCAAGGCAAGCAAAAACTAGCATATGCAAGGAAGCGGAGGGAAACAATAGCAATCTCAACATAACGAGAGGTAATTTAGTAACATGAAAATTTATACCGCCATATTTTCCTCTCTCATAATAATTACATGTAAGACCATAATAAAATTCAACAATATAGCTATCACAAAACATATTATTAACACAACCCACATGTATGAAAAGTTGACACTCTTCCAAAATAGTGGGATTAATATTAGCTAAAGTCATGACCTCTCCAAACCTACTTTTATCAAAAACCTCATAAGATTGAACATTCTCCAAATATGTGGGATGTAAAGTTGACACTCTTCCAAACCCACTTTCAATATTATTGCAAGCATTATTATCAATCTCATATTCATCATGGTTCTTAAATAAATTTTCAAGATCGAAAGAAGAATCACCCCAATCACGATAATTGCAAGTAGTCATAGCAAAACTAGCATCCCCAAGCTTGAGGTTTTGCATGTCATTAACACAATTGACATTAAGATAATTTATGATAACAGCATTGCAATCATGCTTTTCATCGCAGGAACTATCAAGTATGGGTGCAATAGCAACGATCTCATGCTTAACATAAGGAACTATAGCAAATTCATCTTCATAAATATTGGCATCATGGCCACAAGAATAGCAAGAATCCTATTCATCAAGGGATATTTCAATCAAATCATTGGAATCATAATTATTTGTAGATTCATGCATATCATTATTTTCTTCCGAAGCAACGGTCATTCTTTCAATAAATTCTTTGGCATACACATTATGAGCATAGTTTTCATAGCAATATTTAAGTATGTCCAAATTTTCAGATTCGTAGAGAGTAACATCATACTTTTCAATCAAAGAAGCAACTTCATAAGCACCCTTAAAAGCAACAAATTCTTCAATTTGTTCGATATCGTAGTAACTATAAACACCCTTTGCATAAGAAGATAAGATTTCATTATCATTAAACTCACATAGGTAGGGGAGGTGTTTTTTAGGGTTCTTAGAGCAACAAGTAAAATCAAAAATTTCACAAAGATTCCAAGCATAACATAGCAATCTATTCATTTGATCCCATAAGAGTCTCCCTTTTTCAGACAAACGGTGACGCACAAAATGAGCATGCTCATCTAAAGATTTCCCATCAACTAGGCTAGTTGGGGTTTCAGCACGAGCGCATAAGGATCGAAGATGATCTAAGTAGAACACTTTAAGTGGATCCATATCAATAGATTTTTAGCAAGCAAAGATGCAAGCAAACAGAAGGCACATGGAAACACAAAGAAAGATACATACGGGAAGAAGGTGAATGGAAAGAGGGCGAATAAAACGGCAAAGGTGAAGTGGGGGAGAGGAAAACGAGAGGCAAATGGCAAATAATGTAATGCAAGGGATAAGAGTTTGTGATGGGTACTTGGTATGTCTTGACTTGTGCGTAGACTCCCCGGCAACGACGCCAGAAATCCTTCTTGCTACCTCTTGAGCATGTGTTGGTTTTCCCTTGAAGAGGAAAGGGTGATGCAGCAAAGTAGCGTAAGTATTTCCCTCAGTTTTTGAGAACCAAGGTATCAATCCAGTAGGAGACCATGCGTGAGTCACCTCGTACCTACACAAACAAATAAGAACCTCGCAACCAACGCGATAAAGGGGTTGTCAATCCCTTCATGGCCACTTGAAAGAGTGAGATCTGATAGAGATAATAATAATAAGATAAATATTTTTGGTATTTTTATGATATAGATTGAAAGTAAAGATTGCAAAATAATATAGATTGGAAACTTGTATGATGGAAAATAGACCTGGGGGCATAGGTTTCACTAGTGGCTTCTCTCAAGATAGCATAAGTATTACGGTGGGTGAACAAATTACTGTCGAGAAATTTATAGAAAAGCGAATAATTATGAGAATATCTAGGCATGATCATGTATATAGGCATCACGTCCGTGACAAGTAGACCAACTCCTACTTGCATCTACTACTATTACTCCACACATCGACTGCTATCGAGCATGCATCTAGAGTATTAAGTTCATAAGAACGGAGTAACGCTTTAAGCAAGATGACATGATGTAGAGGGATAAACTCATGCAATATGATATAAACCCCATCTTTTTATCCTCGATGGCAACAATACAATATGTGTCGTTTCCCTTTCTGTCACTGGGATCGAGCACCGCAAGATTTAACCCAAAGCTAAGCACTTCTCCCATTGCAAGAAAGATCAATCTAGTAGGCCAAACCAAACTGATAATCCAAAGAGACTTGCAAAGATAACCAATCATACATAAAAGAATTCAGAGAAGATTCAAATATTGTTCATAGATAGTCTTGATCATAAACCCACAATTCATCGGATCTCGACAAACACACCGCAAAAGAAGATTACATCGAATAATCTCCAAGAGAATCAAGGAGAACTTTGTATTGAGATCCAAAGAGAGAGAAGAAGCCAGCTAGCTGATAACTATGGACCCAAAGGTCTGAGGTAAACTACTCACACATCATCAGAGGGGCCATGGAGTTGATGTAGAGGCCCTCCGTGATCAATGCCCCTCCTGCGGAGCTCCGGAAAAGGCCCCGAGATGGGATCTCTTGGATGCAGAAGGTTGCGGTGGTGGAAATAGGGTTTCGTGGTGCTCCTCGATGTTTTCAGGGTACGTAGGTATATATAGGAGGAAGAAGTAGGTCGGTGGAGCCACGAGGGGCCCATGTGGGGGGAGGGCGCACCTCCCTACCTCGTGGACTCCTCGTTGGTTGCTTGACGTCCACTCCAAGTCCTCTAGATCACGTTTGTTCCAAAAATCATGCTCCCGAAGGTTTCATTCCGTTTGTACTCCGTTTGATATTCCTTTTCTACGAAACACTGAAATAGGCAAAAACAGCAATTTGGGTTGGGCCTCGGTTAATAGGTTAGTCCCAAAAATAATATAAAGTGTATAAATAAGCCCATTAAACATCCAAAACAGAATATATAATAGCATGGAACAATAAAAATTATAGATATGTTGGAGACGTATCAACACCGAGGGCCCAAAAAAAGAAAGAAGCAAAGAAACAACTCAACTAAACAAAATCGCACAACAATCAATTCACACACAAACAATGTCACATATTACTGCTAGTCACACAATATGCATGCCTACTTAAGCACACGAATCTCGCGGGATCTCCGGTACTATGATCTAACATGTTGTCACGGTGTGCACGAGAACGAATAAATGTGTGGAAGGATTGGTGTAAACATCGCTACACCAAGTGTTGGCTTAGCCAGGTAGAAACCTTGACTAGCAAGGAAGGCGAGGACGTACTTGGTAACCATGTAGCGGGACATGAATGTCGCGACCACATTATTATCAACGGACGAAAAAAATCCATACTCGTCCAAGAAATAGGATAGCAAGGAAAATTGAGCCTGCTGGCACTGCCCTTTCTTGATGACTAAGATCATTAAGGGTTGCCAACACGACAATATAAAAAGGACGATCCAGGGTAGCAACATGTCTACCACCGAAAAGATAGGTGGGGCTGAAAGAAGGATAGCGGCGCGATACCTGAGCACCATTTTTTAAAACAGTGTCAGGATCACTTGGCATCACTCTGCTGGGACAGAAATTACACCAAACACCGAAGAACGGGCAAGAAAAGAAAACTGGAGAAATGCAGGGGTTGAGTTGTAGTGGATCCAGACCGATGCCAGCTACACTCACCAGATTAAACCGTTAGTAGCAAAATAATAAGACTATATGCATGCTATGCAACAAACAAATGTAGCAACCAAATGCAACAAACAAGACAGACTCTATACTACCAATTTCTACCGCTCGCGCTAACTAGGGCGTCCTACAGCCAGACCTGCTCTGATACCAAGCCTGTGGCACCCCGGCTCAGAGAAACTAGAAAGCCCCGTATTCCAGCCTAGAGATCGAGGAGAAGTCTCTGGAATACGGCACTGCTTGACATAGAACAAATCAGCTCTTATTACAAGAATAATAATACAAGGGTCTCATGTTACAAAGAAGCACATCAGCACAACAACACTACACCTGCGATATTACACTTGCTCTATGCCCGCAGCGGAACAACTCGTAGCAGTGGAATACTTCTAGCAATGGAACAACGACAGAGGTGGTGAACTCCACTCTGAAGGGACTCTGGCTGGGACACGATCTAGCTCGCACGCACGGCAACCTCGACAAGCAATCAAGCAATCATGGCATCACCTGCAATCTGGCATGACACGCCAGCTCAGTAGATTGAATGTACTTGCAAGCTCACAACAACCAAAAGCATCAAAGCAAGACAACAACATAGCATTAACAGGTTAATTAATTAACAGCTACCATGATACGAAAGCAACTACTAAACATGGCATGAAACTAATACAATACTGATAAACCACCATCTCCAATCTCAATATCCATCTCACTCTTGGCTAACCGGCCAAGCAATATACCATCTTGACCACCTCGTGATCCACCTGATCACCTTGTGATCAAAACATCCACATGATCACCTCGTGACCATACCACAAACTGAATGATCATCCTCGAGATCATCCCAACATCATCATCAACATACTGCCAAACTGTTACTGCTCACAATATATCAACATATAAATCACCTATAAGTCATGCCATCATGTGAGTGTTGATCAAACGGTGTGACCTAGTACGAACTTATGCCCATGACCGAGGACGCGGCTATCGATAGATTGAACACATACACTCTGCAGAGGTAGCGCAATTTACCCACACCATAGAACCCATGGCCTCGCACTCCCATTCGGGTGGACCAACGGCGTTCCGACAAAACCGACGTACTGCCATGACACTCTCCCGGCCACGCTGACCAACACACCTTTAGGGTTCAGTCCTGGGTAGCCTCGTGCCTACCAAAGGCATCAATGGCCACCATCGTGGCAAAACACGCACGGTCCCAAATGGGGACAAGAGATCTCAACACCAACTACGGGCACACACGGCTTATGTCCGCCTACCTGATCAGGGTAGCGCGTGCCCATAACCTTCCCTCGTTGGAGGCACCGGCGAGAGGCATGACAATAGACCGCATTAGGGCCTTCCTATAAAGGCAAATGTGGTTGCACTGGAAAATCCCGGTTAGGTGGCACCTGACCAACTTAATGACGAAATTTATCCCCAAAATATAACAGTGATAACTGATACTCCGCTATCACCTACTGATGTCTACTACGCAACTTTATTCTTGTAGACACATGTTGGGCCTCCAAGCACAGAGTTTTGTAGGACAAGAGCAATTTTACCTCAAGTGGATGACCTAAGGTTTATCAATCCGTGAGAGGTGTAGGATGAAGATGGTATCCCTCAAGCGACCCTGCAACCAAATACAAGAAATCTCTTGTGTCCCAACACACACAATAAAGTGGCAAATTGTATAGGTGCACTAGTTTGGCGAAGAGATGGTGATAACAGTGTGATACGGATGGTAGAAATGTATTTTTATAATCTGAATAAATAAAAACAGCAAGGTAGCAAATAGTAAACGGGCACAAAAACGGTATTGCAATGCTTAAAAACAAGGCCTAGGGTCCGTACTTTCGCTAGTGCAATCTCTCAACAATGCTAACATAGTTGGACCATATGGTTATCCCTCAAAGTGTAATGAAGAATCACTCCCGTGTTCGTATTAGCGGAGAACAAAAGATAGGAATTGTTTGTAAGGTACTAAACCACCTCAAAGCTATTCTTTCTGTTCGATCTATTCAAGAGTTCGTACTAAAATAACGCAAAGCTATTTTTTCGTTCGATCTATCCTAGAGTTCGTACTAGAATAACACCAAAGCATATTCATATTCATAATACTCAATCCACACAAAGAACTACAAGAGTGCCCCAAGATTTCTACCGGAGAAACAAGGACAAGAACATGCATCAACCCCTATGCATAGATTACCCCAATGTCACCGCGGGAATCTGCAAGTTGAGTGCCAAAACATATATCAAGTGAATCAATACGATACCCCATTGTCACCACAAGTATTCAATTGCAAGACATATATCAAGTGTTCTCAAATCCATAAAAGTATTCAATCCGATAACAACGAGATCTCAAAGGGAAAAACTCAATTCATCACAACAAGAGTATAAAGGGGAGAAACATCATATGATCCGAATATATTAACAAATCCCATGATATAGATCACAAGAGAGAGAGAGAGACATAAAACACATAGCTACTGGTACAAACCCTCAGCCCCAAGGCTAGACTACTCCCTCCTCATTGTGGTGGCCGCCGGGATGATGAAGATGGCCACCGGAGATGATTCCCCCTCCGGCAGGATGCCGGAACGGGTCTAGATTGGTTTTCAGTGGCTACGGAGCCCTGCGGTGGCAAAACTTCTGATCTAGGTTAACCCCGAAGGGTTTCGGAATATTTGGGGATTTATAGTGCAAAGAAGGGGTATGGGAGGCCACCGAGGTGTGCACAACCCACCTGGGCGCGCTAGGGGCCCTGGCGCGCCCTGGTGGGTTGTGCCCCCCTCGGGGTACCCCCCCCCCCCCAGGTGTTGCTTTGGCCCATCGGGAGTGTTCTGGCCCATAAAAAGTCCACAAAAAGTTTCACGGTGTTTGGGCTCCGTTTGATATTGATTTTCTGCGATGTAAAAAACAAGCAAAAGACAGCAAGTGGCACTGGGCAATAGGTCAATAGGTTAGTCCCAAAAAATGATATAAAGTTGCTATAAAATGATTGTAAAACATCCAAGAATGATAATAAATTGGCATGAATACTTCATAAATTATAGATACGTTGGAGACATATCAGCATCCGCAAGCTTAAGTCCTACTTGTCCTCGAGTAGGTAAATGATAAAAGAAATAATTTATGAAGTGTGAATGCTAGCAAAGTGCACAAGTTTGATCAATGATAATTTCAATCACTTTTCCTAGCACCGTAATAGCAATTCTTTCTTATAAAACTTCTCATGTTATAGTGGCAACCAATTCACATGTTAAGGTTCAAACAATGAATTCTCTTGAAACCCAACAACCTATGTTCTTAGTCACCAAGCAATTGCAATTCAACTTATTCAACAGAGTTTAAGTAAGAGCTCCACATACTCAACCATCATATAGTATTCTATTATTGCTAACACTCACCGCATACACATGAGCAAAACGGCTTCTAATTTTGCCTCCCAACGTATTCACCTCAAGGGTGATGTCAACAATAATAACTCATGCTACCCATATTCAACTGGACATATGTGCCTAGATCTTTCCTCACCACATGATGCTTGGCAAAAGAGAAAAATAAAAAGGAATACAGAGGAGTACTTTGACTCTTTGCATAAAAGTAAATACTGAAAAGTAAAAGATAGTCCCTTCGCGGAGGGAAGCAGAGGTCGCCATGCACTTCTTTGTTTGTATGCTCAACCCCTTAGTGCAAAAGAATGTCACGTTATATTGCCCCTTATGATAGCAACCTTTATTATGCAGTCCGTCGCTTTTATTACTTTGCAATCACAAGTTCGTAGAACGCTCAATTTTCTCTTACACTAAATGATCTTACACTTTCAGAAGCAATTTTTATTGCCTTATTGCACCGATGACAACTTACTTGAAGGATCTTGCTCAATCCTTAGGTAGGTATGGACTATTGAAAATTAGATTTGGGTTTAAGGATTTTTTGATGCACAAGTAGTATCTCTACTTGTTGTAAAATTTTTGGCTAGCAAAGATGGGGAGCAAGCACCACATGTTGAAGGATCTATGACAATATAACTTCTATGTGAATATGAACAAACATAAACCATTACGCTGTCTTCCTTGTCCAACGTCAACAATTTTGGCATATAATATTTTGATGGGGGCTCACAATCACAAAATATTTCCATGATAGTGTATTTGCATGTGAAAGTTCTCTTACTTATACTAATTATTTGTGAATCAGTATGACCAATATTGTGATTGTCAAGCCTCAAAAGATTTCACTTTCTAAACCCAATGTGAAGCTACCACTAGGCATGATATGATTTCAACTTCATGACATTCAATTTATTCAACAATTTACTCATAGGATATAAGTGAAGCACAAGAGTAAATGACATAGAAAAGAGCTTCGTTGACAGGATGTGAACGCCGCTTACTTAGCCTCCCTGACAACTATTTGAGGACTCTATTTCATTTTAAAACTTTCAGATCTAAGTATTTTATTAAAACAGCAAGCAAAACAAAATAAAATGACATTCCAAGGATAGCACACATCATGTGAAGAAGAAAAAACTTAGGCTCAACCGATACTAACCGATAATTGTTGAAGAAGAAAGGTGGGATGCCTACCGGGGCATCCCCAAGCTTAGATGCTTGAGACTTCTTGAAATATTATCTTGGGGTGCCTTGGGCATCCCCAATCTTGAGCTTTTTTGTCTCCTTAATTCTTCTCATATCACGGTTTTCCTAAATCTCAAAATCTTCATCCACACAAAACTCAAAAAGAACTCATGAGATAAGTTAGTATAAACCAATGCAAAAACCTTATCATTCTCTACTGTACCAAATCACTAAAATTATTATTCAACATTGAATACTAAATGCCTCTGCATATTTAATACTCCTATCCTCAAATAGAATCATTAAACAAGCAAACATATGCAAACAGTGCAAACATAACAGCAATCTGCCAAAACAGTACAGTCTGTAAAGAATGCAATAGTATCAATACTTCCCTAACTCCAAACATTATGAAAATTTACCACAGTGAAGAAAAAATATCATAGCTAATTTTGCAAAAAGTTTCAACATTTTCTCACATTCTTACTTTTCTAGGGACTTTTTGCAACAGCGGTAAAATTTCTGTTTTCAAACAGCAACAAGTATACTTGCAAAATAAGCATGGCAAAGGCTATCATTGCCACTTTTATTGAAATAAAAGATGCAAAAAATTATTCTAAATAACAGAAAACAAATCCTAACAAAAAATGACGCTCCAAGCAAAAACACATATCATGTGACGAATGAAGACATAGCTCCAAGTGAGGTTACCCATAATGCTGAAGACGAAAGAGGGGATGCCTTTCAAGGCACCCCCAAGCTTAGTTGCTTAAATCTTCCTTGAATATTAACTCGGGGTGCCTTGGGAATCCCCAAGCTTAGGGTCTTGTCACTCTTTATTCTCCTCATATCGACATCTCACCTGAAACTTTAAAACTTAAATCTAGGGCTGCAAGAAAAGCTCGAGGCTTGTGAGCCGCTCGAAATCAACTCGTTTTTTGACTCGACTCAAGATCGACTCGAAAAGAAACAAGCTGAGTTTGAAAACTTTATGTAGCTCGACCGAGAAATGAGCCGATCTTGAGCCAATGTTGGCTCGCTTGATTTTAGCTTGATAGCTCAACAGAATATCATTATGTTAAACGATCATGCCATATGTTAAATGAAAATAAGATAATTTATTACCATATATGTTGTCCATATTTTTTCTCCATTTTATTTACCAATGAACATGGAAACTTAATTAAGTGTAGAGAAGATTTAGGTCTAATTATGTCACGTGGTCGACTATGTGTTAAATATCCAATATTTTTGGCAAAGGTCCCCAGCATATTGTAGCGACCCGACCTCAAACGGTCAAGTCTCTTTGCTTCAGTGTCATCCCTGGATCGGTAATGCTGACACACACAGTACTCGAAGGATTTATAACAGAGTAGCAATCACACACTTAATACATCGATGTCTCCAAAAGAGAACTTATTACAATAAATATGGCTTAAGGCCATCTAATACGATAACAGCGGAAGGCTTGGAAGATAAAGTGAGTCCATCAACTCCAACGGCATAGCTGAGCTGCACGGCAATGACCTAGCGAACCTTAATCCTCGTCTGAAAAGTCTACAACGTGATGGGTTGCAGCCCGAAAACGGGTCAGCACATGGAATATGCTGGCAATGTAACACAGTAGAGCAATGAACAGAAATAATGCTAACACTATATGCATATTTGGCTGGTGGAGGCTGTATGGTTATTATGTTTTTGCGAAAAGCCAATTTTCCTACAACGAAGGAATACATTTTATTTTAACTATCATGGTAGTTGAAACAACATTGAGAAGGTTCCTCCAACTCAATCCCAATTAAATTAGTTCATTAACCCAACAAATTAATTTAGAGTGATGAAATACCATAGGATAATCCAAGTACTAGATACTCAAGATGTCCATAACCGAGGACACGGCTAACCATGATTAGATTGTACACTCTGCAGAGGTTTGTGCACTTTTCCCCACAAGACTCGATCTCCTCCATTGGATTCCTCGCACTTCATGATGTTTGAGAAACGGATGACCGAGACACAGTCTTTCAGAAGCATTCACTCTTTACTCTGGGTGGACAGTTACACCTACTTTCCCTCTACATCTGCTAGCCCACCACTGAAAGAGGTCACACAACTTACTCATACTATGCCAGAGCCCATAATGGCTTGTGGCTGCACACGGAAGTTTCTAGCATGAATAATCTTAAGATCCCTTTGAGCCTGGGTGGCGGACCGTAAGATGATCACATGGGTACTCTGGGATATCCTAGGACAACACTGGATTCTCCGGGTGCCCAAACAAGCAATCCACCCAGATGTGTATTAAAGTTGCCACCTTAAGTTGAACCATCAATTAACAATCTCTCATCTGTCATGGATGCACTCAAACCCAATCCACGTCTACGAGCATAGCATGGCAATATAACAACGTAGAGGTAACTCCCGAGGGTTTGATGATAGAACAGGTAATAGGTTCTACCTCATCATCTACTTCCCAAACCCACAAGTTAATCACATCCTAATCATGCAGTCTTTGAGGATTGGAACTAATGCATAAAAACTGGGTAATAAAGGGCATGATCAAAGTGTTACTTCCCTTGCTGATGATCCATGAAACCTAGAGACTCGTAGTAGCACGCTTCGCACTCCGGGTGTTCTATCGCACACAAACAATAACATACATAAGCAATCAAGCAAATATGCACGGGTAAAACTCAAATAAGAAGAACTAACTAGAAAGTTCAACTTAAGAACTCCGATTTGCAAAAAGAATCGAATCAAACGGAGCAACGAAACACAAACTGCGAAAGAAACAAGATCCGATTACTAATCTAGACTAAAGTCAAATTTTACAGTACCAAAATCTTGTTCAAGTTGGTTAAACAGAAAGAGGGCTTCGAGACGAAGATATCGGCGCTTGAATCGCCTGATTCCGATAAAAGAGCGAAAAGATAAACTAAAACGAAAATCAGATAAGAAATCGCGATCGAAAGTAATCGTGAAAAATCCGAGAAAAAGGAAAACTGAGAAACAGGCTAACGAACAAGCGTTCGTTGTCTGTGACTAAGGGCGAAAACCGTTCGTTAAAGCGAACGTACGGACGAACGTCCGCTATTTAACCGAACCGAAAAAACCGATCTAATAAAAAAACCGAAACTAGGGTTTATGAAATAAAACCGATCGGTTTTAAAAAACGGCGGCTACCTCGAGTCCGGCAGGCGGCGGCGCGGCTCCGGCGAGTCGGCGGCGGCGGCGGTGAGCAGGTCCGGTGGCGGGGCAGCGGATCGGGGCGGCGGCGACGTGAGCGGGGCGGCGGCGCAGCCAGGCGAGGGGAGGCGGCGGCTGCGCGGGCGGCGGCGGCGCTCCGGCGGCGGGAGGCGGGGCGGCTGGGCTGGGGTCTCGGGCCCCGGCTTATAAGGGCCGGCCAGGCCAGGAGTCCTGCGCTGTTTTTTTTTAATTATTCCGCTGCAAGAAAAAAATAAATAAATTTTCCCCGTCCTCTAAAAATATGCCGGACAAGGTAAACATTTATTTGGGCCTAAAATGCAATTTTGAAAAACGCGCATTTTTCCCATGCAAATAAAATAGCAATAAAATCTGAATAAAAACAGAAGGTTGATTTTAATATTTTTCCTCCAATATTTCATTTATTTTGGAGAAGTCATATTATCTCCTCTCATATATTTTAATATGAAATATTTTTGGAGAGAAAAAATAATAAAACAACTGATCCTCGTTTCGATATTTGATAAAATTCAAATATGAAAACCGAGAAATCCCCAACTCTCTCCGAGGGTCCTTGAGTTGCTTAGAATTTTCGAGGATCGCGAAACGAAATGCAAATAAAATATGATATGCATGAATGACCTATGTATAACATTCCAAATTGAAAATTTGGGATGTTACAAACCTACCCCCCCCCCTTAAGATGAATCTCGCCCTCGAGATTCGGGTTGGCTAGAAAATAGGTGTGGGTGGTCTTTGCAAAGATCATCCTCTCGTTCCCAGGTGGCTTCATCCTCGGTATGGTGGCTCCACTAAACTTTGCAAAATTTGATAACCTTGGTGCAAGTAACTCGGCTGGCAAACTCTAAAATCTTGACAGGCTTCTCATCATACGTCAAATCACTATCCAACTGAATTGCTTCCAGGGGCACTGTATCTCTTAGAGGAATCTCGGCCATCTCTGCATGACACTTCTTCAACTGGGAAACATGAAACACATCATGAACTCATGACAGTCCTTCGGGTAACTCCAACTTGTAGGCAACTTCTCCCATGCATTCCAAAACACGGTACGGTCCCACAAATCTCGGGGCTAATTTCCCCTTAACACCAAAACGTTTAACTCCTCGAAGAGGTGACACTCACAGATACGCTTTGTCTCCGATTTCGTAGACTACCTCCTTGCGTTTTGAATCTGCATAACTCTTCTGTCGGGACTAAGCTACCTTTGGTCTATCTCGAATTAGTTTAACATTCTCTTCTGATTCCTTAATCAAATCTGGTCCAAACAACTGGCGGTCTCCAACTTCATTCCACATCAACGGTGTTCGGCATCTTCTCCCATACAATGCTTCGAACGGTGCCATCTTCAAACTGGCCTGGTAACTGTTGTTGTATGAGAACTCTACATAGGGCAGGTTGTCATCCCAACTAGATCCATAATCTAGCGCACAAGCTCTCAACATGTCCTCCAGAATCTGATTGACTCTCTCGGTCTGTCCATCTGTCTGCGGGTGAAAAGCTGTACTGAACTCTAGTCTGGTACCCAAGGTCTGGTGCAGCTAATGCCAAAACTTTGAGGTAAATTGTGTTCCTCTATCTGATATGATGGTCCTTGGAACTCCATGCAGACATACGATCCTGGTCATGTATATCTTGGCCAACTTCGCACTTGTATACGTGGTTTTTACGGGGATAAAGTGAGCCACTTTGGTCAAGCGATCAACTACTGCCCATATAGAATCATATCCCGATTTGGTCCTGGGCAATCTAGTGATAAAATCCATGCAAGCTTATCCCACTTCCATTCGGGTATCGGCATAGGTTGTAGCAATCCTGCTGGCTTTTGATGTTCTGCCTTCACTCTCTGACATACATCACACACGGCTACATACTCGGCAATATCCTTCTTCATACCAGCCCACCAGAAACACTCCTTCAAATCCAAATACATCTTAGTGTTTCCGAGGTGTATCGATTATGGCGAGTCATGGGCTTCCTGTAGTATCAACTTCCTGACCTCTGCATTATTGGGCACATATATATGGTCCTCAAACCACAAGGTGTCGTGCTCATCCTCACGAAAACCTTTGGCTTTGCCTTCACCCATTTTCTCCTTTATCTCAGCGATCTCTTTGTCATCCTTCTGAGCTTCTCGAATCTTTTCCAATAGTGTTGCTTTAACCTCCAATGTTGCCAAAAACCCTTGAGGAATTATTTCCAATCGAAGTTCCCTAAGATCCTCGGCTAACTCCTTTGGCATCCCTCAGCTTACGAGGGTGTTAACGTAGCTCTTACGGCTCAAAGCGTCTGCTACGACATTGGCCTTTCCTGGATGATAATGCAGCTTCATATCATAATCCTTTATGAGCTCCAACCATATCCTATGTCTGAGGTTAAGCTCCTTCTGTGTGAAGATGTACTTCAAACTCTTGTGATCCATGTATACATCGCAACGGTTTCCTATGAGAAAATGTCTCCAAGTCTTCAACGCATGCACTACGGCAGCCAACTCCAAATCATGCGTGGCATAATTTAACTCATGCGGTTTTAGTTGTCGTGAGGCATACGAAACAACTCTTCCGTCCTGCATCAGTACTCCTCCAAGTCCTAAGGGAGAAGCATCGCAATACAGTTGGAAGTCCTTGCGTATATCCGGCAGAATCAGCACTGGGGCTGTAGTCAAACGTTTCTTCAACTCCTGGAAACTTGCTTCACATTCTTCAGTCTAATGGAATTTGGTATCCTTCCTCAACAACGTCGTCATAGGCTTCGCAATCTTAGAGAAATTTTCAATAAATCTCCGATAATATCCTGCGAGTCCAAGAAAACTGCGGATCTCTCCAACTGAGGTGGGTGCCAACCACTCAGTGACTGACTGAACCTTGGTTGGGTCCACTGCTATACCCTCTTCTGATATAACATGTCCAAGAAATCCAACTTCCTTCAACCAAAATTCACATTTGCTGAACTTGGCATACAACTGATGTTCCCTGAGCTTCTCAAGAACTAAATGTAAATGTTCCTTGTGCTCCTCTTCACTCTTCGAGTATACCAAGATATCATCAATGAACACCACAACGAACTTATCCAAGAACTCCATGAACACCTTGTTCATCATACTCATGAAATAGGCAGGGGCGTTAGTCAATCCAAAAGACATGACCGTATACTCATACAGCCCATACCTTGTGGTGAAAGCTGTCTTAGGTATATCCTTCTCTTGAATCTTCAGCTGGTGATATCCTGATCGCAGATCGATCTTTAAAAACACTTTAGCTCCTGTCAACTGTTCAAATAGATCATTGATCATCGGTAGGGGGTACTTGTTCTTAATCGTCACTTCATTCAACGCACGATAATCAACAACCATTCTTAGAGACTTATCCTTCTTCTCCACCAAAAGCACTGGGGCTCCCCATGGTGATGAACTCATTCGAATATAACCTTTCTCCAACAACTCCTTAATCTGCTTCTTGATCTCTTTTAGATCGTTTGCGGGCATTCGGTAGGGTCTCTTTGATATTGGCCTGGTACCTGGCAATAGCTCTATCAAAAACTCGATGTCTCGATCCGGTGGCATGCCTGGTAACTCCTTTGGAAAAACATCTGGGTAATCCTTCACTACAGGCACTTCCTCCTGCACAACTACCATGAGGGTATTTACTTGGCTCCTCCTAGGCGCATACCAAGATACATACTTGATCCTTTTTCCCTCCGGGGTGGTGAGCAAAATTGACTTACTCGCGCAATCGTTGTTTCCCCCATACATCGATAGCCAATCCATTCCCAGTATCACGTCCAATCCTTGTGACTCCAAAATTATCAAGTCTGGGGGAAAACATGGCTTCCAATGGCTAATGGCATCTAAAAACATCCACTGCTTGCCATATACTCAGCTCCGGGTGAGGTTACTAGCATAGGTGTCCTAAGAACTTTAGTGGACAGTTTATACTTATCCACGAATCCCCTTGATATGTATGAATGCGATGCACTAGTATCAAAAAGAACGATTGCAGTAAACGACTTAACCAAAAACTTACCGATAACGGCATCAGGCTGCTCCTCGACCTCCTCCATGTTCACGTGGTTCACTTGTCCCCTGTTGAAAGGGTTGGACTTCTTCCCAGTGCTTCCATTGCCATTTCCATTCTTCGCTTCAGAGCACTCAGTGGTGTAATGTCCAGTCTTCCCGCACTTGAAACAGGTAATGTGACTTAGGTCCTTCTTGGCGGGTGTGGCTGGGTTAGAGCGGTTCTGATTACTACCTGCTCCATTCCCGTTTCCCTTCTTGGGGCCACTATGGTTGTGAGAACTCCCTCCATGGTGAGTGTGACCTCCATGGTTATGGGCAAGTCCTCCCGTGTTCGGGGTTAAATGAGGCTTCTGCTGAGCTCCTGAGTTGTACCTTCCTTGTCATACTTCCTTTAGCGGCTCTCAATTTGCTGCTGCTTCCCTTCAATCATAAGAGCCTTGTCTACCAACTCCTGGTAGTTGTTAAATGTTGCCACCATCAACTGCATGCTCATATCATCATCCAGCCCTTCCATAAACTTCTCCTGCTTTGCGGCATCTATGGCCACATCATCAGGGGCATAACGAGATAGCTTACTAAATTCATCCACGTACTGCCCCACAGTACGGTTCCCTTGGCGCAAGTTGTGAAACTCACGCTTCTTCATGCTCATAGCTCCAGTTGAGACATGGGCTGTGCGGAATGCTTGCTGAAACTGATCCCATGTAACAGTGGCTATAGGATAGGTGACAGTGTAATTCTCCCACCATGAGGCCACTGGTCCATCCAACTAATGTGCGACAAATCGCACCTTCTCATCATCGGTGCATCCTGCAGTGGTTAACTCCTTTCCAATCCTGCGGAGCCAATCATCTGCCACTATCGGCTCGGTGCTACTCGAAAACACCAGTGGCTGCAACCTCAGAAAACGATCTAAGTTGTCAATTGGTGGTGGTGGCGTTGGGTGGTTGTTGTTGTTGTTGCCTTGGTTCTAAACTAACAACTGCATCAGTGTATTCTGTTGCTGGATCAACTGAGTGAGCTCCGGTGGAAAGGTAAATCCGGGGTCACGCCTCAGAGGCATCTGAGGGTTTAGAGGGAAGAGAAATAGAATAGAATGAGGTCTAGTGAGAAAACACTACCCATATGCACATGAGACAAACACAATCATATCACTCAATCAAGCAAGCAAGGGCATACTAATCAATCTAACTATCATTACAAAAGTGCTCAGACTACACTATATACATGGTAGACTACTACTACTGTTTTGGTGGTCATCTAGAAATTTTGATCAATGGAAGACTCCATGATGTCTGCTCCAGCTTCGTCTTCAAAGTCATCATCACTGTCGTCGGGGTCGGAATCGGTGTCGTCGATGATGATGTAGTCTTCAGAACGAATCTCCTTAGGTTCGTCGTCTTCTCCTCCTGGCGCGGGGTCTCCCATGAATACTCCTAGCTTCATTGTCAGGTCAGCATTCTTATCGACTAGTATGATGATTTCCTCCTCATAATCTTCGTGAGTAGCCTTGAGTTCTTCCTCCAGCTCCGTGATCCTTGCCATTGCCTTCTTCAAATCTATCATGCCTGCACACATCTGATTCTCCTAGCGACGAATGTGCTGGTTTAACTCCTGGATGAAAGTTGTGATTGATCTATCCTCCCTGGTGCTGATCATCTCCCATTGCTCATCTCGGCGCCCACAAATATGGTAGATAGTATCCTTAAGCTCCTTATGGTAAACTTCTCCTATTCGTCCCATGGTGATGTGGGCTGCCATACTCTTTCCTAGACTCCAGGTTGGTGCACCAAAGGAAAAATCTATGGGCTTAGTGACTAGCGTGAATGTCCTTCCTGGAACTTGAACTTGAATCATCCATCGCTCCTCTTCTGGTAAAGTGGCGTTGTAAGTCCCGGTGAAGCTTGGTATTCCAATGTTCAGGTACTTAGTGACTTCCTTCAAGTGTCGTCCAAAAGGTGCTTCTTCATCCGGTTGTGCAAACTTGTTCCTTGCATCCGCCATCCTAAAGAGTAGAAAATGGAGAGGAGTCAGAAATGAGAAGAGGGTAGTGATCTAGGGCTTTAGCTTAGTGGTCGTGTCCTACACTCAGCATGTGCTCTGATACCATCTTGTAGCGACCAGACCTCAAACGGTCAAGTCTCTATGCTTCAGTGTCATCCCTGGATCGGTAATGCTGACACACACAGTACTCGAAGGATTTATAACAGAGTAGCAATCACACACTTCATACATCGATGTCTCCAAAAGAGAACTTATTACAATAAATATGGCTTAAGGCCATCTAATACGATAACAGCGGAAGGCTTGGAAGATAAAGTGAGTCCATCAACTCCAATGGCATACCTGAGCTGCACAGCAATGACCTAGCGAACCTTACTCCTCGTCTGAAAAGTCTGCAACGTGATAGGTTGCAGCCCGAAAACGGGTCAGCACATGGAATATGCTGGCAATGTAACACATTAGAGCAATGAACAGAAATAATGCTAACACTATATGCATATTTGGCTGGTGGAGGCTGTATGGTTATTATGTTTTTGTGAAAAGCCAATTTTTTCCTACAACAAAGGAATAAGTTTTATTTTAACTATCATGGTAGTTGAAACAACATTGAGAAGGTTCCTCCAACTCAATCCCAATTAAATTAGTTCAATAACCCAACAAATTAATTTAAAGTGATGAAATACCATAGGATAATCCAAGTACTAGATACTCAAGATGTCCATAACCGAGGACACGACTAACCATGATTAGATTGTACACTCTGCAGAGATTTGCACACTTTTCCCCACAAGACTCGATCTCCTCCGTTGGATTTCTTGCACTTCATGATGTTTCAGAAACAGATGACCGAGACACGGTCTTTCAGAAGCATTCACTCTTTACTCTGGGTGGACAGTTACACCTACTTTCCCTCTACATCTGCTAGCCCACCACTGAAAGAGGTCACACAACTTACTCATACTATGCCAGAGCCCATAATGGCTTGTGGCTGCACACGGAAGTTTCTAGCATGAATAATCTTAATATCCCTTTGAGCCTGGGTGGCGGACCGTCAGATGATCACACGGGTACTCCGGGATATCCTAGGACAACACTGGATTCTCCAGGTGCCCAAACAAGCAATCAACCCAGATGTGTATTAAAGTTGCCACCTTAAGTTGAACCATCAATTAACAATCTCACATTTGTCATGGATACACTCAAACCCAATCCACGTGTACGAGCATAGCATGGCAATATAACAACGTAGAGGTAACTCACGAGGGTTTGATGATAGAACAGGTAATAGGTTCTACCTCATCATCTACTTACCAAACCCACAAGTTAATCACATCCTAATCATGTAGTGTTTGAGGATTGGAACTAATGCATAAAAAATGGGTAATAAAGGGTATGATCAAAGTGTTACTTGCCTTGCTGATGATCCGTGAAACCTAGAGACTCGTAGTAGCACGCTTCGCACTCCGGGTGTTCTATTGCACACAAACAATAACATACATAAGCAATCAAGCAAATATGCACAGGTAAAACTCAAATAAGAAGAACTAACCAGAAAGTTCAACTTAAGAACTCCGGTTTGCAAAAAGAATCGAATCAAACGGAGCAACGAAACACAAACTGCGAAAGAAACAAGATCCGAAAATACTAATGTAAACTAAGTCAAATTTTACAGTACCAAAATCTTGTTCAAGTTGGTTAAATGGAAAGAGGGCTTCGAGACGAAGATATCGGCGCTTGAATCGCCTGATTCCGAAAAACGAGCAAAAAGATAAACTAAAACGAAAATCGGATCAGAAATCGCGATCGAAAGTAATCGTGAAAAATCTGAGAAAAAGAAAAACTGAGAAACAAGCTAACAAATGAGTGTTCATTGTCTGCGACTAACGGACGAAAACCGTTCGTTAAAGCGAACGTACTGACGAACGTCCGCTATTTAACCGAACCGAAAAAATCGATCTAATAAAAAAACAAAACTAGGGTTTACGAAATAAAACCGATCGGTTTAAAAAAACAGCGGCTACCTCGAGTCCGACGGGCAGCGGCGCGGCTCCGGCGAGTCGGCGGCGGCGGAGGTGAGCAAATCCGGCGGCGAGGCGGTGGATCGGGGCGCCGGCGGCACGGCAGGGCGGCGCGAGCGGCGAGGCAAGGCGAGGCGGCGGCTGCGCGGGCGGCGGCGACGCTCGGGCGGCAGGAGGCGGGGCAGCTGGGCTTGGGTCTCGGGCCCCGGCTTATAAGGGCCGGCCGGGCGAGGAGTCCTAGACGGACACGGCCCGGTTAGGTCGGTGCGTTGTTTTTTTTAAATTATTCCGTCGTAAGAAAAAAAGAAAAGAAATACTAAACGGACTCCAAAAATGCCGAAATAAATTTTCCCCGTCCTCTAAAAATATGTCGGACAAGGTGAACATTTATTTGGGCCTAAAATGCAATTTTGAAAAACGCACACTTTTCCTATGCAAATAAAATAGCAATAAAATCCGAATAAAAACAAAAGGTTGATTTAATATTTTTCCTCCAATATTTCGTTTATTTTGGAGAAGTCATATTATCTCCTCTCATATATTTTAATATGAAATATTTTTGGAGTGAAAAAATAATAAAACAACTGATCCTCGTTTCGATATTTGATAAATACAAATATGAAAACCGAGAAATCCCCAACTCACTTCGAGGGTCCTTGAGTTGCTTAGAATTTTCGAGGATCACGAAACGAAATGCAAATAAAATATGATATGCATTAATGGCATATGTATAACATTCCAAATTGAAATTTTGGGATGTTACACATATTCACCTTAATTTTTTTGTCTTTCATCCATAGATTTATAATTTTTACTATCTAATTTAGCTCGAAACTAGCTCGAGATCGACTCGAGATTGTTACAAGTTGAGCACGAATCATGTTCTACAACTCGATCATGAGTTTCACTTAGTTTGAGCTCGCTCGAATTTTCATATGAGTTGAGCTGAGCCAACTCCAACTCGCTCGAGCTCGGCTCGTTTGCAGCCCTACTTAAATCACACAAAACTTTATGAAACTTTGTGAGACAGGTTAGTATGATAAAGAGCAAACCATTTCACTTTTGGTACTGTCAAAGACAAGATTCATAATTGTTTCCACACAATTCCTACTACAGAATATTATTTCCACAATTTATATTGAGCAATATAAGCCATGGAAACTAGAAAACAAGCAAACTATGCATTGAAAACAGAATCTGTCAAAAACAGAACATTTTGTAGTAATATGTACTCCAACCATACTTCTGCTACTCCAAAAATTCTGAAAAAATAGGACAACCTGGATAATTTGTCTATTAATCTCTCGCAAAAAGAATCAGTATTTTATCGCGCTTCTGTTAAAAATGAGAATTGTTTTCCTGAGCATAAAAGTTTCTGTTTTTCAGCAAGATCAAATCAACTATCACCGTAAGCCATCCCAAAGGTCTTACTTGGCACTTTATTAAAACAAAAGCAATAAAACATGATTACTACAACGGCCTAATCATGTGAACACACAAAACCAGTAGGTAAAAGTGTTGGGTTGTCTCCCAACAAGCGCTTTTCTTTAATGCCTTTTAAGCTAGGCATGATGATTTCAATGATGCTCGCATAAAAGATAAGAATTGAAACATAAAGAGAGCATCAGGAAGCATATGACTAGCACATTTAAGTCTAATCCACTTCCCATGAATAGGTATTTTGTGAGCAAACAATTTATGGGAACAAGAATCGACTAGCATAGGAAGGCAAAACAAACAAAACCTCAAGATTTTCAACACATGGAGAGGAAACTTGATATTGTTGCAATACGGAAAAGCATATGTTCCTCTCTCATAATAATTTTCAGTAGCATAATGAATGAATTCAACAATATAGCTATCACATAAAACATTCTTTTCATGATTCACAAACATAGAAATTTTATTACTCTCCACATAAGTAAATTTATTCTCATCAATAATAGTGGGAACAAACTCAACAAAATAACTATCATGGGATTGAAAATTAAAATCATGATGACAAGTTGCATGGTTTTCATTATTCAATATAGCATACATGTCATCACCATAATCATCATAGATATCAACTTTGTTGTCATAATCAATTGCAACCTCTTCCAAAATAGTGGCATCATCATTAAATAAAGTCACGACCTCTCCAAATCCACTTTCATCAATATAATCATCATAAATAGGAGGCATGCAATCATCATAATAAATTTTCTCATCAAAACTTGGGGGAATAAAAGCATCATACTCATCAAATATAGCATCCCCAAGCTTATGGCTTTGCATATCATTAGCATCATGGATAGTCAAAGAATTCATACTAACAACATTGCAATCATGCTCATCATTCAAATATATTGTGCCAAGCATTTTAATGACTTCTTCTTCTAATAAGTGAGCACAATTTTCCGAACCATCATTTTCAAGAAAGATATTATAAAGATGATCAATAATATGATGCAACCTAAATTCCATTTTTTTGTAGTTTTATTTTATAAACCAAGCTAGTGATAAAAAAATAAACTAAAATATTCAATTGCAAGATATAAAGATATACCTTCAAGCACTCACCTCCCCGACAACGGCGCCAGAAAAGAGCTTGATGTCTACTACGCAACTTTATTCTTGTAGACACGTGTTGGGACTCCAAGCGCAGAGTTTTGTAGGACAGTAGCAATTTTCCCTCAAGTGGGTGACCTAAGGTTTATCAATCTGTGAGAGGTGTAGGATGAAGATGGTCTCCCTCAAGCGACCCTGCAACCAAATACAAGAAATCTCTTGTGTCCCCAACACACCCAATACAATGGCAAATTGTATAGGTGCACTAGTTCAGCGAAGAGATGGTGATAAAAGTGTAATACGGATGGTATAAATGTATTTTTATAATCTGAATAAATAAAAACAGCAAGGTAGCAAATAGTAAACGGGCACAAAAATAGTGTTGCAATGCTTAAAAACAAGGCCTAGGGTCCGTACTTTCGCTAGTGCAATCTCTCAACAATGCTAACATAGTTGGATCATATGATTATCCCTCAAAGTGTAACGAAGAATCACTCCCGAGTTCCTATTAGCGAAGAACAAAAGATAGGAATTTTTTGTAGGGTACTAAGTCACCTCAAAGCTATTCTTTCTGTTCGATCTATTCAAGAGTGCGTACTAAAATAACACAAAGCTACTTTTTCCATTCGATCTATCCTAGAGTTCGTACTAGAATAACACCAAAGCATATTCATATTCATAATACTCAATCCACACAAATAACTACAAGAGTGGCCCAAGATTTCTACCGGAGAAACAAGGACAAGAACGTGCATCAACCCCTATGCATAGATTACCCCAATGTCACCGCGGGAATCCGCAAGTTGGGTGCCAAAACATATATCAAGTGAATCAATACGATACCCCATTGTCACCACGAGTATTCAATTGCAAGACATATATTAAGTGTTCTCAAATCCATAAAAGTATTCAATCCGATAGCAACGAGATCTCAAAGGGAAAAACTCAATTCATCACAACAAGAGTATGGATGGGAGAAACAGCATATGATCCGACTATATTAACAAAGCCCATGTTATAGATCACGAGAGAGAGAGAGAGATAAAACACATAGCTACTGGTACGAACCCTCAGCCCCGAGGGTAGACTACTCCCTCCTCATCGTGGTGGCCGTCGGGATGATGAAGATGGCCACCGGAGATGATTCCCCCTCCGGCAGGGTGCCGAAACGGGTCTATATTGGTTTTCGGTGGCTACGGAGCCCTGCGGCGGTGGAACTTCTGATCTAAGTTAACCCCGAAGGCTTTTGGAATATTTGGGAATTTATAGTGCAAAGAAGGGGTACGGGAGGCCACCGAGGTGGGCACAACCCACTTGGCGCGCCCTGGTCGGTTGTGCCCCCCTCGGGGCACCCCCCAGGTGTTGCTTTGGCCCACCGGGAGTCTTCTGGCCCATAAAAAATCCACAAAAAGTTTCGCGGTGTTTGGACTCCGTTTGATATTGATTTTCTGCGATGTAAAAAACAAGCAAAAAATAGCAACTGGCACCGGGCACTGGGTCAATAGGTTAGTCCCAAAAAATGATATAAAGTTGCTATAAAATGATTGTAAAACATCAAAGAATGATAATATATTGGCATGAATACTTCATAAATTATAGATATGTTGGAGACGTATCACCTACCAACCTGTAATCCAAGTCATAGCAATATCCCACAAATAATCCAAAGCATACTATCGAGATATCAAAATACTCTGAGGATAGCATAACACTTCTATCATGATGAATCCAAGAGCGATAACACCACTACTCAAAAATCAAGAACTAGCTATTCAACTATGATCCACATGCAAGCATCATCCCCAACATCATACTCCAAAACATATTATCAACTAGCATCATGATAAAAATAATTCTAGCCACTAATAATCCAATGGCAACGTGATATCCAAGGTAATACTCCAAAGCATAACACCATCATGAAAATAATCATAATAGCCACTAAGAATCCAAAGGCAACATGTCATCCACATAATCTTCAAAATATAAGTCCTAGAACTCCAAGCAATATCATGGCAATAGCAAGATCAAAATAATACTCCGAGAAATGCCATGAACAAGATCACATGTAGCTAACGCCGGAGGGTAAAAGTGCTCCTGCTCAAGTTCCGCCTCGAGGCAGCGGCGCTCCGTCCCGAAAGTCCTCTCATTGATTTTTTCTAGGTCGAAATGACTTATATACCAGAAGATGTGCATCGGAGGTGGGCCGAGGAGGGCACAACCCACCAGGGCACGCCTAGGTGGGTTGTGCCCACCTAGTGGGCCCCTCTGGTACTTATTTGCCCCAATATTTCTTATATATTCCATAAAAAATCTCTGCAAAGTTTCAGCTCATTTGAAGTTGTGCAGAATAGGTAGCGTGACGTAGCTTTTTCAGGTCCAGATTTCCAGCTACCGGTATTCTCCCTCTTTGTGTGAACCTTGCTTATTATGAGAGAAAAGACATTGGAATTACTCCAAAAAGCATTATTATGCATAAAAACAATATAAATGATAGTAGGTAAACATGATGCAAAATAGACATATCATACACAGTTATGAAAATGGACAAGTTGGCGATAGTAGAGGCACCACACACATTTTACATTTTTGAACTGTGTGTGATAACGTACCTATTGCAAAAACATTGGTAGATTAAATATTTGTGATATCCACCTTTTTTCACACGACTATAGCGGCGTAATCGTTTCGGATGTCTCTCAGATGAGAAATGTAATGTCGAGACGTAATGTGTGGGACTAACACGACTTCTCATACATTTATTCTATGGCGATCATCAGTAGTCGCTCGCCTATCCCCAATGGTTTCTGAGTAGTATGGGAAGGACCCCATATCGCCCACACTCACTAGGCAACGCTTTAAAACTTTATCGCATAAAGGGGTTAAAACCCGTTTGTATAGCATGTTACACGGCTAGTGGCAAGACGAGGACGCGGCGGAGGCGGAGGTGGACGCGGACGCGGAGGCTGCCTACGCGGAGGCGACGACACCTCCTTGATCAGGAAGCATCTTGCTGGGATGGCCGGTTTGCCAGGGCAAAAATACACGGACTATTAGACCGATGTTCTTTTGGATTCGGGCATGTAAAAACTAAGCATGTTTGCTTCATTTTGGTTGTGATCAGGGATGCGATCCGGTGCAGGTGTGATCCCGCGTGTTGTGTGGATGAGCGTATTTGAATTTGAATTTGATGGCACACAGAATGCAGCTACGGTTGGATGACTGCCTCCCGTATCCATGTCCGCGGACTGATCCTCTCTGTCCGCAGACGGATGTGGAAGATTTTTTGCCGGTTGCCATTGGAGATGCCCTAAGCTTCCTAGACTCGAGCCTTCCTAGATTTGGAGTTGCGTCGGGGTTGTGGTGTCGCTGGGCCCCACCTAAGGGTGTGTGTCATTGGTTTAGTTTCTTGTTTGCTTTTTTCCTTTTATTATTTTTCTTTTTCTTCTCTTTCCTATTTTTAAATTTTCTTTTTTCACATTATAATTCATGAAAATTTATGAAAAATTTGAATATTTTTAGAATCCCAAATCTTTTTAAAAACTCATGAACCTTGTTTAAATTCATGATTTGTTTTTCAAGTTTATGCATATTTTAAGAGTTTGTGAACATTTTTAAGTTTGAGAACTTTATTTTAGATTTTTGAATATATTTTGAAATCCGTAGATAGATTTTAAATTCCCTAATATTTTTATAAAGTTCATGGTTTTAGTTTGCAACATTTAGATTTTCAAAATCGTGAACATGTTTGATAAGACTAGATAATTGCCCGTGCGTTGCAACGGAAGTGTAAAATCTATTAAATTAGTCTATGATTTCATTACACGTCTATTATTACATTGGCGTGCTAACATCTTAGCAAGATTTTGCATGCAATTGCCATGATTTATCTACCATCTTATTGTTAAGCGCTTATTTGGTAATAATTTATTGACTTCCAAAGAAAAAATATTTAGGAGAAATATCAAAGATGGAAGGAAAAATGTCATCTTACTGTTAAACACTTATTTGGTTAGAATTTATTGACTTTCAAAGAATATTATTATTTGAGAGAAAAATTGGAGATGGGAGAAAAAATCAAACAGGAGAAGGAAAGAAGAACCATATATAAAGAGGATGGACGAAGAAGAGGGTGATACGTTCTTTGTAAGTAGCAGATATAAATGGTGCGAGCTGGAAACATGCTAAATAAGCGAGTGGAGTAGGGAGCCGAGCTAAGCGAGCGAGATGTTTGTGGACCTAGTCATGTAAAGTTATAGCAACAATTCCACGTTTTTATCATGGAACATGAGCCCCTGGTACTTCTTGAGCTTGCGTTGGTTTTCCCCTTGAAGAGGAAAGGGTGCAAAGTAGATATAAGTATTTCCTCGGTTGAGAACCAATGTATCAATCTAGTAGGAGAAACACACAAGTTTCCAATAATTGCACCTACACAAACAAACAAATACTTGCACCCAACATGATAAAGGGTTGTCAACCCCTTCACGGTTATTAACAAGGATGAGATCTGATAGTGGTAAATATAAAAGATAAATAAAAGTGCAAAATAAAATAAAGGTAAATAAATCATAGCAAGATATTTTTTGTGTTTTTATTTTTATAGATCTGGAAATAGTATGATAAAAGATAGACCCGGGAGCCATAGTTTTCACTAGAGGCTTCTCTCTCGAAAAAAGCATACGATGGGTAAACAAATTACTGTTGAGCAATTAATAGAAAAGCGCATAGTTATGACGATATCCAAGGCAATGATCATGTATATAGGCATCACATCCGAGACAAGTAGACTGACTCCTGCCTACATCTACTACTATTACTCCACATATCGACCGCTATCCAGCATGCATCTAGTGTATTAAGTTAACAAGAACGGTGTAATGCCTTAAGCAAGATGACATGATGTAGAGGGACAGATCCAATCAATATGAACGAACCCATCTTTTTTATCCTTAATGGCAACAATACAAATACATGTCATGTCCCCTTCTGTCACTGGGATTGAGCACCGCAAGATTGAACCCAATACAAAGCACCTCTCCCATTACAAGAAAAATCAAGCTAGTTGGCCAAACCAAATCAATAGATCAGAGAGAAATACAAAGCTATATAAATCATGAAAAAAAGAGTTCCGAGAAGACTAAAATAATATTCATAGATAATCTGACCATAAACCCACAATTCATCGGATCTCAACAAATGCACTGCAAAAGAAGGTTACATCAAATAGATCTCTAAGAACATCGAGGAGAACATTGTATTGAAGATCAAAGAGAGAGGAGAATCCATCTAGCTAGTAGCTCTGGACCCGTAGGTCTATGGTAGACTACTCACACATCATCGAAATGGTAGCAAGGTTGATGCAGAAGCCCTCCGTGATCGAATCCCCCTCCGGCAGAGTACCGGAAAAGGCCCAAGATGGGATCTCATGAGGACAGAAACTTGCGGCAGCGGAAAAGTACTTTTGGTGTGCCCCTGGTCTACAGGGAATATTTAGGTAGTTATAGAAGAAATATTAGGGTTGGAAGTTCCATGAGGGCCCCACAAGCTTGGGGGTGGGGGCGCCCCGCCCTAGGGCGCGCCCTCTGATCTTGTGGCCATCTGGTGGCTCTTCAGGCCATATGGTCCAAGAAAATTGTCAAAAAGTTTCATTCCATTTGGACTACGTTTGGTATTGATTTTCTTTAAAGACAAAACAAGGAAAAAACAACAACTGACACTAGGCACTAGGTTAATAAGTTAGTCCCAAAAAATGATATAAAATAGCATAATAATGTATATAAAACATCCAATGTTGATAATATAATAGCATGGAACAATCAAAAACTATAGATATGTTGGAGATGTATCAGCCCAAGGGACCCATACACCGATCACCAGCTCACACAGTGAGGCCAAAATGTGTAAGTACACCACATCCATCCACTGAACATCTCCACCATCCTCTCGAAATAAATATCGTCTTTAGTAGTTCCCAACCTGATATACTAGTGAAAAACACCACCTTAAAACCAAGCAAACACATATAAAACAAAAAAAACACAACCAACTAAAACGACTTTGTGACGCCCCCTATTCAATCGTACACTAATCATACAGACAAACGTGTACGATCAAGATCAGGGTCTCACGGGAAGATATCACAACACAACTCTACAAATAAAATAAGTCATACAAGCATCATATTACAAGCCAGGGGCCTCGAGGGCTCGAATACAAGAGCTCGCTCATAGATGAGTCAGCGGAAGCAACAATATCTGAGTACAGACATAAGTTAAACAAGTTTGCCTTAGGAAGGCTAGCACAAACTGGGAAACATATCGAAAGAGGCGCAGACCTCCTGCCTAGGATCCTCCTAAACTACTCCTGGTCGTCGTCAGCGGCCTGCACGTAGTAGTAGGCTCCTCCCGAGTAGTAGCAGTCGTCATTCGTCTGGTTTTTGGACTCCAACGTCTGGTCGCAACAATCGGGTATAGGAAGGGGAAAAGGGGGAGCAAAGCAACCGTGAGTACTCATCCAAAGTACTCGCAAGCAAGGAGCTACACTACATATGTATGCATTCGTATCAAATGGAAAAGGGGTGACATATGTGGACTGAACTGTAGAATGCTAGAATAAGAGGGGAATAGCTAGTCCTATCGAAGACTACGCTTCTAGTAACCTCCATCTTGCAGCAGAAGAGGAGAGTAGATGGTAAGTTCACCAAGTATCATCGCATAGCATAATCCTACCCGGTGATCCTCCCCTCGTCGCGCTGTGAGAGAGCGACCACCGGTTGTATCTGGCACTTGGAAGGATGTGTTTTATTAAGTATCCGGTTCTAGTTGTCATAAGGTCAAGGTACAACTCCAAGTCGTCCTGTTACTGAAGATCATGGCCATTCGAATAGATTAACTTCCCTGCAGGGGTGCACCACATTTCCCAACACGCTCGATCCCCTTTGTCCAGACACACTTTCCTAGGTCATGCCCGGCCTCGGAAGATCAACACGTCGCAGCCCTACCTAGGCACAACAGAGAGGTCAGCACGTCGGTCTAACTCCTATGCGCGTAGGGGTCTGGGCCCATCGCCCATTGCACACCTGCACGTTGCGAGGGCGGTCGGAGAGCAGACCTACCAACCTCCATTACAAAGGAAGTTGCATTACGCGGTCCAACCCGGCGCGCGCCACTCAGTCGCTGACGTCACGAAGGCTTCGGCTGATACCATGACGTCGAGTTCCCATAATTGTTCCCGCGTAGTTGGTTAGTGCGTATAGGCCAGTAGCCAGACTCAGATCAAATACCCAGATCTCGTTAAGCGTGTTATTTTGAAGTAACCGCGAATGCCAACCAGGGCCAGGCCCACCTCTCACCTAGGTGGTCTCCGCCTGCCATGTCGCTTCGCCACAAAGTAACAGTCGGGGGCCGTCGGGAACCCAGGCCCACCACTACCTGGGTGGAACCACCTGCCCCTTCAGCCCCCAACATCGGAATCACTTGCGGGTACTGAACGAGCCGACGTGACTTTAGTCACAACATGTATAGTATGTATGTATAGTATGTATGTATAGTATATACCCGTGATTAACACCCGACGTGATCACGGCCTGATAGTATAGCATGACAGACTAACAAGAATGTAGGGCCACTGATGATAATCTAGCATCCTATACTAAGCATTTAGGATTGCAGGTAAGGTATCAACAGTTGTAGCAACAATGACAGGCTATGCATCATAATAGGATTAACGGAAAGCAATAACATGCTACACTACTCTAATGCAAGTAGTATAGAGAAGAGTAGGCGATATATGGTGATCAAGGGGGGGGGCTTGCCTGGTTGCTCTAGCAAGGAGGGGTCGTCAACACCGTAGTCGATCGGGGGTACCGGCAGTGGTCTCGGGGTCTACCGGAAAGAAGTAACGGAGGGGGAACACAATAAATAACAGAGCAAACAAAGCAACACAAAGCATAACATGGCAATGCGCGGTGCTAGGGGTGACCTAATGCAGTATGAGGTGATACCGGTGAAGGGGGAAACATCCGGGAAAATATCCCTGGTGTTTCGCGTTTTTGGACAAATGAATCGGAGGGGAAAAGTTGCGTGTTCGCTATGCTAGGGATTCGTGGCGGACGAACGGGCTGCATATCCAGATTCGTCTCGTCGTTCTGAACAACTTTCATGTATAAAACTTTTTTCATCCGATTTACGGATTATTTTCTATGATTTTTCAAAGATTTAAACAATTTCTGAATTTATTATTAGAGCTAAAACAGAGTTATTGCACCAGCATGATCTCATCGTGATGTCAGCGGTCAACACTGACCGTTGACTGGTCAAACCAGGCAGTGGGGCCCGTCTGTCATTGACTAGTAACTAACTAACAGTTTTAATTAACTAGTCAAGTTAATTAGGTAAATTAAACAAAGTTAATTAAGCTAATTAATTGGTTATTTAATTAAATAATTAATTTCATTATTTCCTTTTTTGGAAAAGGGGCGTGGGGCCCTTTGTCATAGGCCCAGGCCACAAACGGGGATTGGGCGCGGGCATGGGCACCGGGCACCAGTGCCCGGGCGGGCTAGGCCGACGGGGCGCCGGCGGAGGGGCCAGCAGGCGAGCGAGGCCGCGAAGCCGCGGGCGTGGCCGACAACGGCGTAGGTGGACGACGGCAGCCGCAGATGCCGCAGCAGCAGCAGGCACAGCGCGGGCGGCACGAGCGGCCAGAGGCGGAGGGAGCGGAGGCCAGGCGAAGCCGCGGCAAGGGCAGTGGGCAGCACAAGCTGACGGCGCGGGCAGTCTGCGACGGCGGAAGCTCGGGCAGGAGTGAACCCGAGGCCATGGAGCATGGTAGGCGGCGCTGGGGGCGGCGTTGGCCTCTTTGGGGCGTGCTGAGCACGGCGTGGGGCTCAGACGCGAGCTTCATGTGCGATGGCCGCGGTGGTGAGGTAAACGACAATGATGAGTACGGCCGTGGAGGGGATCGATGCTATGGGGTCGCGCGCGAACAACAGGAAGAGAGGGGAGGTGCGCGAGCTCACAGTGGAGGTCAGAGGGGAGCTCAGGGGAGCCGGGGTGGACTTGGGGTGGCGGATCGACGAGGCGGCCGAGGCGAAGGCCGACGGGGTTGATGATGCGTGTGCCGATGTGGTGGCCTACCGGCCTCGATCCGCTGGCATAGTCGACGCGGTGGTCAGCGAAGGCACTGCTGGACAGGTCCCAGCCCGCGGGGACGACAGAGAGCATGCGGACGAGGAGAACCATGGCGTCGATGGCTCGGCAGTGCGCGAGGAAGAAGGAGGCAGCGAGCGGGAGGAAAAGTGGCGAGGCTAGGGTTCTCCAGGGGGGTTTGGGTGGCCTTATCCATCCACGCGACCAAGGGATCGCCGACGTGTGCACATCGCCGGCTATGGCGCCGGTGGATGAGCGCCACGCCCTCCCGTGAACAGGAGGAAAGAGAGGCTCGGCTGGGCTGGGTCATTTTGCCTAATGGGCCAGAGTGCCCAGTAGATTAGGTTTCCTTTTTTTTTCATTTTACCTATTTTCTTTTCTGTTTTAATTTGTTTTCCATTTTTTTAGTTTTGTAGAATATATTATTGGCACCTGAATTAATGCTTCTAATCATACCAGTGCCACAAAAAGTTTAATCCCCAAATAATTTAGTTTAACATTTTACTAACTATAAAAGGTATTTGAATAATTGCCTTTCCTGATGTTTTATTTATTTTAAAGCATTTAAACATCTTATAGAAATGTGGTTTCTCCAGAAATATTACCTATGGATTAGTTGTCACATTTAGTACATTTTAGTTTTAACATTTGAAAACTTTTATTGTTTGACTTTATTTCAAATTTGAATTTGGACCGGAATCGAACCAATGTGAGTTTAACAATTAGTAATCATGATGACATGGCATCATTAGCGGAGGTTCATTGTAGCTTAATTATCCGGGCGTCACAATTCTCCTCCAGTACAAGAAATCTCGTCCCGAGATTTTAAGAGGTGTAAGGTGGAAGAAAAGGCTACGGAATTCTAATGATTCTCCTTGGTCTTGGTTGCTCTTCTCGAAGAGGTTGATCCATAGCATTGATGTCTTCAATTCTGTACTTCAGGTCATCATGATGAAGTCATCATCCTTTCTTCGGGAACTCCATCGTACTTACGAAAGATTAAAGGGTGGGTATTCCGGAAGAACGGACCTCTGCAAGGTTGACTATCTGGTCGTTAACATCGAGGAAGGTGGCGGAAAGTAACTCTCGAATTGAACTTAAGAAGATACCGAGAGAAAAGTAAGAAGGTACCATGAGAAGTTTTAAATGGACAGGCAATGGTTCGATGTCTAGAACCAAGTGCGAAAGGGGTCCAGAGCAACGAGATTAAGTATCGCATCTGTTACGAAAATAGATCACTAGGAAGGTGGCCCGTGAATTACATACGAGGCCATGCGCGAGGAACAACCTTGGAAACAGGGGGTGTACAGGAGAGTCAGGTTTCGATCCTGTGGAACTGTGGGTTATGGGCCCACCATGTGGGTTAAAAGTAGGAAGAGGGGTGATGTCTTGCACGATCATGTAAGCAAGGCATGTCAGAGAATAACCGGTCAGTTATGTTGGCAGCATCATTGGTACCAAGGGCGAGGGACGAAGAGAACTATTTCCTGCTCGTTGAAACGAGACGGACCAATAGGCAAAGTTCTCGTCCATCGGTGGTTACCGAAATGTCATCAACAATAGTAACACGGTCTTACTGACATAGTTGTACACCAAGGTGTTTACATAAGCAGAGAATATTACTGCTTAGATCATATAGATCATAGGAAAGGTTAAACAAAACAATGGAAAGGAAATGTGTTCAACAGATTAAACAGAACAACGCAAAGGAAAATGTGTTTAAACACATATTTCAAGGGGTATATCCTTTCCAAGGGCAAGCAGAGCATGATATCCATGGCAGGATATGAAGTAGAAAACCATTTAGGTAAGGGGGAGGAATTTCATGACATTACCCAAACAACGGTGTTTGGATAAATTTGATAAAGAAAATTTATCATTGTGCTTCAAATGTTATTATTGATGAACGGAGTACCACAGATATGCTTCGAGATAGCATTGACATGTTCATTGGGTAAAGATCAGACTTTGGATACACAAGGGATCCATCAGGAACAACTCATAGAATAAGTCTTACAATTTACTCATGGAAGAATGACTAACCTTGCTAGAAAGGAAACTATAACAATAGGCCGTCCAGGCAGGTGTGTTAGGATGACATCACCTTATCGGGTTAAGGACCAATGTTATAACTTTTGGGAATATGTTCCAACCATCATATTTGACCAAGATTCAGATATGATTGGTGTCAGGATACCTCAAACTCAGGATGCTTGAGGAGAAAAGGTGCGACACAAATTGACGAGATGACATCGAAGATTCTCGGCAAATGAACTATGGAAGCGACTTCTGAAACAAGAGTTCATCAGTAAACCAACAAGAGGAAGAGGAGGTGGCTGATGGAATCAACGACAATTCATCGAGGTTTCCAAAAAGATGGATTTCCAAAATTATGCGAACAAGGAGATAACATTTGTCAGATCAAATGATATAATGAAGTATTGATAACCCACAAGTACAGGGGATCGCAACAGCTTTCGGGGGTAGAGTATTCAACCCAAATTTATTGATTCGACAAAAGGGGAGCCAAAGAATATTCTCAAGTATTAGCAGCTGAGTTGTCAATTCAACCACACCTGGAAACTTAGTATCTGCAGCAAAGTGTTTAGTAGCAAAGTAATATGATAGTGGTAGTAGCAGCAACAAAAGTAAAGACAGCAAAAGTAATGTTTTTGGTATTTTGTAGTGATTGTAACAGCAGCGGCGGGAAAGTAAATAAGCGTAAACTAGTATATGGAGAACTCGTAGGCACCGGATCAACGATGGATAATTATGTCGGATGCGGTTCATCATGTAACAGTCATAACATAGGGTGACATAGAACTAGCTCCAATTCATCAATGTAATGTAGGCATGTATTCCGTATATAGTCATATGTGCTTATGGAAAAGAACTTGCATGACATCTTTTGTCCTACCCTCCCGTGGCAGCGGAGTCCTATTGGAAACTAAGGGATATTAAGGCCTCCTTTTAATAGAGAACCGGAACAAAGCATTAGCACATAGTGAATACATGAACTCCTCAAACTATGGTCATCACCGGGAGTGGTCCCGATTATTGTCACTTCGGGGTTGCCAGATCATAGTACATAGTAGGTGACTATAGACTTGCAAGATAGGATCAAGAACTCACATATATTCATGAAAACATAATAGGTTCAGATCTGAAATCATGGCACTCGGGCCCTACTGACAAGCATTAAGCATAGCAAAGTCATAGCAACATCAATCTCAGAACATAGTGGATACTAGGGATCAAACCCTAACAAAACTAACTCGACTACATGATAAATCTCATCCAGCCCATCACCGTCCAGCAAGCCTACGATGGAATTACTCACGCACGGCGGTGAGCATCATGAAATTGGTGATGGAGGATGGTTGATGATGACGACGGCGACGAATCCCCCTCTCCGTAGCCCCGAAGGGACTCCAGATCAGCCCTCCCGAGAGGTTTTAGGGCTTGGCGGCGGCTCCGTATCGTAAAACGCGATGATTTCTTCTCTCTGATTTTTCTCTCTCCGAAAGCAAATATATAGAGTTGGAGTTGGCGTCGGAGGGCATCCAGGGGGCCCATGAGGTAGGGGGCGCGCCCTAGGGGGGCGCCCCCCACCCTCGTGAGAAGGGTGTGGGCCCCCTGGTCTTCATCTTTGGCGAGGATTTTTTATTATTTTTTCTAAGATGTTCCATGGAGTTTCAGGTCATTTCGAGAATATTTGTTTTCTGCACATAAAACAACACCATGGTAATTCTGCTGAAAACAGCGTCAGTCCGGGTTAGTTCCATTCAAATCATACAAGTTAGAGTCCAAAACAAGGGCAAAAGTGTTTGGAAAAGTAGATACGACGGAGACGTATCAACTCCCCCAGGCTTAAACCCTTGCTTGTCCTCAAGCAATTCAGTTGACAAACTGAAAGAAAGAAAGAAAGAAAAACTTTTACAAACTCTATTTGCTCTTGTTGTTGTAACTATGTCAAGCCAGCATTCAAGTTTTCAGCATAGATCATAACTAACCACATTTGCAATAATTCTCAGGTCTCATGATTACTCATATCAATAGCATAATCAACTAGCAAGTCATAATAACAAATGTCGGATGACAACACTTTCTCAAAACAATCATAATATGATATAACAAGATGGTATCCCGCTAGCCCTTTCTGAGACCGCAAAACATAAATGCAGAGCACCTTTAAAGATCAAGGACTGACTAGACATTGTAATTCATGGTAAAAGAGATCCAATCATAGTCACACCCAATATAAATTAACAGTGATGAATGCAAATGACAGCTGTGCTCTCCAGCTAGTGCTTTTTAATAAGAGGGTGATGACTCAACATAAAAGTAAATGGATAGGCCCTTCGCAGAGGGAAGCAGGGATTTGTAGAGGTGCCAGAGCTCGGTTTTGAAATAGAGATAAATTGTATTTTGAGCGATATACTTTCATTGTCAATGTAACAACTAAGAGATGGCGATATCTTCCATGCTAAACACTTTATAGTCGGTTCCCAAACAGAATGGTAAAGTTTATACTCCCCCTCCACCAACAAGCATCAATCCATGGCTTGCTCGAAACAACGAGTGCCTCCAACATACATTAGGTCCCAGGGGGAGTTTTGTTTGCAATTAATTTTGATTTAGTTTGCATAAAGCATGGGACTGGGCATCCCGGTGCCAGCCATTTTCTCGTGAATGAGGAGCGGAGTCCACTCCTCTTGAGAATAACCCGCCTAACACGGAAGATAAGGACAGCCTTGGTTGATACATGAGCTATTTGAGCATACAAAACAAAATGTTTATTTGAAGGTTTAGAGTTTGGCACATACAAATTTACTTGGAACGGCAGGTAGATACCGCATATAGGAAGGTATGGTGGACTCATCTGGAATAACTTTGGGGTTTAAGGGATTGGATGCACAAGCAGTATTCCCGCTTAGTACAAGTGAAGGCTAGCAAAAGACTAGGAAGTGACCAACTAGAGAGCGACAACAGCCATGTACATGCATTAAAATTAATAAACATTGGATGCAAGCATGAGTAGGATATAATCCACCATGAACATAAATATCGTGAAGGCTATGTTGATTTTGTTTCAACTACATGCGTGAACATGTGCCAAGTCAAGTCACTTAAATCATTCAAAGGAGGATACCACCCCATCATACCACATCATAATCATCTCAATAGCATGTTGGCACACAAGGTAAACCATTATAAATCATAGATAATCAAGCATGGCACAAGCAACTATGATCTTTAATTGTCATTGCAAACATGTTTATTCATAATAAGCTGAATCAAGAACGAGGGACTCATCATATTTACAAAAACAAAAGAGGTCGAGTTCATACCAGCTTTTCTCATCTCAGTCAGTCCATCATATATCATCATAATAGCCTTTCACTTGCACGACCGAACGGTGTGAATAATAATAAGAGTGTACGTGCATTGGACTAAGCTGGAATCTGCGAGCATTCAATAAACAGGAGAAGACAAGGCAATATGGGCTCTTGGTTAAATCAACAATAATACATATAAGAGCCACTTCAACAATTTAATTATGGTCTTCTCCTACTAACCCCCAAAGAAAAGAAAAGAAATAAAACTATTTACACGAGAAAGCTCCCAACAAGCAAAAGAAGAACGGGAAATATTTTTGGGTTTTCTTTTTAATTATTACTACTACTATTTTTTTGTTTTTCTTAAGGTTTAACAAACACACAAGAAGAAAGCAGGAAAAAGAAAATAAACTAGCATGGATATTACAGTGAAAAAGTATGAGCACCGACATCTAGCAATGAGTGTGTGTGAACATAAATGTAATGTCGGTGAGAAATACGTACTCCCCCAAGCTTAGGCTTTTGGCCTAAGTTGGTCTATGGCCACGGCTGGCCTGACGGATATCCATAATAATAGTTGTTGGGGTCGTACTGTGATGAGGAGGGATAGTTGGGATCATACTATGATGAAGAAGAAGACTCTGACTGCCACTGGCTGACAGTCATCTCTGGATCCCAAGAATAAATAGATTGCCGTGGAGGCTCATCTTGTGGTTCCTGTTCCGGGGCTGGTGTAGGATTCTTGTAAGCTTGGACGGCAGCCCATGTAATGAGGTAGGGTCCTACAAAATTAAACAAAGAAGGAGCAGGCAACGTAATAGTTTCAGGATAATGTTTATCAAAGTATAACTTATATTTGAGCTCTCCATTCCTGTCCTTAACAAGAAAATCATGGGCTATCATGCTCTTATAGTCTAGATAAGCATTAGGCAGCAATTTTTCTTCTTTCTCATAATGTCTAATAGCTATGTTAAAGTGTGCAGCAAGGCGAGAAGCATAAATGCCTCCAAAGATGGGGCCTTTAGTACGGTTCAGACTCAACTGCCTAGCAATAATTCCGCCCATACTGATAGTGTTATCGCGGTATAAACCATGGAACAAAATAATAATATCATGAACACTAAGGTTCCCACAGTTCCCACGACCAATCAAGCATCGACTAGCAAATAAAGCAAAATATCGTAACACAGGAAAATGTATGCTAGTGATTCTTGCATCAGAAACCTTCTTGGTTTCTCCCACAGAGATAAGGTTAATAAATGGTTCCAATTCTTTACGAGGTGGTTCCTCTAAGATACCATCAGGAGGTATGTTGCAGACTGCGCAAAATTCAGACAATGGCATTTTCTTCACAACGTCATATAAATGAAACTCTACTGAAGGAGGTGACTCTTTAGGGAAAAAGTAGAAGTTTTGCACAAAAGTATTTGTGAGTAAGAGATACTGTGGACGTTGGTCACGGACGAAGTCGGTGAGACCAGCATTCTTAATCAATGAATAGAAATCCTCATAAATCCCGGCCTCTCTCAAGAAATTATCAGAAGGCCATTCACACGATCGGATCTCCGCGGTACGAGGCAAATTATATTTGGGCCTCTGAGCTTCTTCATTTTGTTTATCCTTTGAGCTTCGGCTCGATGAGCCCCTCAAAAATCTCTTCATTATTTTTCTGAAATAATCTGAAATTTTTTGTAACTTCAAACAAAAGTGAACCAACTTCAATAAAACTGATAGCAACTACTCCTACAAGTGCCTAGAGCCTAAATCAATCATTAGAACTACTTGGAACCATATAAATTTGACATGCAAGATCAAGAACATGGTCACCTATGCAGCACAAATTTGCAAAGAATAAAGCACTAGAACAAAAACTAATTGGACCAATGGAGGAGTCACATACCAAGGAACAATCTCCCCAAGCAGTTTTGCGAGAGGTGCTTTGAGCAAGGAGATCGAAAATCACAGCAAAAGTGGCTAGAACTCGTGCTTGAGTTGGTTTTTCGGGTTTGTGTGAGACAGAGGAAGAAGATGGGTGCTGGGATAAGTGGAGGAGGGCCACCGTGGACCCACGAGGCAGGGGGGCGCGCCCACCACCCTCGTGGCCAGGTGGCAGCTCCTCCTGTGGTAATTTTTGCATAGTAAATCCTCAAATATTCCCGAAAAATCATATTAAATTGGCATGGCATTTTGAGGACTTTTATTTTCGGGATATTTTTATATTGCACGAATAAGCCAGGAAACAGACTGAAAATACTATTTTTACTTTATTTAACATAAATAACAAAAAGTAAAAGTGGGGTACATAAGTTTGTGCTTCTAGTTTCATCCATCTCATGCTCATCAAAAAGAATCCACTAACAAGGTTGATCAAGTCTTGATAACAAACTCATTCCGATAATCATGAAACCGGAGAAATTTCAAATAACACTAAGTTACCTCAACGGGGATATGCACGTCCCCAATAATAAGAATATCATATTTCTTCTTGACAGTAGGAAGAGGAAATTCAAAACCTCCAAATATAATCGATGGAATTTTTCCAATAGAGTTGATACTATGAACTTGAGGTTGTTTCCTCGAAAAGTGTACCATATGCTCATTACCATTAACATGAAAAGTGACATTGCCTTTGTTGCAATCAATAACAGCCCCTGCAGTATTAAGAAAAGTTCTTCCAAGAATAATAGACATACTATCATCCTCGGGAATATCAAGAATAACAAAGTCCGTTAAAATAGTAATGTTTGCAACCACAACAGGCACATCCTCACAGATACCGACAGGTATAGCAGTTGATTTATCAGCCATTTACAAAGATATTTCAGTAGGTGTCAGCTTATTCAAGTCAAGTCTACGATATAAAGAGAGAGGCATAACACTAACACCGGCTCCAAGATCACATAAAGCGGTTTTAATATAATTTCTTTTAATGGAGCAAGGTATAGTAGGTACTCCGGGGTCTCCAAGTTTCTTTGGTATTCCACCCTTAAAAGTATAATTAGCAAGCATGATGGAAATTTTAGCTTCCGGTATCTTTCTTTTATTAGTAATGATATCCTTCATATATTTAGCATAAGGATTTGTTTTGAGCACATCAGTTAATCGCATACGCAAAAAGATAGGCCTAATCATTTCAGCAAAGCGCTCAAAATCCTCATTATCCTTTTTCTTGGATGGTTTCGGAGGAAAAGGCATGGGTTTCTGAACCCAAGGTTCCCTTTCTTTACCATGTTTCCTAGCAACAAAGTCTCTTTTATCATAACGTTGATTCTTTGATTGTGGGTTATCAAGATCAACAGCAGGTTCAATTTCTACATCATTATCATTACTAGGTTGAGCATCATCATGAACATCATCATTAATATTTTTACTAGGTTCATGTTCATTACCAGATTGTGTTTCAGCATCAGACATAGATATATCATTTGGATTATCAGGTGGTTCAGCAATAGGTTCACTAGAAGTTTGCACAGTTCTATCATTTTCTTCTTCTTCTTCTTTTTAAAAGAACTAGGAACATCAATATTATTTCTTTGAGAATCTTGCTCGATTCTCTTAGGGTGGCCTTCAGGATACAAAGGTTCCTGAGTCATTCTACCGGTTCTAGTAGCCACTCTAACAGCATAATCATTTTTCTTACTATTCATTTCATCAAGCACTTCTTTTTGAGCCTTAAGTACTTGTTCTACTTGAGTGGTAACCATAGAAGCATGTTTGCTAACAAGTTTAAGTTCACCTTTAATATCAGCCATATAATCACCCAAGCGTCTAATCATATAAGCATTTTCTTTTAATTGTCTACCAAAATAAGCATTGAAGTCGTCTTGCTTAAACATAAAGTTATCAAACTCATCCAAGCACTGACTAGCAATTTTAGTGGGAGGGACTTCAGCTTTATCGTATCTATAGAGAGAATTTACCTTTACTACCTGTGTCGGGATATCGGGATCAGGAGGTTCTTCAGTAAATAAAGAATTAAGATCATATGTTTCTTCAACAGGCGGTGAATTAAGACCATGTATTTCTTTAATAGGAGGTAAATTCTTAACGTCTTCAGCTTTAATACCTTTTTCTTTCATAGATTTCTTTGCCTCTTGCATATCTTCGGGACTGAGAAATAGAACACCTCTCTTCTTCAGAGTTCGTTTAAGAATAGGCTCAGTAATTGGAGCAGGAGTTGGCTCAGGAGCTGGCTCAAGAGGTGCCCAATTATTTTCATTTGTCAACATATTATTCAATAGAATTTCAGCTTCATCCGGTGTTCTTTCCCTGAAAAGAGAACCAGCACAACTATCCAGGTAATCTCTGGAAGCATCAGTTAGTCCATTATAAAAGATATCAAGTATTTCAGATTTCTTAAGAGGATGATCAGGCAAAGCATTAAGTAACTTGAGAAGCCTCCCCCAAGCTTGTGGGAGACTCTCTTATTTAATTTGCACGAAGTTGTATATTTCCCTCAAAGCAACGTGTTTCTTATGAGTAGGGAAATATTTAGCAGAGAAGTAATAAATCATATCCTGGGGACTACGCACACAACCAGGATCAAGAGAATTAAACCATATCTTAGCATCACCCTTTAATGAGAATGGAAATATTTTGAGTATATAAAAGTAACACGATCTCTCATCATTAGTGAACAGGGCAACTATATCATTTAACTTAGTAAGAAGTGCCACAACAGTTTCAAATTCATAGCCATAAAACGGATCAGATTCAACCAAAGTAATTATATCAGAATCAACAGAGAATTCATAATCCTTATCAGGAACACATATAGGTGAAGTAGCAAAAGCAGGGTCGGGTTTCATTTTATCTCTAAGTGATTCTTTGTTCCATTTAATTAATAACCTCTTAAGCTCATATCTATGTTTGCAAGCTAAAATAGCGGCAGAAGATTCCATATCAAAAAGATAACCCTCAGGAATAACATGCATATTTTCATCATCACTATCATCATCGTATTCAGATTCAATAATTTCTTTTTCTCTAGCCCTAGCAATTTGTTCATCAAGAAATTCACCAAGGGGCACAGTAGTATCAGGCATAGAAGCAGTTTCATCATAAGTATCATGCATAGCAGAAGTGGAATCATCAATAACATGCAACATATCAGAACGAATAACAGAAGCAGGTGTAGGTGTCGCTAACTTACTCATAACAGAAGGCGAATCAAGTGCAGAGCTAGATGGCAGTTCCTTACCTCCCCTCGTAGTTGAGGGATACATCTTGGTTTTTGGATCTCTCAAGTTCTTCATAGTGATAAGCAGATATAAATCCCAAGTGACTCAAAGAATAGAGCTATGCTCCCCGGCAACGGCGCTAGAAATTAGTCTTGATAACCCACAAGTATAGGGGATCGCAACAGCTTTCGAGGGTAGAGTATTCAACCCAAATTTATTGATTCGACACAAGGGGAGCCAAAGAATATTCTCAAGTATTAGCAGCTGAGTTGTCAATTCAACCACACCTGGAACCTTAGTATCTGCAGCAAAGTGTTTAGTAGCAAAGTAATATGATAGTGGTAGTAGCAGCAACAAAAGTAAAGACAACAAAAGTAATGTTTTTGGTATTTTGTAGTGATTGTAACAGCAGCAGCGGGAAAGTAAATAAGCGTAAACCAGTATATGGAAAACTCGTAGGCACCGGATCAGCGATGGATAATTATGCCGGATGCGGTTCATCATGTAACAGTCATAACATAGGGTGACACAGAACTAGCTGCAATTCATCAATGTAATGTAGGCATGTATTCCGTATATAGTCATACGTGCTTATGGAAAAGAACTTGCATGACATCTTTTGTCCTACCCTCCCGTGGCAGCGGGGTCCTATTGGAAACTAAGGGATATTAAGGCCTCCTTTTAATAGAGAACCGGAACAAAGCATTAGCACATAGTGAATACATGAACTCCTCAAACTATGGTCATCACCGAGAGTGGTCCCGATTATTGTCACTTCGGGGTTGCCGGATCATAACACATAGTAGGTGACTATAGACTTGCAAGATAGGATCAAGAACTCACATATATTCATGAAAACATAATAGGTTCAGATCTGAAATCATGGCACTCGGGCCCTAGTGACAAGCATTAAGCATAGCAAAGTCATAGCAACATCAATCTCAGAACATAGTGGATACTAGGGATCAAACCCTAACAAAACTAACTCGATTACATGATAAATCTCATCCAACCCATCACCGTCCAGCAAGCCTATGATGGAATTACTCACGCACGGCGGTGAGCGTCATGAAATTGGTGATGGAGGATGGTTGAGATGACGATGACGACGAATCCCCCTCTCCGGAGCCCCGAACGGACTCCAGATCAGCCCTCCCGAGAGGTTTTAGGGCTTGGCGGCGGCTCCGTATCGTAAAACGCGATGATTTCTTCTCTCTGATTTTTTTCTCTTCGAAAGCAAATATATAGAGTTGGAGTTGGCGTCGGAGGGCATCCAGGGGGCCCACGAGGTAGGGGGGCGCGCCCTAGGGGGGGCGCCCCCCACCCTTGTGAGAAGGGCGTGGGCCCCCTGGTCTTCATCTTTGGCGAGGATTTTTTTTATTTTTTCTAAGATGTTCCATGGAGTTTCAGATCATTCCGAGAATATTTGTTTTCTGCACATAAAACAACACCATGGTAATTCTGCTGAAAACAGCGTCAGTCCGGGTTAGTTCCATTCAAATCATACAAGTTAGAGTCCAAAACAAGGGCAAAAGTGTTTGGAAAAGTAGATATGACGGAGACGTATCAAGTATGCTCGAGGAAAACACACAGAATTAAACATTGGTTGAAAGGTGCACCCGAAATATGGGCTTAGGAGCATGATAAATGATAGAATGGTGATTCGATAACCAATGGTCTAAGAATGAAATATCGACCATTAACTTCTAAGCAATAGGGTTGCTAGAAGTTTTGAATTTTACATACCACAGTCCATTTTTCAGTATTCCGGTTAGAAAAAACACGGGGACCAAGAAAGAATGGTGATGGTGAGAAGTATCACTATACCAAGAATTCTTAAGAGGTGGAGTAACCCTCACGACATTCTTGACATAAAAGATGGTAATACTCCAAGGTAAAGAAGAACAAATGCTGGATAGCAAGGAACTCAAGGTATAACACAGAACACGAACAAGTTTGTGTTGGAGGGGAGGCAATAAAGTGGTCGATGACAACACAAATCATCAAGCGCAAGGATGGTATTTCTCATCATGAATTCAATTGATATCCTGGAAGAGCTCAGAATGCTGATGATGATCACGACACATTGTCGAGAGATTTCATGAAGATGTAATCAATTGGCAATGACATCAAGTCAAAGGAATGATGACGCGAAAGGTTATTGGAACCAAGGGTACGACACAAAATCGAAATCAAGCTTGATGTTCAAGGCGAAATGATATGACGAGGAAAATCGACGTAAGCTTAGCTCATCTTCGAAAATTGTGCTCCAGGAAGAAGGACCAGGTAGCACAGTAAAATTTAGCACAATAATGATATAGCCGAGCAGGCTAGGAATGACGTGATCGAGTTCAAACTCGTAAGTAATGAAGGTTACCAAGAGTCGTTTAATCGCGGCGCGGACTCGATTCAGTTATCGATGTCTTTGAGTGTTTAACAACTCGGAGCTCATCAAAAATTGGAATCAGTGCGAATGTAGTACTTGATGAAGAGCTCATAAGAAGGTACCAGGGGGTACTACTCAATGACAGATCAAAGTAGAGGTCGGACTGGGGTAGTGCTCCGCGGAAGGCAAGTGCTTAAACTTGCACAAGAAATGGTATTTAAAGGAGTACATGGTCGGAACCATGATTGCAAAAGGTAGATTCCAGATATAAGATGAACTTATACCAGGAGAATAATTAATTTAAGAGAAGCTTTAATGATAAGATCTACATCGCTTCCATGGGCATGAACACAAGTTCAAGGTCGACTCCCACTTCTCCAATGCATGACCATTCATTCACTGCTCTAAATAAAAATTATTTAGTTGTTGAAAGTTTTTACCTAGTGCAATACCATATAAGTATGACCTGTGAAATCTTTCGGGTTCACACGGATTAGGGAAGGCATAGGTTCAACCCATCAGGGCATCTTAGGAATATGTACCACAAACTTCGGAGTAAATAACACAAGCTCGATAGTAGAGCATGCTTGAGAAAGCAGAGGATACAATTTACCAAAGGCATTATGTATCCAAGGAAAGGCTCACAAGCTTATTGAATATGAAGGACGTTGTTGGATAAAATCCGACAAAGGGTCTGGTGGTCCACAAGGGATCCGATGTGAGCATCGGTACTCAACCATAGGAAGAAATAATGCAAGGAGATCATATTATAGAAACAACTGACTAACTCAAAGCTCAAATGCAAAGGAATTATGAATTCCAAGACAAGGGATCAGAAGCAATGCTCTGATCAGGGATGGATAAGTTGAATAACCTTAGGGGTACAATCGATGGCAATTTGATTGGTTGAGATCCAGCTCATGTTAAAATGACTTCTGAGCCGAAGGATGAATTCTAGGATCTGATTGAGGATTGCGAGCATTCACAACATATTGTATCAACGGACTCAAAATGATAATGACAAAGGAATAAGATTACTAGACTTATGGTATTAACCATAATGCAAGAAAGCAAGAAATTCAACAACAATAGGTTGTTGAGGATTTTCAGAAGAACAAATGGTATTACGAAGACTTTTGGGAAGTACATGAATCAACTGAGGATGAGCCGATACTCGATAGGTTGCACAAAATTATCCGTAGGGGTATTCATGTGGCAAGAACTGCAAGGCAGTAAGCTCAAAGGATTCTCGGAACAACAAAGAGCAGTTCGGGGCATCTTGTAATAACAAGATCAATGGGATTGAATGTAAGAATGGCAGGTGTATGCAGTTATCAATAAGGAAATAACACTGGTATGGAATTTGCAAAGGCGGTGGGTACAAGTGTCTCGGGAGAACATCGAAGAGTAACCTCGGAATCTTCTGGTGCAGCAGACGATCATCGGTAATAAGGTGTTCTCCGGGTGAAAGTGATCACGAGATCCTAATGTTAGATTTAGCAAAATTCATTAAACCTGAATAGAAGAGAGATCAGAGTCCCAGAGTATAGACGGGGAATAAAAGATCCTAATACCACCCAATGGCGACGTGGGCCCATGGGCCGCATAGCCAAGTTAGTAAAACGATTTTCATCGACTAGACTCAACTTCGGCCAAGGAGTGTGGAAGGGGGATTCCTATAGGCAGTCGGCTCTGATACCAACTTGTGACGCCCCCGATTCAATCGTACACTAATCATGCACGCAAACATGTATGATCAAGATCAGGGTCTCACGGGAAGATATCACAACACAACTCTAAAAATAAAATAAGTCATACAGGCATCATATTACAAGCCAAGGGCTCGAGGGCTCGAATACAAGAGCTCGATCATAGACGAGTCAGCGGAAGCAACAATATCTGAGTACAGACATAAGTTAAACAAGTTTGCCTTAGGAAGGCTAGCACAAATGATCTTGGATACTGATCAATATGATACCTGGGAGTGCACCCTCAGTGGAACCTACTCCTCGAAGAAATTTTATGACCACTGTTTCAGAGAGGTTGTCGCGGACAAAGCCTTTCTCTGGCTTTGGAAATCTAAATGCCCAATCAAATTCAAAATGTTCGGATGGCTGTTGCTGGTTGATCGCCTGAACACAAGAAACATGCTGAAACGTAGACACTATAGTGTGGCTAACAACGTTTATACCTGCATGCTTTGTCAGAACCCACCTGAGGAAACGGTTGAGCACCTGTTCTTCGCCTGCCCATTTAGTCGGCGCTGTTGGGCCAAAGTTGGCATGCTTTGGCCAGGGATGGGAGACAAAATCTCCTTGATCCATGGAGGCAAAGAAAACTGGCGTCAGCCTTTGTTTATGGACATATTTTTGATGGCAGCCTGGAGTCTGTGGATGGAGAGGAATAATGTCTACTTCAGAGGGATCCACCATTCATTTGACTCATGGCTTGCTAGAATCAAAAATTTGCTGAGTCTTTTATTGCATAACTATAGAGAGGACCTCCATCCCTACCTAAACTCTTACGTACAAAGCTTGTAACTTCTTTTGTAACACTTGCCTAGCTTTGCTTCTTTTGAGTTTGGCCGGGGGGCCACTAAAAACCCATCTGTAACACTGATGTAATTGTTCTCTTGTGAGTAATACAAAGTCAGTGGGAGCCTCTCCCACTGTCGTTAACCGTAAAAAAAGGCTAGCACAAACTAGGATACATATCGAAAGAGGCGCATGCCTCCTGCCTGGGATCCTCCTAAACTACTCCTGGTCGTCGTCAGCGGCCTGCACGTAGTAGTAGGCTCCTCCCGAGTAGTAGCAGTCGTCATCGACAGTGGCGCCTGGCTCCTCGACTCCAACGTCTGGTCGCAGGAATCGGGTATAGGAAGGGGGGAAAAGGGGGAGCAAAGCAACCGTGAGTACTCATCCAAAGTACTCGCAAGCAAGGAGCTACACTACATATGTATGCATTGGTATCAAATGGAAAAGGGGTAACATATGTGGACAGAACTGCAGAATGCCAGAATAAGAGGGGGAATAGCTAGTCCTATCGAAGACTACACTTCTAGTAACCTCCATCTTGCAGTAGAAGAAGAGAGTAGATGGTAAGTTCACCAAGTATCATCGCATAGCATAATCCTACTCGGTGATCCTCCCCTCGTCGCCCTGTGAGAGAGCGACCACCGATTGTATCTAGCACTTGGAAGGATGTGTTTTATTAAGTATCCGGTTCTAGTTGTCATAAGGTCAAGGTACAACTCCAAGTCGTCCTGTTACCGAAGATCATGACTATTCAAATAGATTAACTTCCCTGCACGGGTGCACCACATTTCCCAACACGCTCGATCCCCTTTGTCCGGACACACTTTCCTGGGTCATGCCCGGCCTCGGAAGATCAACACATCGCAGCCCTACCTAGGCACAACAGAGAGGTCAGCACGCCGGTCTAACTCCTATGCGTGCAGGGGTCTGGGCCCATCACCCATTGCACACCTGCACGTTGCGAGGGCGGCCGAAGAGCAGACCTAGCAACCTCCATTACAAAGGAAGTTGCGTTACGCGGTCCAACCCGGTGCGCGCCGCTCAGTCGCTGACGTCACGAAGGCTTCGGTTGATACCACGACGTCAAGTGCCCATAACTGTTCCCGCGTAGTTGGTTAGTGTGTATAGGCCAGTAGCCAGACTCAGACCAAATACCCAGATCTCGTTAAGCGTGTTAATTTGAAGTAACCGCGAACGCCGACCAGGGCTAGGCCCACCTCTCACCTAGGCGGTCTCCGCCTGTCCTGTCGCTTCGCCACAAAGTAACAGTCGAGGGCCGTCGGGAACCCAGTCCCACCACTACCTGGGTGGAACCACCTGCCCCTTTAGCCGCCAAAGTCAGAATCACTTGCGGGTACTCAACGAGCCGACCCGACTTTAGTCACAACATGTATAGTATGTATGTATAGTATATACCCATCACTACAAGAAATATGTCAACTTATGACCTTCTGTCAGTGACCCTCGAAGAATTGGTCATGAATTTATGACCATTTTAGACCAATTGGTCAAAAGTTGTTCAGGGGGCTTCAAACCCTAAACCATTGCGACCATTTTGGTCAGAAAGGTCGTAATTTCCTTACACGAAATGGTCACAAAGTAAACAGTGCTAGTCCGCTGCCTTATTTCTAGTTGTTAATGACCAATATAGATGGTCATAGCCTTGTAGATCGTGGTGGGTTGTGATGACTAGGCGCCATCTCATCAGTTTTGCCTATGTGTCATGTCCATGTGGCAGTTTTTGCCCTAGGTTGTGAAGCAACCTATATTTCTATCATTCCCAAAATTCCCAAAAAAATCCCATAAATTCTTTGGGTCATATCTTCATCAAATATGTAAAAATCCTTCCTTGCCTAGTTCAAAACTAATTCAACAATATTCATTTCCCTATTATGTTCACAACAACAGTTTATGAAGGAAGTGCTATTTATATATTCTTGATTGCCCTACGAATTTTTGGGCACTCTTTCCTATCCAAATCATTACTGCATGACAAAATTCAGCTCCATTTGACTAGCAAATCTTCCTCGGCAAATTTCCAAAGTTTTTGTCCACCTAGAAGCATTGTGAAGGAAGTACCTTTTTTATATCTCTAAATGACATGAAATTTATACAGTTTCTTCATATGCCCAAATTATCACCCTCCTCCAAATTGCAGCTCAGTCAAATCATCTATGTGAGCCTAGGTTCAATTTATATTTTATGGCCAAATTGGCACGTTGCAAAGCAAGTGTTATATAGACCCCTCCTATTACCCTCAAACTTTTTGGGCACTCTTCCATACCCAAATCATTGCCACATGATAATATTCAGCTCAATTTTCCTAGTAAATCTTTCTCGGGAAATTTCCAAAGTTTCTACCTCGAGAGAAGCTTTGTGAAGTAAGTACTAGCTAGGCTTACCCAAATGATCTGAAAATTGACCAGCGCATGACCATACCTAAGTAACTTACCTACACCAATTTTAAGCTCATTTCATTCATCCAATCTCTCTCACTAGTTTTCCCAAGTTTCTGTACATAGAAGAGCATTGTGAAGGAAGTACTACTTTGGCATGTCCAAATGGTATCAATTTTCTACAATGCTTTACTATGCCCAAATAACCATCCTCCACAAAATTTCAGCTCAATACATTCATTATTTTGAGCCCAGCTTCAACATTCATATTTTTGTCCAGCGTGGTACTTTGCAAAGCAAGTACCACCTAGGATCCTCCTTTTGAGCTAAAAATTTGTGAAGACATTCTCCTTAGTATATGATCATCCTCAGCCAAAACTCATGCCCATTGGCCATGTGCATTTCCCGTACCGCTAATCAAACACTTGGCTGCTAATTCATGTTTGAGCATCGATCGGTCTTCTCGTGAGAATCTTATGTTGTAATTTTCTTCCTAGCACCAACCTGGGGAGTGCCCAACCCACTAGACATGCCTAGTCCGCCCAGAATACATGGCAACATTACGGTCACGCGGTGACCACGCGACGGGCATGCGAGTTTACGCGCTCTAGAGTTGGGGCCCTCGGCCACCGCCCAAACCTCGACGTATCGCCACCAAACCATGTATTTATAATTAAATAGGTCCTTATGTAACTAGAAATGATTTTTGGAAAAAATAAATAGCAAACTATGAGGCAGCTGCAGTTCAAATTTGACCCGCTTCCAGCTGAATCGGCGGAAATTTGTCTTTTTCACGAGAGGTGGATCAAAAAAATTTACACCCAACCATTTTGTCAATTGTGCATTAAATATGGCCTAGTATTTTATAAAAATGATTTGGTCCAATTTTGCAACAATTATTTGGGAGGTCCTTCACAAAAAAAACCTCCTTTTGGGCACTCGAAAAATGGAAAATGGTTCTTTCGTCCAAAGAAAAAGAAAACCTCCTTAGGCAACATTGTTTGCCATTCCAATATGCACCCTTGTGCATAATATGAGATTATTTGAACAAACTATGCCATGAATGTGGCCATAAGATTGATCATTTGGCTTGAAAGCCATTGATCTCCACACATGATAGCTCGTTTCTGAGAACACTTTTTTAAAATAATTACCGTATTACAAGTTTGTTATTTTTCCTGGGAACTTGGCCACATATGATGACACAATGCGAAGGTTTCCCAATTTTTTGATTTTTCTTAAATTTTTTATGCCCGTTTCAAAATGCGGTCAAAACGGCGGGAATGACCGTTCCTAGCTAGTGGTTGAATCTTGGAATTTTTTTGGTGTTTCTCTGATTAAATATGTCCTTATGTACCTATAAATGATTTTTGGAAAAAATAAATAGCAAACTATGAGGCAGCTGCAGTTCAAATTTGACCCGCTTCCAACTGAATCGGCGGGAATTTGTATTTTTCACCAGAGGTGGATCAAAACTTTTGACACCCAACCATTTTGTCAATTGTGCATTAAATATGGCCTAGTATTTTATAAAAATGATTTGGTCCAATTTTGCAACAATTATTTGGTAGTTCCTTCACAAAAAACCCTCCTTTCGGACACTCAAAAAATGGAAAATGAATTTTCCGTGCAAAGAAAATGAAATCTCCCTTTGGCAACATTGTTTGGAATTCCAAGATGCACCCTTGTGCACAATATGAGATCATTTGAACAAACTATGCCATGAATGTGGCCATAAAATTGATCGTTTGGGTTGAAATACATGAATCTTCACACATGATAGCTCGTTTCTGAGAACACTTTTTTAAAATAATTACCGTATTAAAAGTTTATTATTTTTCCTGGAAACTTGGTCACATATAATGACACAATGCGAAGGTTTTCCATTTTTTTGATTTTTTTTGAATTTTTTATGCCCGTTTCAAAATGCGGTCAAAACGGCGGGCATGACCGTTCCTAGCTAGTGGTTGAATCTTGGAATTTTTTTGGTGTTTCTCTGATTAAATAGATACTTATGTACCTAGAAATGATTTTTGTAAAAAATAAAGAGCAAACTATGAGGCAGCTACAGTTCAAATTTGACCTGTTTCCAACTGAATCGACGACAATTTGTCTTTTTCACCAGAGGTGGATCAAAACTTTTTTCACCCAACCATTTTGTCAATTGTGCATTATATATGTCCTAGTATTTTATAAAAATGATTTGGTCCAATTTTGCAACAATTATTTGGGAGGTCCTTCACAAAAAAAACCTCCTTTTGGGCACTCGAAAAATGGAAAATGGTTCTTTCGTCCAAAGAAAAAGAAAACCTCCTTAGGCAACATTGTTTGCCATTCCAATATGCACCCTTGTGCATAATATGAGATTATTTGAACAAACTATGCCATGAATGTGGCCATAAGATTGATCATTTGGCTTGAAAGCCATTGATCTCCACACGTGATAGCTCGTTTCTGAGAACACTTTTTAAAAATAATTACCGTATTACAAGTTTGTTATTTTTCCTAGGAACTTGGCCACATATGATGACACAATGCGAAGTTTCCCAATTTTTTGATTTTTTTTGAATTTTTTATGCCCGTTTCAAAATGCGGTCAAAACGGCGGGAATGACTGTTCCTAGCTAGTGGTTGAATCTTGGAATTTTTTTGGTGTTTCTCTGATTAAATAGATACTTATGTACCTAGAAATGATTTTTGGAAAAAATAAATAGCAAACTACGAGGCAACTGCAGTTCAAATTTGACCCGCTTCCAACTGAATCGGCGGAAATTTGTCTTTTTCACGAGAGGTGGATCAAAAAATTTTACACCCAACCATTTTGTCAATTGTGCATTAAATATGGCCTAGTATTTTATAAAAATGATTTGGTCCAATTTTGCAACAATTATTTGGTAGTTCCTTCACAAAAAAACCTCCTTTCGGGCACTCGAAAAATGGAAAATGGTTTTTTCGTCCAACGAAAATGAAAACTTCCTTAGGCAACATTGTTTGCCATTACAATATGCACCCTTGTGCACAATATGAGATCATTTGAACAAACTATGCCATGAATGTGGCCATAAGATTGATCATTTAGCTTGAAAGCCATTGATCTCCATACATGATAGCTCGCTTCTGAGAACACTTTTTTAAAATAATTGCCGTATTACAAGTTTGTTATTTTCCCTAGGAACTTGGCCACATATGATGACACAATGCGAAGGTTTCCCAATTTTTTGAATTTTTTATGCCCGTTTCAAAATGCGGTCAAAACGGCGGGAATGACTGTTCCTAGCTAGTGGTTGAATCTTGGAATTTTTTAGTGTTTCTCTGATTAAATAGATACTTATGTACCTAGAAATGATTTTTGGAAAAAATAAATAGCAAACTATGAGGCAACTGCAGTTCAAATTTGACCCGCTTCCAGCTGAATCGGCGGAAATTTGTCTTTTTCACGAGAGGTGGATCAAAACTTTTTACACCCAACAATTTTATCAATTGTGCATTAAATATGTCCCAGTATTTTATAAAATTGATTTGGTCCAATTTTGCAAAAAAAATTTGGTAGGTTCCTCACAAAAAAGCTCATTTTGGGCACTCAAAAAATGGAAAATGATTTTTTCGTGGATCAAAAGCATTTTACATAAAATCATTTGGTCAATTATACATAAAATTTGGTCTAATACATAGAATTGGTAGGTTCGTCACAACAAAACTATTTTTTATACCTCAACAATGAAAAATGCTTTTCTCCTGCAAAAAAACTTATTTTTAATCAATTACGACCTATTTATATGGTCATAAAGTCATCAAGGCCTTTATTGCATTCTGATTGGTCCACGAGCACCTCACGCGGATCATGCCCGACCACCGTTGGATAGGCCCGGATCCGACGGCAGCCCTCTTCCCCCACCCCCTCTACCCCTCATCCCTCTCATCGCCCTCCCGAATCAGCGCAGCTCCCTCTCCACTCGTCCAAACCCTAGCCACGCCCTCCTCCACTCGCTCTCCTCCATGAGCCGCCGCCCCCATCGATTCCGCCCAACACCGCCGTCCCCCTCCACTCGCTCTCCTCCATGAGTCGGATCCCCACCTCCTCCAGCTCCCCTTCCACTCACTCTCCCGGATTCCGCACACCCACAGCCGCCGCCCTCTCCCTTCCTTAGATCTCGATGCGATCCAGATCGACGCCGCCACAGCTTCCCGTCGCCAGCCACGCCCGGATGGGACTGGCACTGCTGGCCGTGGCGGCGGCGCTCGCGGCGGCGCTCCTTTACACCGCACCCTTCTCCAAGGTGAGCGGTGCCTCACGCCCCTCGAATCTGCATGTGGCGGTATGGTGGCGGAGGCTGACAGGTGTTCGTTGTTTTTGCGCGCGTGCAGGGCCTCGGCGGGGAAGGGCGCAGATCCGCCGCGTTGCTTCCGGATCCGCGCCCTCGTCACGCGCGCTCGACACCATGGAACTCGTCAACAAGGTCTTCTCTCGCCCTCCTCTCTTCTCCTTTTGATTCGATCTGGATGTTGCTCACACATGCCCGATTTGTTTTTCTTCCTCACGCAGGTCGTCGTCAAGCCCTCGCCCTCCTCTCCAGCGCACTCGCGCGGCTGATGGGCATAGGTCCATGCACGCTGGTGATGGCGGCTCACCAAGGTTGTCGTCGTCGCCTGGACGCACGAGGCACCCGACGACCTCCTCCATCACCAACCACCAGCACCCGTCTGGAGGATTTGCGTTCTATCCCCTCCCCCACATGAACGACCTCCTGCCTGCAACCATCGCACGCACGGGAGAGCTCAGCTCGCCTTCATGGGCGCCCGATAAGTTGATCTGTTGCCTTCTGTTTAAGACTTTGCATTTCGGTAAATTTGTTTGGTCGCTGGGAATGGTAGTATGCTGTGGTGAATCAGATGGGGTTCCTGGCGATACTCTTGCTAGTTGACTAGTTAGTACCTATAGCTAGGTGTTCTAGTTAATCATGTATTTATTTGTCTCTTAGAGGTGTCTGTACCCTGCCCGATAGCTTATTCTCAATAACTGGAACCAAATCTATGTGTTTTCGCTAACCAGCTTCGGTTATTGCCTTCACATATTGTTTTGAATTTCAAAATGAATACACTCAAAATGTTGCGACTGGTGCCTCTGTTGAAGATCTGAATCCTGTTTTGTGATAGGATTACTCAACCTGCACCTGTTTTGTCAAAGAATTACTTAATCTTGCACAGGACAGTGCCAATTTTTTTCATTTCCACCATTTGCAATAAATGTTGCACCTCCTGGCACTGCCATGTGCCATCATCTCGCTGTTCGTTTGTCCACTCTAGTTGAAGGGAGATGCATATCTGCTTAGCAGACAAGGTGACATACTGACATGGCATTGATCTTACCCTCCCATCAGATCAATGAACTAAGAACCTGGACTCTTGGGAGCTACTGTTTGAACATGATAGGCTATAGCGGAATAAATTGCAATATTATGTATTCTTGCATTTCATACTTATTATGAACTGTTATGATAGGGCATGAAGATAGCATGTGCTGTTAGTGTGATAGACTCTCAGTCTGATAGCATGGATCTGTTGCTCTATTTTATTGTGCTGAACTTTGTTGTTACCTGGATGTTGCAGTCCTTGACTGTTCTCATGATGTTGTACAGGAGGCCCTTGTGGTCACCGCTGGAGGGGCTGGAGCTTGGCGGCAGCCTGGCGGATGACGGGGGCCTGGACGGTGGCTATTTCTGCAGCATGATGGTAGCTTAAATTTTGTGATAATTTTGGAATAGCTTCAGCACCTACAGTTAATTTTGCACATAAAGCTTGAGTATTTTTGCACATGAAGCTTCAGTATTTTAGCACATGAAGCTTCTGCTACTGTTATTCTTGTCATGAATCTTCCACCATTTTTCAGTAGCTTAAATTTGACTTGGTGTAGTAATCTTGGTGCTTAGTGCTGCTTGTATCTCATGCTAATTGTTGCATGAGTAGTTTCAGTAGTCTCATGATAATTGAAAACCAGCAACAATTACACTAAAAAGATTATAGTGAAACCATATTATATCATATGCTCCGTGTTGTATACATATTAAAACCAAAAATAGGAGCAGTTTCAGTCATGCAGATTAGAAATGAATTCTGCTCTGCTTTGCTGTAGGTGTATGCTCTTATTGCTGAATAGTTTGGTGGTATTGTGATGTCACATTTCACCTGTCATAACATGACAGAGAGCTCATGAGTTACAACAAAGTAATCTTAGTTCTTAGTCTGTGTTATTTCAATATAAGTAATCTTCTATACAGTCAAAAACTGATGCACGTGCTACTACCAGTAGTGTTTGTGATTTTGTTTTCCTCTACCAACTGTCAATTAATTCCCTGGTTACTACTATGTAGGGGATGTTACTATTTTAAGTTTCTATACTACTATTTGTGGTGCTGCTGTTTTGTCGGTGTTATGCATATAGGCATGGGAGATGCTATCCTAGAATTATGCACTGCTTGAGCTCATATATCTCCATTTAACTACTGTGGTTTATGTTTCTGTCTTGGTGATATAGGAATCGGTGCTTGCTATGTCTTGTGTAGTGGTTTGATTACTTTCTAGTAGATACACATGTACTGGCTATTTATAGTGCTTCATTTGCTACCGCTCCTCCAGGCTCTGCACCATGAAAGCAACCAATTCATGATAAGAGTTGGTGTGGCTGATGCACATAGCTACTTTCAGTACCTTGTTAACAGTGTTGAGGACAAGTTAAATCCTGTATTGGTGTCCTGTTCTTGTAAACATTATGTAAAGCTAAAATTCTTCTGTGTCTTGCTTCCTGTGTCTTGCTCATTTGATATAAACATTATGTAGAGCTCTGTTTCTTCTTCTTTTGCTTCCTGTATGTATGTATGTGTCTGACACGAAGTTGGTTTCTTCAGAATTGATCGAGTCTGACAAAGTTGTTCTGAACATTTCTTGAAACAGAGCGAGGCCGGTGATGTCCATGCGGTGATGTCCCTGGGGTGGAGCCACTGTGCCCGACGCTTGCCCTGGTCACCGCGGTGGTGCTTCGGCGGCTTCCAGACCCTCTCCTGGATGTGGTGATGGTCACACCACAGCCGTGGTGTGGCTGAGCCTCTGCTACGGCTACAATGTCCCTCTAGTGAGCTCCTCCCCATTCCTTCTTCTCTGATGTAGCTCCTGCATGGCCTTGGCCATGATTTGGGTTGGACGTGGGGCTGTACTAGTTGCTGCTAGATGCTGTAACCAAGCATCAACTCCTACTGGAGCTCTCTGGTGATAAATTCATGTGGTTCTAGGGTCTGTCAGTAGCTGCCCACATGTACTTGCTTTACATATGTGCCCCTGTGATGCTCTGGTGATATGGAGTGGCTGATATCAAAATCATGGTGGTGTTGATGCTTATCTTGCGTGTCTCTGGTGGTGGTGGTGTTGACAGCAGTTACACACCTAGCTTGTAACTAATATCATTACTGCTAATTTACCTCAAGTTAGTCTGAACATGGTTGAAATGAGCGCTGCTAATTTTGATGTCTAATATCAATTTTTACCCCAAGTCCTTAAGTAATTATTTTCATTACATCAAAGTTAGCTGAGAATATTGACTAGAATATTTTATGTATGACATGATGCATGTACACATACGGTTGAGAAAATACCGAGCTGTAGCGGAACAACCTGGAGTTAGAGAACTTCCAGGACAAGATCAACGAGGTGACCGGCGTTATGGTGGCTGTGTACGGCGGCGACCACAAGTTCTTCGGTGAGCTGGCAGTGTCCATATTGTGTGATATATGATGCTGCTCCGTTGTGCATCTCTCTTTTCTTGTGTGTTGCATCATTGTTGCTTGATAGAGTAAATGATTTCAGTTTTGGTTGTGTCCAATCTTTACTATGTACCATGCTTAGTGTTTACTAAACTGAGGCATTGGGCATTGGAATTTAGGCATTTATGTATAATTTTAGTTTTGGATGTGTCCAATGCAAACATTGCTGTCAACTGTCAAGTTGATTTTAAAATGTCTCGTTAACTTCATTATTCTGTTATTTATTGTTAAATATGTTGTTAGATTTAATTCTATTTTGTTCCTAAACATTTTGTTCTGTAACATGCAGATGCTGGGCTTTCATGTTTCTTCGTGAGCATCAGGACAAAGAAGTCGGAGGAAGCATAGTTCTAACATTGCTGTCAAGTGTCAAGTTTTGCATTAATGAAGCCCTTTATGCTGCTCCTATTTGTATGTGTGTATGATGTAGTAGAACCTGCTCATGTGATTGTACACTTGTGGAGCTTGTTATCTGATTGTAAACTTGATGCTGATCACATTTGTATGTGTGTTATATGATGTAGCACTTTGATGGTTGATAATATTTGAAGTATTTCGTGTGTTTTTTGTGTGGCAATTTAAATACCAGGTATTTATTTGCGTGAAATAAAAAAATGAAGAATATTGCCCTGATGGCTAGGACCCAGTACTAGAACCTGACAATGGGGACCCACCTGACTAGTGAACCCAATTTATAAAAGAAGAAAAAAATGAAACTGTTGAGATAAAAAGGCCATGGGCCAAAAATAAAAAGGCTGCAATGTTGGGCTTGGTCCATGAAGTTGACAAAAAATTCACATGAAAAAAATATAGAAAGGCCGAATTCTTGGGCTAGGCCCATGTAGAAAACCGAATTGGACCGGGTTGAATCTTGTGCCACATCAGCTTGCCACGCTGGATGCCTACGTGGCCTGGGGAGGTTGCTAGTGACCAAAACGCCACAGTGGACTTATTTTGGTCATAAACGTTTGCGACCATTCCAGAAGAAAGGTCGCTATAGTCAGTTTACGACGCCCAGCTTTTGACCTTATGTTTTTGGTCACAAAAAGGTCATAAATGGAAATTTGTGACCTTTCAGTGACCAATAGTGGTGGTCATAAGTTGACATATTTCTTGTAGTGCATGATCAACACCCGACGTGATCACGGCCTGATAGTATAGCATGACAGTCTGACAAGAATGTAGGGCAACTGATGATAATCTAGCATCCTATACTAAGCATTTAGGATTGCAGGTAAGGTATCAACAGTTGTAGCAACAATGACAGGCTATGCATCAGAATAGGATTAATGGAAAGCAGTAACATGCTACACTACTCTAACGCAAGCAATATAGAGAAAAGTAGGCGATATCTGGTGATCAAGGGGGGGGGGGCTTGCCTGGTTGCTCTGGCAAGGAGGGGTCGTCAACACCGTAGTCGATCGGGGGTACCGTCAGCGGCCTCGGGGTCTACCGGAAAGAAGTAACGGAGGGGGAACACAATAAATAACAGAGCAAACAAAGCAACACAAAGCATAACACGGCAATGCGCGATACTAGGGGTGACCTAACACAGTATGAGGTGATACCGGTGAAGGGGGGAAACATCCGGGAAAATATCCCCGGTGTTTCGTGTTTTCGGACAAATGAATCAGAGGGGGAAAATTGCGTGTTCGCTATGCTAGGGATGCGTGGCGGACGAACGGGCTGCGCATCCGGATTCGTCTCATCGTTCTGAGCAACTTTCATGTATAAAACTTTTTCATCCAAGTTACGGATTATTTTCTATGATTTTTCAAAGATTTAAACAATTTCTGAATTTATTATTAGAGCTAAAACAGAGTTATTGCATCAACATGATCTCATCGTGACGTCAGCGGTCAACACTAACTGTTGAATGGTCAAACCGGGCAGTGGGGCCCGTCTGTCATTGACTAGTAACTAACTAACAGTTTTAATTAACTAATCAAGTTAATTAGGTAAACGAAACAAAGTTAATTAAGCTAATTAATTGGTTAATTAATCAAATAATTGATTTCATTATTTCCTTTTTTGGAAAAGGGGAGTGGGGCCCGTTGTCATAGGCCCAGGCCACAAACGGAGATTGGGCGCGGGCATGGGCACCGGGCGCGAGTGCCCGGGCGGACTAGGCCGACGGGGCGCCGGCGCAGGGGCCAGCGGGTGACGCGGGGCGAGGGGCGTGGCCCGGCGAGCGGTGGCCAGTGCGGGCGGGCGGTGCGGGCGGGCGGCGCGAGCGGTGCGTCGCGCGGGCAGGCGGCGGAGGTAGCAGGGGAAGGCGGCGCATGCGGAGGCAGGCGGGGGAGCTACCGGCGACGTGGGCGCGCGCGTCCACACGCGAGCGGGCCAGGTAGGGAGGCACCGGGCGAAGCGGGAGGCGGCGGGCGCGCATAGCGGGGCGGTGGGCGACTGCGGCAGCGACGGGCCACGATGCAACAGGCGAGCGAGGCCGCGAAGCAGTGGGCGTGGCCGGCAACGGCGTAGGCGGACGACGGCAACCGTAGATGTCGTAGCAGCAGCAAGCACAACGCGGGCGGCACGAGCGGCCGGAGGCGGAGGGAGCGGAGGCCAGGCGAAGCCGCGACAAGGGCAGCGGGCAGCGTCAGCTGACGGTGCGGGCAGTCTGCGACGGCGGAAGCTCGGCAGGAGTGAACCCGAGGCGACGGAGCACGGTAGGCGGCGCTGGGGGCGGCGTTGGCCTCTTGGGGGCGTGGGGCTCAGACGCGAGCTTCACGTGCGGTGGCCGCGTTGGTGAGGTAAACGACGATGATGAGCATGGCCGTGGAGGGGATCGATGCTATGGGGTCGCATGCGAACAACAGGAAGAGAGGGGAGGTGCGCGAGCTCACAGTGGAGGTCAGAGGGGAGCTCAGGGGAGCCGGGGTGGACAGGGGGTGGCGAATCGACGAGGCGACCGAGGCGGAGGCCGACGGGGTTGATGATGTGTGTGCCGATGTGGTGGCTTGTCGGCCTCGATCCGGCGGCGTAGTCGACGCGGCGGTCAGCGAAGGCACTGCTGGACAGGTCCCAGCCCGCGGGGATGACAGAGAGCATGCGGACGAGGAGAACCATGGCGTCGATGGCTCGGTAGTGCGCGAGGAAGAAGGAGGCAGCGAGCGGGAGGAAAAGTGGCGAGGCCAGGGTTCTCGGGGGGGGGGTGGGTGGCCTTATCCATCCACGCGACCAAGGGATCGCCGACGCGTGCACATCGCCGGCTATGGCGCCGGTGGATGAGCGCCACGCTCTCCCATGAACTGGAGGAAGGAGAGGCTGGGCTGGGCTGGGTCATTTTGCCTAATGGGCCATAGTGCCCAGTAGATTAGGTTTCCTTCTATTTTTTCAGTTTACCTATTTTCTTTTCTATTTTAATTTGTTTTCCATTTTTGTTTTAGTTTTGTAGAATATATTATTGGCACCTGAATTAATGCTTCTGATCATACCAGTGCCATAAAAAGTTTAATCCTCAAATAATTTACTCCCTCCGTCACGGTTTAGAAGGCGCGCTTGGAAATTCTCTGGGACCTAGGTGATTATCTATTGGTTGTGGGATAAGCTAAAAAATAGCATTCACACTACGCATGCATATAGAAATAGTATATCGGAGTACTAATTAGCTACTAAAAATAAATGCAATGCGCCCTAAACCTTGTCTATTGTGGAAACGCACGCAAATTTAACTGTGCCTTCTAAACCGTGACAGAGGGAGTAGTTTAACATTTTACTAACTATAAAAGGTATTTGAATAATTGCCTTTGCTGTTGTTTTATTTATTTTAAAGCATTTAAACATCTTATAGAAATGTGGTTTCTCCAAAAATATTACCTATGGATTAGTTGTCACATTTAGCACATTTTAGTTTTGACATTTGAAAACTTTTATTGTTTGACTTTATTTTAAATTTGAATTTGGACCGGAATCGAACCAACGCGAGTTTAACAATTAGTAATCATGATGACATGGCATCATTAGTGGAGGTTCACTGTAGCTTAATTATCCGGGCGTCACAAACTTGATCCCATGAGTGAAGAACGGCGCGGCGAAGCGCACGTTAGCCTCTAGTGAAAGGCAAATAATCTAGATCAAATGGATAAGTCTATATAATACTTCCTTCACAAGGCTTCAAATTGGGGGAATTCTTGAGTTGGAACCTACACTCAAAAGTTGAACTTGGCGGCCTCATGTTTTGATGGATCTTGAGCTTCTAATAGCTATATTAAGCTACACAAATTATATGGTAGTTCCTTCAGAAAAGGGCCAAAAAATGGAACATTGAATTTGCGAAGGAAAGATGGGGTTAAATTGATCAAATTGGTCCAAGATTGATACTAGACGTGAATATATGTGCAATGACCATCTCCAAATATTTTCATAATATTTGGAGATCTATAAGCATTTTCGAGGATTTAATTCCTCATATGGTAGTAAAAGAAAAAAAAATGAAAAATATTGCACATGACATACAATTCTTTTTGCATACCTAGAGCTTGCAGGGTTATGAAAGTCACGGGGAATTTTAGTAGAATTTGCCAACTAAAGTAAATTGAGGTTCCTTTGTATTGGCTTAATTCCTCAATAGTTGGAAATAGGGTTTGAGAGGCAAAAATCAATATGGAGAATTTTTTTGGTGGCAAGGATCTTGTGAAGAATATCTCAATGGTATAGGAGAAGGATCGCCACTAGACTAGCAACATCTAACAAAGATGAAATGAAAATCCAATGATCACCGAAGAAAAAGACGAGAGCCAAATTCAGGGAAAATAATAATAATAATAAAGGAGCAAAAATCAGAGCGTTCCGATATAGGGAGGCCTGCAAATGACGACCACTAGCACTACGAGCGGTGACCCCATGTGTTGCGAATGGCATCGAGCGGTGCTGGAAGCTAGAGCGGCCATGCATGAGTCAAGGAGGACGGAGCACTGGTGTGAGGGAGCGACGACAATGATCACAAGTGTTACGAGTTGCGACGGCAACCGAGCGACATTGTGTGCACGATGACTACATGAGGTGGGAGCTTGCAAGTACCGCCAGCTCACCTGTGGTGTTGTGAGCGACGCAGGCGGCCAGTGGACCAGGGAATGTAGTGCCCCCACCCACATGTTGTGCAAGCGCTGCGTAAGATGGGACGACGTAGAGCAGTGTGGGACATCTAACAAAGGTGGGGAAACGAGCTATGGTATGGCTGCTGGCAGCCTGATCGAACGGCTCGGGAGGCGACCGATTGTTGGCTGGCATCGGTCGATCAACACATGGTAGTGTCCAAACCGAAAGGGAATCCAATTTTCATGTCTAGCGAGTAGCATCGCACCCCATCAACAAAATCAAGAGCCTGGTGCCGAAACAGGCGCCACTGCCTGGGCGGCTGCTGCCGAAACCAAACCCAAACTCGACTGCCGCGGCGGGAACGAGCGAACCAGGTCTCGACCGTCCACTCCCGCACCCGCAACCATCCACGGACGAGATCGCCTGCCGCCTGGCCTTCCCGCCAACCGTTCCAGCCAAATTCCCCGTATCCCCCGCCGCCGCGCCGCGGAGCCAAAAATCCCAAATCGTTTCGTTCCCCCCTCCTCATTCGCGCCTCGCCCCGCCCCGCCCGCCGCGCTGCCACTGCTATTTATTTCCCCCAAATCGCCATTGCCCACAGCAGCAAGGAATCAAGATCCAATCACCTCCCTTCCTCTCCACTCCTCCCCCGCAGCAAGAGAGATCCAGCCAGATCCGTCCAGTTCCATGGCCACCGCCGGCAACGCCCCCCGCTCCCGCAAGCGCGTCGAGGCCACCGTCCTCAAGCGCGCGCGCGACGGAAGCGCCTTCACCCGCTGGTAACTTCCGTTCCCCCCTCCCTTCTCCTTCTCCGATGCTTCTCCGATGAGTGATTGAGTGAATGACTGGTTTGTTTGGTTGGTTTCAGCGAGGCGTGCAACAAGGACGTAGCCATCGTCCTCATCGACCTGCACAGCTGCAGCCTCGACTCCAAGATACGCCTCAGCCTCGGTGCGTTTCGGTTCCTCCCCTCTTTGACACATCTAGGCCGCGTCTGCGTACTGCCGCGCTAACCCCACTACTCTCGTTTTTGATTTCAGAGTCGCAGGTGGTGGAGAAGGCCGTGGAGATCCAGGAGAAGAAGAGGAAGGCGCCCTCCGCTGCCGCCGGAGGCAAGGGGAAGAAGAAGAGCAAGGCAGACGGAGATGGTGCCAAGAAGCCAAAGGCAAAGCGCCCACCAACTGCCTTCTTCCTCTTCATGTAATCCTCCCTTCATTACTCCTTGTCGTGCCATGTCAATTGGTCCGAAATCTTTGTTGTTTGTGACCTGACAAGACCTGATTCGATTTGCGTCGCAGGAAGGACTTCAGGGTGGAGTTCAAGGCCTCCCACCCCGATGAGAAGGGTGTTGCCGCCGTACGTCCTGTTCATCCCTACTTTATGAATGGTTTGTTTGTGTGCTGTGTTGTGTCTCTGACTCTCCGTGCGTGTGTCTGGTGGTGAAATGCAGGTTGGCAAGGCAGCAGGGGAGAAGTGGAAATCCATGACTGAAGAGGAGAAGAAGCCCTACAATGACCAGGCCAAGGAGCTCAAGGCCCAGTTTGCCAATGGCGAGGGCAGCGCGGTAATTCCCTGGGTTCCATACTAGATAAATCAATCAATTCTTCTGAATTGCTTTGACATTGCTATTGGTGAGTCTTGGCTTGACTGTTCGTTTGTGTTTGATGTTGATGCAGGAGAACAATGTGGGAGATGAGGAGAAGGCAGATGCTGACGCAGAAGAGGTGGAGGATGCGGAACAGGAGGTGGATAAGCCAGAAGATGCCCCAGAGGACGAGGAGGAGGAAGAGGAGAAGAACGAGCTGGATGATGACATCTAGACGGGACTGAAGAAGGGTGCTAGTTTCTGTTTTGTAAATGGCAGGTGTTCTACCTATCTGTCCTGGGCAACCTGAATCTTGGCCTAAACTCTAGTAGCAGCAGTAGTGAATGTTGTGGCTGGTTGCCGTCTGTTTATCATTGTTATGGAATGGAAGGAAAGCAGGGTTGATGTGGTGCTTGATGAATGACTGAATCTTTCTGCCACTGCATTTCATTTGCAATATGTGTGAAACTACCTCTCCCAAAATAAATGTCTCAGCTTTAGTACAACTTTGTATTAAAGCTAGTACAAAGTTGAGATCAAGAATAGTTACCCATCATTACTGAAATAACAATACAACCTTATGCCAAGTAGTACCTAGGCTGTTTCGGCTGAAAATTTCAGTGCTGTGAGTGGCCTTGATAGGATATTTTGCGACAAGTTGCAACAATTGTCCTGGCCTAGTCTAAGGCCTCCATGGTATATGGGGCGGCAAGTACCAACTTTTTGGCATCCTCTGCTTCAGGGTTCTGCAATTTTGCATATCACTGATATCTGATGTCAAGATAACCAAAGCTGTATCAGTCAATGTTTACTTTGCAGCTACTTAGTTGACTTGTGTAGAAAAGGCCAGACTGAACTTTATTATTTAGAACCTACAGTAGTAGACTTGCCCTGATGTTCATTGGTAGAATATGTCAAAGCACCCTGCTTGCTTATATTTTTGGCTGGATACAGAGTTCAGAACAGGGATCTGGGAGTGCCATGTGAGTGAAATGTTACTTCAGAATAGAGACCCGGGGCTTTCAGTTTTACTCAGACTTGAGGGAATTTCTGAATCGCCTTCAGTTCAGGAGCAGCCTAATTGCAGGATCCAGCATAGCACCAGCGACAGGCGAGTTATCAGCTGGCAGTCTGGCCGCACCTGCAGCATCTCTAGCCCTTCCCAAAATCCTTTGATCACTAAAAATTCTTCTTTTTGAGGATTTGGCAGATTGCTGCCGATATATTAAGAGGGAATAAAATAACAAACCGTCTGATACAAGTTAATGCTGTAGGCAATAAGCAATTGCCTCAGCCAAAGCAAAGAGAAAGAAGAACAATCTTAATCCGGCTCAGGTGGAGGTCATTCTCACAATATGAAATCCATTGCATTGTGAGATGGAAAATGCTGTTTCCATCAATATCCGAGGACCCGAAAACTCTGCAGTTGCGCTCCTTCCAAAGGTTCCAACAGCTGTATATGGTAGCGGGTATAGTCTTGTTGTCCAGTTGGCCAGAAAGGTTCCACCAATGGCATAAGGACTCGGTCTGATCAACAGAGGCGCACAACGTGTTGGAGTTCAGCCATTGGGTAATCAGGTACCGGATGGATCCGAAGAGATAATATTTGAGGAGGAGATGCAAGGTCCCCCTCTCCTGATCACAGAGGACACATAGATCATTGTGTGGCAGCCCCCTTTTGGCCAGCTTGTCATCGGTGAAAATTCTCCCGGCCAAGCATAACAAAGCGAAGAAACTGCACTTGGGCCAACCTTGGACTGCCAAACCTTAGAGTAGCTTGTGCTGGTGAATGATCCATGGAATTGGCTCAAATATGCAGATTTTGGCAGAGTAAACCTAGGAGGCACATAGATTCCAATTGACCGTGTCCTTGCGTTCCGTCTGCAACTGAACCTGACGAAACCTAATCCATAGGTTAACGAATTGACGTGGTACAGAGCAGCCATCCAAGCCTGGTTAGAGAGAGCCTTGTGGCACCCCGGCTCACAGAAAACCGAAACGCCCCATATTCCAGCCCAGAGATCGAGGTGAAGTTTTCTGGAATACGGCAGTGCTTAGCATAGAACAAACCAGCTTTCTATCACAACACGAATATGAATATAAGGTCTCCGATATTACAATGAATAATATCGGCACGGCGACACCACACCAACCACGCTTGTTCTATACAAGCAGCATAACAAATCGAGGCAGCAAAACAACTATTGGCAGCGGAACAACATATGGCGACGATGGACTCCAATCCGCAGGGACTCTGACTGGAACGTTTATCCTAACTCGCGAACACAGGAACAACACCAAACAAGCAAGAAATCCAGGCACGACATGCAAGCTGGCATGACACGCCAGGTCAGTACATTGAATGTACTTGCAAGCTCATAATAACCAGAAGCATTCAAGACAAATAACAGCATGGCAATTACAGGTTAAGCGGGAATTATCATGAGATCATCAAGATAACATGGCATGAACAACATGAACATAATATCACTAGAACAATAGGAGCATGGCATGAACATATAAATCTGATGATACTAGCATGCAACATGATGACACTACATGCACCACTTATTCTGTTCGGGTTACCTCGTAACCATCACATGCATCACTTACCCACCTTAGACATTACACGATCATCTCAGGATCAAATCAAGCTTGGTATAAGCAATACCGTAGTAATCATTAAATGACCACAAGGAGCTTGATCTTTACCCACGATTCTCGCACAACATCACGAATACTTATCAACTTGGTATCCTCGATACCACGGTGATCATTCACGGATCACAAACGGAACCACTCTAGGCTCAACGGGTTACGTCGTAACCCAACGATGATCATTCACGGATCACAAACGGAACCACTCTGGGCTCAACGGGTTACCTCGTAACCAAACAGTGATCATTCATGGATCACATCACCAACTTATCTCATCATCGAACCGGGGTTGTTATTAAGCAAGTTATTATTATTACTGTTGACCCATAGTGTGACCGACACGAACTGGGCCCTTATCCGCGGGCACGACTATCGATAGATTTAATATACACTCTGCAGAGGTTAGTACACTGTACCCACACCACGGAACCCATGGCCTCTCGCTCCCATTCGGGTGGACCAACGACATTCCGACAAAACCGATCAACTGCGATGACACTCTCCCGGCCACTCCGACCAACTCCCCTCTGGCCAGGTCTTGGGTGGCCCCGTGATACGTCTCCAACGTATCTATAATTTTTGATTGTTCCATGCTATATTATATCCTGTTTTGGACATTATTGGGCTTCATTATACATTATTATATTATTTTTGGGACTAACCTATTAACCGGAGGCTCAACCCAGAATTGCTGTTTTTTGTCTATTTCAGAGTTTCGCAGAAAAAGAATATCAAACGGAGTCCAAAGGGAATGAAACCTTCGGGAACGTGATTTTCGGAACGAGCATGATCCAGAGGACTTGGACCCTACGTCAAGAAAGCAACCAGGAGGGCACGAGGTAGGGGGGCACGCCTACACCCCCAGGCGCGCCCTCCACCCTCGTGGGGCCCACGTTGCTCCATCGACGCACTTCTTCCTCCTATATATACCTACGTACCCCCAAACTACTAGATACGGAGCCAAAACCCTAATTCCACCGCCGTAACTTTCTGTACCAGTGAGATCCCATCTTGGGGCCTTTTCCGGAGCTCCGCCGGAGGGGGCATCGATCACGGAGGGCTTCTACATCAACACCATAGCCTCTCCGATGAAGTGTGAGTAGTTTACTTCAGACCTACGGGTCCATAGTTATTAGATAGATGGCTTCTTCTCTCTTTTTGGATCTCAATACAAAGTTCTCCCCCTCTCTTGTGGAGATCTACTCGATGTAATCTTCTTTTTGCGGTGTGTTTGTTGAGACCGATGAATTGTGGGTTTATGATCAAGTTTACGTATGAACAATATTTGAATCTTCTCTGAATTCTTTTATGTATGATTGGTTATCTTTGCAAGTCTCTTCGAATTATCAGTTTGGTTTGGCCTACTAGATTGATCTTTCTTGCAATGGGAGAAGTGCTTAGCTTTGGGTTCAATCTTGCGGTGTCCTTTCCCAGTGACAGTAGGGGCAACAAGGCACGTATTGTATTGTTGCCATTGAGGATAACAAGATGGGGTTTATATCATATTGCATGATTTTATCCCTCTACATCATGTCATCTTGCTTAAAGCGTTACTCTGTTCTTTTGAACTTAATACTCTAGATGCATGCTGGATAGCGGTCGATGTGTGGAGTAATAGTAGTAGATGCAGGCAGGAGTCGGTCTACTTGTTTCGGACGTGATGCCTATATACGTGATCATACCTAGATATTCTCATAACTATGCTCAATTCTATCAATTGCTCAACAGTAATTTGTTTACCCATCGTAATACTTATGCTCTCGAGAGAAGCCACTAGTGAAACCTATGGCCCCCGGGTCTATTTTCCATCATATTAATCTTCCGTCAACAAGCTATTTCATTTTACGTTTATTTTGCTTTCTTTACTTTGCATCTTTATCATAAAAATACCAAAAATATTATCTTATCATATCTATCAGATCTCACTTTCGTAAGTGATCGTGAAGGGATTGACAACCCCTTTATTGCGTTGGTTGCGAGGATTTTATTTATTTGTGTAGGTGCGAGGGACTCGTGCGTGGCCTCCTACTGGATTGATACCTTGGTTCTAAAAAATTAAGGGAAATACTTACGCTACTTTGCTGCATCACCCTTTCCTCTTCAAGGGAAAACCAACCCAGTGCTCAAGAGGTAGCAAGAAGGATTTCTGGCGCCGTTGCTGGGGAGTCTTCGCAAAAGTCAAAATAGCAAGTATCCATCACAAACCCTTATCTCCCGCATTACATTATTTGCCATTTGCCTCTCATTTTCCTCTCCCCCACTTCACCCTTGCTGTTTTATTTGCCTCTTCTTTTGTTTGCCTTCTTCCCGTATGTATCCTTGTTTGTGTTTCCATGTGCCTTCTATTTGCTTGCATCTTTGCTTGCTAAAATCTATTGATATGGATCCACTTAAAGTGTTGTACTTAGATCATCTTCGATCCTTATGCGCTCGTGCTGAAACCCCAACTAGCCTAGTTGATGGGAAATCTTTAGATGAGCATGCTCATTTTGTGCGTCACCGTTTGTCTGAAAAAGGGAGACTCTTATGGAATCAAATAAACAGATTGCTGTGTTATGCTTGGAATCTTTGTGAAATTTTTGATTTTACTTGTTGCTCTAAGAACCCTAAAAAACACCTCCCCTACCTATGTGAGTTTAATGATATTGAAATCTTATCTTCTTATGCAAAGGGTGTTTATAGTTACTACGATATCGAACGAATTAAAGAATTTGTTGCTTTTAAGGGTGCTTATGAAGTTGCTTATTTGATTGAAAAGTATGATATTACTCTCTACGAATCTGAAATTTTTGACATACTTAAATATTGCTATGAAAACTATGCTCATAATGTCCATGTCAAAGAATTTATTGAAAGAATGACCGTTGCTTCGGAAGAAAATAATGATATGCATGAATCTATAGATAATTATGATTCCGATGATTTGATTGAAATATCCCTTGATGAACATGATGCTTTCTATACTTGTGGCCATGATGCCAATATTTATGAAGATGAATTTGCTATAGTTCCTTATGTTAAACATGAGATCGTTGCTATTGCACCCATACTTGATAGTTCCTTCGATGAAAAGCATGATTGCAATGATGTTATTATAAATTCTCTTAATGTAAATTGTGTTAATGATATGCAAAACCCTAAGCTTGGGGATGCTAGTTTTGCTATGACTATTATTTGTTGCAATGATCATGATTGGGGTGATTCTTCTTTTGATCTTGAAAATTTATTTAAGCCCCATGATGAATATGAGACTGATAATAGTGTTTGCAATATTATTGAAAGTGGGTTTGGAAGAGTGTCAACTTTAGATCCCACATATTTAAAAAATGTTCAATCTTATGAAGTTTTTGATAAAAGTGGGTTTGTAGAAGTCATGACTTTAGTTAATGTTAATCCCACTATTTTGGAAGAGTGTCAACTTTGCATGCATGTGGATCGTGTTGAAAATATTTTATGTGATAGCTATTTTGTTGAATTTTCTTATGATCCTATATGTAATTATTATGAGAGAGGAAAATATGGTGGTAGAAATTTTCATGTTACTAAATTACCTCTCGTTATGCTGAGATTGCTATTGTTTCTTTCTGCTTCCTTGCATATGCTAGTTTTTTCTTACCTTGATAATTTGTTTGCCTATAAGACTCCTATGCATAGGAAGTATGTTAGACTTAGATGTGTTTGTCACGTGTTTTATGATGCTCTCTTTGTGCTTCAATTCTTGTCTTTCATGTGAGCATCGTTGAAATCTTAGGCCTAGCTATAAGGCTCTAAAGAAAATCGCTTGTTGGGAGGCAACCCAATTTTATTTTTATTCCTTACTTTTTGCTCCTGTTTAGTAATAAATAATTTATCTATCCTCTGTTTTGGTTGTTTTTTTGTGTTTAATTAGTGTTTGTGCCAAGTAGAGCCGTTGGGAAGACTTGGGGAAAGTCTTTTTAATCTTGCTGTAAAAAACAGAAACTTTAGCGCTCACGAGAATTGCTGCCATTTTTATTTGGAAAGTTATATTTAGTTAATTCGTTTTGCAGATTATTAATAGATAAATTCGTCATGTCCAGAAATTTATTTTAGAATTTTTGGGGTTCCAGAACTTGCGTTAGCTACAGATTATTACAAACTGTTCTGTTTTTGTCAGATTCTGTTTTTCGTGTGTTGTTTGCTTATTTTGATGAATCTATGGCTAGTAAAATAGTTTATAAACCATAGAGAAGTTGGAATATAGTAGGTTTAACACCAATATAAATAAAGAATGAGTTCATTACAGTACCTTGAAGTGGTGTTTTGTTTTCTTTCGCTAACGGAGCTCACGAGATTTTCTACTTTAAGTTTTGTGTTGTGAAGTTTTCAAGTTTTGGGTAAAAGATTTGATGAATTATGGAACAAGGAGTGGCAAGAGCCTAATCTTGGGGATGCCCATGGCACCCCAAGATAATATAAGGACACCTAAAAGCCCAAGCTTGGGGATGCCCCGGAAGGCATCCCTTCTTTCGTCTACTTCCATCGGTAACTTCACTTGGAGCTATATTTTTATTTACCACATGATATGTGTTTTGCTTGGAGTGTCTTGTATTATTTGAGTATTTATTTGTTAGTTTTTCAGAATCATCCTTGCTGTACACACCTTTTGAGAGAGACACACATGATTCAGAAATTGTTAGAATACTCTATGTGCTTCACTTATATTTTTTGAGTTATATAGTTTTTGCTCTAGTGCTTCACTTATATCTTTTAGGGCACGGTGGTGAATTTGTTTTATAGAAATTATTTTTCTATCATGATTCACTTAGATTATTTTGAGAGTCCTACAAAACAGCATGGTAATTTTCTTTAATTATGTTAGGCATTCAAGATTAATAATTTTCTTCTTCTTATGAGTGTGTTGAATACTATAAGAAGTTTGATACTTGATAATTGTTTTGAGATATGGAGATGGTGATATTACAGTCATGCTAGCTGATTAATTGTGAATTTGAGAAATGCTTGTGTTGAAGTTTGTGATTCCCATAGCATGCACGTATGGTGAACCGTTATGTGAAGAAGTTGGAGCATGAATTATTTATTGATTGTCTTCCTTATGAGTGGCGGTCGGGGACGAGCGATGGTCTTTTCCTATCAATCTATCCCCCTAGGAGCATGCGCGTAGTACTTTACTTCAATAACTAATAGATTTTTGCAATAAGTATGTGAGTTATTTATGACTAATGTTGAGTCCATGAATTATACGCACTCTCATCCTTCCACCATTGCTAGCTTCTCTAATATCACACACCTTTCGCCGGTATCATACACCCACCATATACCTTCCTCAAAACAGCCACCATACCTACCTATCATGACATTTCCATAGCCATTACGAGATATATTGCCATGCAACTTTCCACCGTTCCGTTTACTATGACACGCTCCATCATTGTCATATTGCTTTGCATGATCATGTAGTTGACATTTTAGTTGTGGCAAAGCCACCGTTCATAATCTTTCGTACAAGTCACTCATGCATCATTGCTATCCCGGTATACCGCCGGAGGCATTTATATAGAGTCATACTTTGTTCTAGTATCGAGTTGTAATCATTGAGTTGTAAATAAATAGAAGTGTGATGATCATCATTCATAGAGTATTGTCCCCCAAAAAAGAGAAAGGCCAAATAAAAAAAAGAAGGCCCTAAAAATATAATAATAATAAAAAGGGACCATACTACTATCCTTTTACCACACTTGTGCTTCAAAGTAGCATCATGATCTTCATGATAAAGAGTCTCCTATATTGTCACTTTCATATACTAGTGGAAATCTTTAATTATAGAACTTGTCTTGTATATTCCAATGATGGGCTTCCTCATAATGCCGTAGGTCTTTGTGAGCAAGCAAGTTGGATGCACACCCACTAGTTTTTTTTGTTGAGCTTTCATACACTTATAGCTCTAGTGCATCCGTTGCATGGCAATCCCTACTCACTCACATTGATATTTATTAATGGGTGATGGTGTCCTGAACTAGGGGGTACTCACCACGTCATCTCCCGATCTGTTAGATTGGGCCGAGGACCCCCATGGCCGTATACTCATGGGCCAGTTCGGACAGCTGCCGCATACAAGGAAGATTCCACAAGACTTGGTGATCAAGACAAGGACTTCTCCCCACCGGCGTATTCGGCTAGTACTCTTGTTATCCTAGGCCTCTGGTGCATTATATAAACCGAGGCCAGACTAGTCGATAGATCATATACAACATACAATCATACCATAGGCTAGCTTCTAGGGTTTAGCCCCCTTGATCTCGTGGTAGATCTACTCTTGTACTACCCATATCATCAATATTAATCAAGCAGGACGTAGGGTTTTACCTCCATCAAGAGGGCCCGAACCTGGGTGAAACATCGTGTCCCGTGCCTCCTGTTACCATCCGCTTTAGATGCATAGTTCGGGAACCCATACCCGAGATCCGCCGGTTTTGACACCGACATTGGTGCTTTCATTGAGAGTTCCGCTGTGTGTTCGACAAAAGGTCGATGGATCGCCTGCAGATCAACTGCGACTTCGGCATCTTCATCACCAGCTTGACTGGTCACCTTGGTTTGACCAAGGACTGTGCCCTACCTCCGATCATCATGTTCGGATGAGGGCCTTTATAAACATCAACTCCGATCTCTATCAAAATCATGGAGGAATCATCCAGGGAGCCCGGGGGCTCAACGTCAACATTGCCCTCGGGCGACCGTGCTGTTTTTCTAGACAGCAAACTCGTGTCCGTCGTCACCGCCTCCTCAAGTGTCTTTTTAACGATTGCTTTGGTGGAATTGTGCGGAATTGAGTCTAAAACAACTCTGGAAAATTTCGTCGAGTTCCGATGGAGGAATCTCTGGAAATCCACGATATACCGGAGCCCTGTCAAATCTGGACGAGAATCTGGATGAGTTTAGGGCGTGGTGTCCAGCTTCTAGCTAGGACGTCCTTTGGAAGATCCAACCGTTGATCAGTTGCGGAATTCCTATATCTACCACCTCTCAAAATTTCATCTCGATCCGACCGTCCAAACTCTGGGAACCTTCTGATTAGTGCATCACTTTTCGGATCTGTTTTCTGCGCGAAAACGAATCCGACCCGAGTTCATCTTTTTTATGAACAAGATTTCGGACATCCCTTTTGAAGGAATTTTTGTATGGGGTATTGTGTTTTGTTCCCGAACACATCCCAGTAACTTTAAGAACTTTTGAACATGATCTTTAACATCATGCTGGTGTCAAACTAGTCCGGCAATATTGCTCCACGACTGCCGACCTGCGCTAGACACGTCGTCACTTTGTTGAGCCGAGCTCAACTTTTTCGGATCATCATCTCAGCAAGCCGAACAAGAGTCCGGCATCACAAAGGATAAATCATCACCAACATCGCCGCCCCACGGATTACACGGAGCGGGCATACCAGCATCGCCACACGGTCGCTTCATCAAGCCGGCATCGACCATGTCACGACCTGCATCGGCAGGGCTGCACTATTGCTTCTTCAAGCTGGTGTCCATCACGCCCACCTACTTCGACTCATCGGCTGACATCGAGGCTTCGACATCTCGGCTGAACCGGGGGCTTCGCCATCTCTTCATCAACCTACTCCGGACACTTCGGCGTCACTAGCCGACCAGCTCCATCACGTTAGCTGGACCGAGGGCTTTGCCTCGGCGAGCCAACCTTTGCCAGCATTGCCATGGCGTCGTTTTATCGCCCATTAGGCAATGGGTGTGCGGATCGAGTCCCAATTTTGGGAATCACCTTCCTTCGGATTGCTACAACAAATAAACCAGGTGCTATTAATCCCACTATTTTTTGCTTATTTGGGTTCATTTTTCCCAAGGAATTATTACTCTGATTTGTCCATCATATGTACATAGGTCTATCAAATGGTGGCCGCATTAACGACAGTCGCATGGTGGTTCGGTCAGTTTTCATACATAGTCCGGCGAACGCCGCATCCGGAACTCGGACCGACCTGTGAATTCAGGCTTTGCCACGCCTTTACCGCATCACGCCGACGCCCTGCATCGACATTGACTTCGGCGTCAGGCCATATTTCTTTTATTACTCACTTTGCATAAATTATTTATTATGCAACGATTTTTTAATTATCATTATTACTATTATCTTCAGTTTGCAGTATTTTTTGTGCACAGGAAAATGATCCAGGGACTTCGGCGTCACTCTGCCGGTCTGCATTGACCGTGCTATGTCACCACTTCGGCGTGTCGAGCTCTCCGCTCCGCCACCTCGGGACCGGCTTGGGGGATGGAACCTTGTCCCGCATCAAGCTCGGACCGCGTCATCAATACTGAACACATTAACCAGCTAAGTCGCTTTCATGCTCAAAGCTTTAATTTCTAACTTGTGTTCGGTTCGACCAAGCATTATACTTTTTTGGAAAAAAGTTGCTTGTAATTTTTTTCCTTGTCAAAACTTTGTTTGTGACGCATAAATTCAAATACCCAATTAATTTGGGGGCTTCCTTCATGAAGCTTTTCCTCTTGCATATGATTATACTTGTACGGCTTCGTTCCTTGTTCGTGTATTACGCCACAATATGCACCATATTGACTTAAGCGATTTGCAAGCTGGGTTGCCTCGCTCCTGTGTTTACCCCTACGTTCTCGATTGTTTGGCTAGGGAGTAAAGGGAGCACCTCTGCGATTGTCACGATCGGGTCATCCGAGCCGGACCTCAGACTGGGTGAAGCCGAAAGCTAGCGCTCTTATAGTTTTCAATGATGGTCGGCACACAATGGAACTCATGAGTACAAAAAATCTATTGCGCAAGTCTCATAATAACAATGAGCACCGAAGAAAGGTATCGGTGGGGGTACTATTTTCTTCGAAGATGCTTCTTACACTTCGCAGTAATATAGCATAAGTTCCCTGAGCGCGCTTTGTCTATTACAGCCTTATGGCCTGATTGCCTGGTTATTGGAAACACCATTGATATTCTCGACAGATGGAGTACATAACACTTTTCGGTCCTTGACCGAAGAGGGAGAAGTCGACGGTCGGTTAAGACGCGTTTAAAGTTTGGTTGAACATAGATATGATATAAGTATTTCGGTACATGCAATCATTCTTTTACCCAAGTCACTTGGGGGCTCTTAAATTTATATGAGCCGTTCTTCTTCTTAGTCGTTGCAAAGTCTTATTATTATTATTATTATTATTATTATTATTATCTATCACTCCTTTTTTCGACACGAGTGTGTGGTCACTAGCCGGAGAGCCTAATTTCTCTCTCAAAGCCGCTAGAGTTTAGTTTGCTAAACTGGCCTAATGAGAAGTACTCCGCCCTTGGGATAGGAGGTTGAAGCCGTAGGCTGACCCGCTTGAAGTCTTGAGATAGGATGTATCATGTTAAAGCATGACAGAAGCACTTCTTTTGCTAAGGCCAATTTTTGGATTGGCACCGAACACTTGATCTTGTTCGGACGTCAAGTTTTTACTGACGTTTTTTTGGTTTTCCAAGCTTATGACACTTTTAAACTATTTGTGTGTTTTCAACACAAGTCTCGCAGTGCAACGCCGGACACCTTTAGAGATTCGGCAAAAACATTCTCGGATATTTCTATATATGCATCGGTTTCGAATTGTGTCTTCGGTCAATAGTTGGGTTGCCCGGCTCCTTCACTTGCCTCCTACTTCCGCTTTGTTCGGCTAGGTGTGCAAAGGGAGAACCACTGCGATTGTGCTTCCAGCTCACATGGTTAAGCACCTCAGTGGAGAAAGCCGAAAACTGACTGTCACAATAAGCGTAAACTGGTCAGCGATCCGATGACGGTGTTAAATGATGGGCCATTCATAACAATGGCCGAAGTGTTTACGGCTTGACCTCGACTGTCGCCGAACACTACCTGGGACTATTAACTGGCCTCCCAAACTAAATCCTCGATATTTTGCTCTTACATTGGAGCTGAGGTTTCATGATCATGCTTAGCATGACAACCCAAAGAAAGGAACTGATAGCGGGACTATTTTCTTTGGAAGACATTTCTTCTGTTAAACAGTAATATAACATATCTCTCTGCATACCTTTGTTTATAAAACCGTATGGCCAGATTGCCTTGTTTGTCGTAAATCTTTGCCCTCATAAAGGCTTTATAAAGTAAGACAAACACTCCTCGGCTACTGGCCGAGGAGGTGGAAGCCGATGGTCGGTCAACAAAGTTTTGTACAATGCGGATCTGAGCATTAAATGACGTAAAGTACTTGGATACATAGAGTCATTACACATAATTTGTGATCTTACTATGGATATCAATCCTTAATTCGGCCACCGTGCCCGCATTAAGGCTCGGGGGCTACCGGGCTTCGGGCTTATTATTTACAAATATTAAAGGGGCACATCGATCCCCTGATCTGGTGTTGCCACCCGACCAGTGTCTTGGGGGCTACTGCATTGCCTGTCCAATGCGGAAAATTTTATGTGCAATATAGTTTTCGAGGAGATTTTGATCCTCAGGTTGGTCGGCCGCACCCAACCTGAGTCTCGAGGACTGAGCACGCCGCTTTTAGTGTCCCGAAGTATTCTGCCGAGCTAGGACTTGATCCTCAGGCCGATTTTGCAAATCAACCTAAGTCTCAGCGGCTACTGGGATCAGCGGTCTTACATCATCCTTCAGGTGCATCTCGGGTTTTAGATTGATACCCACCTTGAGAGCTACTGGCTATATATCTCGGCAGAGAATAAATTGCACCAATAAAAAATATTGACAAAAATCGGCCCACATTCGGGGTGGTGCACCACCTCGGAAGCAGTCCGGCATAAAGCTCGGGCGCTAGTGGCTGGCTCCATAGAGGGCATTTCCGGCATTAAGCTCGGCTAAACTCCTTCAAACTTCTTTGAACCAAGATGATTTACGACACCTTGGATACAGTCCGGCATTGGAGCTCGGATACAGTCCAGCGTTGGAGCTCGGATATAGTCCGGCGTTGGAGCTCGGATACATAGTCCGGCATTGGAGCTCAGATACATTCCAGCATTAGAGCTTGGAAGCGGTCCGACGTTGGTGCTCGACTGCAAAAGATACCTCCAATGCAGTTCGGCGTTGGAGCTCGGATGCAAGAGGACGCTGCCGCCCGGGAACAATTTCAAACTCGAGGTGTGGCATAAAAATAACAAGGCATTGATAAAGGCCGGAAACTTACAGGGGCTCCTCGGATACCCGATGTGTAAACTCGTCGAATGCATTTCGGCGATCCTCAAGATCGAAGATGAGGAGATTTGTTGAACCAGTTTTCAAGACCGACAACCGAAGATGAAGAACAGTTCAGAAGAATCGAAGAGCGTCCCTAACTTGAAGACCGGTTCAGGGGGCTACTGACGGTGTCCTGGACTAGGGGGTACTCACCACTTCATCTCCCGATCTGTTAGATTGGGCCAAGGACCCCCATAGCCGTATACTCATGGGCCAGTTCGGACAGCTGCCGCATACAAGGAAGATTCCACAAGACTTGGCGATCAAGACAAGGACTTCTCCCCACCGGCGTATTCGGCTAGGACTCTTGTTATCCTAGGCCTCTGGTGCATTATATAAACCAAGGCCAGGCTAGTCGATAGATCATATACAACATACAATCATACCATAGGCTAGCTTCTAGGGTTTAGCCTCCTTGATCTCGTGGTAGATCTACTCTTGTACTACCCATATCATCAATATTAATCAAGCAGGACATAGGGTTTTACCTCCATCAAGAGGGCCCGAACCTGGGTAAAACATCGTGTCCCCTGCCTCCTGTTACCATCCGCCTTAGACGCACAGTTCGGGACCCCCTACCCGAGATCCGCCAGTTTTGACACCGACAATGCGCATCTCCATAGCCCGTTAATACGCCTAGTTGATGTGAGACTATCTTCTCCCTTTTCGTCTTCTCCACAACCACCATTCCATTCCACATATAGTGCTATGTCCATGGCTCACGCCCATGTATTGCGTGAAGATTGAAAAAGTTTGAGAACACCAAAAGTATGAAACAATTTCTTGGCTTGTCATCAGGGTTGTACATGATTTAAATACTTTGTGTGGTGAAGATGGAGCATAGCCAGACTATATGATTTTGTAGGGATAACTTTCTTTGGCCATGTTATTTTGAAGAGACATAATTGCTTAGTTAGTATGCTTGAAGTATTATTATTTCTATGTCAATATTGAACTTTTGTCTTGAATCTTTCGGATCTGAATATTCATACCACAATTAAGATAATTACATTGAAATTATGCCAAGTAGCATTCCACATCAAAAATTCTATTTTTATCATTTACCTACTCGAGGACGAGAAGGAATTAAGCTTGGGGATGCTTGATACGTCTCCAATGTATCTATAATTTTTGATTGTTCCATGCTATATTATATCCTGTTTTGGACATTATTGGGCTTTATATACACTCTTATATTATTTTTGGGACTAACATATTAACCGGAGGCCCAACCCAGAATTGCTGTTTTTTTGCCTATTTTAGAGTTTCGCAGAAAAAGAATATCAAACGGAATGAAACCTTCGGGAACGTGATTTTCGGAACGAACATGATCCAGAGGACTTGGACCCTACGTCAAGAAAGCAACCAGGAGGGCACGAGGTAGGGGGGCGCGCCTACCCCCCAGGCGCGCCCTCCACCCTCGTGGGGCCCATGTTGCTCCACCGACGTACTTCTTCCTCCTATATATACCTACGTACCCCCAAACTACCATATACGGAGCCAAAACCATAATTCCACCGCCGTAACTTTCTGTTCCCATGAGATCCCATCTTGGGGCCTTTTCCGGAGCTCTGTCGGAGGGGCATCGATCACGGAGGGCTTATACATCAACACCATAGCCTCTCCGATGAAGTGTGAGTAGTTTACTTCAGACCTTCGGGTCCATAGTTATTAGCTAGATGTCTTCTTCTCTCTTTTTGGATCTCAATATAAAATTCTCCCCCTCTCTTGTGGAGATCTATTCGATGTAATCTTCTTTTTGCGGTGTGTTTGTTGAGACAGATGAATTGTGGGTTTATGATCAAGTTTATCTATGAAAAATATTTGAATCTTCTCTAAATTCTTTTATGTATGATTGGTTATCTTTGCAAGTCTCTTCGAATTATCAGTTTGGTTTGGCCTACTAGATTGATCTTTCTTGCAATGGGAGAAGTGCTTAGCTTTGGGTTCAATCTTGCGGTGTCCTTTCCCAGTGACAGTAGGGGCAGCAAGGCACGTATTGTATTGTTGCCATCGAGGATAACAAGATGGGGTTTATATCATATTGCATGAGTTTATCCCTCTACATCATGTCATCTTGCTTAAAGCGTTACTCTGTTCTTTTGAACTTAATACTCTAGATGCATGCTGGATAGCGGTCGATGTGTGGAGTAATAGTAGTAGATGCATGCAGGAGTCGGTCTACTTGTCTCGGACGTGATGCCTATATACATGATCATACCTAGATATTCTCATAACTATGCTCAATTCTGTCAATTGCTCAACAGTAATTTGTTTACCCACCGTAATACTTATGCTCTCGAGAGAAGCCACTAGTGAAACCTATGCCCCCGGGTCTATTTTCCATCATATTAATCTTCCGTCAACAAGCTATTTCCTTTTCTGTTTATTTTGCTTTGTTTACTTTGCATCTTTATCATAAAAATACCAAAAATATTATCTTATCATATCTATCAGATATCACTTTCGTAAGTGACCGTGAAGGGACTGACAACCCCTTTATTGCGTTGGTTGTGAGGATTTTATTTGTTTGTGTAGGTGCGAGCGACTCGTGCGTGGCCTCCTACTGGATTGATACCTTGGTTCTCAAGAACTGAGGGAAATACTTACGCTACTTTGCTGCATCACCCTTTCCTCTTCAAGGGAAAACCAACGCAGTGCTCAAGAGGTAGCACCCCGTGCCTACCAAAGGCACCAACGGCCACCATCGTGGCAAAACAGCCACCATCGTGGAAAAACGGTCCCAAACGGGGACAATCCGGGTAGAACAACAACGGGCACACAAGGTTATGTCTGCCTACCAGGCCAGGGTACTGCACGCCCATAACCTTGCCTCGTCGGAGGCACCGGCGGGAGGCACAAAAATAGACCCAGGACCTTCCCATAAAGGTAAGTGTGGTTGCACTGGTCAGCTCGATATGGTGGCACCATGACTCAGCCAACAATTATTCAAGTTCAATTTTATCTGGTTAAACTTGAATGCAATATGCCGAGTCATGATAAAATAACATGATGCAATTACAATGCATGAGCATCATATCAACATAATCATGAGGGTACAACATAACTATCCACCAAATCAACAAGGGAAAACTTTTTTTTTGCCACTCTAGTTTTTGCCAACTTTGCTTATGCCACTCTAGAATTTGACATCTGAATTTTGCCACTCTTAGCTTTTGACAATACATCACAAATACCATTCCGTGGCAAAAACTATAATTTTTCATTTCACTTTTGCCACTCTTAGCTTTTGACATGTATCACAATTGCCACTCTATTTTTTTGCTTTTGCCACGGAATGGCAAAAGTGATATATTGTCAAAAGCTAAGAGTGGCAAAAGTGAAATGTCAAATTCTAGAGTGGCATAAGCAAAGTTGGCAAAAACTAGAGTGGCAAAAAAAGTTTTCCCTATCAACAATGAATCATATCCCACTGAGCATGGCATACTGACTAGCATGAACATCAAAAGTACATACTTCTCAGCAACATAGCATGACCACTAGCATCAACAATAAATATCATGCAAGAACATATCAACAATGTCATCATGCAAGCATTTAACCAACTGGATGCAATGGAACATGCATAACAACGGTACTCGGGACAGGCGCCAGTCATGCACTGAAGACCATCACTTGCACGCGCCCGCGGCATGTCCGAAATAGTATTTTATAAGAGGCCAAAAAATGTTCTCGGAATGGGATGAAAGTTGGCGTGCGGTGTTGTTATGTTGCCAGTAGGACGCCTGCAAAATTTCATCGCATTAGGAGTTCGTTTGACGCCCCAACGATTAACTATAGCGACAATATAGTCGGTCAAACGTCGGACGTTTTCGGTCTCCGGAAACAGTCGCCGGGTCTCTCTCTTCTCTCTTCTCAGCCCATTGTCTTCTGCACTACATCCCACCGCCAGGCCCACCCTAACCTCTCTCGTCAGCCCGCGGCCCTCCTCGCACGCGCGCCCGAAAAGCTGCCCCGGACCCGACCCGGACAGTCGTCACCGTTGGGTCCGGATCATCCCCAAACATCTACAAAACATCACCGTTTCCTTGTTTGGACTCCCTAACCCATTCATCTCCGACCGTCCAATTTTGATCGGATGATCCAAAATACTCCTCTCCTATATCCCTGGGCTTTACTTGCTATTTTTTTCTCCTTGGAGAATTTGTTAAATAAAGTTAGTAGAGAACGGAGGGGGAAATCCATTTAAGCCCAGCTGCGGCCTGACCTAGCCAGCCCAAGAGGCCTGCCCGATCTCCTCTTACCCCCCTGCTCGCTAGCCTTTCCTCCTCGATCCCCTCCATCCTCCTGCCGCCGCCACACACATCGCTAGGGAGAGGAGCTCCCCGCGCCCTTGCCCCGTCCCTGATCGCCACTCCCCCTGCTCCTTCATGCGGTGCCGCCCGGCGACCAAGACGAACGGGAACCGCACCAGAGCTCCTTCTCTACGCCCTCTCCTGGAGCCACCCGCTGCTGCTGCTGCTCTTCTTCGAGGAGCAAGTCTCGCCGCGGCTGCTTCTCTGCTCCTGCCCCGCCGGCGACCATGAGTGCCCGTACCTCGACCCCGCCACCACCTTGCTTCGTCGCCCGCGACCTCCTCCTCCTGGCTCTGCTCCATCCCTCCATAGCCTCTGCCGCGCCTTCCTTTGCTTCTTCTGCTGCAGTGCGCGGCTACCGCGAGTTCCCCTTCCCTCGTCTCACGCCAAGGCACCACGGCCATCTCCTGCTCCTCGCCAGTCTTCATTGTGTGCGCCGCCGCTTCCCTGCTTCAGCCCAAGGCCGACGCCAGTCACATCTTATAGCTGCGGCTCGACCACGCACAAACAACCAGCAGCTCGAGCTGCCTCCATTCATCTCCGGTGACCTCCCGAGGCAGAGTCGTGCAAGTCCCTCGATTCCCTTTCATTTCATCAAGATCGCCAAGTCCAGTGGTGCGCCAAGTTCCTCTCCAATGCGTGTACGACTATCGCTCCCTGGATTCGTCAAGTACCACGTCCATCAAAATCCATTTCATCACCGTCAAGGCCGAGAGGACCCAAGTACCAGGACGACGAGGACCGCCAAGTTCGTCTTCCGCCGTCTCCGACATCGTCAAGTACCACTATGAGATGTGCAACTGTCGGATTTCGGGTTCCGGCAGACCCTTGAGGTTCGAACACTGGGGTGCGCGCGGAGATTTCGACTCCTACTTACCTGCACCCCCCGCCATGCTAGGATCTAAACTATGAAAAGAACAACACAAGGGACATAGGGTTTATACTGGTTCGGGCCACCGTTGTGGTGTAATACCCTACTCCAGTGTGTGGTGTGTGGATTGCCTCTTGGGCTGATGATGATGAACAATACAAGGAAGAACAGCCTCGCGAGGGTCTGTTCTTGGCTGGGGCGCTGAACTGCTGGGAGGAGTTCAACCACCTTTCTCTCTCTCCCTCTTTCCAACCGGTCGATCCTTTGCCATGTGGGTGGCTGGTCCTATTTATAGAGGCCCTGGTCCTCTTCCCAAATATTGAGCGGGAAGGGAGCCAACAATGGCGGGCTAATTTGAGAGGGGACAGCAAGTATCAGCTATCCTGACAAAAGTAGTCTTCACCTGCGCAAAGCTCTGGTGATGACGCCGTCTTGGGCTCCACGGTGACCTCCGTCTCGTAGTCCTCCTGGTCTTGGTCTCGTTGCACCGAAATGGCAAGCTTTGCCTGACGCCTCGGTACTCTGCGGCTGCGCTTGCCCCCTTTGCACCAAAGTGGAAAGGAGGACGCTGCGCGGGCTGGCACCCGCCTGGCGCCCTGAGTCGTCATGGCTTGCGTCACGGGCACCTCGCGAGGTACCCCGCCGTGATCTCTCCGCCTCCTCGTGAGCCAGCCTGACGAGGCCGTGCCTGAGGAAGCTCCGTGTCATCCGCCCCGCGAGGCTTGGCCCCTCGCGAGGGTCTTGAGTTTGTGTTGGTGAAGATGGGCCGTGCTGGGCCCCCCTTTGAGCCACGCCGCAGGCCGCAGGCAGGCAAGTCTGGGGACCCCCGTTCCCAGAACACCGACAGTAGCCCCCGGGCCCAAGGCGCGCCCGGACTTGGCCGTGCAGGGAGGCAGAAGGGCAAGAGCGAAGCGCCGGGGGCCCTAACAGCCTGCGGCCTTGGGCGTCGCGTGGCGGTTGACTGGACGTGGGCACCTCCACTTCCCCACGGTGCCTCGGCAACTGCACGGATCGGACAAGTCCCCGCATGCAAAACCGGTCATGATTACCTGCGATCGTGGAGGTCGGCGGTTGGCCTCCGCCGGCTATAAGTACGGAACGTCGCGCGCCCTTCCGGTCCATCCCTCCTTGCTTCTCCTTCTTCCCGATTCTTGCTCCGTCTTGCTGCGATGGCTCTGATCCGCCGGTTCTCGACGGCAGAGAAGGGAAAGGCTCCCCGAGAGGGACCAGACCCACTTCCGTCGAAGAAACGGCATGTCCACCATGGCCCGGACGAGGGGGCCCTTCAGGTGGTGTCGAGGCCTTGGGGAGAGCGGGCGCCGCCGGGGTTCCCGCTTCCATTGTACGCCCATGTCGGGGACCCCGAAGGAGCTGATGCTGACCGCCACGGGCGGCGCCGCCGTCGGCACCGACGGGTCATGAAGGTGTGGGTCGTCCCCCCTGGGGTCCACACCGAGGGCTCCTCCCAAGAGTTCGTGCTCCACGTCGCCATTCCTCTTCAGTCTTGGATCCATCTTCCTCCCTTCTTCGCCTCTGTCATCCCGCAGGGGGAGCCCCTGGAGCTCTGGCTGCAGCACGCCGGCTGCAGCACCCTCGCGACCGAGGCAGAGGTCGCGGTCGTCGCCCCGGGCGAGGTCTACATGACCCGGGGCTGGAGAGAGATTGCCCGGGTTTGCAGGACAAGGGGCGTCTTCGCGATCCACTTGGACTACGACGGTGCTTCGGTGATGCTCCTCAAGGTCTTCGACGCGGACGGGCGCCGGGTGGAGTGCTGCCCCGGTGAAGGCGGCCAGGGCCCTGCTGTGACGAGGACCGGGCTCGCCAATTGCTCCCTTGGCGGCTCCTCAGGCGGTGGAGACGTCGGAGGCTCCAGCGACTCCGGCGAGCCCTTCGCGACTCCGGAGACGAGCGACGATAGCTACGAACCCCCGAGCCGGCGCCGCTCCCGGAGCAGGGCAGGCTCGTCAAGCCGCCGCCGACTCTGATCTGGATGGGGTTGGCGTCGGTGCTTGACGGCCCACTTTTGATGATGGCGTCTTTTGTAGCGATGCGCGTAGTTTGTGTCTCTTTAGGATCTGTTCCCTGCGAGGAACCAAAAACGCGCCCCGTGGGGGCTTGTAAGGTGGCTGTGATCCTGTTTTGTTAATATAATCCTTGTCGTGGATTTGCGAGAGTTGCTCATCCCGTCTTAGCTCGATCCTCCCTTTCGAACCTCACAAGGGCTTGGTGCTCTGCGCCGACAGGTCCCAGTCCCAAGGCGGCTTCAGCCGTCGCTGGTATGCCAGGTCGCGGTGCCGTGGTCAAGGCCACGAGGTGAGCGACCCGGAGTCCGGTAAGAGCCGCTGAGTCGAGATGCTCAGGAGGTCCCCTTTGGCGCCCAAGCAGCCGTTGTTCGGTGAGAAAGGGGAGCGACGCTGCTAACATGGGGTAGCATTAGGTGCAGGGATGGTGCCACGGTAGCTGGCGCTTCCGGGCGATAACTTATCTCGAGGATCAGGGGCCGCTCTCTGGTGTGTGGCCGGGTCCGTGCATCGGCAGGCGCGAGGTTGCTTGGCGAAGTCCTCGCGTGTCTCTCCCCTCTTGCCTTTGCTCCCCTTTCTGCTCTACGTCCTCGGGTCCCGGCCCTCGAGCGAGTCTTAGCCATCGTTGGTATGCCAGGTCGCGATGCCGTGGTCAAGGCCAGAGGGTGAGGGCTGGAGGGCCAGTAAGAGCCCTGAGTCACGATGCTCAGGTACCCCCCCTTTAATGTGCAAGAGGTTCACGCGGACGAGAGCGAAGGAGACACAGCAAGAGCCTCGCCTGACACGGCTCCTTCAGGAGGTCCTGCAGGTCCATCATAGAAAAAGCAAGGGGTTGCCATAACAATTGACGGTCAGCCGTTGGTTGCTTCTGAAGGGTAGTGAGGCACTGAAGGCTTGACGAGGTGACGCTATGCGGGGCTGCCGCGGCCAGAGCTCAGCCATCCAGGTTCGTCGGCGTTGCAGGGACGGACCCATGCGCAAGCGTCGGGCCGTTTGGGAGCAGCTCCGTTAGTTGGCGTCAGCTGAGCAGGCAACTAGGTAAAGCACATTAGCCACGAAGGAATGGATTCGTTCAAATAGATGCGGAGATCACTGGGTCAGGCCCGAGCAACTTGGGGATCATGCTGCCCGAGGGGCGCCCCCAACAAGGTAAGCCAACAACGCGAAATAAAAGGGATACACGCCGCAGGGACGGACCCACGCGGCCTGGGAATAACGCAGCCCTGGGGGCGCTCCCAGCCAGAAGTGAAACTTGAAAGATGTCACCTGATGATGCTGAAGACGAAGGGGTGTTGGTGTAGCAGGCTCGGTGGGCTGCGGGAGCCGATCCTCATGAGCCCCCAGGCCCAGGGGCCTCGGGAGGCTCCGGAGGCGCTGGCGGTTCCTCGCGGGCCATCTTCATCTCCGCCAAGGCTGCAGAGCACCTGGCCTCGTGTGCCTCCGTGATGCCCCTCATGAGGCACTGGTACGCGTCAGCCGCGCTCGGCAAGCCGTAAGGCATGCGAACGTAGCTGTGGGGTGGACCTCCGCAGCGCCCCACTCGCGAGGGCCAGAGGCGCTCCAGGGAGGCTACTTGGTTGAGCCCTGGTATGTCGACGCAGACACGCAACCCGCCATCCTCGCCTGGATGGGGAGCCACTGCTGGTAGGCGGCGGCCGCCTCTCATGACTCTGGACTCCTGTAGCTCCTGAATGGCCTTGCTGACGAACTCCTGTGGGTCCGGATCTCCTTGCCTTGCCCCTTCTTGAGGGAAACGTGCTTCGAAACACGCCTCCATGTGGTGCCCCAGCGCCTCCCTCGTGACCCCGGCTAGGTCAATGGCCCTCCAGGGGAGAGCCCCCGAGCCCTGCCTGAGGAGGGCGCTGGGTGCGCTTTCCTATGCGATGGAAGGAGGCTCCCCCTAGGCAGGCACGGGCCCAGAGGGGCCTGCCTCCTGAGGGGCCAGGCCAGACGATGTCTTCTTCTTCTTGGGGGCGGCCTCGGGAAGCCTCCTGCTTCCGCGATCCGGGTCTTCCAGTGATGCGGCATGAAAGGCTCGCTCCAGGGAACACACCGCGTCCTTCTCTTCACAGGGCACCCTGATGACTCCGCCGCTTCCTGGCATCTTGAGGATGTTGTAGCCGTGGTGAGTCATGGCCATGAACTTGGCCAGCGCCGAGTACCCAAGAATGGCGTTGTACGGCAGGCGGATGTGAGCGACGTCGAAGTCGATGAGCTCGATGCGGTAGTTGTCGCGTGCCCCGAAGGTGACAGGGAGGCGGACCTGCCCGATCGGGACCGTGGAGCCGTCGGTGATACTGGAGAAGGGCTTGGTTGGATGAAGCTGGCTATAGGGCACTTGGAGGTTGTTGAATGTCTCCACGGACAGGACGTTGAGCCCTGCCCCACCATCGACGAGGGTCTTGGTGACCACCACGTTGCTGATGATCGGGGAACAAAGCATCGGGAGGACTCCGGCGGTAGCTGCACACTTGAGTTGATCTGCTGAGCTGAAGGTGATGGCGCACGCCGACCACCTGAGAGGGCGCGTGGCTTCGAGCCTGGGGAGGGCCGTATTCACTTGGCGGGCGAACTGCTTGAAGATGCGTTGAGAGGCTGGGGCTTGAGCTCCGCCCAGGACGCAGGCGATCGCGCGCGGCTCCTGGAAGCCCCCAACCTCCTTGTCCTAGTGGCGGTCCTCGTTTCTCCTTGGCTGCGGCGGCAGCGGTGGGAGGCCTGCGTTGCCTTGCGGGCGATCCTCGCGAGGATGATCCCTCCAACCTCCCTCGCGAGGTGGGTCTTGGCAGCGATCCTCGCGAGGTTGGTCGCGCCACCCCTGGCGCGGGCCACGGTCTTCCCAGCACCCTGCGTTCCTTCCTCCTCCTCGACCGTAGCACCGGTCACCGCGGTCAGGGCGACGGCCGATCCTTCCTTCTTGCACGGCTCGGAGTTCTTGGCATTCGCTGGTGTTGTGGGTGTGGAGGTCGTGGTACACGCAGTACCGGCTGCCCTTGGGAGGTTCGGGTTGATCTCTGCCCCGCTTGGTGTCTGGTTCTGCCGCGAGCACGGCAGCCCCCTTGCGCTTCACTTCCTTGGCCTTGAGCTTCTTCTCTTCTGGGTCTGCGGCAGGCAGCTCAAGGAGGGAGAGACGCCCTTCCTCAGCCCTGGCGCACTTGTTCGCCAAGTTGAACAGCTCCAAAGAAGTGCACATGTCTTCATGCATCGCCAGCTCCTCCTTCATCTTGACGTCGCGCACGCCGTCGGAGAAGGCTGAGATGATGGCCTCTTCAGTTACCTTGGGGATCTTGGGGCGTGCGTTGTTGAAGCGCTGGATGTACTTCTGCAGGGTCTCCCCGGGTTGTTGCTTGATGCGGCGCATGTCGCTCATGGCGGGTGGCCGGTTGCGAGTACCTTGGAAGTTGGCGATGAAGCGGGTGCACATCTCTTCCCAGGAGGAGATTGTGCCTGGAGCCAGGTTTAGGAGCCAAGCGCGGGCCCCGTCCTTGAGCGCCATGGGAAACCAGTTCGCCCTGACCTTTTCGTCTCCGTTGGCAGCTTCGATGCCCAGCTCGTAGAGCTGGAGGAACTCCGCAGGGTCGGCCGTGCCGTCGTAGCGAGGAGGCAGGTCCGGCTTGAACTTGCCTGGACACGCGATGCCGCGCAGCTCGGTGGTGTAGGCGCGGCAGCCTGCTGTGGCCACGGGAGTCCTTGGGTGATGGAGAGCCTGGTCTTGGATGTCCCCACGCGCCGGAGCAGGAGGATGGTCGCGACGTGCTGGAGCAAGGAGCGCCCGGGCAGTTTTTGGCGGGTGAGGGACTTCTTGGCAGCTCTGCTCTTGCCGCGCTGGCACCTGACGGAGTGGGTTCCGCCCAGGGGCCACGCGTCTTGGAGCCATGGCGTCTTCTTGAGGAGGAGGCGGCCGGGGCGCCGCTGGAGCCTCGTCGCCCGCGCGGGGCGGGGTGTGGTGCAGCGGAGCGGACGGCGCGGAGGAACCCCCCACCATGCTAGGATCTAAACTATGAAAAGAACAACACAAGGGACACCGGGTTTATACTGGTTCGGGCCACCGTTGTGGTGTAATACCCTACTCCAGTGTGTGGTGTGTGGATTGCCTCTTGGGCTGATGATGATGAACAATACAAGGAAGAACAGCCTCGCGAGGGTCTGTTCTTGGCTGGGGCGATGAACTGCTGGGAGGAGTTCAGCCACCTTTCTCTCTCTCTCCCTCTTTCCAACCGGTCGATCCTTTGCCATGTGGGTGGTTGGTCCTATTTATAGAGGCCCTGGTCCTCTTCCCAAATATTGAGCGGGAAGGGAGCCAACAATGGCGGGCTAATTTGAAGGGGGACAGCAAGTATCAGCTATCCTGACAAAAGTAGTCTTCGCCTGCGCAAAGCTCTGGTGATGACGCCGTCTTGGGCTCCACGGTGACCTCCGTCTTGTAGTCCTCCTGGTCTTGGTCTCGTTGCACCGAAATGGCAACCTTTGCCTGACGCCTCGGTACTCCGCGGCTGCGCTTGCCCCCTTTGCACGAAAGAGGAAAGGAGGATGCTGCGCGGGCTGGCACCCGCCTAGCGCCCTGAGTCGTCATGGCTTGCGTCACGGGCACCTTGCGAGGTACCCCGCCTTGATCTCTCCGCCTCCTCGTGAGCCAGCCTGACGAGGCCATGCCTGAGGAAGCTCCGTGTCGTCCGCTCCGCGAGGCTTGGCCCCTCGTGAGGGTCTTGAGTTTGTGTTGGTGAAGATGGGCCGTGCTGGGCCCCCCTTTGAGCCATGCCGCAGGCCGCAGGCAGGCAAGTCTAGGGACCCCCGTTCCCAGAACGCCGACAGCAACTACTTCCATGACGAAATGAGAACAACTACCGCCGTTGAAGGCCGTCTAGTGAACATCTACTAACGACGTGTACGACCTGCTCCGTGAACGTGTACCACTACGCCCGAAGGCATCGGATCCGGCAAGTCCAACAACGACTATGCTCAACTACCCACGACCCCGAACGTCTATGAAAACGTGTACCGCTACCCTCATCCGAACGTCTTCAGAACATGTACCGTCAACCCTCGAAGACCCGTGGATGGCAAGTTCCTTGTTGACCCCGAACACCTACGGAGTGTGAACATCTACGAAACGAGAACGACTACTTCCACTACCGCCGTCACGAGAACACCTACTTCCCTCTATGAACTTCATCCGTTCCGACAATGCAAGCGTCGAAAGGTATAACCCCGAGACGACGCCCGTGTACAAATAAATGCATGTTGTATGAGGTGCACCCTTGTTCGCCTCGAGTCCGAACTGTCGGTGCATGTTGCCCCTCTTTTGCCTTGCCACCGACAAGTGGGACACCCGGTATCCGGGATCACTCCCCGTCACTCTTGCACGTTTCGCGCACCCACACTTGTTCCTTTGCACTAGCATCTCATTTGAGTTGCCGGATCTCCGCAATGTTGCCATGGTAACATTTCCGTTTCATTGCCGTGGCACCCTTTCTTTCCACCACGGTGACCAATGCTTCATAATGCTCTTAACAACTTTTAATAAAATTGCATAAACTTGTTCGTGTCATCTGCTTCATGATAACAACAATTAAATTGCTTAAAATTGTTGTTGCATTAAATTGCTAATGCATATGGGGATTTACCGGATTTGTTGTTTGTTATATCCGGCCCCATTTAAATTGATTAGATAGTATAGTTTTGTTATGCTTCACCTCTTGTCATGTTAATCAACTTTTAATATTGTTGAGTACATAACCGGGAGTGAACTAAATAATTGATGTGGTGTTCCATCAATATGCAACCCGTTGCATATTGGGCTCCACATAACTTGTAGTTTTGTTTGTGCAGTTTGCCATGCCATGCATATTTAAACTGGACATGCATCATACTTGATTGTGCATCATGCCATGTTTATGTGGTGGTTGTTTACTATGTTGTTTGCTTCTTTCCGGTGTTGCTTCTTCGGGTTAGTTCCGATAACGACGCGTTTGTGAGGATCCGTTCGACTTCGTCCGTTTGTCTTCTTCATGGACTCCTTCTTCTTCCTTGCAGGATCTCACGCAAGATGACCATACCCTCGAAATCACTTCTATCTTTTCTTGCTAGATGCTCACTCTTTTGCTATGCCTTTGTTGCGATACCTACCACTTGCTATATCATGCCTCCCATATTGCCATGTCAAGCCTCTAACCAACCTTGTCCTGGCAAACCATTGTTTGGCTATGTTACCGCTTTGCTCAGCACCTCTTATAGCGTTGCTAGTTGCAGGTGAAGATTGGAGTTTGGTTCGATGTTGGAACATGGATATTTGTTGGGATATCACAGTATCTCTTATTTAATTAATGCATCTATATACTTGGTAAAGGGTGGAAGGCTCGGCCTTATGCCTGGTGTTTTGTTTCACTCTTGCCGCCCTAGTTTCCGTCATACCGGTGTTATGTTCCTTGATTTTGCGTTCCTTACGCGGTTGGGTTATAATGGGAACCCCTTGACAGTTTGCCTTGAATAAAACTCCTCCAGCAAGGCCCTACCTTGGTTTTACCATTTGCCACCTAAGCCTTTTTCCCTTGGGTTCTGCAGACTCAAGGGTCATCTTTATTTTAAACCCCCGGGCCAGTGATCCTCTGAGTGTTGGTCCAAACTAGAGCACCGTGTAGGGCCATCCCTTGGCAACTTGGGTTACGTCGGCTCTTGTATGGTGTGCCCTAAGAACGAGATATGTGTAGCTCCTATCGGGATTTGTCGGCACATTCGGGTGGCTTTGCTGGTCTTGTTTTACCATTGTCGAAATGTCTTGTAACCGGGATTCCGATTCTGATCGGGTCATCCTGGGAGAAGGAATATCCTTCGTTGACCGTGAGAGCTTGTGATGGGCTAAGTTGGGATACCCCTGCAGGGTTTTGAACTTTCGAAAGCCATGCCCGCGGTTATGGGAAGATGGGAATTTGTTAATGTCCGGTTGTAAAAACTTGACACTTAACTTAATTAAAATGCATCAACCACGTGTGTAGCCGTGATGGTCTCTTCTCGGCAGAGTCCGGGAAGTGAACACGGTGTTGGAGTTATGCTTGGACGTAAGTAGTCTAGGATCACTTCTTGATCATAGATTCTCGACTGCGCTTTGCCTTCTCTCCCCGCTCTCATTTGCGTATGTTAGCCACCATATATGCTAGTGCTTGCTGCAGCTCCACCTCATACCTTTTCCCTACCTATAAGCTTAAATAGTCTTGACCGTGAGGGTGTGCGATTGTTGAGTCCCCGTGACTCACAGATTCCTTCCAAAACCAGTTTGCAGGTGCCGTTGATACCGTGCAGGTGACGCAACCGAGCTCAAGGAGGAGCTCGATGAAGATCTTGTTCATTGTGTAGTTTCGTTCTAGTTGATCAGTAGTGGAGCCCACTTGGGGCGATCGGGGATCTGTAGCATTAGGGGTAGTCCTCTTTTATTTTGGTTCCATAGTCAGACCTTGATTGTACCTGGATGATTGTAATGCTTTATTCATGTATTGTGTGAAGTGGCGATTGTAAGCCAACTCTGTACCTCTTTCTTATTCTGTACATGGGATGTGTAAAGATTACCCCTCTTGCGACATTGCCTTCAATGCGGTTATGCCTCTAAGTCGTGCTCCGACACGTGGGAGATATAGCCGCATCGAGGGTGTTACAAAGAAGCAGGCGGAATGGAAGAGAAGGACGATGGGGGCTCTGCCCCCCTCCCCATTTATAGCAGAGGAAGGCCAACCAGAACCCCCACGATCATAGGTAATGATGGATTTCCTTGCATGTTGCAGGGACTTGTCAAGTCAGGCAGTTGCCGAGGCAGCATGGGGAAGCGGAGATGCCCATGTCCAATCAACCGCCACACGGCAACCGAGGCCGCAGGCTTTTGGGGCTCGTGGTGCTACGCGCTTGACCCTTTGGCTTCGCCTCGAAGCTAAGCCCGAGCACGCCTTGGGCCCTTGGGCTACTGTTGGTGTTTTGGGAACGGGGGTCCCCAGACATGCCTGCCTGCGGCCCACGGTGTGGTTGGGCTGGCAGGTTCGTACGACCCATCTTCATCAACAAGACATTCAAGAACTCGCTAGAGGCCAAGCCTCGCGGGGCGGACGCCACAAGACCTCCTCAGGAGCGGCCTCGCCAGGCAGGCTCACGAGGGACAGAGAGATCAAGGCAAGGCAAACCTCGTGAGGTCCCTTGTGGCATCAACCATGACGATCGAGGCCAGGCGGGCGCCAGCGCGCGCAGCGTCCTTGTTTCCTCTTTGGTGCTAAGGGGGCAAGCGCAGGCGCGGAGTACCGAGGCATCAAGCAAAGCTTTCCATATTGGTGCAACGAGACCTGGACGAGAAGGACGGCAAGACGGAGGTCACCATGGAGCCCAAGACGGCGTCATCACCAGAGCCTTTTGTAGGCGAAGACCACCTTTTGTCAGGATGGCCTGTACTAGTTGTCCCCTTTCGAATTGGCCGTTGTTGGATCCTTTCCCGCTCAATATTTGGGGAGAGGACCAGGGCCTATATAAGTAGAACTAGCCACCACAATGAGGGGCATCGGATCGACACCCTCACAAGTCGGCAGCTGATTTCGATCCCCACACACACAAGCTCACCAAACACAAGAACACCTCGACCTCAGGAGGTTGTTCTTCCTCTTGTATTGTTCATTATTAGCCCAAGAGGCAATCCACCACCACCACACTGGAGTAGGGTATTACACCACAACGGTGGCTCGAACCAGTATAAATCTTGTGTCTTCCTGTGTTGAGAGTTCGTCGTGTTCGTCTGCGAGATCTTAGAGAGCTAGGGCGTGGATCGGTAGGGAGAAAACCTTCACGTGCACCCTAGTGTTCGAACCTCAAGGGTCTGCCGGAACCCCAGATCTGACAGCGTCGCCGCCATGAACTTGGCAAGGGCCGGGTACCTGAGGATGGCGTTGTACGGGAGGCTGATGCGGGCGACATCGAAGTCGATGAGCTCGGTGCGGTAGTTGTAGCGCGTGCCAAAGGTGACAGGGAGGCGGATATGCCCCAGAGGAACAGTGGAGCCGTCGACCACCCCTGAGAAGGGCTTGGCGGGGAGGAGCCGGTCGTAAGGCACGTGAAGCTGGTCAAAACTTTCCACGGAGAGGACGTTGAGGCTGGCACCACCGTCGATGAGGGTCCTGGTAACTCCAACAATGCAGATGGTGGGCGTGCAAAGCATGGGCAGTGCACCGGAGCCGGTTGTGGTCTTGGGGTGATCCATGGAATCGAAGGTGATGTCGACCTCGTGCGCCCCCCGGCCTGGAGGAGCCCCCTGCCACGGTTGGGTGGCCCCACCTACCGGAAGAGTTGCTTGACGTGGCGGCTTAAGGTCGATGCCTTTGACCCGCCGAGAATGGCCACAACAGCATGGGGCGCCGGTGCGCGAAGCGCGCAACAAACGGATCACACAGATCCTCCCAAGAGGCCACCAAAGATTCTGGTAGATTGAGCAGCCAGGAGCGCGACACCCCCATGAGAGCCATAGGGAGCCAGTTCGCCATGACTTTGCCGTCACCGGCCGCCGCCTAGATGGCCTCCGCGTACACCCGGAGGAACTTCGTGGGTTCCGCCGCACCGATGTACCGTCGGGGCAACTCCGGCCTGAACATCGACGGCCACTGCACTAGTCGTAAGGCAGGGGATAAAGCTCGAAGTCCCGCGATGCCTCCGAACGCACCCGCAGCCCAACGGAGGGGGGCAGCGCTTGCCATGGGAACCACACAACACGGGTGGAGCACAGTTGATGAAGAGACTGACCTTCGACACGCCCCCTACCCGGCGCGCCAAATGTCAGATTCAAGGCTCCACTAACCCAAGAAAGGTTCGAACTCTGGGGCGTGTGCGAAGAACTCAACCTCTCCAGCCAACAGTTCATCGCCCCCACGGCTTAGCTCGATGAACAAGGAAGAAGATGGACAAGGCAGTTTACCGAGGTTCGGGCCACCTTGCGGTGTAAGACCCTACTCCTGCTTTGGGGAAGATTAGCCTCACGAGGGGCTGAGGATGACCTAGTACAAGGGAAGAACAACCTTGTGAGGTCTAGTCTTAGTGAGTGAATGAGCTAAGGGGATCGGATCTTCTGAGAGAAAGGGAGATGGACCCTTTGCTTCGGTGGTGGCTAGCCTATACTTATAGTGGCATTGGTCCTCTTCCTCCAAAACGTAGGCGGGAAGGCATCCTCAAAGTGGCCAATTTGGAAGGGGACAAGTAGTACATCTTATCCTAATGAAAGGTGGTCTTCTCCTGCAAAGCCTATGGTCGTGACTGTCGTGGGCTCAGCGATGACATCCAGCCTGGAGGTCTTGGTCTCGTTGCACGGGAATGGAAACCTTTCCCTGATTCCTCGAGACCCCGCGCCTGCGCTTGCCTCCTTAGAACCAAAGAGGAAACTGGCTCCTCTTTTGTCAGGACCCCAATTCCAGGTCACATCAATCTAGCCGGTAACACCTCATATAACATTGCGGCCTCACGCACGGTATCCCCACGGGGTCGCCTTACCATGGCCCGGGACCGTTTGCGCCTTTTGGCTCACGTATATGATAGTGTCGCTAGCATCCATATGACAGAGAACCCATGCCGACATGGCTAGTCGTGAACCCAAAGCGGCACAGACCTATGGAGACAGGCGTACATGAACCACATCGAGCATGTCGGTCATCAGCGAGTGAATTCGGGCTGTAGCACTGGGCTAACAGGACTCCGAGGAACCTGGGCTGTAGCAGGCTAGGCAGGACTCCAGAAGTCACCGCGTGACATTTCCCTGAAGGGACAGACATAGGAACGAAGTGAAACACATGCCGGCCAGTCAAGTGTCCTGAGCAGTAGTGCTGGGCTAGCAGGACTCCGGCGAACCGGGCTGTAGCGGACTACTATGGCTCAAGGAGCACTAGACTACATTTCCCCATAAGAGAGGCTGCCAAGGATAAACAACTAGATTGTCGGATTCCACACATACCAAGCATTTCAATCATACACACAATATGCTCGATATGTGCAAATACAACATGGCATCACAACAAAACTCTACAACTCAAGTACTTTATTTAAAGGCTCCAAAGAGCCATACATAACATGTTCATACAGGTAGGGGTCACATGACCCGACACTCAAGTCATACAAGCATACAAGCACATGTGGAAGCAAATAGTCTGAGTACAGACACTAGAAAGAAAGAAGGCTTCTCGAAGCCTGTCTATCTACATAGGGCCCTCCATGGCCAGGATCACCACCTGGGTGGCAAGTCACTCATCGACATCGAGATCTACATAAAACCCATCGGAGGGGGCGGTGTTGTTGTCTGAAAACAGTAATTAAGCAAACATGAGTACAAAGGTACTCAGCAAGTCTTACATGAGAACCTACTATACATGCTCATTCTCAAGAAGGTGGTGGAGTTATTGCAGCAAGCCAGCTTTGACTATTGGCTAAGCTATCCTATGGGACACCACTAGTCAAATAGTTTTCGCACACGAGTCCACTAATCACCAACACAATACTCCACCGGAGATCCTCCCTCGTCATCCTACGAGAGAGCCATCCTCGGTACTCACACTTATCTTGAGTCTTTTAGTAGTATCCATTAACTTGTCTATGAACTGTATAGGCAACCAAGTAGTCCTTTACCGCGGACGCGGCTATTCGAATAGATGATGTTAACCCCGCAGGGGTGTACTTCTTCATACACGCTCTCACCACTTACCGTCGTTTACACGACATGTACTCGGCAACCTTCAAGCGGAAGCCCAACGAGGGTGTCGGCCACGGCCTACCTAAACACTCAAGTCTCTAGTCCAGGTTTATCGCCTATCCAGGTTCCATCCGCAGGGAGTCCGGCCAAGGTTTCCACATACGGCCCCGAACGATGTGAACAGGGCTCCCGAGACACCAAACGGGTGACTCGGTACACCGTGCCATGGTGTATCTACCGCAACATAGCCCACCCCTAGGGTCAGCACTACGCACGGCCGCCAACACGTAACCTACAAACACCAGAAACTAATTGCAACTCCTGGACAGAGTACTAGGGTGATTAAGAAGCCGAGAGGGTCCATTGGTTTCGGGCCCAATGTATGGTAGTAACTGAATCTTAAGTCACACATACAGATTTCAGTTCTTATGGACGGCCTCAATGAAACAACCCACCATGTACTCCTACATGGCCTCTCATCGATACCTTTACCAAATCATGTTCAACACATTCCTCACATTACCGACATAATCATTTCACTCTAGCCCATCACCCAGATGAACCAGACCTGACACAACTATAAGCATAGCCGACATAGCAAGGTAGGAAACACATACATGGCTCAATCAACTCACCTACACATGCTAGTGGGTTTCATCTAGTTACTGTGGCAATGACAGGTCATGCAGAGGATAAGGGTTCAACAACCGTAGCACACAGCAGTTTGAAACGATGTTGTCTTAATGCAGTAAATGAGAGCAGAGGCGAGAACATGGGATTGTATCGATATGATCAATGGGGCTGCTTGCCTGATGGAGTGGTAGTAGGGTACCGCCCTTCAGTTGGATACTCGAAGATATCCTCGGAGGCATGACCTACCACAAAGGACACACAGAACATAATCAACACATGACAATATGCAACAATATGATGCATGCTATGACATGGAAAAATGATGTGTCCTGCCTAATACAATGTGAAACAAGTTGAAATGGGTCCATTTGAATCAAAGATTCAAATGAGGGTTAAAGTTCTTATGCATAATGAGTGTGTTAGCTTGTTTCACCTAAACAGCAAAGTTAAAGTGGTTTGTCATGCATGAAACCATTACAGATGGATAGATTGAATTTTTCTGATCATTTTTCATATATAATTTGTTTGATTTGGAGCTATGGTTGATTTTCTATGATTTTTAGAAGTTTAGGCTATTTTCTAGAATTTCCTATATAAAAATAAATCCAGAAAATGAATAATTGCGTCAGCACTGCGTCACTGTGACGTCAGCGAGTCAAAGGCGCCAGGGCCAGTCAAACCTGACTGGTGGGCCCCGTCTGTTAGTGTCTCAGCTAACTAACAGAATTAAGTTAGTACTAACTGTCAGTGGGGCCTGGGCCCACATGTCAGTGACCTAAACTAACTAAAATTAGTTAGAACTAATCCTAAACTAATTAACAGTCCGGCCCCACCTGTCATAGGCTCAGGGGGAAGTCAACCTGGCCCACCCAGTGAAGTCCACGGGTCAAACTCGCCGGCGTATAGCTGCCGGCGAGGCCAGACGCGGCGGAGGGGCTCGGTTGCGTCTCCGGCGACCAAATCGACCACAGAGAGCAGCTATGTGACGCGGGGAGCGAGCCGCATCGAGTGGTGGCAGTGGGTGGAGCTAGGGTGGCCGGAAACGTCGCCGACGACGACCTTGGCGGCTGCCGGAGTTCGGGCGAGGTCGAAACCAAGGCTGCGGGGCACGACGAGGCGCGTGGAAAGGTGCTACGGGCTGCTTGGGCTGCGACGAATGCGATGGCGTGCTCGGAATCGAGCCAGCGTGGCTGTGGCCACGACGGCGACGTGCAGAGGCGGCGACGCGTGCGGGCGAGCTCGGTGTGGTCGCTGTGGTGCACAAGAAGGCAAGCGGGGAGGATGGGGAGGTTCAGCAGCTCACGGCGGTGATGTAGGAGCAGACGACACGGTCGGGGACGAGCTGATGCGGCGGCGACGGCGATGGGGATCTACGGCGGTGCTCGGTGGAGTCGAGCTCGAAGAAGACGAAGCAGGGTGCGCGAGCGCTCGGGGCTCGGGCTGCTCGACGGAGAGGACGGTGGCGGAGCTCGTGGACACGGCGGGGCAGTGCGAGGACGACGGTGGACGTGAGAACTACGGTGGCGTGGCTGCGGCAACGTCGGCCATGGCTTCGGGGGAGCGAGGGAGAGAGCAGGGGGGAGGAATGAGGTGTCCAGGGGGTCGGGGCGGCGCCGCGGAGGCGTTTCGAGGCATCGCGCTGGCGCGGGCGATGGCGGGCAGGCAGAGAGGTGGCGTGGCGAGCTCCTATGCTCGCCTCGCTGGCTAGGCGAAGCAGCTGTGTGGAGCGGCTGCTGGGCCGGGCCAGCTAGGTGGGCCGACTGGTGGGCTTCAAGGTAAGTCTCTGGTCCTTTTTGTTTTCTCTTTTATTTATTTCCTGCTCTGTGTATTGAAATTGAATAAATACTATTTCATTTACAAAAACTCTGGAAATATTTAGAGGCACATTTGAGAATATTCTCAACTGCCTAAAAATGCTTCCAAGATTATTTGAGCACTTTAAAATATTTATAGCATTTAAAATGCCCAAATTCAAATACTTATGGCTTGTTCAAAGATCCAGAATGGCTCCATAAATTGCAAGACCATTTTTGGCAGAGGTTTTAGTCAAGACCAAAAATGGTGGGCTTTTATGAAGGGCATTTTGGGTTCATTGAAATTCCAATTGTTGGAAATTAGCATTTTCAGGGGGGGTTGGGGTTGATTAGGCCCCATTTCAAGTTTAAAAGAAATTTAAACATGATGCACATGTTCATCCAATCCTAATGCATGACTAAAAGCAGGGATGTGACATCTTTGCCCGCTGGCGCCCGCCTGGCCTTGGTCGTCATGGCTTCCGTCATCGCAACGTCAGGAGGTTGGGCACCTGCATAGAAATCTCCGCTCCTCAGGAGCAGCCTAGGGAGGCCGCTCCCTTGGGAGGTCTTGGCGGCAACCGCCTCGCGAGGCTTGGCCCCTCGCGAGGGTCCTGTCTTGTTGTTGTTGTAGATGGGTCGTACTAGGCCACCGATGGAGCCACGCCATGGGCCGCAGGCATGCAAGTCTGGGTACCCTGGTTCCTAGAACACCGATAGAATGTAGGACAATTTGTGCCATACTCAGCAGGGAATAGGGGAAATGATTCCTGGGGATATTACAGATTTTCTTCATCGCTTAATTCCATGGGCCAAATATCATCAGATGCTAGCAAATTCTCATTGATGGGCTTGAATGGAGCAAGGGGCCTTTTCAACTTCTGTCTAACATATGGCATCGGAGCACTTTTCTGACCTTCATTTTTCTTTGTTGGAACTCCTTCAACGACGGTGGATGGGGTGGCGGACGGAGGAGGCTGGGGTGGAGAGGGTGTTTCAGCACCCACGGAGTACGAGTGGGGAAATGGAGGGAGAGAGGAAGGGGGAACCATGTCTTTAGGGCGCGCTTGTCTCAAATGCGAGGAAATTTACAAACTTAGTCCCTGTTCAAACTTTCCTACATCACGGCAATATTAGTCGGTTGGGGATAGGACGGTAATCTCGCATACACCGAATATTTGCTGACAAGAGATTGTTTTGGCGCCCACCGTGCATGAATTGGGGAGGGAGTCGATTTCGGCTGAGGAGACACTATGTTTTGGCACCCACCGTGTATGAATCCGGGTGAGAGGTGGTTATGTCATGTTTGAGTGAAATTACAAACCTGCCCCTATCGAAACCTATAGAAATCGAGCCGGTAGGCTTTGCGTGTCAGGGATAGGCAGTAATTTCCATCTCATAGATTTTGGTTTCGGGCGGTTACTATGACTTTCCCCGCTTCGTTCAAATTTTTGCAGAGCAAGAGTGCACGTTTACCGTGCCAACTCAATTCGAATCTAGTTTGTATTCTATTTTTGTATGGGAAGGATCCATTTTTGATTGGAATAAAATTCTATATACATCATTTTTTATATATACTTTCAAAAGCAAAACACCCTTTATACATAAATATGGCTTACAAATGGCATGATCTCAGATTCGTAAGGCTGTATCCATCTTAATTTGTATTTTCAAATATTTGAAACCAATTTATGTTGAAATCCAATGTATGCATTCCTTGGTAACTGTCTCCAATTAATGTGTGTTTCATGCGGGTTTTTTTTACTTCTCAAACATGTATAATGTGTTTCACACATGCAACATATAGTGTAATCCTGTTTAGAGATTAATTACATATATAAACCATGCATTGTCTCTAATTAAAGAATCTATGGATCACTAATATTGATAAACTATATAACATTACACGTGTCCCCAAATTCAAATGAATATGCATGTTTGATACACTAATTTGCGTAATGATATTATCGATGTCATGATCTCTAGTTTAAATATTTGAATCCCCTTTAATCCAGATATTCGTCTCATATAGCTATCACTCATGCTTATATAGGAGTATCTCTCTAGACCTATACGCGTTCATCGTCTCTCCGGTATCTATCGTGCTACCTGTATGTCGACAATGATCTTTTATCTTCGTAACACACTGATGGTACTCTTGCCCTCGACCTTCATCACTCTATGTCTCTTTAAGTATATCTCGCTCCCTACTATGTCTCTCAAACTATGATTCTCCATGTGAAATATCTTTCTCTCACACAAACACAAAGTTCGTCTCCTGGGGTCTCATTTCTCTCTACTATTCCCCTGTGTGCCACTCGCACACCCCCTCTCACACAGAGATGTCTTTCTCTCCTTAGGTATGAGAAGCTACGACTCTTCCTCGTAAATATCTCTTTCCCACACACAAACACAAACTCTGTCTCCCGGGGGTTCATATCTCTCCACCATTCCCTTGTATGTCACTCACACACACTCTCTCTCCCTAGAGATATCTTGTGTTCCCTCATATGTCTCTCTAGAAATCACTCTCGTCGTGAAATATCTTTCTCTCTCGCAAACACAAAACTCCGTCTCTCGGGATCTCATTTCTCTCTGATATTTCTGTGTATGTGACTCACATGCACCCCCTCTCTATCTTTCTCACACCCACACGCATAAATTAACCTTCTGATCCACTCCACTCCTATCTCTAACACACACTAGCTAACATCTTTATCTTTCTATTTATTTGTTTCACCATCAACCTTATTTCTCGCCCTCACTCTTGCTTCCTATCACACACACTATATATCTTTCTCTCTACATGAAGTCATGGCCCCTCTTTTTATCTTTCTCTCACACACAGATAAGTTCACCCTCTGAACCACCCGGCAGTCATCTCCAACACTCAGACTAGACGATGTCCCTCTAGCTAGCATCTCTATCTCTGTATCTGTCACATCCCTAGTTCTAGTATGCTCTGAGCTAGCTTGTCATGTGTTGCATCATGTTTAAATTCTTTTGAAATTGAAATGGGGATTGTTGAAACCCCAACACCAAATGAATTCAACTAGGTTCAATAAAAATATTTTCAATGAACCCAAATGCCCTTTAGAAAAGTCCATGATTTTTGTTAAAGGTGAAAACCTCTGCCAAAAATGATGCACATATTTCTAGGCCATTCTGGATTTTTGAATTAAATCTTATTGTATTTGACTTTGGGCATTTAAATACTATAAATAATTTAAATGTTCAAATAATGTTGGAACTATTTTTGGGACACTGAAATGTTTCAGCAAGTGTCCAAGAATATTTTCAGGATTCATAGAAGTGATTTGGTGTTGCTAATAAATCAAAAACAAATTTGCAAATTAGAAAACAGAAATAAAAGAGAGAGAGACTCACCTCGCCACTTACCTGGCCCAGCTCATCCAGCAGGCCCAGCCCACCTGGCAGGCCAGCCACCTGGCTGGCCCACCGAGGGCAGGGGAGTCTTCTTCCTCCTGCCAGAAGGCAGAGGAGAAGCTAGCCACGGTGCCGCGGCGTGCCACGTCGGCAGCTGCCTGCCTGGTTGTCCCCTCGTCGTCCTGGATGTCTTCCGCGACGCCATGCAACCCCCCGACCCCTCTCACTCTCCCTGTGCTCCTCCCCCTCCTCTGTTTCTCTCTCCCGAGCACACCGAGCGTAGCCGTCGCCGCCATTCGCTACCGCCGTGTCCACCGCATCCCCCTCGCTCCTCCGACCGGCCCACGAGCTCCGCCGTCATCCGCTATGCCGTCCCCACCGATCCACGCGACTGGAAGGCCTCGGAGTGCCACCATCGATGTCATCTTCATCCTCGGGTCCCGACGATCGCCGCCGTGATTCCGCCGCCGCCCGGACCTCCCCGAGCTTGCTGAGCCGCCCTACCGACTCCATGTGAGCCCTTGATTCATTTCCCCCTAACTCCATGCCCGATTTTGAGCTCTAGCCGCCTCCTCCACCGGAGCCGAGATGCTCCGTCGCACAAGCTCGACGCCGGCGACACTCCGGTGACCATTTGGTCATGCGCCGGTGTGCAACGCGTTAGCAGCCTCACGTAGAGCAGCCCCCGAGCTTTAGTTCGCGCGTTTGCGCTCCGTAGCACCTAACCCGAGCGGGCCCGAGCTCCGGCCGCCGCTGCACTGCTCGCCGTCGGTGTATCCGGCCACCCCAGGCCCGGAGCCCATCGCCGTTCGATGCGCCGCTTCGCCAGCGTCCTGAAGAGCCAAACCGCGTGCCGAACTCAACACCGGCGAGTTTGACCCATTCGACCCAGGGTTTGACCTCCCTGGGGTCAATACATGTGGGCCCCTCCCCTGACTCGTTTAGTTTAGGACTAATTACCCAACTTCTGACACTGACAGTGGGCCCAGTGCCTGTTAATTTGATTAGTTAATCCTATTTAACCATGTTAGTTAATTGAGACACTGACCAGTGGGTCCCACTGGTCAGGTTTGACCTGGACTGGCGCCTGTTGACCTATTGACGTTGGCATGACCGAATGCTGATGCAGTATTACATTTTCTGGATTTATTAATAACCAGAAAATTCCAGAAAATAGCCAAAACTTCTAAAAATCATAGTAATTCAACCATAGCTCCAAATCAAATAATTTATATATGAAAAATGATTAGAAAAATCTAATCTATCTATCTATACTGGTTTCATGCATGTTTAAACAACTTAATCTTGCTGTTTAGATCAAAACATGATAATGCACTTTATAAGTTCTTAGTTTGAATTTGAATTTGATCCTTTGGTTCAAATCAACTTAAACCCTTCTATTCTTAGCTGCATTAGCTCAAATCTCAGCATGTTGACATGTCATGATCATGCATCATATTGTTGCATTGCATTGATTGTGTTTCCTTTTTATTGCCGGAAGTTGTCCCCTCTCGATAGACGTGGTTTCGATGATGAGTTCGATGACACCGATGAAGAGCTATACTATCTTCAGAAGTGCCAGGCAAGCAAAACCCCCTTGTTCATTCCGATGCAATCCCCCTCTCTTGCTCCTGCTCTCTTTTACTGCATTAGGACAACACCGTTTCAACTGTTACATGTTGCGGTAGTTGAACCCCTTTCCTCTGCATGACCTGTCGTTGCCACAGTAAATTGATGAAACCCACTAGCATGAGTAGGAGTTGTTTGAGCCCTGATGTGCCTACTCATTCATGTTTGCTTTTCATGCCTGCTAGTGCTTAGAGTTGTGTCAGGTCTGATTCATCGGGGATGAATTGGAAAGTTGTGAACATGTCCTAATGTGTGTGAGCTAAGTGTGTTGAACACAATTTGGTAATGGTATCGATGAGAGGCCATGTAGGAGTACATGGTGGGTTGTTTCATTGGAACTGTCCTTAAGCACCGAGATCTGTATGTGTGATTTATGAACTAGTTACTACCATGCATTGGGATCCTTAATTGACCCTCTCGGCTTCTTAACCACCCTAGTCCTCTGTCCAGGAGTTGCAACTAGTTTCTGGTGTTTGTAGGATATGTGTTGGCGGCCGTGCATAGCACTGACCCCAGGGGTGGGCTATGTTGCGGTAGATACACCGTGGCCGGGCATGCCAGGCGCCCGTTTGGTGTCTCGGAACCCCGTACACATCGTTCGGGGCCGTATGTGGAAACCTCGACCGGACTCCCTGCGGATGGAACCTGGATAGGCGATAAACTTGGACTAGAGACTTGAGTGTTTAGGTAGGCCGTGGCCGACACCCACGTTGGGCTTCTGCTTGAAGGTTGCCGAGTACAAGTCATGTAAACGACGGTAAGTGGTGAGAGCGTGTATGAAGAAGTACACCCCTGCAGGGTTAACATCATCTATTCGAATAGCCGCGTCCGCGGTAAAGGACTACTTGGTTGCCTATACAGTTCATAGACAAGTGAAAGTGGATACTCTAAAATCCGCAAGATAAGCGTGAGTGCTATGGATGGCGTTCTCGTAGGGAGATGGGAGCGGATCCATAGTGGTGTATTGATATGGTGAATATGTGGACTCGTGTGCGCCACCTCAAAAGAGTTACTTGCAGTCATAGTTTAGGTTAGACACTGAGTCAAAGCTAGCTTGCTGCAGTCAAACTCCACCACCCCCCTTTGTTGATACTGATGCATATGTAGTTAGTTCAGATGTAAGTCTTGCTGGGTACATTTGTACTCGCATTTGCTTAATTTATGTTTTTGCAGAGAGACTACAGTCTTGCTAGTAGTTCCGTGTGGACTTCGACGTTTAGCTTGATACCTCAGCTACGATCTTGTGCCCTCGGCAAGATCTAGTAGATAGTCAGGCTTCTCAGCCTTCTTCATTTGTAGATGTCTGTACTCAAACAAGTTAAGCTTCCGCATGTGCTTGTTGTTTGTATGCTCTGTATGTTGGGTCATGAGACCCATGTTTGTAATACTTGGCTCCTCGGAGCCTAATGAATAAATACTTGAGTCATAGAGTTATGTTGTGATGCCATGTTGTATTTACACATATCGAGCATATTGTGTGTATGATTGAAATGCTTGGTATGTGTGGGATCCGAGAATCTAGTTGTTTACCCCTGGCAGCCTCTCTTATGGGGAAATGTAGTCTAGTGCTTCCATGAGCCATAGTAGTCCGCTACAGCCTGGTTCATCGGAGTCCTGCTAGCCCAGCACTACTGCTTAGGGCACTTGACTGGCCGGCATGTGTTTCACTTCATTCATGTGTCTGTCCCTTCGGGGAAATGTCATGCGGTGACATCCGGAGTCCTTCCTAGCTGCTACAGCCCAGGTTCCCGGAGTCCTGTTAGCCCAGTGCTACAGCCCAGATTCACACGCTGCTGACCGACATGCTCGATGTGATTCATGTATGCCTATCCCCATAGGTTGGTGCCGCTTTGGGTTCACGACTAGCCATGTCGGCCCGGGTTCTCTGTCATATGGATGCTAGCGACACTATCATATACGTGAGCCAAAAGGTGCAAACGGTCCCGGGCCATGGTAAGGAAACACCCATGGGAATACCGTGCGTGAGGCCACAAAGTGATATGAGGTGTTACTGGCTAGATCGATGTGACTTGGAATCGGGGTCCTAACAGTATCTATCTGTAGTTTCTCCGTCAACATTTCTTTCTCGCACGCACTCTTGCTTCCTATCACGCGCACTATATATGTCCCTCCATACATGCATCTATAGCTAGGTTGATCTCTTTTGCACAATTGATGTGTCTCGCTCCCTCTGTTCGCCTTAGATGCATGCTCCAGCCCACGCCACTATCTCTTAAAGACAAAAACACATGCTCAATTATCGGGCCTTCTTCCCTGCACTCTCACATGCATGCATATTGTCATACCGATCCATCTCTCCCATGTCGTTGATCTTATGACTTATGTCTTCTTTATTTTATCTTGATCATGCGCACGCGCACACACACACATCCCACGTATACATGTATACCTCTCGCACATGCACGTTCAAGGTCTCCTATGTGTCCATACGTAGTTAATTACTGTCAGCCCTAACGCCACATCGAATCGTTCTCTTCTTGTGTGCACATAACTTCCGCCTGGATGGGTAAAACACACACTCACACTTAACAATCTCCTTTTAGCTATCCCCTCTCTCACTCTTCCCCCATATCCCCGAAACCAATAAGAACATCCCTTTGTTTAATTCCCTCCTACATGCACCATCGATATATAGTAGTCTTCCTCGGGGTCTCTCGAACAAACACGTTCTCTTGATGTCGACCCCTCTCATGCGCGCATGCCTTCCCTTCCCTCTCTACGGGCCTTTTCTCTCTCGCACCCCCCGTTGGTGGCCTCTGCCATACACATCACCTCTCTACGATGAAGCCACGCACACTTAAATTACATTCGCCACCGAGGACTCCCCATCACACACACGCACACCCGCACCCACCCGCCCACCCACCCACACACACACTAAGACTCCATCTCACACACACATGCTCTAGGTGGAGCATTTGTTCCTACCACCCTTCGTCCAACCTTACCCGTATGATAAACAATCACCTTAATTTACTTGTATAACATGGACAAATTCCACTGTACTTTAGTAGTTAGCAAACTTATCATCTCTACTCTTGTAAAAACCCGAGTTGGTGATGATGGTGTGCCTGCCATCTTGTAATATAGACCATCCGATCTATATCTGACGGATAGAAAGCAAACTATGACAATTTTACAAAAGATACCCGCACCTCTCTCCACATTTACAGATAAGGCCTTGCCTCGTTCATCCTTATCTCCCACAACCTCATTGCTGAGCAATTAAAAAAGGAAGTCTCTTGAACAATCTAGCATGGTGGTCGCTGCCGCCTGCCGGCGCCGTCCATCCCCATGCCTCCACCCAGTCAGACCACCAGTCTCCACCATGCTCCACTCCTCCTCACCTTATCTAGATACCATTTTTGCGATGAAATTCTCGAGATACCATTTTTCGATAAATTCTCGAGATATCATTAGTTTTTACACATGGGATTACTCTTGCATGGGTCAATCACAATAGGTTTTTTGTAAAAAAATGTATCGTGATGTCCCGTGCAATGCACGGGCATCTTGCTAGTAATTATATAACAAAAATCACGAGCAGGAAGTGACATTTTTTTTACACAACCACGTTAACATGGCCACGAAAATCACTAGCTAAAGTGTAATACCATTATACTTATATCCCGATGCAAAAGGTCGAGTACATGTCCGAAGAGTAGAGTCGCACACACGCACTCTATCTCTTAGAATATCTCTCTCTCTCTCACACACACACCAGTTACGTGACGCCCCCTTAAGCGGACACGTATGTTACAATTTGTGCACCCGTGGGTACACGTGATGGTGCGCATTTATTTAAGCCGGATGGCGAACCCAAACAGTAGCTGCATTCATTCTCCTCCCGCCGCCTCTTCTCCGGTCGCCGTCGCCCGGTAGCCATGGCCTGGCGAAAGCTAACGACATACGCCATACTCCCGCCGGAGCGGCGCTTTAATCTGGAAATTTTAGTGGTCATGCATGCATATTTTTGTGATATCACTCCTATATAAGGGTTGATTGGTCTCTTCCCGCGGACGTGCGCGGGCGGTGGAAGAGGAAGGAGAAGGGAAGCGGGCTGGGGAGTAATGTTTTTACCACAATTTCTTAGGAAACTGAGTGCAATAATTGAGTAGTTTTGCAAACTACCAGTACTACACCTGAAATGGTTCAAAACCAATACCACCACCACGCCCGTGTCTGACTGCCCTGGCTGACCGAACCCCCCCCCCCCTTGCCGGCATGCGCTTCCCGCGTGAAATGGCCATCGTCGCCCCGGAGCATCAGTTCCACATTAATGCCTGGCCAGAGCGGAGGCGACCTCTCAATGGTGCCGGCTTTGAAGCAGCGCGCTGGCCGCGAGAGCGCCGCTTCTCGGTGCATGCGACTGCTCCGCGTCGAGGCTGGCCATAGTTTGGATGAGTCTCCATCGTGGGGAGACACACTAACTATGATGATATGGACTCCCGTTGCCCACAGGTATGGATCGTTCCATCTATGAAGAACATGTGGGACTAGAACTATGAGACGGACATGTACCTAGGAGTGGACGTACGAACCTGAGTAATGTAGCGCAATAAGTGAAGTAGAAAGGCACAAATAGTATGAACATGCGTGGCATATAGGCATTTGTCTCTTACTACCACTAAATGTTGTACGCGCAATGCACGGTGATGTTATGGAGTACGTGCCTAAGTACTCTACTACTATATCAATTGGAGGCACATATTAGGTTTTATATTTGTTTACGTGTATGCCCCGAGACCTTCCAACTAGACATGTATTTCTCTCCGAGTCACACTTTGTATCGCTCATACCACTAGTACTACTACGTGTGGTTTTCGACCCAGAAGTGCAAGAAGTGGAGACGCTCTACCACGCCGTTCATGTCCCACTCTTTTCGCTGACGTGTGGGACATCTAGCACGTCCCGTGTTTGGCACTCCATCGTCGTAAGAGTTGAAACGCTAGCATTCATCAGAAATAAAAAATAAATATAAATCAGTAGTGATACTATACCACGCGGTTTCCTTGCTCCTCGATATCGGAAAGAATACTTTTGTTCATCGACATGTGGGACGTCGACCATCCTGGTCCACTTGCCATGCACGTAGGACTCCAAGGGAGAGTCACCCTGGTCGCTGTGCCGCAGTTGTCGTGGTATTCTCACGGGGGGCTTGCGAGTCGACAGATGCCACAAGGGCTTAGTGTGTGGGTAAGACTGCTGCTGATAGGACCGGGAGCGGGTATGCGAGTAGCACGCGGTGGTTTACCCAGCTTCGGAGCTCTCCGGAGAGATAATACTCCTACTGCTGCATGTCTGAGTGTATCTATCTGGGGTGTACATCGGGCAATACAAAGTGCTCCTGGAGCTGTATCTGGGATCAGTGCCAAGTGCATCTGATCTGATATATGCCTATGTGAGGCATGCTAGTGGCCGGCCATGCTCATGGTCATGAGCATATGAGTGCTCATGCGTGAGTGTGTGTGAGTCCATGTATGTATGAATGGATGGATGGATGGATGTGGGCATGAGCTAGCTAGCCATCTTGCTAGCTAGCATGCGTGCGTGGGAGTGAATGGCCAAGAGGCCATAGTGGCGCCCGTGGTCGTGAGCCTCCCCTGGTGCTCCTTATAAAGGGGAGCCCAGGGGACAAGGGATGGCCCATGTGACCAACTTCACTATTTGGGAGACAACGATGTGACATCTCACACCCGCTACAGTGTATCACTATTGCTCAGTAGTGTCCGGGTACAGCCGTCTTGTCCGTGGTATGGCCATCGTGTCAGGGTCTTGTCGGTGTCGGGTCGTGCTGCAGTCGGCAGCCGGCTGGTTGTCGCAGTCGGCAGTCGGCTGGTTGGCGCAGTCGGCAGCCGGCAGTCGGCCGGGCAGAGCAGTCGGACGGGAAGCCGGCAGGAGCGGCCGGACAGTCGGACTGAGGGGATTTGGTAGCCCCGATGTCGTGAAATATCGTCTTGCCGTCCTCGGGGTACCCGTGGTCGATTACTCCGACAGTAGCCCCCAAGCCTCCGGGCAACTTGGCAAAGTTGGGCGGACGTTTTTTGGCGAGTGTTCATGGAAATGATCATGAAAAAAGACAAAGTTAGTCCATGCGGATATATCAAATGTTTGCTTTTAGCATTGCATGTTTTATGCGGAGGGTGCCGACTCGGTTTCGTCTGAGCCCCCTTAACCTTTTTCGTGTTCCCTCCGCTTTTTGGCCTGTGCTCTTGCTTGCCGGACAGCCGCTCTGCGGTCTGTGGCTAAGAGTGGGCCGCGAAGTGGAGTGTACAGTACTCAGAGTCTAGGAGCCGATTCAACCGAGTAGATACTTGTAAAGGAAAACGGCTGGGTCGCCCGAACCGTTTTTCTTCCTGGACGTTTTTCGCATGGGTGGCCTCCAGCATTCATCCTTGCTAGCCGGACAGCCGCTCTGCGGTCTATGACTAAGAGTGAGCCTTTGGTACCATGCACGCTACTAAGCCGTCTGCGGGAACTAACGTCTCAGGCCAAGCGGCCAGCCCCGGGCCAACTCTGGCTGGCGCCGGGGCAAACAGTGATGCAACTGTAATAAAATGCGGAGATAGTCCCCGAGCATCGCTCGATGTTATCCGTACTCTCACGGTGCAAAAATATGCGGGTGAGGAGCTCACATTGATTTTTGTGTAGTCGCGGTCGTCGAAAACAGCCGGCGCGACTCGGCGCTCGCGGAGCGCGTCGACGCACCCGCTGGGTGTAGCCTTTGAGCCCCCGGGTGCTCGAAGGGGGGTTCCGGCCGGTCAGGCTCGACCGGCCAGGCGGCGAGGCGTCTTACAACGTCCTTTTTCTTCTTTTTTGCCGGCTGGGGGAGCCGGACAGAACTCTTCTCTTGTCTGCAATCTTCGCGGGGGCGCGCCAGCGCACCCGCTGGGTGTAGCCCCCGAGATTCGGGCCGACTGCTGAGCAGTCGGGCCAGATCTCCCGGCAACTACTTTGTCTTCTTCTTCGCGGGGGCGCGTTAGCGCACCCGCTGGGTGTAGCCCCCGAGATTCGGGCCGACTGCTGAGCAGTCAGGCCGGATCTCCCGGCGACTACTTTGTCTTCTTTTCTTTTTTTTCAGCACGCGGCCACTTGTTTCTCAGCCGGCTTGGGCAGCCGGCCCTTGACTTTTCTCTCATCCGGCCCCCCTTTTTTTTTCTGTTTCTCAAGCCACCCACCACTTCTCTCTGCTCCTTTCGCGTGGGGAGGGGCAGCGGCCGGCTGGCGTGGGGAAGCCGGCCAACGCGGGGCGGCGACCCGACGGGCGCGGGGGCCGACAAGGGCAGCAGAGCGGCCGGGCCAAGGGCGAAGGCGCCGGCGACCCGGCGGCCGGGTGCTACAGGAGGCGGGGGCCGGGTCGCGGGGAAGCCGGACCGGGGCGCGGCAAAAGCCGGCTTGCCGGGTGCGGCAGAAGGCGGAGGCCGGGTCGCGTCGGCGACCCGGCGGCCGGGTTACGGGGAAGCCGGCCACGGGCCAAGTCGGCGAGCGCAGCAGGCCAAAACCAGCAGGCGAACGGGCCGGGACGGGGAGCCGGCAGGCGGCTGGGTAGCGGGCGGAGCTGGCGGGGGGTGCCGGAGGAGTCGAACCGGCATGGTAGGCGGAGCCGGACGGAGGCGCGGGCCGGCCGAGGACGGGGCGGATCAGGCGCAGCCAGAGCCGGCTCGGTGCGAGGGGCCGGACGGAGGCACAGAGCCAGCCGAGGCCGGGGCGGAGCGGTCGCAGCTGGAGCCGGCATGGCCGGGACACCGAGGCAGCCGTGGCCGAGGCGGAAGCCGGCGCAGCCGGAGCCGACGTGGCCGGGACGCAGAGGTAGCCGAGGCCGAGGCGGAAGCCGGCCGCAGGCGGAGCAGGGACGAGGCACGGCTCGAAGGCAGTCGGCATAGGCCGCGAGCCGGCAGGCGGGGCGGAGGAAACCAGCGTGTGCGGCCGAGGGGCAGCCAGCACGGGGTGGATCCGGCCATGGAGCAGCCGGCGACGAGTGGGCCAGGCGCGCGCTGAGAGGGACGGTCGGGCCGGCACCGCAGCTCTGTTAGAGGCCGAGCAAGGGCCACACGCGGAGGAGGGAGGAGACGCAGCGGTGCGGGCGTCACGCTGGCCAGGCACGGGAGGAGCGAGGCAGGCGCGGCGGCGGTGGCTTCAGGCGGAACGCGCGTAGCAGAGCGAGAAGCGTGGAGATAGCAGCAGCAAACCAACGTCACTGTTTGGGTATGGTCAGTGTTGCATGGGTAGTGTATAGGCAATATCTCGCTAATGGTTTGACCATTGTTTTGACTTGCTCTAGCTAGTTTGTACGGACGAAATGTGGAGGAGTGAAAGCGCATTCCGGTCAGAGCAAGGCGCAGCGTGGAGAGGAGTAGACGCAAGCCGCGCATGGATGGTCACGGCCGACCGAAACGAGGCCCCGCGCGCGGCGCGCGCGCGGACGGCCGACGTTGCGATGGTGGTGACGAAGAGGCTGATGGCGAGGACACTCCACCCCTCGCGGCCGCTCCGGGGGCGGGTCGATGTCGAGCCCCCGAGCGCTACCGGAGAGACGGCGCGACGCCACAGCGGAGGCGATGAAGAAAAAAGGGTCCCGCCCGAACAGCGAAACCAGCAGCAGCGCGGTAGTATAGTACCGCCCCACGGTGGGCGCCAACTGTCGTGGTATTCTCACGGGGGGCTTGCAAGTCGACAGATGCCACAAGGGCTTAGTGTGTGGGTAAGACTGCTGCTGATAGGACCGGGAGCGTGTATGCGAGTAGCACGCGGTGGTTTACCCAGCTTCGGAGCTCTCGGAGAGATAATACTCCTACTGCTGCATGTCTGAGTGTATCTATCTGGGGTGTACATCGGGAAATACAAAGTGCTCCTGGAGCTGTATCTGGGATCAGTGCTAAGTGCATCTGATCTAGTATATGCCTATGTGAGGCATGCTAGTGGCCGGCCATGCTCATGGCCATGAGCATATGAGTGCTCATGCGTGAGTGTGTGTGAGTCCATGTATGTATGAATGGATGGATGGATGTGGGCGTGAGCTAGCTAGCCATCTTGCTAGCTAGCATGCGTGCGTGGGAGTGAATGGCCAAGAGGCCATAGTGGCGCCCGTGGCCGTGAGCCTCCCCTGGTGCTCCTTATAAAGGGGAGCCCAGGGGACAAGGGATGGCCCATGTGACCAACTTCACTATTTGGGAGACAACGATGTGACATCTCACACCCGCTACAGTGTATCACTATTGCTCAGCAGTGTCCGGGTACAGCCGTCTTGTCCGCGGTATGCCCATCGTGTCAGGGTCTTGTCGGTGTCGGGTCATCCTGCAGTCGGCAGCCGGCTGGTTGTCGTAGTTGGCAGCCGGATGGTTGTCGCAGTCAGCAGCCGGCTGGTTGGCGCAGTCGGCAGCCGGCGGTCGGCTGGGCAGAGCAGTCGGACAGGAAGCCGGCAGGAGCGGCCTGACAGTCGGACTGAGGGGCTTTGCTAGCCCCGATGTCTTGAAGTATCGTCTTGCCGTCCTCGGGGTACCCGTGGTCGATTACTCCGACAGCAGTAGTAATGACTAATGAGTCATCAAATCACAGGCCCAACCTTTCCCACTTGAAGTTGCTCGGACGAAGGAACCATCATGACTTTATTGAATTCCGCTTCTTGAAGAAAACTACTGTACTAGCAGTACTGCTAGCTACAATAGTTACTCCAGCAGAGGCTTCCTTTGCTTCATAGGATAGGAATTTTATAGGCATATGAAAATCACAGGAAGTGAGATGACATGCATCTCAATTCCTATAGAGAAAGAGATGCAATTTGATGCATAGGGTAGGAATTTTCCATTGAGTCTAGTCTAATGTACTAGTAATTTGCTCTAAAAACTAAAGTACTAACTAGTACTAGTATATGCTCGTAATTAATTAAACAAATGTACGGGTGACACAGACACACACACTAACTACTAGTACTTCTACTTCTCACATGCTGGCCAGACATCGTCGTTCTCCTTCCCGGCTTTGTCGGAGACGCCCCACCGTGCTTGGATCTCCGTCGACCTCTCCGCAGCAGCGCGTGCATCCTCTTCTTTCTTGCGGTGGTGGGCCTCTCTTTTTTAGTGCTTTCTGACTTTTCTGCTCCCTCTGTGCAACTTTGGCCGCCTCTTGCTCTACCGCCCATTCGTCCTTGGCAGCTTCAAATTCCACCCACGTAGGTGTGAGGTCGCGAGCGGCGATCAACTCGGCACGACGGGATGCCATCGCTTCCCTACCATTTTGTGTGTGGTTGTGGGCGGCGAGGAACTTGGCGCGATGCCATCGCTTCCTTACCGGTTATTGTGTGGCACGGTGGCATGAACGACGCTTGGTGAGAGCTCTAGGGTGGAGTGGCCGGACAACCGTATAGTGCATTAGTTTGTCAAGAGCTCAAGGACGAAAGTCGAAGGAAATTTGGATTCCCCTTCAATCCTAGTCATTTATTACCGAGTAAAATGCATTGGCGGTCATCGAACTTGTCTTGATAGCTCACTTTGATCATTTTATATGACATATGGTGATTATATGGTCACTGGCTCTGCGTATAGCTCCGTATTTTTCTGGTTGACCAGTCAAACAGTCCGCACGCGCCTCATCAGGTCATGTTCTTTATCTATTTATTTGTGCGGGCCTACCTATCATTGGAGAAAGAAATAAAAACCAAAATTATGCGTATGTGGGGAATCAAACCACAGACTCGTCGCTGCAACGCACACTCGTCAGCCAAATGAAAATGAAATACTTTGCGTTAAATGCACAAACCGATTTTTTTATATTATACGTGATGCACACATTAGCGCAAAGCGTCCATAGAGGCAAGTAGCATGTACGCGTGAAGACACTCACGCTCATGCTATCAAACCATGCTAATGCATGCACACCACCCTCTCAATCAAAGTCCTGCTCATGGTGCAACACAAATGGCGAGCCCGTCACCTGCGCGTCACGGCGGTGCCTGACGTTACTGTTTAGACGTTTACTGGAGGCCTCTGCGAACACCGAGCATGTATTCACCTGGCTCAACACCAATGGTCATACTCATGACTCGACGCCTTGCTCATGTATATCGTCCATCACAACGACAATCTATAAAACAACCTAGCTAGAGAGGGTACTATGGTACCTATATATGTATCGTGAGCGACCGATCATAGTGCCACTGCACACGAGTGTGTGTCTGATCAATCCTCCATTATTCTTAAGTCATGCATGGTTGTGTGGTGTCTAATGGTGGTCGTCTAAGGCTAGCTGGGGACAAGGGCGGTTGCATGGACGCCTAGTTGTCAATATGTGCCGCATACGCTTCAAAGGCTCGTCATCCATGAGTTCACATTTTACTACCACGCCAGCGTCTGACCCCTGTCCTAACGAAACCCCTTCCATCGCTAGCGTGTGCTTCTCGACTGAAAAAGTCACCGTCTCTCCAGAACGTCAATGCCGCATTCACGGGACTTAACTGCAGGTGCAGTTGGTGTGTCACTGACATGCGGGCCAGATGCCTGTTGGGCCCACATGTTAGTGATCCAAATGCACCTACAGTTAAGTCACTGAAGCAACGTCCGCATTCACACCCGACGCGACCTCTCACTGGCGTCGACATTGCAGCAGCGCACCGACCGAGAGAGCGCCACCCGCGCGGCATCCTGGTGCAAGTGACTGCTCCGCAATAACGACACCACGGCCATCCTTCCGTCCGCCGCCACATTAATGACATGCGGCTGCCGACGAACCTATACTCCGATGCCAGCCGTCCATCCGTCTGCCGCGGCTCATTGCCATTCGCCCGCTATATTAACTTGAGCCCCAGCTCCCAGTCAGAGCCAAAGACCCACACTTATTTTCCTCCGATCCCTTCCTTCTGTCGGCACCACTCCAACCATGGCCTCCTAGCACTCCAAAGCTCTCTTGGACGTACTGTCGCAGGAGTAGACGAAGGACATCGGCGGCTCCACTCTGGGCGCACTCCAAAGCTCTCTTGGATGGACTGTCGTAGGAGCAGACAAAGGAGATCGCCGCCCCCCGGTTGCCCTTCGCGGCCACGACCACGAAGCGGGCGCGCGTGCGCGGGTGCAGCCAGCAGCGAGTAAGAGTAGTACGCAGTAGGTCGCCGCCGCTCTGGTCCCAGGAAGGCCACCGCTCCTCCACTCAGTCGACGCCAAGCTTGGTGGGATAAACATCGGCGGCCAATTAGCCGCTTGACGGCGATGTGGAGGCGGAAATCTTCAGAACCTTGTGCTCCAGAGGAGGAGGTTATTGAGGCGTATGAGGAGGAGGCAAAGGCAATGGCCGGCTTTGTCGGGGTTCATGGCCATACATGGTGGTCGGGCGCCGGCGATCGTTTAGATTAGGTTTATAGTAGGTTTTAGTACAATTTGTGCGAAATATGTAATAAATTTTGTCCAGTTTATACGAAAAGTTTTCCTAATTTAATGAATTTCATCCAGTTAATTTGAAATTTGCTTTGTTTGCACGAATTTTGTCTGGTTAGTTCATATAGTTGTCGAAAGGTATGCGGGCAGCATTGGATGGCATCTTCTGGCATCAGTGTCCTCGCACAGATGTCGGTGTAAATTTGTGGGCCAGCGCTGGAGATGCCCTAAATATCATGCTATAATCGCTAACAGTGCGACATTATTTCAGGGAATAGTTACCCCTCGATCAAAATCAGATGCACCATGTTTCGTGCTCCTCCCACGTAAGAGTGTAGACTCTTGCTTACATAAAAATGGAGCAAGTGGACGACACTGTATCATGTCATATCACTCAAACTAGCTCGCCTAACACGCGGGAAAGCCCCGCCCTCATCATTTTGTTATGGATTTCTATCAATTGATCGGACGAAAATGTTACGGTTCGCAAGTTCAAAAGGAAAAGGCGGCACACTTATGACTCATACGCGTCGCGTTCGCGTCGCACCCCAGATAGTCCAGCTCGCACGCTGCTCACCAGAGGGGACAAGTGTTGTCTTGCATTTTCACTGACACGTGGGACTGCAATTGAATAAACTGTCGATAGCCGAAATCTAATCGCTCGGCGGGCGTTGGCTGAGAAGAGAGAGACGGGGGAGGGAGAAGAGATCGCCTGCCCGCCATACATGGACTCCAAGAAATATATGGTGATAATGTGTGGTGGGCCATGCGGGAGTCCGGAATGCTTCAAAGCCCGCTTCTGACTGCCCTGGACCACCAAAAAACCCCTCCCACCTCCCACGCGCGCTCCCCCCTCAGACGCCAGTTGCCCGCATTCATAGCAAGTAGTACTAGTAAAATACTAGGCTATAAGCCCGCTTATGTGGAGGAGAGAGAGGCATTGACAAAGTCAAGAAGTGGGCTCTGCAAGAGCCCGTCTCTACACGTGCTCCTAGGTATAAAAAACTAATTCCAAAAAAGAGGCATAAAAAACAATTGTCTAAAAAAGAAAGGTAAAAAACATTTGAGAGGAAATAGATAGAGAGAAAGTGAGAAAAAGTTGTAACCCTATAGCCAATCTTATAGTCAACACTATGGTAGTATTACATGAGGAAGGAGGGAGTGGTGCACATGCCAAGTTCACTAGGCTGCTGTGTTTCACACTCCTCTATCGTAACAGTGGAGACAATAGCTTTCATCAAAAATAAACAATGAATACTCGTTGCTCGTCCTCTATATTGAAAAGAATACTTTCACTCGCCGACATGTGGGACGTCGACCATCCTGGTCCACCTGCCATGCACAAAATTATCCTGGTCCACCCCGGTCGTAGCGCTGGCACAACCTTTCCCATTGTAAGTTGGTCAGACGAAGGAACCATCATGTCTTCGTTGAATTCCGCTTCTTCAGGAAAACTTACTGTACCCGCGATACTGCTACCACACGCGAAGACTGGACGGCACTGTACCATGTCATATCACTGAAACCCACTAGGCCAAACTAGCCTGCCTAGGATTTGTAGTCCCTCCGTTTCAAAGTTAGTAGTACAAAGTTGAGTCATCTATTTTGGAACGGAGGGAGTAAGTCTCCGTACTTCTATGATTTTGTGTTCTCAAAAAAATACGTATCTGTACTTTTCCTACGATTTTCCTACCCTATGAACCAAATGAGGCCTGAATGTATCCGTGTCAACTATTGACTGACGATTGCTAAGCCTACAATGTTAGGAGCTTGGGCTATTGGTCGATCAACGACGGATCAGACCTATAAGCGTACCATGAGCTCATCAGCCCCAACGTTTCTCTTCGGTGAGTGTTTTGCAAGTACTATAGCTCGCACAGTAGCTAGCCTAGTAACACCAAGAATCATGAAAAAAGCCCTGCTGATATGATAAAAAAAATTCAAACTTACATCTAAGCATGCCATATATTACATCAAAAGCTGGTGAGGATACATCTATTTCCATAACTCTGAGAGGGTTCGCATGATCCAATATCAGACAAAAGTAGCAAGTACCACCCACACAAGACAGTGCACTAGCCCTAAGATGGTTTGATAACACGCATCGTTCTGGTAATTAAACACAATGCAAACTACCCTAAAGGATTAGCGCAACCAACTATTTATTGTCATCGATCTCTTGGGCAATGACCACAGCATGGACAACGGCATGGGAATCGATCTCTGGGGCGATGTCCACAGGATGGACCGCGACATCGGAATCAATCTCTGGGGCGATGTCCACAGGATGGACAGCGGCATCGCAATCAATCTCCAGGGTGATGTCCACAGGACATACCGCGACATCAAAAATGATCTGTGGGGCATTTTCCATAGGACGGGCCGTGACATCGGAATCATCAAGGACGTCCACCGGCACCTGCACAACCCTAACAATTTAGCAAGCACATTGAAAATAATCAAAAACCACAACTATGGTAAGCCATTATTTTTTTACCTTGTGCAGCTCACTGGGGGATTCCATCCCTCCAAGTGCCATCTCCTCCTCCTCGATGGGGGTCATCACCTTGCCAGGGGAATACTTCTTCTCAACGGCGACTATCTCCTCAAACTCGGCCTTGAGCCTCGCATAGGTGGCCATTAGAGTTTCTGGGGTAGGCACGATGGGGCCCTTGCTGTTCTTCCAGCTTTCTTTGAGGAGTTCGTCCGACAACGTCGTCAACTCTTTTGTCAGTGCTTGTTTCTTGGAGTTCTTCGTCTCCAAGGGTTGGCCCGCCAACATGGTCAACTCGTTGGTCGGTGCTCACTTCCTGGAGATCGCTGTCTCAAGTGGGTTGTCCGCCGGCAACTCTTTGCCTGGTGCTCCAGGATCCATCAATGAACAAACAAACAAAAAGCAATCGAAATGAAACCACAATCGCAATGAAAATGGGAAAAGAATAGGCTATGATAATCGGTCGGTGCTTCGCAAAAAGAAGATTCTAGGAATTAAAATATAGTAGCATCACTGATTCACTCACCTTTCCTTTGCCGGTACAGAAGAATAATGGCAGAAGTGAGTAGCCTGGAGTGACGTTTTCTTCAAGAAAGGGCTTCAACGAGCGTTCCACTGAAATGATGGTTGCTTCGTCCAATCCAACTTCGAGGCCACTTTACCACTACTAGTAAACGTGTGGGTTTTGTGGTATGACGGGTCATGACGGCCACACCGGGGTGACCGGTGAGTCTCGACTGTAGCACCTCGCTGTGATTTGGTGGATGGCACGTGGGCTCGGATGCTTTGATGTCCCACATGTTGATAGAGCGGCTAGTCATATACTAAATATTGTGCACCGTGACCAAGGCGAAGAGGGAAACGAGAGAACTACATATTTATTTACGGTGTAGATTCACTCATTTTGCTCCATATGTACTCATTTGGGGTGTAGTCTAGTCACTTGTTGAAATATCTAGAAAGGGAAAAATGTACTCCTTTCCGGTTTACAGGCTATACTAGCAAGTACTACTGTCGGCGTTCTAGGAACGGGGGTCCCCAGAGTTGCCTGCCTGCGGCCCATGGCGTGGCGCTGCGAGCGGGCCCGTACGGCCCATCTTCACCAACAAGCATTCAAGACCCTCGCGAGAGGCCAAGCCTCGCGAGGCGGACGACACAAGACCTCCTCGGGAGCGGCCTCACCAGGCTGGCTCGCGAGGGGCGGAGAGATCAAGGCCAGGCAAACCTCGCGAGGTTCCAATGACGTGAGCCATGATGATCGAGACCAGGCGGGCGCCAGCGCGCATAGTTTCCTTGTTTCCTCTTTGGTGCTAAGGAGGCAAGCGCGGACGAAGAGTACCGAGGCATCTAGCAAAGGTTTCCATATTGGTGCAACGAGACCAAGACCAGCAGGATGGCAAGACAGAGGTCACCATGGAGCCCAAGGCGGCGTCACCACCAGAGCCTTTGGCAGGCGAAGATTGCTTTTGTGAGGATAACTTGTACTAGCTGTCCCCTTTCAAATTGGCCGTTGTTGGCTCCCTTCCCGCTCAATATTTGGGGAGAGGACCAGGGCCTCTATAAATAGGATTAGCCACTACACTAGGAGGCAACTAAAACCAAGAGAGAGAATGGGGCGAACAAATAGAGCCTCAGCCATCTCAACTTGGACTAGATCCGACCCATCCTTACACCCACCAAGCACAAGAACACCTCGCCTCAGGAGGCTGTTCTTCCCCTTGTACTGTTCATCCTCAGCCCGAGAGGCAATCCACCACACCACACTGGAGTAGGGTATTACACCACAATGGTGGCCTGAACCAGTATAAAAATCTCGTGTCCCATGTGTTGTGAGTTCAGCAAGCTTGCCCTTGAGGTCGTGGCAAGGTTGGGGGCGTGAGTAGGTAGGGGGAAATCTTCATGCACACCCCAACGTTCGAACCTTGAGGGTTTTGCCGGAACCCAAAATCCGATATTTGGCGCACCAGGTAGGGGTGCGCCGAAGCTTTCCTTTCGTCGCTCCGCGTCCTGTCGCTTTGTCACCTCCATGGCGGACGGTCGCCGAGCACACACGGAGCACCGGGCCGCTCTCGCCGCTTGTGTCGCTCAGACGGTCCCAGTAGGTGGGCCTCCCCGTCGTTCTCCTTCACCTGCCGCCAACACCGTCACCGGTCCGGCAGCAAACGAGCAGCAAGCCTCTTCGCTGCATCCCTCCGTGCGCCGTGACGGCCACACCGCCACCCTGTCGCTGACTCTGGCTGGCTCGTCATCTCACGCTCGCCGCGCTCCCACAGATGCGCAGGCCATGCTGCTCATGGCACACGAGATCCTGCGCTACCGTCCAGTCGACGACCTCTACGAGGACTTGCTGGACCGCGTCGCTGAGCTCGCCAACGCCGTGGGAGGCTCTCCTACGCCGTCCCTCTCGCTGCCTCGCCCGCCCCCAGCTGCGAGCGGCGTGGCTCACGGAGTGCCTCCGCCTCCTCCGCAACAAGATGGCACCCTTGCACCGAGGCGTGCGGCTCAGGGAGCACCTCAGCCTCCCCCGCGTCAAGACGGCGTCCTCGCTCCAAGATGCGCAGCCCAGCGGCGCGACCCACCGCGCCATGTGCCAGCGCACGAGGAAAGAAGCTGCCAAGAGATTCCCCGTCCACAAGGAAACGCTCTGTCACTCCCAGCTCTGCTACGCCAGGATTGCTTGCTGCGATAGGGCCATGCGCCGCGTGCTGCGGCGATGCTTGGGCACCACGACCAAGCTCTGCCTCCACGATGACCCGCGGTGGCCACGGCGGGTTGCCACGCTTTCACCCCCGAGCTGCGTAGCGTCGCCTGGCCAGGCAAGTTCAAGCCAGACCTACCTCCATGCTACGACGGCACTCCCGAACCCGTGGAGTTCCTGCAGCTCTATGAGCTGAGCATCGAGGTGGCCAACGGTGACGAGAAAGTCATGGCGAACTGGTTCCCCATGGCTCTCAAGGACGGTGCACGCTCCTGGCTCCTGAACCTTCCTCCAGGCTCCATCTCTTCCTGGAACGAGATGTGCGACCGTTTCATAGCCAACTTCTAGGGCACTCGCGACCGCCCTCCGGCCGCGGGTGACCTGCGCCGCATCAAGCAACAACCAGGGGAAACCGTCCAGAAGTACATCCAGCGCTTCAACAACGTTCGTCTCAAGATCCCCAAGGTGACGGATGAGGCCATCATCTCTGCGTTCTCCGATGGCGTCCATGACGTCAAGATGAAGGAGGAGCGCGCCATCCACGAGGAGTTGTGCACATCCCTGGAGTTGTTCAACCTGGCGACGAAGTGGGCAAGGGCTGAGGAAGGGTGCCTTTCCCTTCTTGATCTCCCAGCTGCCGACCTGGAAGAGAAGAAAGCCAAGGCCAAGGACGTGAAGCGCAAGGGAGTGGCCGTACTCGCGGCAGAGCTGGACACGAAGCGCGGCAAGGACCAACCTGAGTCATCCAAGGGCAGCCGATCGTTCCGTGCCTTCCACAACATGCACAGCCACAACACCAACGATTGTCAAGAGCTCAGAGCCAAGCACGACGGATGCTTCGGTCAACGCCCTGAGTGCAACGACCGAGGCTACAACCGAGGAGGAGGATGCTGGGTCGACTGGGGCCCACACCAGGAGTGGCGGGACCGGCCTCGTGAGGACCGCTGGCAGGATCAGCCTCGCGAAGGTGCCTGGAGGGATCAGCCTCGCGAGGACCATCCTCAAGGCAATGCTGGGCTTCCTCCACTGCCACCACCACCAAGAAGGAACGGCGACCACCACCAAGATGAGGGGTTTGGGGGCTTTCAAGAGTCGCGTACTATCGCCTCCATCTTGGGCGGAGCTCAAGCCCCGGCCTCACAGCGTATCTTCAAGCAGTTTGCTCGCGAGGTGAATGCAATCCTCCCCAAGCTCGAGGCTACACGCCCACTCAGGTGGTCCAAGTGCGCGGCCACCGCTGGCGCTCTCCCGATGCTCTGTCCACCCATCATCAGCAACGTGCAAGTCACCAAGACTCTCATCGACGGCGGCGCAGGGCTTAACGTCCTGTCCGTCGAGATGTTCGACAACCTTCAAGTGCCTTGCGATCAGCTTTAGCCTACCAAGCCTTTCTCATGAGTGACCGACGGCTCCACCACCCCGATAGGTCAAGTCCGCCTCCCACTCATCTTCGGACAGCGCGACAACTACCGCACCAAGCTCATCGACTTCAACATCGCCCACATCCTTCTGTCGTACAATGCCATCCTCTGGTATCCAGCCCTGGCTAAGTTCATGGCGGTGACACACCATGGCTACAATTTTCTCAAGATGCCAAGAAGCAGCGGAATCATCACAGTCCCCTGCGAAGAAAGAGATGCGGTGTGCTCCCTCGAGCGTGCCTTTCAAGCTGCAGCAATCGACGACCCCGACAGCAAGGGCGAGTACCCTCCTGAGGCCATCCCCAAGAAGAAGAAGCATCTACTCCATACTAGGCCTCAGGAGAACGGTGCTGCAAGTGGCACCACGTCAAGATCAGCGCCCGCACCTGGGGCGCCTCCCTCTCTCGCATAGGAAGGTGCTCCCAGCGCCCTCCTTGTGCAGGGCTCGGGGGCTCTCTTCTGGAGGGCCTCAGACCTTGCCAACATTACGAGGGAGGCGCTCGGGCACCATTCGGAGGCATGCTTCGTGGCACATTTCCCTTAGTAGGACACAGGGCGAGGAGTGCCCAGCGCTCAGGAGTTCATTACCAAGACCACAAAGGAGCTTCAGGAAGCAAGAGCGATTCACGGCGACCGCCGCCCACCTGGCGTTGCTCCCCACCCAGGCGAGGGTGGTGAGCTACGCGCCTGCATCGACATCCCAGGGCTCAACAGGGCTGCGTCTCAGGAGCTCTTCTGGCCTTCGCGCGTGGCACGCTGTGAGGGCCCACCACACAGCTACGTTTGCATGCCATTCGGCCTACCGAGCGTGGCTGCTGCCTTCCAGTGCAACCTGCGGAGCGTCATGGCGGGTCAGGAGGACAGGTGTCACGCAGTCCTGGCAGAGATGGGGACAGCCCTCAAGGAACTGCCTGGACCTCCAGAGCCTCCCGAAGCTCACAGCCCCGGTGGCTAGTGAGGAGCAACCCCTTCGCCATGTACCTTCAACTGCCTCAACACTCCTTTGGCAACCAAACCAGGTGACATTTTCCAAGTTTATTTAGTTGGGAGCTCCCTCAGGGCTGCATCATTCCCAGGCCGCGTGGGTCCGTCCCTGTGGCATGTATCCCTTCTTGTTTATGTCTTTAGCTTACCTTGCTGGGGGCGCCCCTCGGGCTAAATCATCCCCAAGTTGCTCGGGCCTAACCCAATGGCATGTTGCTTTTCATGCGTAATCTATCTATGGTTATCACTTGCTTGATTGTCACCCACCATGGGAGCCACGCGCTGATCGTCTTTCTTCAGGATCCTTTGCATGAGAAGGCTAGGCATGGCATCTGTGCTCGGGCCTGTCCCTGCAGCATCGATAAATCCAACGGCTGAGCTCTGTCTGGCGGGCTGGTCCCGTTCACGTCACCTCCTGGGGCCGTTGGTGCTTGGCCTTCTCACGCGATAACCCCAGGAGATTCGTCCAGCGCAGGTTGTCTAACCACCTCGCAAGACCACCACAGCGAACAAGCATCAAGACCAGGCGCAACCTGCCTTGAGCTAGGGCCTCGTGAGTCCCGCGCTGGCTCAGGAGTGCCCAGACACACCTCGTCTAGCCCTGCCGTGCAAGCCACGTGTCAGGGCGGGGCTGTACACGCCCCGGGGGCTCTCCGCAGTAGGGAGTCCCCTCCCGCGTACCAGCGGAAGCACCATGCTCCGTGCTAGCAGTCGACACTGCCGAGGAGCGGCTACGCCTGTGCAAGTGCGGAAGCACCATGGTCTGTCCTGGTGATAAATAACTGAGGGAGGCCTCACGGCCGTATCAACCTCCGGGAGCCTCCGGGGTCGGTGTCTGGCCTCATCACAACGCCTCCCCATGGGAGAGCCGCGCGAGGGGGCTGGGCACGGGGGCTGCACTCGGGTCAAGCCCAAGCGTATGCCACCCCGCCATGTCCCTCGAACTTGGTCGCCGCGCGCCCTCCCAAGCGGAGCTAAGGTATGAATGTCGTTTGAACGTCAAGGGGAACTCCTGAGCATCGCGCCTCAGGAGCCTAACTGATCACGTAGCCCCTCACTCCTTGGCCCGTCCTGGTGATCCGGCCGGACCAATGGCGGTTGAGGTATGCGCTGGGTCGGGCCCTGCCAACGTAGAACACTAGACCTACCATTGCATCTCCTTTCTATAAGATGTTTGCGCGTCAAGGGGGACTCCTGAGCATCGCGACTCAGGAGCCTAACTGATCACGTAGCCCCTCACTCCTTGGCCCGTCCTGGTGATCCGGCCGGACCAATGGCGGTTGAGGTATGCGCGGGGTCGGGCCCTGCCAACGTAGAACACTAGACCTACCATTGCATCTCCTTTCTATAAGATGTTTGCGCGTCAAGGGGGATTCCTGAGCATCGCGACTCAGGAGCCTAACTGACCACGTGGCCCCTCACTCCTTGGTCCGCCCTGGTGATCCGATCGGCCCCATGGCGACTGAGATATTTGCGAGGTCGGGCTCTACCGATGTAGAACGTAAAGCAAATGGGAAGGAAATCGCAAAATCTCAAAGAAAATATTACAAGACATATTGTTCTCCAAATATCAAACACAAGTTTAAACGCCTCCACAAGGCACGTTACATGCTGTAGGAGTTTCAACAGGAAAGGAGCCGCAAACCAGTCATCCCTGGATACAGCCGGCACCCGTAAGAGGCGCCCCCTCCTGGGTAGCGTCGCCTTCACCTGCACCACCGGTCGAAGGCGCGGGGGCGAAGGCGTCGAACTTCTTCATCAGGGCTTCCACCTGACCTTTCACGGCTGTGGCTACAGCTGCGCAGTGTTCATCAGCCACGGGCTCCAGCAGCTCATCAAGGCGGTCGGCAGGATCGCGAAGATGGAGGTGTTTGAAGACGCGCGTCAGTGTGGCTAAAGAAAGGATGCGAGCCTCTTCCTCTGTCATGGGTCCGATGCCACTCACGACTTCCTCAAGCGCCTCGACCAAGTAGGGAAGCAACTGCGCGGGGCCGTCCTCATCGGTGGCCAGCAGCTTCTCCAAGCCCTTCTGATAGAGTGTCTTTAGAGCCTTGCGAGACCTCTTTTCGAGAAGCGCGAAGGCCGCGCGTTCCTCGGCCAGAACCTTCGTCTTGGCGTCAAGTTCGGCTTTCTCTGCCTGCACCTTTTGCTCCAGCTCCTCTAGCCAGTCACGCCCAGTGGCCTGCGCCTGCGCCAGCTGCTCTAGCTCGGCGTCGCCACCCTTGACGGCGTCCTCCCGGGCCTTCATCCTCTCTTCCTTCGCCTTACGGCCACGGGCATCTTCAGCATGCTCTTTACGCAGGATCTTCAGCTCGGCCTCCAGCACCCGGCAGCGACCTTGGGCGGCCTCGGCGTCCTTCAGCGCGCCTCCCGAGCAATTGCTGCCTGAGCTGCGGCTTGCTTCTCCCCCTAAGAGGTCGCCGCGACCTGGCTCAGCGCCGCCCGAACGAACACGTCAGAATGAAGCCAACCAGAGACCAGCTCCAGGCACCTAGCCGCCAGGAGGGGTTTGGCGCTCTGGAGTTCTTCTTGCAGCCGGGCTATCTCAGAAAGGGCCCGCTCCAGGACGTCAGGAGAAGCAGAGGAACCTGGGGCCGGCAACACGACAGAAGGAGGAGGAAGAGGCGTCGTCATCACCATGGCCTGGGAGGCTGGAAGCTCCTGAGCCTCTTGGACCTCAGCACCCGAGCCGGACTTTGGCACCTCCCGAGTCAGCGGGGCCTCGGGGGCTGACTTCTCCCGAGGATGCTCCACCCAGCCTCGCGAGGATGATCGCGCTGGAGAAGCACGAGCACTGTCCCCACCTTTGCTCATGGAGAGGGGCGCAGCCGTAGGAGGCGACATGGGCTCAAGCAGCACCACCTCGCCCTCCCTTCTCCTCTTCGCCGCAGGCGTCGGCCTAGTTACACAACAAGGAAGAAGAGTCAGAAACAAGCATCCATAGCGAGAACAAGGCAGGATGAGAACACTCACTGATCCACCGTGGTGTAGTCCCTCCGCTTCGGGAGCTTGAAGCCGGAGACCTTCGCGACCCGAGGCACGGGCGTGCCAGCTCCGGAAGCAGAAGCAGGAGCAGCAACTGAGCCGGAAGAGGCTCTAGGCTACGCCAGAACAGAAGCAGCATCCCGGGAGATTAGCGCTGATCAGCCCCTTGTCAGGGTTACGGGCGGCTCTCCCTTCTCCTCACGGGCCTCGGCATCGTCGTCGTCAGGAAGGGTGCAGAGGATGTTAGCTTTGCTCAAGGGGAGGTCTCCCCCATCCCTTCAGGGGTCACCTCAGAGTCTTCCTCCTTGTCCTCTTCCTCCCCACGGGACTTACCAGAAGACAGCTCCACCGGCGTCGGCACTGTAGGGGCCCTGGTGGGCGCCGGCGGCACCAGCCCGCGCCCGTCAAAGGTCGGCCTGGCAGCCACGACCTGCGCCCCGTCCTTGCGGCAGAACAAGGGAGTGAAGACACTCGGCGGGTACTCCTGGTCGTCCTCGACTAGGAGGTGGAGAGCCGCAGCCAACTCACCGTCGGACAAGGCTTCCGGGCTCAGGCGAACCTTGTCCTCTTCGCCCCCAAGCTTCCACAAGGGGCGCGTACGTGGCTGAAGTGGGGCTACGCACAGCATCAAGAATTCCCTCAGGAGCATGGCCCCTGTCACCTTTGCCGCCTTCGCGTTGCCCGACTTCAGGTCGGCATTCATCTGCTCCAGCACCAACGTCGCCCGCTCATTAGTGAGCTTCGCGCAAGACCACCCCTTGTCAGACTAGGGCATCTCCGTTGGCAGCATCAAGCGTGGGTGGACGCACTTGGCGTCCATCATGGCCCACTTGCTCCTGAAGCCATCGGCCTTCTTCCTAGTCTTCGACATTGAGTTGGCCTTACCGGCCACGATGAAATTGGCTCACCCGGAGGTATGACCGTCATTGATGCGGAGGAAGAAGAAGTGGCGCAGCAGATCCACATACGGCATCACGTCGAGGTACGCCTCAAAGTAGTAGGCGAAGATCGACAAGAGAAGGATAGAGTTGGGATGAAGATGCAGCGCTTGCAGCCTGTAGTGGCCAAGGACCTCATAGAAGAAGTCAGAGAAGGGGGAACCAGCCCTACGACGATGCTGCTCGTGAAGAAGGGGAAGAAGGTGCTTCCCTTGGGCTCCGACATGTCGGAGCCGGCCCGGAGCTTAGTCCTCCCCCTCTCGTTGCATTCCCCCGCCTTCAGCAAGCACGTGGCGGCGAGGTTCTTCTCCGAGACGATGGGCGCATCGAGAGCTGGCTCGTACCAAGCCAGCGACGAGGCAGGCTGGACCCTCTGGGGTGCCATTGGTCGCTAATGCGGAAGGGGATGGGAGTAGATCTAGAGATTTTGGAAGCAGGGAGCAAGAAAGGGGATATGGAGCAAGGTGGAAGGAAGTAGTGAAGGCAAGCGCTATCTATGCCAGCCTTTTGACAGTCGGGTAGTTGCCGAGGCAACATGGGGAAGCGGAGACGCCCATGACCAATCAACTGCCACGCGTCGACCAAGGCCATGGCTATTGGGGGCCCGCGGCGCTCCGCACTTGCCCTCTGGCTTCGCCTCGAAGCCAAGCCCGAGCACGCCTTGGGCCCGGGGGCTACTGTCGGTGTTCTGGGAATGGGGGTCCCCAGACTTGCCTGCCTGCAGCCCACGGCATGGCTCTGCGAGCGGGCCCATAAGGCACATCTTCACCAACAAGCATTCAAGACCCTCGCGAGGGGCCAAGCCTCACGAGGCGGACGACACAAGACCTCCTCGGGAGCGGCCTCACCAAGCTGGCTCGCGAGGGGCGAACAGATCAAGGCCAGGCAAACCTCACGAGGTTCCAATAACATGAGCCATGACGATCGAGACCAAGCGGGCGCCAGCGCACACACTGTCCTTGTTTCCTCTTTGGCGCTAAGGAGGGAAGCGCAGACGTAGAGTATCGAGGCATCTAGAAAAGGTTTCCATATCGGTGCAACGAGACCAAGACCAGCAAGACGGCAAGACGGAGGTCACCATGGATCCCAAGGCGGCGTCACCACAAGAGCCTTTGGCAGGCGAAGACTGCTTTTGTCAAGATAACTTGTACTAGTTGTCCCCTTTCAAATTGGCCGTTGTTGGCTCCCTTCCCGCTCAATATTCGGGGAGAGGACCATGGCCTCTATAAATAGGATTAGCCACCACAGTAGGAGGCAACTGAAACCAAGAGAGAGAACGGGGCAAACAAATAGAGCCTTAGCCATCTCAACTTGGACTAGATCCAACCCATACATCCTCACACCCACCAAGCACAAGAACACCTCGCCTTTGGAGGCTGTTCTTCCCCTTGTACTGTTCATCCTCAGCCCGAGAGGCAATCCACCACACCACACTGGAGTAGGGTATTACACCACAATGGTGGCCCGAACTAGTATAAATCTTGTGTCCCTTGTGTTACAAGTTCGTCGAGCTTGCCCTTGAGATCGTGGCGAGGTTGGGGGCATGAGTAGGTAGGGGGAAATCTTTGTGCGCACCCCAGTGTTCGAACCTTGAGGGTTTTGCCGGAACCCGAAATTCGACAACTACAATAGTGCGATCACATAGCAATTTTGTCTCATGCAAGAGCCTGGCTATATGTGTACTCCAAGGCTACACACCATGCCCCACTCCTACACAAAGACTGCCACGTGAGCGTTCGTAACTGCCACGTTCGGGTGGTGTTTGGCTCTTCATCTCTTCGAGAAGATGAACAATGATGTTACTACTACTTCTACAGTATCGAATCCACTGTTGCATGTCCGTCCACCGCGTGCGGGAGGGATAGCTTGTTGTAGTATAAGCAAAAGCATGTCCTCGTCTACGAGCCACCGCGCGCATGGGTGAGGGAGAAGGCGTGTAGTAGTAAAATCAAGCCTCTCCTCGTTGTACGAGTTGACGCGACACATCATAGCACTAGCCCCACATGCTTGCCTCTAAACTTGGCTAAAAGACCCATAGTGTACAATATATTTGCCGCAACCTCTAGCATTTACCCCACCACAAATTTAAATATATATTCCTGTCTTAACCAGATGAGCGTGGAAACTACAATCACCAAGATGACAGGTAGGGCTAGAATATTATTTTAATCAAAAAATGCTCCAAGACGGCCTCATAGCATGGAGCCGACCCCAACGATTTTAAGCTTAGAGGCACGGTACGCGATACCCTAGACTACTCTACACATGAAACTGCCACACGAGCGTCCGGGCTGCGCTTGGCTCTTCGCCTCTTCAGAAAGTCAAAAAATGATACAATACTACTACAGTGGAGTACTACTATAGTATGCTTTTGGCCATCTGACACTGAATGAACTGCTGCATGTCCACCGCGTGCGGGAGGGAGAGCGTGTAGCGAAAGCTTCTCCTAGTCCTGCCAGCCAGCACGCTCATGGGTGAGGGAGGGACACAACTTCATTGACTTACTGCTCTTGCCTTTGCATGTATGACAGGTGGGCCCAATAGGTGGGTGGCCTACCTATCATACAGCCAAAGGCACGTGCAGTTAAGGCACCGGAGTTCAGTCCATGAGGGAGAGGGCGTTGTAATCAAACTTTTCGTTGTTGTACGAGTTGACGCGACATATCAAAATACTGCACTTGATATATTTCAATAATTTGCATTTACTGATGCATTAATTACAACACATGCATGCATGTCATGACTTTCCTTTTGATCATGTGTTGATTTAATGCACCTTGCCAAATTTTGAATATAAATTTAACTAACCAAATGTTCATGCATGTCACAAAAATTACATCATTGAAAACTATGTTCAAATACGAATCAAACGATATATTTTTTGTTAACATGCACTAACATTTTGTCAGTTAAATCTTTGGTCAAAATTTAGCACCAATTACAAAGGGGACCAATAATTATTGTACTCTCACATTTTGTTTTGAGGATACTCCCACATAGAAAATATAAATAATAATGCATGTTGGGGCAGCCCACGTTTTTGATAATTTTAGCCATGGGTTGTTCACAAATTTTACGAGGCGGTGGTTGTTCATTTAATGGAGGGTCTTGCACCAGAGTTGAACGATACAAAGTTCGACCTGGCACACCGTAACACCACTTGGAATAAGCGGGTAGCTATCTCAAAAAATAATCAACAACTTAAAAAACGGCGACCTGGCACATACACAATTTTAAACGATTGTTTTGATGGAGTGAAAAAGGAAAACTACCCCACTACATATATATATATAGGCCGGAGCCTCCGCGCTTGCTTGCTAGGGTTGCAATATTCACACACTCTTGTCCTCTCCAGATCTAAACAAGATAGTGGTGGTAACACTGTCTTTCTGTCCTCACCGCTGGTTACAGATCCGGACGTATCCCCCTCCACCGGTGAAGGGGAGGAGGGGCAGCGTTTAGGCTGTCATCAACAGCGAGGGAGGAGACCCACTGCCGGTCGCACCATTATCTCTGGCCGAGCGCCGGCGCGGGAGGTCCTCCGATCCCTTCGTCATTGCCCTAGTGTGGGCGGATCCGGCCACCCACTGCCCACCTATCCACATTCCGATGACCTTCAGGTATATCTTCCTTCGAAACCACCCTAGCTCTACTTCCCCAGCTCGCTATGTCGCTGCATGTGCATCATTTTCTACCTCTCGGCCCCTCTTGATCGGATGGTCCAACGTCACCTATTTTTCTACTTCTATTGTTAGAGGTAAAGCTACTTCATGGAGTTGAATCTTGTACTTGGTTCAAACAAGAAATAAAGGGGGGATTTAGTATGTACATCGGACTTCGTACAAGCAGGAAGGAAAGGGGGTGCAAGTAGTACAAACTAGTCATCCAACCGGTTTCTTGGTCGAAAAGGGAAATATAGGGGAAACGTTGTACACAGTGGTATGACCAGGACTAGATTTGCTATCCACACATATGAGTAGGTGGCTAGAGTGAACAAAAATGGGACCAACCAGATATGTTTCTTGGATGTTTGTTTCTTGGGGGAACAAACGCTGAATCACCACTTTATGCCCCGGTTTAGGTACATGGTGCTGGACTGCTGGTGCACCCACTGTCCCATGCCCTTATACCAAATATTTAGCTGTTCTTAATCTAATGCCCCTGGTAAAATGAAGCCATACCACTGTTGTAAGCCATGACAAGTTTAGCCAAATGTTTTTTTCCTGTAATTGTTTGAGACTCTGACTGTTTCCTCTATAGCTTTTTTGTGCAAACAGGGATGTCCATTTCACTTGGTTACTGTTGTGACCTTTTGGTGCACTGGACAAAAACACTTATTAAAAGAAGTGACTTTTGTGTTGTTTAATTAGAATGTTAGAATGGAATAGTTGGTTCATTTTGGTGGAACTCCACGAAGGGAGATCTGTGTTCCAATCCTCATCATCCATATTGGCACCATAACCTTCCTTTAGGTAAGAATGATATTTATTGCATGTGTTCATCTCTATTTTGCGATTGTCATGAGAAAATAATGCTATTGTTTACTAGTTGAAGGATCGAAAGTATGTCTAGAGGGGGTGATTAGACTACTTGACCAAATAAAAATCTAGCCTTTTCCCAATTTTAGTTCTTGGCAGATTTTAGCAACTTTGGACAAGTCAAGCAATCTTAATACAATTCAAGCAAGCATGCAAAGAGTATATGAGCAGCGGAAAGTAAAGCATGTAACTTGCAAGAATGTAAAGGGAAGGGTTTGGAGGAATCAAACGCAATTGGAGACACAGATGTTTTTGTCGTGGTTCTGATAGGAGGTGCTATCGTACATTCACGTTGATGGAGACTTCAACCCACGAAGGGTAACGGTTGCGCGAGTCCACGGAGGGCTCCACCCACGAAGGGTCCACAAAGAAGAAACCTTGTCTATCCCACCATGGCCATCGCCCACAAAGTACTTGCCTCACTAGCGGTAGATCTTCATGAAGTAGGCGATCTCCTTGCCCTTACAAACTCCTTGGTTCAACTCCACAATCTTGTCGGAGGCTCCCAAGTGACACCTAGCCAATCCAGGAGACACCACTCTCCAAGAAGTAACAAATGGTGTGTTGTTGATGAACTCCTTGCTCTTGTGCTTCAAATGATAGTCTCCCCAACACTCAACTCTCTCTCATAGGATTTGGATTTGGTGGAAAGAATATTTGAGTGGAAAGCAACTTGGGGAAGCCTAGAGATCAAGATTCATATGGTAGGAATGGGATATCTTGGTCTCAACACAAGTGTAGGTGGTTCTCTCTCAGAAAAAGTAAGTTGGAAGTGTAGGTTCATTCTGATGGCTTTCTCCATGAATGAAGAGGTGGTGGAGGGGTATATATAGCCTCCACACAAAATCTAACTGTTACACATAACTTCCCAAACTCGGTGGGACCGAATGGTTAAACTCGATCGGACCGATTCACCAAAGCTGGTGACCGTTAGGGTTTTCGGTGGGGCCGAGATGCAACTCGGTAGGACCGATATGATTAGGGTTAGGGCATAACGTAATCTCGGTGAGATTGATTACACAAACTCGGTGAGACCGATTTTGGTAATAAGCTAACCACAGAGTTGGTCAGGTAAACTCGGTGGGACCGATCGCTCATTTCGGTGAGATCAAAAGGTTACGAAGGGAAAATAGAGAGTTTACATTGCAATCTCGGTGGGACCGATCGCTCATCTCGGTGAGAACGAAATGTTACGAAGGGAAACAGAGAGATTACAACCCCATCTCGGTGAGACCGAGATCCCTATCGGTGAGACCGATTTGCCTAGGGTTTGTAGCAGTGTCTATGACATTTGAAACTCGGTGGCGCCGGATAGGAAGAATCGGTGGGGCCGAGTTTGACTTTTGGTTTAGGTCATATGTGGATGTGAGAAAGTATTTGAGGGTTTTGAAGCATATCACTAAGCATTTTGAGCAAGAACCTCATTAAGCAACACCTCATCCCTCCTTGATAGTATTGGCTTTTCCTATAGACTCAATGTGATCTTGGATCACTAAAATGGAAAATGTAGAGTCTTGAGCTTTGAGCTTGAGCCAATCCTTTGTCCTTAGCATTTTGAGGGGTACACTTTTCTCATCCATGCCATGCCAATCATTGAGCTTTCCTAAGATATTAATCTTGAAATAGCATTAGCTCAATGAGCTATATGTTGTTAGGAATTACCAAAACCACCTAGGGATAGTTGCACTTTCAATCTCCCCCTCTTTGGTAATTGATGACAACATATAGATCAAAGCTTCACAAATGATAATAAGAGTGAAAAAGATTGTCGCTTTGAGAAGTATGTGAAATCAAGAGCTCCCCCTAAATGTGTGCATAGTTTAAGATTTGCTTTGGAATGCAAATGCAAAGAGTTAGGATCATGGATTACTCTTCCATGTCACATACATCTTGGTGGAGCGCTCAAAATGATAATAATTAAAATGCATGCACTCATCACCAAGCAAAGTGAGTGATCATATGGAATATAAAAGGATAATGTCATCCAACAAGCATAAAGGTAGTATATGATCAAACACATGATCATCCAAGTTTCACACACAAGCATAAAGTATCTCAAACGAGCAGATAATAAAGTTTAACCACCAAGGAGAAATGCAAGAGAGAACAAAAGCAACACTCTCTCTCGAAGCCTATGATCTATACATTTTCTCCCCCTTTGGCAACAAGTTACCAAAAAGTTCATAAAAATGCATAGTGCTAAATCGTCAATCAGGCTTGGACTTCAGGTGGTGGTGTAGACAGAACTCCAAGGACGAAGGCGTCAGTCGATATAGATGGAGCTGGTGGAGTAGGTGCTGGAACTGGTGGCACTGAAGTTGTAGCTGGTGCAGATGAAGTTGCTCTGGTGTCTGTGACAGGCATAGCAGCAGACCTCTGACCTCTGGGCACTCTAGCGAAAGCATCAGTGGTAGACTTTCGCTTCTTCCCTGCACTTCATCCTGAAGTTGCTCAACGACTGACTGGATCTCAGTGACCTTCACATCTAAGTCATAGAACTTCTGCTCCACGATCCTCTCCAAGCTCTCCTGGTTTTGAGTCAGGGTAGCCAATCCCTTCTCTATCCTCAGAGTGGAGGCAATCAAGTAGCCAAGCTGATCTTGCTTGCTCTTCAGAAGATACTGAGATGCCTCATCCATGGTTGGCATCTTTGCAGCCTTTTCAGCCCTTGCCTTCTCCTTCTTGGCTTGTGCGTGCACAGAAGATGGTTCATTCTCATCCATCAACACAGTGTTGTCCTCAAAGTCTGGGTAGATGGGCATGTGTTCCTTGTCCAGGAGATATGTGCCAGTGCCCATCTTGGAGTTGATTAGCTCTTGGATCTATGGGGCATACCCACAACTCCTCTTCTGATCTGCAGCTGTCCTCTTTATGGTTTCCACAATTAGGCTCATGACTTTGAACTTTTGAGGCACATCAAATATGTGAAGCAAGTTAATTGCATGGCCTCTGGTCATCTTGTGATCACCTGACTTTGGCAAGAGAGTGTGCCTGAGGAGCCAGTTGATTGTTGGCAAGCCTTACAGAAGGTAATGTACTGATCCAAACTTGTGTGTCTCAACAGCAGCATCTGGGATCTCTTTGTACATGTGTGCCATGGTGTTGTGATCCTTATTCTTCTTGGCATAGACATCCAAGTCATCTTCACTCTATCCTCATGAGCATTGATCAATTTCGCCCATTCAACAACCGTTGACTGGTACCTAGTACCTTCAGACATCCAGAAAATTCTTGCATCTGGGTAGAAATGAGCTGTGGAGTAGAACTGCATGATGAGCTCATCATTCCACTTTGTGAGCTTCTGAGCCACAAACTCATCGACTCCACACGCCTTGAAGCTGTCATATACACCAGGGAAGTGATCCTCATTTTCCTCAATGAATGTCCAATCGACCCATCTCATGTCACACACTATGGGCTTCTTGTCAAGTAAGATAGTCTCATAGAAGTCCTGTTGTTCCTTTGTATGGAACCTGTAGTCCACAACAGTCCTTCTCCTGGTGGCATATGGATCAGACTCTCTCCATAGCCTTAGACCAAAATCCTTCCTGATTTTCATGTTCTCTGCAACTGGATGAGCATCATTGTGGTCTGGAATTTTGGGCTTCAACTTCCTTAACATGACATAATCATCTTCTTCTTCAGTAGTTTGTGGCACTGGGGCCTTGTTCTTCTCCTCACCAGGGATGTTCCTAGTGCTCCTCTTTGGTTTTGGCTTTGGAGCTGGAGCAGCAGTCGTAGGAGCAATCTTAGGCTTAGATGGAATAGCCCCTGCCCTTATAGCATCTCCCATAAGCTCTTGAGCTTTGGGTGCTGGTGCTGCATCCTCTTCCTCTTCATCTTCTTCAGAGTAATTCATTATTGAAGATCTCCCAAGCACTATGGCAGTGGTCTTCTTGACCCTTTCCTTTCTTTTCTTTTCTGCCACAACCTGCTCTTCGGGTGAAGATCCCAAAGTCTCTTGAGTGGATGTTTTGGCTTTTGACATGGGAGCTCTCTTGGCAGGAACCTTTTGCTTCATCCCTGGCTTAGTGGCAGCAGCTATGCCATATTCCTTTTTCAGGACTTTCCTCTTTGAGGTGGCCTCTTCCTCAGCAGCCACATAGTCCTCATCCTCAGAATCTGAGGTTTTCTTCTTTCTGGTCCTGGTGGCTGCCTTAGGCAAGTTGCTGGGGGTACTTCTGCTTCCTTCATCAAAGCTGCTAGAGGGACTAGTACCCTCACTCAAGTTCACTTGCTCCTCAGACTTGTTCTGACTGTCACTCTGTTCTGACATGATGCAAACACTGACAACAGACCCTATGAATGGATTATCGATGAGGTAGAGTAGATGAGCATCACAAAGTGCGGAGGTTTTTGCAAAAGAATGAATCAAAAACTTAGTTTTAGTTTTCCATAGAAAGCATTTCAGATCTACCGATTTGAAATCTTGGTGATATCGAAGCAGCTGTTGGAACCTAAACTAGTGAACTCGGTCAGACCGAGTCACAGTTCGGTGGCACCGAGACTGCTAGGGTTTCACAAAGACTCGAACTCGGTCACACCAGTTTGCAATTCTCAGTCAGACCAAGAATCACATGTGCAATGCCTGAGCCAAATCGATGGAACCGATTTCAGCAACTCGGTCGGTCCGAGATGGTTTCGGCGTAAACCTAACCCTAAATTTTCAATCCACAACTAAACTACGCAGTGTTTTCATTGGATAGAGTGATCTCAATCGTGGAAAGATACATGGCAAAACAATGTGCTGAGGAATCGGAGTGAGAACAGCACAAAGCTCAAGTCCATACCCTAGTTCGGCGATGGACTTGCTACAACGGCAACGACGGAGACGATCCCGTTGACGGCGGCGGAGACCAGTGACTAGAGGCGGCTGGCGACGAGGAGGACGATCCGGAGACCCAGGGAGGCAGAGCAGGCTGAGCGCGAGCGAAGAGGTTAGGAAAGTTTTCCAAATTTTGGCCCGTGGGTATATATAGCCTGACCCTGTCGGTGTGACCGAGTGGAACAACTCGGTGGCACCGAGATGCATAACTGCAAGCAGTTACTGCAACTCGGTGTGACCAAAAAGTTCAAATCGGTTGCACCGAGATTAAATACCTAGATCGACTTAGTGATCTCGGTATGACCGAAATGGATGAATCGGTCAGACCAAAACACACAAAGAAGTTTTGGAAGTTTAAGTCTATGACGAATCAGGGACTCCGAGTGCTCCTCACACAGAGTGTTCGAATCTGACTTGATCAAACTTTGTGATGCAGCATGAATAGAGTTTGTGACGAGAAGAGCATAGATAGCTAGAGAAGGTTCTTAGGCATTCTTGTCCATCCACTTGGCAAGAGAAGAAGAAACCAACCAATCAAAACAGCAAGTGGATGTCCTCTAATGAGTAAATTATGCAACCAACATGCTCACATAATAAAATGACAAATGAAATATGTGGCAAAGCATGCACAAACAATTCTAGCATCTATCAAGCAATTGGTGATGACTAGGTCATCTATATATGAGTATATTGACTTAGGAGTCAAATGAGAACATTTGATCATAGGTCATACTCATCGTTTAAGCACAAGTGGGGTTACCACTTTTACATAAAGCATTGTTGTGTTCACACTATTAGAGTTGCTTTAGCTCAATTCTTAGAGTAAAGCTCCCCCTAGATGTGAGATCCCCCCTAAGATGGATGAACTTACATTGGGTTTTGTTGATGATGACTTCATGTAGGTGTTGAAGATGTGGATGCTCTAAGTTGATGTAAATAATTCGGAGCTATCCTTTGGAGTGAGTTGCACTTTCAATACCTACACGGGTTAGTCCCACAAGGAACAAACAAGGCTATCCATAGACATAGAGTGATGCACATACAAGATGATGTCTATGAGAGCATTAGGTTACCTTGTCCCTTGTCTTACCAACAAGAGGGTTTGTGACTCCTTGAACTAGTGCAAGATGTGGAAGTTGATTGCACTTGTTCTTGCCAAAATGATAAGAGTGAAGTATGTTGGCGGAGTCACCCTCAAGAACTCTCTAGTTCTTCTTCGGGATCCACACCATCTTGACGGGAATCCTCGGAGTTTTAGTTGTACTAGATGAAGTGGAACTTGATGTAGTCTTGGGAACCCACTTGACCAAGGCCTTAGGAGCTTCTTCAAATGCATCAATTTCCTCTTGAAGCTTGTCCTTGCCTTTTTCCTTGTGGTCTTGTGGTGGAAGATCATCTTTAGCTTGTGTCCCTTTGAAAGAAGTAGGATCATACTTCTCTTGTTAAGGAACAAACTTCGTCTTGGGGTATTGATCTTCTTCCCACTCAACTCCATTGGCATTGAACTTTCGTTCAAAACCGATACCTTGATTCTTCCGGTGCCTTCCTTGCTTGCGTACAATTTCCTCGAATTGCTTACTCTCGGCAAGGCTCTTGTAAAGACCTTTCTCTATGATTCCCTTCAATAAGCTATTTTCTTGCTCAAGTGTAAATTGGCTAAGAGAATCATTAGTGGAATCAAGAGAACTACTAGAAGCAACAATATTGGATTTAGCATGATTATTGTTACTACTATAGGAAGAATCCTTCTTGTTCTTGTTACTAGACTTGACTTGAGGCATGTAAGTGGATAAGAGTAAATGCTTGGCAATGTAAGAAGAACTTTTCTTGCGAAGATCATCATTGATTGCTTTTAAGAACTCATGCTCTTGCTCAAGGTTGAGCTTTTCAAAACGTAATTTCTCATGAGTCCTTAAAAGTTCTTGATGATCTCCTAAGATAGTTTCATGAGCTAACTTAAGAGTGTTTAGTTCTTTAGTTAGAAACTCAATCTTCTCCTTAGCATTGTCATTCGTTTTATCTTGATGAGCATGATTAATTGATGTTTCATCATAGTATTCATCACTAGAGTTGTCAACAAGTAAATCATCATCACCTAACAAGTCATATTCATCACTTTTGAAATCAACATACTCGGGGTGTGATACCTTTGGGCCTTTAGCCATGAAGCATCTTCCAAGTCCTTCATTTGGTGAATCAAATATGTCGTAGGAGTTGGTTGACACAAGTGCTAGACCGGCAACACCTTCATCTAGAGTATATTCGGAGTCGGAGTGATAGCTTCTCTCGGAGTGATTGTCGGAGTCGGAGCCTCACCAACATGAGCTTGATGTCTTTGTTTTGTGTAGCTCCTTGATGACTTGTCCTTCCTTTCCGAATCCTTGCTTCTCCGAGAGGGTCTTCGTTCATAACGATCATCCCTACTCCTTCTCTCCCTCGATGGTGATTCTTCTCTTCTACTTCTTCTTTTGGGAGAATCTTCTCTTCTCTTGTAGGGTGTCGTACACTCATTGGAATAGTGTTCGGGTCTTTCACAATTGTAGCAATTTTGCTCTCGACTAGATCTTTTGTCATTGTAGGACCTTGACTTGGAACTTCTCTGTTTGCTTCTACTCTTGTAGAACTTGTTGAAGTTCTTCACCATTAGGATCAATTCTTCATTGAAGGTTTGTTTCTCACTTGATGATGTGGGAGCTTCACATGAGGCTTTGTAAGCACCACTTGACTTGTTACGGAGCTCCTCCTTATCCTTGAGTGACATCTCATGAGCAACAATTCTTCCAATGACTTCCGTTGGCTTGAGATCTTTGTAATTTTGCATCATTTGGATCAATGTGCATACGGTATCATATTTTCCATCCAAGGCTCTTAGGATCTTCTTGATGATGAATTTGTTGGTCATCTCTTCACTTCCTAAGCCGGCAATCTCATTTGTGATAAGAGCAAGCCTAGAGTACATTTCAGCGACACCTTCACCATCCATCATTTTGAACTTGCCAAGTTGACTTTGAAGCACATCCAACTTGGATTCCTTGACGGAGTCGGTACCTTCGTGCATATCAATCAAAGTATCCCAAATTTCCTTTGCATTCTCAAGACGGCTGATTTTGTTGAATTCTTCGGGGCACAATCCGTTGAAGAGGATATCACAAGCTTGAGCATTGTATTGTAGCATCTTCAACTCTTCCGCGGTAGCTTCACGGTTCGGTTTTCTCCCATCAAAGAATTCACCTTGCAAGCCAATACACACAATAGCCCAAACGGCGGGGTTATGTCCAAGAATATGCATTTTCATCTTATGCTTCCAACTAGCAAAATTAGTGCCATCAAAGTAAGGACCTCTACGGTGGTAATTTCCCTCGCTAGACGCCATACTCTCAAAGATTGTGAAACCAAGGCTATGACCACCAAAAGCTATGGAAATCAAAGCAAATGGAGAACAAAGCTCTGATACCACTTGTAGGATCGAAAGTATGTCTAGAGGAGGGTGATTAGACTACTTGACCAAATAAAAATCTAGCCTTTTCCCAATTTTAGTTCTTGGCAGATTTTAGCAACTTTGGACAAGTCAAGCAATCTTAATACAATTCAAGCAAGCATGCAAAGAGTATATGAGCAGAGGAAAGTAAAGCATGCAACTTGCAAGAATGTAAAGGGAAGGGTTTGGAGGAATCAAACGCAACTGGAGACACGGATGTTTTTGTCGTGGTTCTGATTAGTGTCCTATCGTACATCCACGTTGATGGAGACTTCAACCCACGAAGGGTAATGGTTGCACGAGTCCACGGAGGGCTCCACCCACGAAGGGTCCACGAAGAAGCAACCTTGTCTATCCCACCATGGCCATCGCCCACGAAGGACTTGCATCACTAGCGGTAGATCTTCACGAAGTAGGCGATCTCCTTGCACTTACAAACTCCTTGGTTCAACTCCACAATCTTGTCGGAGGCTCCCAAGTGACACCTAGCCAATCCAGGAGACACCACTCTCCAAGAAGTAACAAATGGTGTGTTGATGATGAACTCCTTGCTCTTGTGCTTCAAATGATAGTCTCCCCAACACTCAACTCTCTCTCATAGGATTTGGATTTGGTGGAAAGAATATTTGAGTGGAAAGCAACTTGGGGAAGCCTAGAGATCAAGATTCATATGGTAGGAATGGGATATCTTGGTCTCAACACAAGTGTAGGTGGTTCTCTCTCAGAAAAAGTAAGTTGGAAGTGTAGGTTCATTCTGATGGCTTTCTCCATGAATGAAGAGGTGGTGGAGGGGTATATATAGCCTCCACACAAAATCTAACGGTTACACATAACTTCCCAAACTCGGTGGGACCGAATGGTTAAACTCGATCGGACCGATTCACCAAAGCTGGTGACCATTAGGGTTTTCGGTGGGGCCGAGATGCAACTCGGTAGGACCGATATGATTAGGATTAGGGCATAACGTAATCTCAGTGAGACCGATTACACAAACTCGGTGATACCGATTTTGGTAATAATCTAACCAGAGAGTTGGTCAGGTAAACTCGGTGGGACCGATCGCTCATTTCGATGAGACCGAAACGTTATGAAGGGAAAACAGAGAGTTTACATTGCAATCTCGGTGGGAACGATCGCTCATCTTGGTGAGACCGAAATGTTAGGAAGGGAAACAGAGAGATTACAACCCCATATCGGTGAGACCGATTTGCCTAGGGTTTGTGGCAGTGGCTATGACATTTGAAACTCGGTGGCGTCGGATAGGAAGAATCGGTGGGGCCGAGTTTGACTTTTAGTTTAGGTCATATGTGGATGTGAGAAAGTAGTTGTGGGTTTTGGAGCATATCACTAAGCATTTTGAGCAAGAACCTCATTAAGCAACACCTCATCCCTCCTTGATAGTATTGGCTTTTCCTATAGACACAATGTGATCTTGTATCACTAAAATGGAAAATGTAGAGTCTTGAGCTTTGAGCTTGAGCCAATCCTTTGTCCTTAGCATTTTGAGGGGTCCACTTTTCTCATCCATGCCATGCCAATCATTGAGCTTTCCTGAGATATTAATCTTGAAATAGCATTAGCTCAATGAGCTATATGTTGTTAGGAATTACCAAAACCACCTAGGGATAGTTGCACTTTCATTAGTACACTTCTACTCCCTCACTGACAAAACCAATTCTGAAATAGAAGGCCAATCATGTACTTGGTTTCACCAACTGTTGAGGAGAAAGAGAAACAAAGCATGAAGAGGAAGAAGAAGAAGAAGAAGAATAAAGAGGAAATGGAGATCGCATGATGGTACCGTCCTATGTTATCCTGACATCTTGATAGTGGTATTGTATTGTTGTGTTGCTGCTAGTCCTAATTTACTTGGAAGACTAGCAAGATGCTCGTGCGTTGCATGTAACATCAAGATGCATTTGTATGAGTAGTTTATCTTGTGAGAGAAAGGGATGAACGAGGGAAGACCTTATTTGCAAATGTGGAGAGGGTTGTGGGTACCTTTTTACAAAATTGCCATAGTTTCCTTCCTATACGTCAGATATAAATCGGACGGCTTATATTGCAGGATGGCAGGCACACCATCATGACCAACTCTGTTTTTTATAAGAGTATAGTAGATAAGAGTAGAGTAGAGATAGATAGAGAAATGCATCAGAGTAGTACTTGGGCTGACGACACATCATACTAATTAATTGGATTCTAGATGCATCTGTGACCCAGCTCTACATGATCATCAGTGCCAAGGTGATCTTGCTGAAGCCCAAGGCCTCAGTCGACGCCATTCAAGGGCTCCGGCAATGTCTACCTTACATGTGAGACAATCCTCGATGGAGCCCTTCCACTTCTGTTATCTCTCCTGCAAGGTCACTTAATTAATTAGGAGTACTTAAGTACCACTAATTTATTGCTACCTATTTTTCCTGTCAGAGTTAAACAAATCTTTAGTAACACCCTATGTTGAATCATGTACGTGTGTGTGTGTGTGTCTGTCTATGGAGGTGAATCATATGGTGGAGCAGGGAGGGAATCTTGGTAGTGTCATGACATAATAGTGTTGTTGTTTTGCATGTCAATTTATTGCCATTGGTTCAATGAGGCAATGTTTTGCGTATTGTCCATCATGAATTTGATGCTACTGTTAGAGTAATATGCTAATGTATTTCTATCCTTTCTCACTAAGATAATGAAGATTTCACCTTGTTCCTACTTGTGCAAACAGGGATCATGTTGTGACAATCATACATTTTAGTGGAACTACACAAGACAATACAATGAACTGTATCCCAGCCAATGCTTTAACTCTGCTGGAAGTTCTTGATAATCTTTCGATATAATCTCAGCACTGGTAAACAAGAGTGATTTCAACCACACATTTGAAGTGCACAAAAATATATACTATTGAGTGATTCCAGTGAGTGCTTTATCATCTCTTCTTGGACTACATGAATAAGCTTTTTTGCTCAGCTTGGTACCGGCCTAAGGCCTTCATCCATATTAGTTTGTTGTCATCTCTATTTATATCGTGCTACTGTCATGAGAAACTCCTTTATCTTTGCATGTTAAAGTTTTGCAACCTATGATACATGGCAATGCTTTGAGTGTTGAGCTAATTAGCACTAATTAAATAAACTAATACCTCTCTTTAAGAAAGACTAATATGTTGCTAACTTTACCCATTAAGATAATGAGGGTGCTTCTATTTGTTAGTGTATGTTTCATCAACAAGTCCCACTTTATAGTAATCTCACTCTCTCAATATATGTGCCAACAGCGATGCTCGATTTTGGTGGAACTGCACAAAAACTTTGGGTGCTTCATTGCCTCGACTACTTCCTTCCTTTCTTGTCAGTCGTTTATCTCGGCTTACTTCCCTCCTTTGTCGTCAGTCGCTTCGCTTATCTCGGCTTCCAGTCAAAGGAAATAGTAATTGATATGCTACCTCACATAGGTTGGTACTGGTATTTATCCTGATTATTATGCTTGTCATATGTATTGGTAATTTGGTATTATGCTACTGTTTGTCGATTTCATAAAGGAGTAACTTGGAGCCTGAACTCGCAGGAAAATCATTACATTTGGCGATTTCAGTAGAACTGCACAAAAAGATCAGATGGACAGATACTTATGCTACTGCTATGTACTCCAAAGTTCACTCAGACAAGCATCGATGTTGACAAGAAGTGTCTATATTCATTCGCGTATCAACTGGCGTCAACTAGTTGTCAAATTCCAAGTATTAGGAGAGTGAACGCCAAAAATATTGCTTGGCGCATAGCCCAGAAAAACGTAGTCCAGTCTTTGGTCCCAACTTGTGCCTTTTGGTTATCGACACATATGGTAGCGAACTATATGGCATGGAGTCTAAAGATTCCAGACAAGTTGGTTGACACGTATATTCATCTGGCACTTAATTAGTCTGCATGCCAGGGATGGTCCATTTCAGTTGAACTGCACAAAAAATTTGGGTGGTTCATTTTCTCAACCGCCTCCTTTCTTGTCTGCAATGTAGAATTTTGGCGAGGTACAGGACCAAGATGAGACAGTGAACTACTTGGATGAAAGTAGTGGCCAAGTTTTCCAAACCTCCCTCGGCATGAGGCCACTATTTGAGGATAAACCTACAAGCAAATTCAGATTGTCTATGCTGCCTCTTATGTACTCAAAAGTTTACTCGTACAAGCATTAATTTTAGTAAGAAGTACGTCTGACTGAACACCATTTACCAGTTTGTACCCTAGGTAATTAAAGTTCATCCATGGATGATATTGGTTGTGATCTCAATCATTTGGATGCATAAACATACTAAACATGTGTATATCTGAATCTTTTTGTGAATTATCTATGAATATTGTCATGTGATCTATCAATCATTTGGATGCATAGACATGCTGAACTTGTGTATATATGAATCTTTTGAGTTGTTGATTGTGAATGTTGGCTATGAATATGAACATGTCCTGTGAACCTGAGTTTGATACGAATGTTTACCTTTTCTGTTATACTTGTGTGTGAACTTGTTAGTATGTCTACTTTGGGATTTGTGACGTGTGGGTGTCAACGGCACACCTTCTTCTCGAGAAGAATTGCACCTTCTTTGTTAGGGTAGCAACGGTGCATCAGCTCTTTTTAATCTTTTTTCTCTGTCTTCCCCCCTCCCCCGCTCAACCCCTGGCGTAATGTTTTCGGCCTCAAAACAAACATAGTACTGTGTTGTTTTGGGGGCTTGATGAAAAATCGAGTGCTAGTTTATGTAGGTTGGCCTGCCCAGCAAATGGGCTGCTGGTCCACCACGAACTGGGAGGCTAAAAATACAAGCTGTATGGTGCAGAGGCAAGTAAAAAAACGCCATATAGAGCCATCCACTGAAGAAAAAATATCGCGTCTGATGTGCTTCTTCCGTCGGGCCGCTAGCCCCCTCTTTAATCCAGTTCGCTCCATTCCCCAATCGGCGGCATGGGATAGAAGTTTATTTCCCCCTCGCACCTGCCGAGGGATTGAAGAAGCGCGACATTGAATCCAACACCCGTGATGGCTACTTGTCCAAGTGATTTTCAGATAAGAAACAACATGTTTCAAAGGCAGAGCATTTAAATCAACATGCATTTTTCAAACATGGATAACAGAATGTTGGAAATTTTATTCATGGTAAAAAAGTGGAACTAACAATAAGTTAACATCATGATGATCAACATTCATGTATAGCACATCTTAATATGATGCAAAGTCAAAAAGATATGATATTTTGAAAATGCCAAGACAATGTTTTTTTTGAAACTAGGAATGGCAAGAAAATGTTGAGTGTGCGCAAAACTGGGTAAACTACGGACGAAATTTTGGCAAGTGTTAGATATGTTTCAACTGCACCAGTTGGAATTGAACCCGGGCAGTACAACTTTTGGGTGAGAGGGCTGCAGCCACCGGGCTAGTGCGGTATGTTCGAAAGAATGAAGGCGTCTTCCCCGGCTCTGGTTCTTTCCCGTCCGTGTGTGCTCGCCGTGGCGACGCCGTATGCTGTTGTCAACATGCTCAACAAACGAGAGGAGTCCAGAGAGGACTGTACACCGAGAGACTGACAGTAGGGACCCACCATGTCCAAGCCGTACGCAAGCAAGTGCCCCATTGGAAAAATCTTCCAACTAATTTGTCGGTGTACAAAAGTAGGGGCTCTCCTTTTGCACCCCTTTACTTGTGCACGGGCAGTCAGTGCCACGCCCATGACCACACTAAGTAGGGCAGAGCAGGGACGCCGGAGCGCAAGACAGTCAAAGCAACGCCAAGACTAGGGACGCAAAGAGAGCAAGAGGGCGAGGTGGACTCCCCCGGCAAGACCCTTGCCGGGGTGGCTTCCGCAGCCCCGGCAAGATCCTTGTCGGGGTAAATTGCCTGACGCCAACAGAGCACGCCATCCTTGAGCCCAAGAGTTTCCGACGCCATCAACCACATTGGAACCAAGGCTCGGGAGGCGCCTCCGTGGTGGTATGCAAATCTTTGTAGAGATCATAAATACGCAAGATCAGACGAGAACCAGAAGACGATGATCCTTAGCGAGATCCTTGCCAAGGAAGTCCATGAGACCCCCGGCAAGATCCTTGTCGAGGACAACCGTGGTGCCGTGGCAAGACCATTTTCGGGCCCCCGGCAAGGCCCTTGCCGAAGACACTTGCGGGGCCGCGGCTAGGCCCACGCCTGCCAAGACTCCACCGCCGCTCCCATATAGCTGCCAGCTTGACCAGCTGGGCAGGCATCTGCGTGGCAGCGCGCAGCCTCCACACCAACTCAGCAAACACCTGCGTGGTGGCATGCATATCTTTGTGAAGGCTCCACCACCGTGCCAGCCCAGCAGCCAGCCAAAGTGGCGCTACAACGCCTTGTCAGCTTGGACGCGCGTCGGAGCCAGGCGAGGCGACGGTAGCTGGGACGAGCTTCTTTGTAGTCCCCAATAAAGCAAGCGGGGCACGTCGGCAGCGCATTAAATGTGTTTGTCCGATGGTGCCAGAGGATAGACTCAGCCACTGTACACCTTTTCCACCTCCTGTGTGCCACTGTGGCGACCCCTTTTTCTATAAAAGGAGGCCCGAGGCGTACTGGAGAGGGATTCAAATCTTTTGGGCTAGAGAGACATCGCAGCTAGTTCAAGAACACAAGAACACTCAAATATACATCAAAGCAGGACTAGGGTTTTACGCATCTCCGTGCCCCGAACCTGGGTAAACGATTTGCGTGCTGACCGCCAGACCCGCTCTTTGCACAACCCCGCGCCCGCCTACCGTAGAAGGGATCCCACTGACCCCATAGGTGTCATTTCCCACCGACATCTCTGGCACGCCAGGTAGGGGGTGCACAGTTGTGAAAATCCAGTCTGGTTGAAGCAGCGGCTTCATCGTGGTCGTCGCTCCAAGGAAGAAGATGACCGAACAAGTGGCATCCTCGGTGGACACAGAGGACGCTCACGCAGCGGCAGGAAAGCTAAGTAATGCAAAACTTTGAGTAATTCCTTTTTATATATAAGGTTATCGTCCTCGACGATCTTGCCCTGTGTATGGAAAACCTGCATGTAATGGGGCCCTGCCACTATTGGCAACGCCCTCGTTCTGTTTCGAGTCCGCTCAACAGTTCGAACGGCTGCGTCTAGAACGGCAGGGTGACCTTCTGCAATTGGCAATGCTCTCATTCTGTCTCGAGTCCGCTCGACAGCCCGAGCGGCCGCGTTAAGAGCAGTGAGGTGGTTTGCCCGACAGCAAGCATACCCGGCAGGCCATTGAGGATCCATCCTCAAGGCGCCGCGGCCTGGGTTTCAGTGTCGGCTAGCCTACCTGATTAACGTAGGGTGGATATACAAAGGTAGATCGAACGGGAAAATAACATGCATCATTTCAAAAGTACTGAAGAGTTATATTACATCATTTATTGCTGCGGTTCTAACTAAAGATAGAAATTGTCTTGGTCATGAACCTGAAGCGGCGATAAGAAACGGGGTGCCTAGTCCTGGCGCTGGCCCTCTATCCTCCGAACTCCGTCGATGCGGCTGATGACGGGCTCGATACGCTCCGGAGCGAGGTCCACGCCCTCCAGCAAGCTATCTAGCGAAGCTTCAAAGTCAAGGTCATGGTTCCAGTATGCCATCTTGGTGAGGACCTTGGTCATGGCACCCCGACAAAGCCTCCGGGCCTCATCGGCCAGAGAGGCTGCCCTGTTGGAGCGGAACCGCTCCAGGGCCCCGAGCACACCCTCAAAAAATAGATTCAGCCTGGCATTGGGACTCACGTTTGGCTCCGGGACGTACCTCACGTTTGGCATCCCCATAGTAGCCAGCTGCGTGGTGATCCTGTCGGTGATATCGGCGAGGCGACTGACCCAAATCTTCTCGCCCAACACGAAATCCGCATGGCTGACGGCGTCGTTCTTCCGCAGCTGCCTATCCTCCTCCAAATTCTTGGTCAGGGTCTCCTCCCGGGCCCTGACCTCCGAGAGCATCCCCTCAAGGCCCTCCGGCTTCAGCTTCAGGTCCTTGATGGACTCGTTGGCCATGGAGAGTAGCTCGACCTTCTCGAGTACTGCGACCTGCGCATCAGCCAAGGCGCCCTTGGCCGTGTCCCTCTCCCCAGTCAGCTCCTTCATCTGCTTCTTCAGCCCGTCCCGCTCCACCTCCAGCTCGTTCACCTTGCCGTCATGGGCCTGGGCCTGAGCATTGAGGGCCTCCTCGTGCATCTACTCTAGTTCCTGGGTCCAATGCACGACAAGCTCCTTGACCTCCTCATCCTTGCCGCGGAGTGTCACGGCGAGTTTCTCCTCGCGAGCGGCAAGGTCCTCCTCCTAGGAGTTCATCTCGACCTGGTGCTGACGTCGAGCTGCCTCCTCCTGGGCGGCCTATTGACTCGCCGCCTCCTGTGCCTTCTCAACATCGGCCTACTTCATGACAAGCTCCAGCTTACGCTCGGCCAGCTGATCCTGGGCGGTCTTCAGTTCCTCACAAGCCTGGTGGAACCAAGCCTGCGCCTCGGCGACACACTCTTCGAGGTCCGCATCTGCCTTGTCCACCGCTACCATCCTGGACTTGGCCTTGTCCAGGCGGACATGGTGAAGTGCCTGAAGCTTGTGGAAGTTGGTGCTCATGCTCTGGAGGAGCTGCTCTTCCTAGGAACCGCCGCCACCGACGCTCGGTCCGTCAACGACCTCGAGCCCGGCGGTGGCAAGCACCTCGTCGTCGAACACCTCCCCCTCGGCGAGCGCCGTGGTGCTCACCGTCCATGGGAGGTGGACGAACAGGTCGTCGCCCACCTTCAGATACTTGCCCGAGCCAGAGGCGGCGGAGGAGGAAGGCTGGTCGTCGACCACGTCCTCCTCGGCAGCGGCCTTGCTGGCCTCCCCGATTGGCCCCTTGCCGGCCTCCTTAGCAGCGGCCTCGCCGGCCTCGTCGGCAGGCCCCTCGGCGGCGTCCTCAGCAACGTCCTTGGCGGCCTCTTCAGCGGCAATCTCATCGGCCTCGGCTGCAGCCTCCCTGGCGACCTCCTCGATAACAGTGTCCATGTCCTCCCGGTCCGCCGAGGAAGGACCTGGGTACCGAGAAGGAGATTGAGGCAAAGTCAAGATCAAAATTGAAAGAATGAAAACAAGCGGGAATAGGAGGCAAACAACTCACCCGTGCCAAGCTGGGACGAAGTGGCCCCCTCCCCACCAACATCCGTTGCCTGGACGAAGCCACCGGCACCCGAGTTCGCCTCCTCCTCAGTGCGCATGGGCTTGGTGCTAGACGCCCTTGCCGGGGATGCCCCTCGGGTGGCGTGGTTGATGGGGGCGGCGTGTTGGGGTGGCCCTCAGTGGCTCCTCCTGCTGCCGTTCTCCTCCTGCAACCATGGCAAGGTCAGCACCAAGAAATCATGCCCCGGCGCACGTCGATGGGGAGTGAGTGATGAACGTACGCTGCAGGCTGCGCCGGGTGCTGCTCTCCGGGCTACTCTCCACCACCAGCGGTGTATTCAAGGTGCCCACTGGGGGTTGGCCGCCCATCAAGGCCCTGGCCCTCCTCACCACCCTCTAGGCCAGCGTCTCCATATCCCTGCAAAGGTGAAGACAAGTCAAGAAAAGCGGCACTGTCCGAGGGGACGGAGATGACAAAAGATCAGATACTTACCCATTCTCCACCTCCTCTTCCGCTGCCTTCCTCTTCCTCCTTGGGCTAACAGACCCGAAGTCGAAGATGACCTCCGTGTCGTTGTCTGCGGGAGGAGGGGAAGCGGGTGGAGTCCGGGGACACTTGGATGAAGAAGAGGCAGTCGCTTTCTTCTTCACCACCATAGCCCTCACCGCCTACCCCGCCGCCACAGCCCTCGTCTGGCGCATGGACGCCTCCTGAGGTTGTTGCAGTTGTGTGGTCCTGTCGGGCCGGACCGGCTCACCAGAGACGGCCCGCCGTAGGACATGCCCTCTCCCCGTGGCTGGGGGCTCGACAGCCTCGGCCTCCTCCCCGGATGACTCATCGACCTCATCTTCAATGAGAGGGGCCTCGGTGCCGGCGCTGCTGGCCTCCCCAGCAGATTCCGCCCACTGGGCGAGCTCCTTCTCCTCCACGGCTGCCGCGGCCTCGTCCTCCACGCCGCCAGCGCTGCCGGCCTCCTTGGCGAGCGCCGCCTCTGCCGCCCTGGCGACGATATAATCCAGCTCCGCCTGGGTAGTGTCTTGGATGAGCAGCGACTCTTCGTGGACGTACTTCTCCGACAGGGTGTCGAAGAACTCCTGCACCTAGTCCTCCTCCGGCTCGACCCAAATCGGGTCAAGGCCCTGCGCATTATAGTCCTGCATCATGGCAATGATGTCAGTCTGGCGGGAGTTGTTGCTCAGCAGGACCACCCCCGCCGGTAACCCAAACAGGGGCCCCTTGCCGACCTTGCCGTCCTTCGCGAACTTGCCGGTCCTCTCGGCCTTGTCGTCGTTGTTCAAGTAGAGGTGGAAGAGCCACTTGTAGAAGTGGGCGTGCCCCATCACCATGAAGTTGTGGTTCAGGCCGGGATGGAGCCGCATGATGTCAGGCACATTGCTGAAGAGCCAGGCCGGCCTCCCCTTGTTGTCCAGAGGATCGATGCGGCGGCGGATGAAATCCGCCCCGATCATCTCCAGGGTGAGCCTGACAACGGCAAGGCGATGGATCCTGGTGATGACGACTGTGAGCTTCCCATCCTGGGCGTCGACATCGCCCCAGTCATCTCTGCGAACCAGGGGCGCCTGGCAAACCTGGCAAAATTCCTATGGGTCCTTGTCGGTGTCAAAACCGGCGGATCTCGGGTAGGGGGTCCCGAACTGTGCGTCTAGAATCGATGCTAACAGGAGACAAGGGACACGATGTTTACCCAGGTTTGGGCCCTCTCTGTGGAGGTAATACCATACTTCCTGCTTGATTGATCTTGATGAATATGAGTGTTACAAGAGTTGATCTACCATGAGATCGTATGGCTAAACCCTAGAAGTCTAACCTATGTGGGTATGGTAACGAGTATATGCGTTGTCCTTTACGGACTATCCCCTACGGTTTATATATACAACCAGGGGATCTAGGGTTTACATGGAGTCAGTTACATAAGAAGGAATCTTCGGTCGCCAAGCTTGCCTTCCACGCCAAGTAGAGTCCAATCCGGACACGGTGCAGTCTTCGGTCCTCATGTCTTCACAGCCCATCAGTCCGGCCCATAGATAACAGGCTGGACGCCCAAGGACCCCTTAGCCCAGGACTCCCTCAGTAGCCCCCGAACCAGTCTTCAATAGCGAAGTGCTCGGCTCACATGTTGTCTTCGGCATTGAAAGGCGGGTTCCCCCTTCAATGATCTCCATGGAATGTATTCGGCCATTGACCCTAATGTTGCCTCCTTGGCTTCTGTGCGTTGAATAATCTTCATCCTCCACGTGTCGAGTGAATGTGAAAAGTCAGGGTGGTTTTTGCGAATAACACCTCATCCATGCGAGGAAGAGCACCTATTTAACGAGATTGGATCCTATATCCATTCAGCACCGCGCAAAAGAAATCCTCAGAGACTGCATAGGAGAAACCATTCTAGCATGGCTAGCATCCCCAGCTCCTCCACTCGTCCTAGCCCAGAGAAAGGCGAGTGGGAGAAGTGTTCTGTGTCTTATAGCCGTTTGACGAAGTTGCAAACGCAGGGATACCTTCCCCACGCTAATCTAATCCTTGTTCGAGCAGGGCTAGCTTCCTTCGATGTGTGGACTCAGGCAGAGGACTTCCCCAATCCGTCCGGGGGAGAGCGAGTGTGTTTGGTCCCCTAACTGTTAAGAGGCGTTGGATTTCCTATCCATCCGTTCCTCTGAGGGCTCCTGGAGTACTACGGCCTCCAGCTGCACAACTTCACTCCGGCCTCTATTCTGCACATTTGCGGGTTACGTTGCTTTATGCGAACTTTTCCTGGGCGTCGAGGCTCATTTCGAGTTGTGGAGGAAGCTGTTTTGTCTCGTCCCATGTAATCACTAAGGGTCAATATTTGTAGTGGGCGGTGCCGAAGTATGGCGCGTCGCCGATACCGGATACCCATCCGGTACACCAAGGAAGGCACATGATGACTAGCCCTCCGAATGGTTTTATATAGAGGACGTTGCACTTCCTGACCCGATTTGAAAGGGTCTTCCCAAATTTGCGTGCGTCCCACTAAAGAAACGCCACAGTTGGCGTCCCCGGAGTCTCAAAGAGGTAGATGGCGCGGAGGTTCGTCAGCTGATGAGGAGGATGAAAGAGCTCACTCAGTCCGGACTCACAATAGATGAGGTTATGGTGATTTCCATAACGCGAGGGGTTCAACCACTCCAAGAAAGAGGGCTCCCAATGTGGCACTTCAATGGGGAGGACGACGCCTCTCGCTGCGGCCCGAAAGGTCCGGATACCCCTGCCGCTTTGGCTAAAACATTAGCCGAACTCTTCAAAGGGGAGGAAAAGTAACTTCCCCTCATCAAATTCGGAGATGGGTATTCTATGTACAACCCTCCCAGCTGGGTAAGGCCCGACCCCTTTGTTTTTACTACTTCCAGCTCCGGATTGCCTTTGATAAACTTTTTAACTTTGACAGCCTATGATAGCACTGGCGAAAAGTCACCGAGGGATTTTGTAGTCCCGCCCCATAGCCGGAGGATCACAACCGGGAGCTTGATCCCGGGTTCAAAGAGGATCCGGAGATATTTGTGGTGCTTGCGGAGGGGGTGTTTTACCAGACGAGCTATGATGGCACAGAGGTGGCCTTCATCGCCGACTACCCCGGTCTTCTTCCAGCTTCACACGTAAGGGATCCGAACACACCTTATTCAAAAATAGATTTCTCCTTCCTTCTTACCCACCTCACGGTCTTTTGCTCCAAAGGGGAAGGGTTCGGCGCGCCGTACTACTCCCAGGGTACCTCCGAAGAGTGCGTCCTCCACGTCGGGCGAGCCTTCCAAGAGGAAGGCAAACAAAGATACGGCCGTGCCTTCATCGAAGAGGTATGAATCCGCCAACCTGCACCTAAGCAGTCACGCCCAACCGTGACCTTCCTGTTATCCATGTGTCAGGAGAAAGATGCGCCGGACTGTATCCGGAGGTTCGAGCAGCCGTACTTCCCGCAGCCAGGATTCAAATCCTATCATGAAGACGAGGGCTGACACAGAGGCGAAGCCGGACTGTCCTCCAGCTGAGGACTCGGATGATATATCCGTTACCATCTCGGAAGTGGAAAGTGCGATGAATCATCAGCGCCGCCAGGCCATTTTATAGGACCCTGGTTTTTCAGAGGAGTCGTTTAACGCCTTCAACTCGGCCGATGCGTATATCCGAGCTGCTCGAGATGGGATTAATAGTGCCACAAAGCAACATTCGAAAGATGTGCAGGTAAATTTATTTTGTCTGACTATGATAATTAGTAGCCCCCAAGACTTAAAGGAGTTGAAACAGCTAATTTAAGGATCAATGTGTTACCAGGTGCTTACAGAGAAGAACACCCAGCTAGCTCAGGAGCTGGAAAAGTGTCAGCGTCGGCTGCTTGTTGCCAATGCCGAACTGGAGAAATACAAGGCATCTCCCGGTATTGTTTCCTTCTATCGAAAATTCAGAATGATACGCCGACAGTGCGGATCCGAGTGTTAATCTTTGTGTTTGGCTGTTAGACCAACTACAAGAGCAGCTGGACGCCGCTTGAAGTGAAGAACGCGGAGCCAAAAGGCAACTAGCGGCGGGAGAGTGTATATTGACAACGGTTGTCCAAGAGAAGAAGAAACTCCAGGACTCGAATGCCAAACTGGGCGAAGAACTGAAAGATGTGCGAGCTCAGCTAGCTGACTCTGTGAAGGAGAACAAGAAGCTGCGAGGCGGCATATTCAATATGTGTCCATTGTTGTTTTATAACAGCTTTGGAGGTAACTGTAGCTGATTAAGCTGTAATTGCAGGTGTTTTGACGAACCGCCCTGAAGAGGAGGTGTATGGATCATCGAGTGATCTACTACAAGGGCTGTCGCAGTTGCATGAGCAAGCTCGGCAGGCGATGCGGAGTGTGGCCAAGGCTTTATGGCCATCCGACCCCCCTCCAGGAAGCATGGAGGAGCTGGTAGAGCTGTTCAAGGGGGCACGGCGGCGTATCCGGCTGTGGAAGATATCGGCATGCCAGGAGGGCGCGCGAGAGGCCTGGGCCATGGTGAAGACGCGATATACCAAGCTGGATCCTAATCACATGGCTCGTGTCGGACCGCTAGGGTCGAATGGGGAAGAAAATCCCGTAAGTTTAGTGTATAACCAAGTAGAGGTGGCCGCGAAATACTCCCAACAGGATTGTAAGTTAGATTGCCTATTGGAAGGTATAGAAGAGGAGGAGTTCGAGTCCAAGTGACTATGTACTTTCCTCATCTAGCCGAATTATATATCATTTGTCATGGCAGACCTTTTCGCTTCAACCTCCAGTCCCGAAGGTGCGAAGTGTTTCCGAATACCATCGCAGCCGAATAGGCCGGGGTATGCCTGGAAAACTAGGCGTAGGGGTCATAGTTGCTTGAACAGACAAGTTGTATCCAGCTACCTATGTTATATTACATTGATATCGTAAGAAGCATCTTCCAGAGAGAATAGTTCCATTAAGGGTTCCTTTCCCTGGGTGTGTATGCGTTTAATGCGCATATCTGAATTGTGGTGTGAGCACCATGGTTTGTATAACTTCTGGGGGTGCACAACAGAGTGAGTGTAAAAAACATCTTTAATTCACCGACTGAATATTCCCTTAAGAACGCTAGCTTTCGGCTTCACCCAGTCTGAGGTACACATCCTGATGACCCGGCGGTAACAATCACAGAGGTGCTCCCTTTATGCCCTAGCCGAGCTAACGGGAACGTAGGGCATAAGCACAGGAGCCAGGCAACCCAGCTTGGCCAAAACTTAAGTCATATCGATGCATATAATGGCAAAGAAAATGTACATATGGAAAAAACTCATATGTGAGGAGCTTGACGTTCAAGGAATGAAAAGAACTTCTGTCCGAGAAGCCCCCGGGTACAAGTGGCGTACATGTAGAAAGATGTATGTGCCAATGGTGTGCGGTCTAGCCGCATCAAAGCTTTAAAGCGAAATAAGTAGAAAGTAATCGGAAAAGAGAGGAAAAATAATGGGAACTACAGGGGAGGAGGAGACGAACAAGGGCTGTACCACTAGGCGTAGAATCTCCGGAGTCTGGCCGCGTTGCAGGGGTTCGGCTCGAGGCGATTGTCTGATGCGTTGCAAAGACGGTACGCTCCTCCGGTGAGAACTTCGTCAATTATGAAGGGACCCTCCCATTTGGGCTTGAGTTTGTCCTTTTTCTTCTCTGGGAGACGTAGAACGAGTTCGCCAACGTTGTAAGTCTTGGCCCGTACTTCTCTGTTTTGATATCTTCGAGCCTGCTGTTGGTAAACTACTGAACGGGCTTTTGCGACATCGAGGTTCCTCCTCCAGGGCATCTAGGCTATCCTGCCGATCGAGCTCGGTTTCTCTCCCTTCGTACATACGCACTCTAGGTGAGTCATGAATAATATTGCAGGGCAATACGGCCTCTACACCATACACCATGAAGAAGGGTGTGTACCCAATAGTACGATTGGGCGTGGTCCGCAGCCCCAGAGTACGGAGTGGAGCTCGTCGACCCAGTGCTTGTCTGATTCTTTTAAAGACCGCACTAGTCTGGGCTTGATGCCGCTCATAATAAGATCGTTGGCGCGTTCGACTTGACCGTTGGTTTGCGGGTGGTAGATGGAGGCGTAATCTAGTTTAATACCCAGATTAGTACACCAGGCTTTCACCTCGTCGGCTGTGAAATTGGAGTTGTTGTCAGTGATGATGCTGTGTCGGACACCATAACAGTGCACAACATCGGATATGAAGTCTATCACCGGGCCGGACTCAGCCGTTTTGACCGGTTTAGCTTCTATCCATTTAGTGAATTTGTCCACCATAACCAGCAAATATTTTTTCTTATGGCTTCCCCCTTTAAGGGGTCTGACCATGTCGAGTCATCAGATCGCGAAAGGCCAAGTCATGGGGATTGTTTGTAGGGTAGTGGGGGCATATGGCTTTGATTGGCAAAGAGTTGGCATCCAACGCAATGTTGGACAAGGTCTTGTGCATCCGCTCGGGTCGTCGGCCAATGAAACCCTGTATGGAAAGCCTTGCTAAGAAGGGCCCGAGCTGCGGCATGGTGGCCGCCGAGTCCGGCATGAATTTCAACCAAGAGTTGCCGCCCTTCTTCCTTGGATATACATCGTTGAAGGATTCCGATGGCGCTTTTCTTGTAGAGCTCTCCATCATGAACCTTGTAGGCCTTTGAGCGCTGGACAATGCAGCGGGCCTCATTCTGGTCCTCAGGAAGCTCCTTCCTATTAAGGTAGGCCAGGAAGGGTTCGGTCCATGGGGCAATAACTACCATGATGAGATGCGACGATGGTGTTATGTCGAGGTTTCCGGGATCTGGGGTTATGTTTTGGTCCGGACTAGCGTTGCCGTTTTCCACCTGCCATACCACGGATGGCTTAAAGAGCCTTTCCAGGAAGATATTAGGTGGGACGGGGTCGCGCTTAGCGCCAATACAAGCAAGAACATCCGCCGCTTGATTACTTTCTCGAGCCACATGATGGAACTTGAGCCCCTCGAACCGGGCCGACATTTTTTATGACTGCGTTATGATACGCTACCATCTTTGGATCTTTGGCGTCGAAATCTCCATTTATTTGAGATATTGCGAGGTTCGAGTCCCCGCGCACTTCTAGGCGTTGTATGCCCATGGAGACAGCCATCCGGAGACCATGCAATAAGGCCTCGTATTCGACTACATTATTGGAGTCTGTGTATAGTATTTGGAGAACGTACTGGACGATGTCTCCGGTAGGGGACGTTAAGACGACACCCGCTCCTAACCCTGCCAGCATTTTGGAGCCGTCGAGGTGCATGACCCCATTGGAGTATGTGTCGTACTCCTTAGGGAGTTCGGCCTCTGTCCATTCGGCGATGAAGTCGGCCAGTACTTGGGATTTGATAGCTCGGCGTGGTTTGTATGTAATGTCAAATGGCAGGAGCTCAATGGCCCATTTGGCAATCCAGCCTGTAGCATCGCGGTTATTTATGATGTCGCTGAGTGGCACTTCAGAGGCCACCGTGATCGAACACTCCTGGAAGTAGTGATGGAGCTTCCGGGATGCCATGAAGACCGCGTATGCTATTTTTTGATAATGAGGGTACCGGGATTTTTTAAGGGCCGTAGAGACGTAGTATACTGGCTTTTGAAGCGGGAATTTATGTCCGTCCTGCTCTCGTTTAACGACGAGTACGGTGCTCACCACCTGATGTGTTGCCGATATGTATAATAACATTGGTTCGCCGGCGTTTGGTGCAGCCAGGATTGGGTTACCCGCAAGAAGGGTTTTTATTTCTTCCAGTCTGGATGTTGTCGCGTCCGTCCTCTCGAAGTGGCCGGTTCGCCATAGAAGGCGATAGAGTGGCAGTGCCTTTTCTCCTAATCTGGAGATAAAGCGGCTTAAGAGCTGCCATGCAACCTGCCAGTTTTTGGACTTGTTTAAGGTCTGTTGGCTTAGCCAATTGTTACAAAGCTCGGATTTTGGCTGGGTTTGCTTCGATTCCTCTATTGGAAATGATGAAGCCCAGCAGTTTTCCACGGGGACGCCGAAGACACACTTTTCTAGGTTGAGCTTGATGTCATACGACCTCAGGTTGTCGAATGTAAGATGTAAGTCGTCTATTAGTGTTTCCACGTGCCTAGTTTTGATGACGACGTCATCAACCTAAGCTTCTACTATTTTTCCGATCTGTTTCTCCAGGCATGTTTGAATCATGCGTTGATATGTGGCGTCAGCGTTCTTGAGCCCGAAGGGCATGGTATTGAAGCAGAATGGCCCATATGGAGTGATAAATGTTGTTGCAGCTTGATCGGATTCCTTCATTTTGATTTGATGGTATGCGGAGTATGCATCGAGGAAACATAGTGAGTCATGCCCTGTGGTGGCGTCAATGATTTGATGGTATGCGGAGTATGCATCGAGGAAACATAGTGAGTCGTGTCCTGCGGTGGCGTCAATGATTTGATCAATGCGGGTAAGGGGGAAGGGATCCTTAGGGCAGGCTTTGTTGAGGTCTTTGAAATCAACGCACATGCGCTAGGATTTATCCTTCTTTGGTACCATCGCTTGGTTTGCCAGCCAGTCCGGATATCTGATTTCTCTAATGAATCCGGCCTCGATGAGTTTGGCCAGCTCCTCCCCATGGCTTGTCGCTTGGCTTTGGAAAAGCGCCCAGTGCTTGCTTAAGTGGTTTAAACCCCTTTAATATATTGAGGCTATGTTCGGCCAGCTTGCGTGGGATCCCTGGCATATCCGAAGGGTGCCAGGCAAATATGTCCCAGTTTTCGCGCAGGAATTCTCGTAGTGTGGCGTCAACTGCTGGGTTTAGTTGAGCTCCGATGGATGCCGTCTTCTTGGGGTCCATTCGGTGGACCTGGAATTTGATTATTTCTTCTGCCGGTTTAAACGAGGTGGATTTGGAACGTTTGTCGAGGATCACATCATCCCTGTCAACTGTGGAGCGTAGCGCGGTTAATTCCTCAGCCGCGAGGGCTTCGGATAGCGCCTCCAAGGCCAGGGATGCAATTTTGTTTTCAGCGCGGAGTGCTATGTCCGGGTCACTGACGAGAGTGATTATACCATTTGGTCTGGGCATTTTGAGCTTCATATATCCGTAGTGAGGTAAACCTTGGAAGCGTGTAAAAGCATCCCGCCCCAACAGGGCATGATATCCGCTGCTGAAAGGGGCCACTTGGAAGGTTTTTTCTTTGAGCCGATAGTTCTCCGGCGATCTGAATACCACGTCAAGTGTGATTTTGCCCGCGCATCGCGCCTCCCGACTAGGAATAATTCCTCGGAAGGTTGTGTTACTTTGTTTGATGCGGCTCCTGTCTACTCCCATTTTATGGAGTGTGTCCTCATAAATGAAGTTTAGTCCGCTGCCGCCATCCATGAGGACCTTGGTAAGTCGAAACCCATCCACAATGGGACTGAGTACTAGCGCGACAGGCGCTCGTACTGTTCTATACTTTGGTTTGTCACCGGCGTTGAATGTTATAGCCGTGTCGTTCCATGGGTTTATTACAGCGATTTGGCAGACTTCGTTGAGCTCGCGAAGTGCCCTTTTGTGCTTTCTGTTTGAAGCGAATGTCTCGAAGACTGTCAATACTCTTGGGTGGTCGTCTTTTGGGGGGCGTTGTTCCGGGGTATCCTTAATAAGGATGTCCTCTCCGCTCTTGGCTACCTATCATAGTATCCAACATGCTCTAAGGCTGTGGGTTGCCATGGTGTCTGTTGTTGTATGTACTTTGCATGGGCCATCGAGCCACCCCTCCAGAACGGTGCTATGCCGCGTAGCGGTTTTGTGTTTCTTGACTGTCGGCCTGGGTGTGCCACGAGGGTGCGCCCTTTTCGCCTGTAGGGGAGTTGAGCTGGGACCGATGGTTCCCAGTGAGATGCTTGAGTTTCCCACGCGCTCTCCATCGCGCTGTATTTTTGTACAATGGTTGCTAAGTCAGCGAATTTGAGTATGCGGCGTCGATTGATGGTGTTGAGTATTCCTTCCTCCACACATTTTTTGCAGAACGCTGATATTGCGTCCTCGTCACGGCAATCTTTTACCTTGTTCTCGACAAGGAGGAATCTGGCCCAAAAGTGGTGGACCTTCTCCTGAGATTGCTGTTTTATGCTCGTGAGAGCCTCTATGTCCGGGTGGGTGGGTGTAATTAAATCCGAACCCCGACCTAACTGGTTGTCCGGGGTTCGACGACCTTCCGGACTGGACAGTCCGGGTTCCGGAACATCTTCTGATTGTTTGGAGCCGCCGTCCGAGGCTATGTTCGGAGGCATGGTTGCGTCTTTTCGCGGGTGAGTATCCGGCTCTTTATGAACGGCGACCCGAACATAGTCCGTCTTCGATATAGAAGAAGACTCGCCGTCCTGCTCCAGGACTGCCGTGATCTGGTGGGTGCCAAGTGGAGCTTCGGTTTCTCCCTGATCGGTTTTAGGCCCGATCTAATCGTAATCTGTGATGATTCCCAAAGCGGCGATGCGATCTAGGAGCTCGTTTAAGGACGAAAGCTCGACCGGATCCATCTGCTTGGAGTGCTCGGAGTTTATGCGAAGGGGATTTTCGATGGCCCGAGAGGTCATCGTCGGCTCTGCGGCCGAACGGACGATCATAGTAAAGTCGCCCAGCCAGAGGGTTTTTCCCGGGGCCAAAACTACCCTTGCGGTGATGTTGCCTCTAACAACAAGGCGAGCCATCGAACCTTTCATCGACGGCACAGTGGAACTCTCAATGAAAGCACCAATGTTGGTGTCAAAACCGGCGGATCTCGGGTAGGGGGTCCCGAACTGTGCGTCTAGGATCGATGGTAATAGGAGACACATGACATGATGTTTACCCAGGTTCGGGCCCTCTCTGTGGAGGTAGTACCATACTTCCTGCTTGATTGATCTTGATGAATATGAGTGTTACAAGAGTTGATCTACCACGAGATCGTATGGCTAAACCCTAGAAGTCTAGCCTATGTGGGTATGGTAATGAGTATATGCTTTGTCCTTTCTGGACTATCCCCTATGGTTTATATAGACACCGAGGGGATCTATGGTTTACATGGAGTCGGTTACATAAGAAGGAATCTTCGGTCGCCAAGCTTGCCTTCCACGCCAAGTACAGTCCAATCTGGACACGGTGCAGTCTTCGGTCTTCATGTCTTCACAGCCCATCAGTCCGGCCAATAGATAACAGGCCGGACGCCTAAGGACCCCTTAGTCCAGGACTCCCTCAGTCCTCCTCCTCAATCCAGCACCACCGGCTCCGCCACTCCTCCCACCTCTCCTGTTGGGCGCCCTCTAGACATGTCCCCTTCTCCAGGGTCCTTGGGATCTAGGCGACACAACTGGAAATGGTGCCTCCCCTCTGGATCCGAGGATAGAAGTAGTGGCGGAAAAGCATCATGTTGGGATGCACTCCAGCGAAGCCCTCGCAGAGATGGGCGAAAAGGGCCATGTACGCCACGGCATTTTGAGTAAAATCCAGGAGGTGGAAGCCATAGGTGTGCATGACGTCGTTGAAGAAATCGGAGAAAGGGGAGCAGAGGCCGCAGGAAAAGTAGTCGACGAAGAATGGGTACCGATTCGGGGCGGCCTTGGCGCAATCAGCGGGGATGATGCGCGTGGCCGGGTGCCCTGTCGTCTCTCTCCCCGTATTGCACCCCCACAGGGGCCTGAAGTTGTCCCGGAGGTGGACCGGGTTGACCGTCGAGGTAAAGTAAGCGAGCTGCGTCCACCGCGCCACCGACTCGCTCTCCGGCGGCTCCGTCCCCCCGGTGTCCTTGGCGGCTGCGAGAGGTGAAGGAGGAAGGGCAGCGAAAATGCGGCGGCGGTGAGCGAGAGCAAGAGCTTGAGAAGGAAGAACGAGGGGACAGCGGTTCCGAGATTGGAGAAGGCACGGAGGGTAAATGAGCAAGGTGCTCGTGGTTATTCCTTTTTACGGGGAAGGCATGTGCCGCCTCTTTACCATCCACCACGATGTGACGCATGCGTGCGGAAACCGCACCACGCATGACCCCCACGTCATGCATGACCCCCACATCGCGCGTTCAACGCGGGTCGTGGGGAAGCACAGTGGACGAGAAAGTTACTCTAGTAAAAATCCACCCTGCCTGCCCGCGCACCGTTCTGGGCCTAGCCCAACAACGCATCGCGCTTATGTGTGGCCCAGGCCTGGGGTCTCCTGCTGGTGTACAAAAGTAGGGGCTCTCCTTTTGCACCCATTTACTTCTGCATGGGCAGTCAGAGCCGCGCCCACGACCACACTGAGCAGGGCAGAGGAGGGATGCCGGAGCGCAAGACAGCCAAAGCAACACCAAGACTAGGGACACAAAGAGAGCAAGAGGGCAAGGTGGACTCCCCTGGCAAGACCCTTGCCGGGGTGGCTTCCGCAGCCCCGGCAAGATCCTTGCCAGGGCAACTTGCTTGACGCGAGCAGAGCGTGCCACCCTTGAGCCCAAGGGTTTCCGACGCCATCAACCACATTGGAACCAAGGCTCGGGAGGCGCCTCCGTGGTGGCATGCAGATCTTTGTAGAAATCATAAATACACAAGATCAGACGAGAACCCGAAGACGACGATCCTTAGCGAGATCCTTGCCAAGGAAGTCCATGAGACCCCCAGCAAGATCCTTGCCGAGGACGACCACGGTGCTGCGGCAAGACCCTTGTTGGGCCCCAGCAAGGCCCTTGCCGAAGACACCTGCGGGGCCGCGGCCAGGCCCACGCCTGCCAAGACTCCACCGCTGCTCCCATACAGCTGCCAGCTCGACCAGCTGGGCAGGCATCTGCGTGGCAGCGCGTGGCCTCCACACCAACTCAGCAAGCACCTACGTGGTGGCATGCAGATCTTTGTGAAGGCTCCACCACCGCGCCAGCCCAACAGCCAGCCAACGTGGCGCTACAACGCCTCATCAGCTTGGACGCGTGTCGGAGCCAGGCGAGGCGGCGACAGCTGGGACGAGCTTATTTGCCGTCCCCAATAAAGCAAGAGGGGTATGTCGGCAGCACATTAAATGCATTTGTCCGACGGTGCCAGAGGATAGACTCAGTCACTGTACACCTTTTCCACCTCCTGTGTGCCACTGTGGCGACCCCTTTTTCTATAAAAGGAGGCCCAAGGCATACTAGAGAGGGATTCAGATCTTTTGGATTAGAGAGACAGCGCAGCTAGTTCAAGATAACAAGAACACTCAAATATACATCAAAACAGGACCAGGGTTTTACGTGTCTCAGTGGCCCGAACCTGGGTAAACGATTTGCGTGCTGACCGCCAGACCCGCTCTTTGCACAACCCCGCGCCCGCCAACTATAGAAGGGATCCCAGTGACCCCATAGGTGTCGTTTCCCACTGACATAATTGTATACTGACATTGGGGCCCACAGGTTTGTCAACCTTAGTCAATAAACAAAATAAATTTCCAACGATGACTGTCATCAGGGAGCTTTTTTCAGCGGTATCGGGGATCTTTCTTTTTTTTGTTGCGGGAAAGGGGTATCGGGGATCTAGCTGGTATCATTTTTTCCCAGAGGGCGAACAAGTATCATCTAGGCCTAGGTTTTGTTTTTTAACATGTGTAGCCCACGACATACGAAGACAGTGGTTTCAACTTATTTTTTGAGGTCCATACTGCTACCTCTTGAGCACTGTGTTGGATTTCCTTGAAGAGGAAAGGATGATGCAGCAAAGTAGCGTAAGTATTTCCCTCAGTTTTTGAGAACCAAGGTATGAATCCAGTAGGAGGCTACGCGTGAGTCCCTTGTACCTGCACAAAAAAAATAACTCCTCGCAACCAACGCGATAAGGGGTTGTCAATCCCTTCACGGTCACTTACGAGAGTGAGATCTGATAGATATGATAGAATAATATTTTTGGTATTTTTGTGATAAAGATGCAAAGCACAATAAAAGCAAAGTAAAAAAGCAAAGTAAATAACTAAGTATTGGAAGATTAATATGATGAAGATAGACCCGGGGGCCATAGGTTTCACTAGTGGCTTCTCTCAAGAGCATAAGTATTTTACGGTGGGTGAACGAATTGTTGTTGAGCAATTGACAGAATTGAGCATAGTTATGAGAATATCTAGGTATGATCATGTATATAGGCATCACGTCCAAGACAAGTAGACCGACTCCTGCCTGCTGATACGTCCATTTTGCATCATGCTTTTATATCAATATTTATTGCATTATGGGCTGTTATTACACATTATGTCACAATACTTATGCCTATTCTCTCTTATTTTACAAGGTTTACATAAAGAGGGAGAATGCCGGTAGCTGGGATTCTGGCTGGAAAAGGAGCAAATATTAGAGACCTATTCTGCACAACTCCAAAAGTCCTGAAACTTCACGGAAGACATTTTCAGAATATATAAAAAATACTCAGCGCAAGAACTTCACCAGGGGGGCCACACCCTGCCCACGAGGGTGGGGGGCGCGCCCTACCCCCTGGGCGTGCCCCCTACCTCGTGGGCTGCCTGGGGGCCCTCCGGTGACCATCTTCTGCAATATGGACTCTTTCGATGGGAAAAAAAATCATAAGCCATCTTCTCGGACGAAACTCCACCGCCACAAGGCGGAACCTTGGCGGAGCCAATCTAGGGTTCTGGTGGGGCTGTTTTGCCGGGGAAACTTCCCTCCCGGAGGGGGAAATCATTGCCATCGTCATCACCAACGCTCCTCTCATCGGGAGAGGGCAATCACCATCAACATCTTCATCAGCACCATCTCATCTCAAAACCCTAGTTCATCTCTTGTATCCAATTCTTGTCTCCAAGTCCGGGATTGGTGCTAGTAGGTTGCTAGTAGTATTAATTACTCCTTGTAGTTAACGCTAGTTGGATTAATTGGTGGAAGATCATATGTTTAGATCCTATATGCACATTAATACCCCTCTAATTTTGAACATTTTTATGCTTTGTGAGTAGTTACTATTGTTCCTGAGCACATGGGAGAAGTCTTGCTATTAGTAGTCATCTGAATTTGGTATTCGTTTGATATTTTGATGAGATGTATGTTGTCTTTCCTCTAGTGGTGTTATGTGAACGTCGACTACATAACACTTCACCATTGTTTGGTCCTAGAGGAAGGCATTGGGAAGTAATAAGTAGATGATGGGTTGCTAGAGTGACAGAAGCTTAAACCCTAGTTTATGGGTTGCTTCATAAGGGGCTGAATTGGATCCATGTGTTTCATGCTATGGTTAGGTTTACCTTAATACTTTTGTTGTATTTGCGGATGCTTGCAATAGAGGTTAATCATAAGTGGGATGTTTGTCCAAGTAAGGGCAGCACCCAAGCACCGGTCCACCCACATACCAAATTATCAAAGTACCGAACGCGAATCATATGAACGTGATGAAAACTAGCTTGACGATATTCCCATGTGTCCTCGGGAGCGCTTTACATCATATAAGAGTTTGTCCAGGCTTGTCCTTTGCTACAAAAATGATTGGGCCACCTTGTTGCACCTTATTTACTTTTGTTACTTGTTGCTCGTTACAGTTATCTTATCACAAAACTATCTGTTACCACTTATTTCAGTACTTGCAGAGAATACCTTGCTGGAAACCGCTTATCATTTCCTTCTGCTCCTCGTTGGGTTCGACACTCTTACTTATCGAAAGGACTATGATAGATCCCCTATACTTGTGGGTCATCAAGACTCTTTTCTGGCGTCGTTGCCGGGGAGTGAAGCGCCTTTGGTAGGTGGAATTTGGTAAGGAAAAATTTATATAGTGTGCTGAAATTTACTGTCACTTGTTACTATGGAAAGTAATCCTCTGAGGGCCTTGTTCGGGGTATCTTCACCCCGACCAGTAGAGCAAAGAGTTGATCCTCAACCTATTGAACCTACTGAAAATGAAAATGCTTGCTTTGAAATTCCTTTGGGTATGGTAGAAAAACTGCTAGCTAATCCTTTTTTAGGAGATGGAACAAAACATCATGATGAACATCTAATATATGTGCATGAAGTTTGTGGATTATTTAAGCTTGCAGGTGTACACGGATATGTTGTTAAGAAGAAGGTCTTCCCTTTATCTTTGAGGGGAGATGCATCGACATGGTATAGGCTATGTGATGATATGGAGTCTTGGAATTACAAATGATTGAAATTGGAATTTCATCAAAAGTTTTACCCTATGCATCTTGTTCATTGTGATCGCAATTATATATATAATTTTTGGCCTCATGAAGGATAAAGCATCGCTCAAGCTTGGGGGAGGCTTAAATCAATGTTATATTCATGCCCCAATCATGATCTCTCAAGAGAAATGATTATTCAAAATCTTTATGCTCGGCTTTCTGATAACAATCGCGCCATGCTTGATACTTCTTGTGCTGGCTCTTTTATGATGAAGACTACTAAATTCAAATGGGATTTATTGGAAAGAATTAAACGCAACTCCGAAGATTAGGACCTCGACAATGGTAAGGAGTCAGGTATGACACCTAGTTTTGATTGTGTTAAATCTTTTATGGATACCGATATTTTTCGTAAATTTAGCACTAAATATGGACTTGACTCTGAGATAGTAACTTCTTTCTGTGAATCTTTTGTTGCTTATGTTGATCTCCCTAAGGAGAAGTGGTTTAAATATCATCCTCCCATAGAACTAAAAGTAGCTGCACCTATTAAAGTTGAAGAAAAGACTATTACTTATAATGATCCTATTGTTCCTACTTCTTATGTTGAGAAACCATCTTTCCCTGTTAGGATCAAGGATCATGCTAAAGCTTCAACTGTGGTTCGTAAAAGGAATATTAAAACATATACACCTCCTGAGAAAGTTAAAGTTGAACCTAATATTGCTATTGTTAAAGATCTCTTGTCTGATAATATAGATGGGCATGTTATTTATTTCTGTGATGAAACTACTAGAATTGCTAAACCCCGTGATACAGGTAAACCTAGACATGTGATAGGTATGCCTTTTATTTCTGTTAAAATAGGAGATCATTGTTATCATGGCTTATGTGATATGGGTGCTAGTGCTAGTGCAATACCTATTGACTTATACGACGAAATTATGCATGACATTGCACCTATTGAGTTAGAACATATTGATGTCACAATTAAACTTGCTAATAGAGATACTATTTCACCAATGGGAATTGTTAGAGATGTTGAAGTCTTATGTGGGAAAACTAAATATCCTGCTGATTTTCTTGTTCTTGGTTCACCACAAGATAGCTTCTGTCCCATTATATTTGGTGGACCCTTCTTAAATACTGTTAATGCTACCATAGATTGCAAAAGAGATGTTGTTACTGTCGGTTTAGATGATATGACTCATGAATTTAATTTTTCTAAATTTAGTAGACAACATCGTGAAGAAGAATTACCTAGTAAAGATGAATTATTGGTCTTGCTTCTAGTGCCGTTCCTCCTAGTGATCCTTTAGAACAATATTTACTAGACCATGAAAATGATATGTTTATGAATGAAAGAAGGGAATTAGATGAAGTATTCTTTAAACAGGAACCTATTCTAAAACATAATTTACCTATTGAAATCCTAGGAGATCCTCCTCCACCCAAGGGTGATCCCGTGTTTGAGTTTAAACCGTTACCGGATACTCTTAAATATGATTATCTTGATGAGAAAAAGATATATCCTATTATTATTAGTGCTAACCTTTCAAAACATGAAGAAGAGAGATTATTGAAAATCTTGAAGAAGCACCGTGCTGCTATTGGGTATACTCTTGATGATCTTAAGGGAATTAGTCCCACTCTATGTCAACATAAAATTAATTTGGAAGAAGATGCTAAACCAGTTCGTGATCATCAACGCCGTCTGAATCCTAAAATGAAAGAAGTGGTAAGAAAAGAGATACTAAAGATCCTTGAGGCAGGTATAATTTATCCCGTTGCTGATAGTAAGTGGGTAAGTCCTGTCCATTGTGTCCCTAAGAAAGGAGGCATGTTGTTCCTAATGATAAAGATGAATTGATTCCTCAAAGAATTATTACTGGTTATAGGATGGTAATTGATTTCCCCAAATTAAATAAGGCTACTAAAAAGGATCATTACCCCTTAACTTTTATCGATCAAATGCTAGAAAGATTATCCAAACATACAAATTTTTGCTTTCTAGATGGTTATGCTGGTTTCTCTCAAATACCCGTGTCAGCCAAAGATCAATCAAAGACTACTTTTACATGCCCTTTTGGTACTTTTTTCTTATATACGTATGCCTTTTGGTTTATGTAATGAACCTGCTACCTTTCAAAGATGCATGATGGCTATATTCTTTGACTTTTGTGAAAAGATTTGTGAGGTTTTCATGGACGACTTTTCCGTCTATGGATCTTCTTTTGATGATTGCTTGAGCAACCTTGATCGAGTTTTGCAGAGATGTGAAGAAACTAATCTTGTCCTGAATTGGGAAAAGTGCCACTTTATGGTTAATGAAGGTATTGTCTTGGGGCACAAAGTTTATGAAAGAGGTATTGAAGTTGATAAAGCCAAGGTTGATGCCATTGAAAAGATGCCATGTCCCAAGGACATCAAAGGTATAAGAAGTTTCCTTACTCATGCCGGTTTTTATAGGAGGTTCATTAAGGACTTCTCAAAAATCTCTCGGCCTCTGACTAATTTATTACAAAAAGATATACTAATTGTTTTTGATGATGATTGTGTAGACGCATTTGAAATACTTAAGAAAGCATTGATCTCTGCACCTATTGTTCAGCCACCTGATTGGAATTTACCCTTTGAAATTATGTGTGATGCTAGTGATTATGCTGTAGGTGCTGTTCTAGGACAAACAGTTGATAAGAAACTAAATGTTATTCAATATGCTAGTAAAACTCTAGACAATGCTCAAAGAAATTATGCTACTACTGAAAAAGAATTCTTAGTAGTTGTATTTGCTTGTGATAAGTTTAGACCCTATATTGTTGATTCTAAAGTAATTATTCACACTAATCATGCTGCTATTAAATTTCTTATGGAAAAGAAAGATGCTAAACCTAGACTTATTAGATGGGTTATCTTGCTACAAGAATTTGATTTACATATTGTTGATAGAAAAGGAGCTGAGAACCCCGTTGCAGACAACTTGTCTAGGTTAGAAAATGTGCTTGATGACCCACTACCTATTGATGATAGCTTTCCTGATGAGCAATTAAATGTCATAAATGCTTCTCATACTACTCCATGGTATGCTGATTATGCTAATTACATTGTTGCTAAGTTTATACCACCTAGTTTCACATACCAGCAAAAGAAAAAGTTCTTCTATGATTTGAGGCATTACTTTTGGGATGACCCGCATCTTTATAAAGAAGGAGTAGATGGTGTTATTAGACGTTGTGTACCTGAGCATGAACAAGGATAGATCCTACGCAAGTGTCACTCCGAAGCTTATGGAGGGCACCATGCTGGAGATAGAACTGCACATAAGGTACTACAATCTGGTTTTTATTGGCCTAGTCTCTTCAAGGATGCCCATAAGTTTGTCTTATCTTGTGATGAATGTCAAAGAATTGGTAATATTAGTAGACATCAAGAAATGCCTATGAATTATTCACTTGTTATTGAACCATTTGATGTTTGGGGCTTTGACTATATGGGACCTTTTCCTTCCTCTAATGGTTATACACATATTTTAGTTGCTGTTGATTACGTTACTAAGTGGGTAGAAGCTATTCCAACTAGTAGTGCTGATCATAACACTTCTATTAAAATTCTTAAAGAAGTTATCTTTCCAAGGTTTGGAGTCCCTAGATATTTAATGACTGATGGTGGTTCACATTTTATTCATGGTGCTTTTCGTAAAATGCTTGCTAAATATGATGTTAATCATAGAATTGCATCCCCTAATCACCCTCAGTCTAGTGGTCAAGTAGAATTGAGTAATAGAGAACTCAAATTAATTTTGCAAAAGACTGTTAATCGGTCCAGAAAGAATTGGTCCAAGAAACTTGATGATGCATTATGGGCCTATAGAACTGCATATAAAAATCCTATGGGTATGTCTCCGTATAAAATGGTCTATGGAAAAGCATGTCACTTACCTCTCAAACTAGAACACAAGGCTTATTGGGATATTAAAGAACTAAATTATGATTTTAAACTTTGTCGGTGAGAAGAGGTTATTTGATATTAATTGACTTGATGAATGGAGAACCCATGCCTATGAAAATGCCAAGTTGTTGAAAGAAAAGGTTAAAAGGTGGCATGATAAAAGAATACAAAAGCATGAGTTTAATGTAGGTGATTATGTATTTCTATACAACTCTCGTTTAAGATTTTTTGCAGGAAAACTTCTCTCTAAATGGGAAGGTCCCTACGTTATCGAGGAGGTCTATCGTTCCGGTGCCATAAAAACCAACAAATTCGAAGGCACAAATCCGAAGATGGTAAATGGTCAAAGAATCAAACATTATATCTCAGGTAATCCCATAAGATGTTACAAAATAAGCAGCAGTCTGGAAAGGACACGAGGGCCCCACGAGGGTAGAGGGCGTGCCCTACCCCCCTGGTGCGCCCCCTACCTCGTGGGCACCTCGTGTGCTCTCCGGACTCCGCTTTCTTACAGAACACATATTTTGGTTGGTAAAAAATCATTATATAACCTCCCGGGGGTTTTGACTCCCGTATCACGCAAAAATCTCCTGTTTGTGTTTCGAGCTATTACTGCTGCAGATTAGAGCAGGATGTCTTCGCTAGAGTCAGTCGGGGAGAGCTGGGTGTCTCATCCGGCACCGGGATCAGCGACAAACAATCATGTTAACCCCTTTGGGCCAGCAACGGAGGAAGAGATGGAGGCTGATTTGATGAGGATAGATGCCATGGAGGATCAAGAAGTCACTTCCCGCCTCCAAGCTGGATTCACAATGGGAGAACTGCAGAGCTCAGCTATTCCAAACTCGGTTATCCCTTCCAATGTTAGATTTCTTTCTTATGAGAATATGAAAAAGAGTGTCACTGGTTCTCCCGCAGCTATGCAACACCCTTGGGTGCAGGGAGCTTTGGCTGTTACAGGAAAACTCCGAAAGAAAATAATGGATCTCAAGCAGCAAGTCAACAAGCTTGAGGAGCAGAATCGTATCTTGAGGGGCATCGTCGCCAACAACATCACATCAACATCCCCGAAAAGAGAGACATAATCACCTGGGTATGGGTACTCCACTTGGCAACCGCCAAGCTTGGGGGAGTGCCCCGGTATCGTATCACCGTCACTTTTATCTTTACCGTTTTTCCTAGTTTGATCCTTTTGGTAATATCTTGATCAAGTAGAATAAAAGTTCTTAGTATGATAGTTGTGAGTTTTGCTTTGTTATCCTTCTATGTAATCGAGTCCGTGAGCTATATAATAAAGATTAGTGTTGAGTCAAGGGCTTGATTATTTTTGCCATGATCTCAAGTGAATAAAAGAAAACAGAAAGAAATAAAAAGAAACAAAGAGATCATGTGGCTCCTATGGAGAGTAATGAGCTCACATAGAAAGAGTATGATGAATAAAAGTTATTGAGGGTTGACAAACATAGTTTTGGTCATCGCTGCAATTAATAGGAAGTAATAAAGAAAGAGAGGTGTTCACATATAAATATATTATCTTGGACATCTTTTATGATTGCGAGCACTCATTAAAATATGACATGCTAAAGATTTGACATTGGACAAGGAAGACAACATAATGGGTTATGTTTTCTTACATCTGAGATAAATTATATCGTCTTGGATCCTCCAACATGTTGAGCTTGCCTTTCTCCCTCATTCTAGCCAAATTCATTGCATCAAGTAGAGATACTACTTGTGCTTCCAAATACCCTTAAACCAGTTTTGCCATGAGAGTCCACCATACCTACCCATGGATTGAGTAAGATCCATCAAGTAAGTTTTCATCGGTGCAAGCAATAAAAATTGCTCTCTAAATATGTATGATTGATTGGTGTGGTAGAAATAAGCTTTATACAATCGTGTGATATGGAAGTGATAAAAGCGACAGACTGCATAATAAAGGTCCATATCACAAGTGGCAATATAAAGTGATGTTCTTTCACATTAGGATTTTGTGCATCCAACCATAAAAGCGCATGACAACCTCTGCTTCCCTCTACGAAGGGCCTATCTTTTACTTTTATCTCCTACACTTCAAAAGAGCCATGGTGATCCTCACCCTCCTTTTTACATTTTATACTTTGGCAAGCACAATATGTTGGAAAGATCCTGGTATATATGGCTAATTAGATGTGAGTTTTCATGAACCATTACTGTTGACATTACCCTTGAGGTCAAACGTTGGGAGGCCAAACTATAAACCCCTATCTTTCTCTGTGTCCGATTAAAACTCCATACCCATAAGTATTGCGTGAGTGTCAGCAATTGTGAAAGACTATATCATAGTTGAGTATGTGGACTTGCTGAAAAGCTCTTATACATTGACTCTTTCCTATGTTATGATAAATTGCAATTGCCTCAATGACTGAGATTATAGTTTGTTGGTTTTCAATGAAGTTTACGATTCATACTTGATATTGTGATTGAATTATTACTCTAGCATAAGATATCATATGACAAGAATTATATAAGTTGCTGCTCTAAGAATGATCATGATGCCCTCATGTCCGTATTTTATTTTTATCGACACCTTCATCTCTAAATATGTGGACATATTTTTTGATTTTGGCTTTTCGCTTGAGGACAAGCGAGGTCTAAGCTTGGGGGAGTTGATACGTCCATTTTGCATCATGCTTTTATATCAATATTTATTGCATTATGGGCTGTTATTACACATTATGTCACAATACTTATGCCTATTCTCTCTTATTTTATAAGGTTTACATAAAGAGGGAGAATGCCGGCAGCTGGGATTCTGGCTAGAAAAGGAGCAAATATTAGAGACCTATTCTGCACAGCTCCAAAAGTCCTGAAACTTCACGGATGATGTTTTCCAAATAGATAAAAAACATTGAGCGCAAGAACTTCACCAGGGGCCACACCCTGCCCACGAGGGAGGGGGGTGCGCCCCCTACCTCGTGGGCCCCCTGGTGGCACTCCGGTGACCATCTTCTTCTATATGGACTCTTTCGATGGAAAAAAAATCATAAGCCATCTTCTCGGACGAAACTCCGCCGCCACGAGGCAGAACCTTGGCGGAGCCAATGTAGGGTTCTGGTGGGGCTGTTCTGCTGGGGAAACTTCCCTCCCAGAGGGGGAAATCATCGCCATCGTCATCACCAACGCTCCTCTCGTCAGGAGAGGGCAATCTCCATCAACATCTTCATCAGCACCATCTCATCTCAAAACCATAGTTCATCTCTTGTATCCAATTCTTTTCTCCAAGTCCGGGATTAGTGCTCGTAGGTTGCTAGTAGTGTTAATTACTCCTTGTAGTTGATGCTAGTTGGTTTAATTGGTGGAAGATCATATGTTCAGATCCTATATGCATATTAATACCCCTCCGATTTTGAACATGTTTATGCTTTGTGAGTAGTTACTATTTTCCTAAGGACATGGGAGAAGTCTTGCTATTAGTAGTCATGTGAATTTGGTATTCGTTCGATATTTTGATGAGATGTATGTTGTCTTTCCTCTAGTGGTGTTATGTGAATGTCGACTACATGACACTTCACCATTGTTTGGTCCTAGAGGAAGGCATTGGGAAGTAATATTTAGATGATGGGTTGCTAGAGTGACAGAAGCTTAAACCCTAGTTTATGCGTTGCTTCGTAAGGGGCTGAATTGGATCCATATGTTTCATGCTATGGTTAGGTTTACCTTAATACTTTTATTGTATTTTCGGATGCTTGCAATAGAGGTTAATCATAAGTGGGATGTTTGTCCAAGTAAGGGAAGCACCCAAGCACCGGTCCACCCACATACCAAATTATCAAAGTACCGAACGCGAATCATATGAACGTGATGAAAACTAGCTTGACGATATTCCCATGTGTCCTTGGGAGCGCTTTACATCATATAAGAGTTTGTCCAGGCTTGTCCTTTGCTACAAAAAGGATTGGGCCACCTTGCTGTACCTTATTTACTTTTGTTACTTGTTGCTCATTACAATTATCTTATCACAAAACTATCTGTTACCACTTATTTCAGTACTTGCAGAGAATACCTTGCTGGAAACCGCTTATCATTTCCTTCTGCTCCTCGTTGGGTTTGACACTCTTACTTATCGAAAGGACTACGATAGATCCACTATACTTGTGGGTCATCACCTGCATCTATTACTATTACTTCACTCATCGACCGTTATCCAACATGCATCTAGAGTATTAACTTCATGAAAACGGAGCAATGCCTTAAGCAAGATGACATGATGTAGAGGGATAAATTCATGCAATATGATTAAAAAAACCATCTTGTTATCCCCGATGGCAACAATACAATACGTGCCTTGCTGCCCCTGCTGTCACTTGGAAAGGACACTGCAAGATTGAACCCAAAGCTAAGCACTTCTCCCATTGCAAGAAAGATCAATCTAGTAGGCCAAACTAAACTGATAATTCGAAGAGACTTGCAAAGATAACCAATAATACATAAAAGAATTCAGAGAAGATTCAAATATTGTTCATAGATAATCTTGATCATAAACCCACAATTCATCGGTCTCAACAAACACACCGCAAAAAGAAGATTACATCAAATAGATCTCCACAAGAGAGGGGGAGAACATTGTATTGAGATCCAAAAAGAGAGAAGAAGCCATCTAGCTAATAACAATGGACCCAAAGGTCTAAGGTAAACTACTCACACTTCATCGGAGAGGCTATGGTGTTGATGTAGAAGCCCTCCGTGATTGATGCCCCCTCTGGCGGAGCTCCGGAAGAGGCCCCAAGATGGGATCTCGTGGACACAGAAGGTTGCGGCGATGGAATTAGGTTTTTGGCTCCGTATCTGATCGTTTGGTGGTACGTAGGTATATATAGGAGGAAGGAGTACGTCGGTGGAGCAACAGGGGGCCCACGAGGGTGGAGGGCGCGCCTGGGGGGGGGGGGGGTAGGCGCGCCCCCTACCTCGTGGCCTCCCTCTTGGTTGCCTGACATAGGGTCCAAGTCTCCCGGATCTTGTTTGTTCCAAAAATCACGTTCCTGAAGGTTTCATTCCGTTTGGACTCCGTTTGATATTCCTTATCTTCGAAACCCTAAAATAGGCAAAAACAACAATTCTGGGTTGGGCCTCCGGTTAATAGGTTAGTCCCAAAAATAATATAAAAGTGGATAATAAATCCCAATAATGTCCAAAACAGTAGATAATATAGCATGGAGCAATCAAAAATTATAGATACGTTGGATACGTATCAAGCATCCCCAAGCTTAATTCCTGCTCGTCCTTGAGTAGGTAAATGATAAAAAAGATAATTTTTGATGTGAAGTTCTACTTGTCATAATTTTAATGTAATTCTTCCTAATTGTGGAATGAATATTCAGATCCGAAAGATTCAAGATAAAAGTTTAATATTGACATAAAAATAATAATACTTCAAGCATACTAACAAAGCAATCATGTCTTCTCAAAATAACATGGCCAAAGAAAGTTATCCCTACAAAATCATATAGTCTGGCTATGCTCTATCTTCACCACACAAAGTATTTAAATCATGCACAACCCCGATGACAAGCCAAGCAATTGTTTCATACTTTTGACATTCACAAACTTTTTCAATCTTCATGCAATACATGAGCGTGAGCCATGGATATAGCACTATATGTGGAATAGAATGGTGGTTGTGGAGAAGACAAAAAGGGAGAAGATAGTCTCACATCAACTAGGCGTATCAACGGGCTATGGAGATGCCCATCAATAGATATCAATGTGAGTGAGTAGGGATTGCATGCAACTGATGCACTAGAGCTATAAGTATATGAAAGCTCAACAAAAGAAACTAAGTGGGTGTGATCCAACTTTCTTGCTCATGAAGACCTAGGGAATTTGAGGAAGCCCATTATTGGAATATACAAGCCAAGTTCTATAATGAAAAATTCCCACTAGTATATGAAAGTGATGAAATGAGAGACTCTCTATCATGAATATCATGGTGCTACTTTGAAGCACAAGTGTGGTAAAGGATAGTAACATTGTCCCTTATCTCTTTTTATCTCATTTTTTGGGCCTTCTCTCTTTTTTATGGCCTCTTTTCTTTCCTTTTTTTAATTTTTCGTCTGGAGTCTCATCCCCACTTTTGGGGGAATTATAGTCTCCATCATCCTTTCCTCACTGGGACAATGCTCTAATAATGATGATCATCACACTTTTATTTTCTTACAACTCAACAATTACAACTCGATACTTAGAGCAAAATATGACTCTATATGAATGCCTTCGGTGGTGTACCGGGATATGCAATGAATCAAGAGTGACATGTATGAAATAATTATGAATGGTGGCTTTGCCACAAATACGACGTCAACTATATGATCATGCTAAGCAATATGACTATGATGGAGTGTGTCATAATAAACGGAATGGTGGAATGTTGCATGGCAATATATCTCGGAATGGTGGAATGTTGCATGGCAATATATCTCGGAATGGCTATGGAAATGCCATAATAGGTAGGTATGGTGGCTTTTTTGAGGAAGGTATATGGTGGGTGTATGATACCGGCGAAAGGTGTGCGGTATTAGAGAGGCTAGCAATAGTGGAAGGAAGAAAAGTGCGTATAATCCATGGACTCAACATTAGTCATAAAGAACTCATATACTTATTGCAAAAATCTACAAGTTATCAAAGCAAAGTATTACGCACATGCTCCTACGGGGATAGATTGGTAGGAAAAAACCATCGCTCGTCCCGGACCGCTACTCGTAAGGAAGACAATCAAAAAAATAAATCATGCTCCGACTTCACCACATAACGGTTCACCATACGTGCATGCTACGGGAATCAAAAACTTTAACACAAGTATTTCTCAAATTCACAACTACTCAACTAGCACAAAATATCACCATCTTCATATCTCAAAACAATTATCAAGCATCGAACTTCTCATAGCATTCAACACACTCATAAGAAAGTTTTTACTATGCTTGGATAGGATTATTTAAGAAAATTACCATGCTATTTAAGACTCTCAAAATAATCTAAGTGATGCATGAGAGATCAATAGTTTCTATAAAACAATTCCACCACCATGCTCTAAAAATATAAGTGAAGTACTAGAGCAAAACTATATAACTCAAATGATATAAGCGAAGCACATAGAGTATTCTAACAAATTCCAAATCATGTATAGCTCTCTCAAAAGGTGTGTACACCAAGGATGATTGTGGTAAAAAAAAAGCAAAGAATCAAATCATACAAGATGCTCCAAGCAAAACACATATCATGTGGTGAATAAAAATATAGCTCCAAGTAAAGTTACCGATATAAGCAGACGAAAGAGGGGATGCCTTCCAGGGCATCCCCAAGCTTTGGCTTTTAGGTGTCCTTAGATTATCTTGGGGTTGCCATGGGCATCCCCAAGCTTAGGCTCTTGACACTCCTTGTTTCATAATCCATCAAATCTTTACCCGAAACTTGAAAACTTCACAACACAAAATTTAAAGTAGAAAATCTCGTGAGCTCCGTTAGCGAAAGAAAACAAAAGACCACTTCAAGTTACTGTGATGAACACATTCTTTATTTATATTGGTGTTAAACCTACTTTATTACAACTTTTCCATGGTTTATAAACTATTTTACTACCATAGATTCATCAAAATAAGCAAACAACACACGAAAACAAAATCTGTCACAAACAGAACAGTCTGTAGTAATCTGTAGCTAGCGAAAGATCTGGAACCCTAAAAATTCTAAAATAAATTGCTGGACGTGAGGAATTTATCTATTAATCATATTAAAAAAGAATTAACTAAATAGAACTTTCCAAATAAAAATGGCAGCAGTTCTCGTGAGCGCTAAAGTTTCTGTTTTTTACAGCGAGATAACAAGACTTTCCCCATGTATTCCCAACGGTTCTACTTGGGAGAAATACTAATTAAACACAAAAAAACACAACCAAAACAGAGGCTAGGTAAATTATTTATTACTAAACAGGAGCAAAAAGCAAGGAATAAAAATAAAATTGGGTTGCCTCCCAACAAGCGCTATCGTTTAACGCCCCTAGCTAGGCATAAAAAGCAAGGATATATCTAGGTATTGCCATCTTTGGTTTTAGGGAAAAAGAAAGCAAACTTCACTACTAGGAAAAGGGCTATAGATGGAATGGAAACTAATGGCGCACCTGTCATGTGGTGCGCCACTCCTATATAGCAGCGGCGCACCATGTGCTGGTGCGCCATTAGTGTGGAAGACACTAATGGCGCACCTGGCACATGGTGCGCCACTAGTAAAATTTTTTTAAATTATTTTTCCAAACATACTAATGGCGCATCACTGCACGGTGCGCCATTACTAGTTAGCACTAGTAATGGCGCACCGGCCACATAGTGCGCCACTACTGTTGTTTTTTTATTCTTTTTTTTGCAAAACTACTAATGGTGCACCGTAGCATAGTGCGCCATTACTAGTTTAAACTAGTAATGGCGCACTATGCCATGGTGCGCCATTAGAATATATATATATATATTTTATTTTTTGCAAAACTTCTAATGGCGCATCAACAGCAGGTGCGCCATTAGTATGTTGGGTTACTAATGGCGCATGGCTGTGTGGTGCGCCATTAGTAACCTGGGACCAGCTAGATATTTTGGACAGCCACACCTACACACTCACTTTCCCCACTTCATTCCCTCCACCTCCTTCTCCAAGCTTGTCAGCTGCCTCCTCCTCCTCACCTCATTTGCACCATAGATTCATCAAAATTAAGTGGTGAAATTACCTTTTTTATAGGTAAGTAAGGGGAAAGCTATCTTCATGTTGTAGATCTACTTTTTTTCTCCCTAGCTCGCTCCAACAACATGCACATGCACTTTTTGTGGCCTAGCTAGATCTATGTATGTTCGTGGTGTTGCATATGTTTGTGGTGTTGCATATATGTTTGTGTTTGCAGGTACCGGTATTTGAAATGCGATAGTTGCCAATATTTTGCCGGAATGTTGATTCATTTCCGTTTCAGCGAGAATTTTGGAACTATGCATTCTTTTTGGTCCTATTTTAGGGAAAGTCATGCCAAATTTTTTCTTGGTTCTAAAATATTGTTTTGCTCTACCCCGCAGGTGACCATGGTCCGCACGATGACCGAAGGCATCGTGAATAGGTTTTTGAGCTCCGCGAAGGCCGAGATGCTTCAAAAGAACGAGACGGAGATAAGATGTCTGTGTCGACGATGCAAGCTGAAGAGCCTTATTGCGGACCCGGATTCCGGGAAGGTGCAGGACCACCTGCTCTTGCGTGGTTTCATGGATGGCTATCGGTGGCAAGGTGATGAAGATGACTATGAAGTCGTCCATGGGGGCCGGGCAAGAAATGAGGAAGGGCAGCAAGACAACCACCGCGTCTTGGGCGGACGAGAAGACGAAGAATCTCCAGTACATGATCACAACAGTGATGCTGTACACAGTCATCATGTAGAAGATGCCGGACATGATGATGAGGAAGATGCCGGAGCAGACGAAGGGCATGATCATGAAGATGAAGATGTCGGCGGAGCAGACGACGATGGACCATCGATGGGCTGGGTGCAGGACCCTCATATTCAAGAGTTGCTTCTCAAGCAGACGGATAACGCAAGAGCTGCCGCCTGAGAGAAAGCTAAGCTGGATCAACTAGAGATAGACGCAGTTACACCATTGTATGAAGGATGCAGGCCCGAGGATACCCTCCTGAAAGTAACACTCATGGCTCTGGAGATGAAGGTAAAACACAAAATGACCGACGCATGCTTCGACGAGAACATGTCATTCTGGCACGAACGTCTTCCCAAGGGGAACAAGTGCCCGACCAGTTTCGAGGAGGCGAAGAAAATCGTGTGTCCTCTAGATTTACCGCACGTGAAATACCATGTGTGCATGAACAATTGCATCATTTATCGGGACGAGCACGCAGAGTCTACCATATGTCCGGTGTGCTCCTCAAAAAGTGGTGTGGTACTTTCCGATCACTCCTCGTCTGCAGCGGTATTTCGTGGACCCTAAGGTAGCAAAGCTCCTACGTTGGCATGCGGATAGGGAGGAGAAGAAGCGAGAAGATGACGCAAATGATCCGGAGATAAATAAAAAAGACAAGATGCTGAGTCACCCAAAGGATGCAAGCCAGTGGCAAGCGTTGAACTTCGAACACCCAGAATTTGGGAAGGATCCAAGGAACATCGTGCTGGGCGCGAGCACCAATGGAGTCAATCCGTTTGGCAGCCAGAGAAGCACACATAGCACCTGGCCTGTGTTTGTGTGGATGTACAACCTTCCCCCCTGGTTGTGCATGAAGATGAAGTACATTCACATGAGTATGCTAATTGAAGGGCCGAAACAACCAGGGAACGACATCAATCTATATCTGGGGCTGCTGAAAGAGGAGCTAGACACGCTGTGGAAAACGCCAGCCAATACGTGGGACGCCGTAGAGAAAGAATATTTCCCTGAGAGCCACACTACTCACGATGGTGCACGACTATCTCGGTTACGGATATCTCACGTGGCAAGTGGTCCACGGATTTTCTGGATATGTCAGGTGCATGGATGACACAACGTATCGCCAGCTAGATAGAGATCCTGGGTCTTCAAAAACCGTGTTCATGGGACATCGAAGGTGGCTTCGCGACGATGACCCATGGAGGAAATGCAAGGATCTGTTCGATGGTGAAACTGAACCCCGAAGAAGCCCATGTACGAGGAGCAGCGAGGAAATAGACTAGCTGTTGAAAAATTGGAAAGATTGCCCACTGTCAGGAAAGAAGCAAAAGGCGCCAGAGCCGGGAAAGAAGCGAAAGGCGCCAGAGCCGCTGCTGAAGGTATGGAAACGAGGTCTGTTTTCTTGGACTTGCCGTACTGGAAGATCCACCGTGTGCCTCACAGCCTTGATGTCATGCATATCACGAAGAACGTGTGCGAGAGTCTGCTTGGTACCCTGCTCAACATGCTAGAGAGGACCAAAGATGGGCCGAAAGCAAGGGCAGACTTGAAATCAATGGGCATCAGGGAGGAGCTTCACGCTAATGATGATGATGGTGATGATGATGAGGCGAAGCAGGACACGAAAAGTCGTCGCAAAGGCAAAAAGGCCAAGAAGACCAGAAATGACTACCCTCCCGCGTGCTTCACTCTAAGTCAGGAGGAGATCGAGCAGTTTTTCACCTGCCTCGTAGGAGTAAAACTTCCTTACAGTTACGCGAGGAAGATAAGCAGATACCTAGACCCAGCAAAGCAGAAGTTTAGCGGGATGAAGTCTCATGACTGTCACGTGCTGATGACGCAGATACTTCCAGTTGTAATCCGTTGGATCATTGACGCGCACGTCCGTGAAACGCTATTTGGCCTATGCAACTTTTTCGACGTCATCTCTCGGAAGTCGGTTGGCGTGAGGCAACTCAAAAGTCTACAGGAAGAGATCGTGGTGATACTATGCAAGCTTGAGATGTACTTCCCGCCCGCATTCTTCGACGTTATGGTGCATCTGCTGGTCCATATCGTGGAGGATATCATCCAACTCGGGCCGACGTTCCTACACAGCATGATGCCGTTCGAAAGGATGAATGGTGTCATCAAAGGATACGTTCGCAACATGTCACGTCCAGAGGGAAGCATAGCCAGGGGCTTTCTGACCGAAGAGTGCATCTCCTACTGCACGAATTATCTAGGCATCGAGGACCCCGTTGGTCTGCCCGTCAACAGGCACCTCGGCAAGCTCGCTGGATGGGGTCACCGTGAGGGTCGCCGTGAAAAGCATGTCGACTTCGAGGGTCGACTCGCCGACTTTGAAAGAGCAAACCTAGTCGCGCTACAACACATAGACGTGGTCGATCCTTGGGTGGTAGAGCACAAAACCTTTATTGAGAGGACGTACAATGACCGAGGCCAACAGAGGACGGACAGAGATATAATCAAAGAGCACAACTCATGTTTCACGCGTTGGTTCAAGCAGAAGCTTCTGTCGTACCCTTTACATGAGGATTCTTCCACGGAAGAACAACTCATATTCGCCTTGTCACAGGGCGCAGAGCACAACCTGATGACCTATGAGGCGTACGATATCAACGGCTACACATTCTACACCGAGGACAAGGACATGAAGAGCGATGGTTATCAGAACTCCGGGGTAACGATGGAATCCTACACCGGTAACGACAAGGACAGATACTACGGAAGGATCAAGGAGATCTGGGAGCTGAGCTACGCTAGAGAGAAGGTCCCGATGTTCCGTGTCAGATGGGCCAAGAGCGTCCTAAAAGAAGACCGGTATTTCACCACCATGGTTATACCCCAAGCCAAATCCAAGACCGCGGGCGCAAACGTCACCGCGAAAAATGAGCCATGGGTACTGGCTTCCCAAGTGGACCAATGCTTCTTCATTACCGACCCGTCAAAGCCCAGTCGTGTTGTCGTGAGGAGAGGCAAAAGGAAGATCATCGGAATGGATGGAGTCGCCAATGAGCAAGACTTCGACAAGTATGGCGACCCGAAGATCGAACATGACGATGACGATGAAGTAGCAGCACACACCACAAGAAGAAGCAGGACCACCCTACCTAAAGGACGTCTGTTCCATAGAAGAACTCCATTTGCGAAAAAGAAGGGCAAGAAGATTGTGAACAGATAGCTAGCTAAGATCGATTGTATATAAATCGTAGCCTTCATTTCTCGATTGTATTTCATGGGCACTTTTTGAACTCATGGATGTTTTTAAATTTCATGGACACTCGATCTCGACCCCCCTCCATCTTGATCGCTATCCCACCTCGCCAGATCCGGTCCCCCTCGCCGTCGAGCACCCCCCGCACCATCTCCCCCGCTCCACCGGCCGCCGCTGCCGACCCCCCACACGCTCCCCCACTCCACCGCCACCGACGACCCACCGCACCCTCCCCCGCTCCACCGGCCGCCGCCGCCGACCCCCCGCACCCTCCCCCACTCCACCGCCGCCGACGACCCACCGCACCCTCCCCCGCTCCACCGGCCGCCGCCGCCGACCCCCGGCCCGCACCCTCCACCACTCCACCGTCGCCGACGACCAACCGCACCCTCCCCCGCTCCACCGGCCGCCGCCGCCGACCCCCGACCCGCACCCTCCCCCACTCCACCGCCGACGACGACCCCCCGCACCCTCCCTGGCCCGCTCCACCATCACAAATGAATGCAACTAAAATTGCAAAAAAACAAATTTGATTATATTTTTAAATAACAAATTTGATGATATTTTTAAAAATTATTACTGTTTTTATAAAAAATATTACTGTTTGAACATATTTAAACACAAATAAATATCAAACAACATTTTAAATGCATAAAAACAAAAATTGGGGAGCCTGGGAATCGAACCCAGGACCTCCTAGTGTGTGTGTTGCGTGCTGACCAGTTGGGCTAGTGGGCGTGTTCTGATGGAGAGAGGGTTAGGTGGAATATAACCTGACCAGTCGGGCTAGTAATTAAAACAAAATTCTAATGGCGCACCAGGGGGAGGTGCGCCATTAGAATCGTTGTACTTATGGCGCACTAGGGGGAGGTGCGCCATTGCTAACCCTCCCCCACTCCACCTATTCCCCTCGCATTGTGGCCTCCCTCCCTCCCTCGCCAGATCCCCCACTCGACCCCAACCGTACGCCGCCGCCCCCTTGCTCCGCCCCCTCCGTCCGCCGCGCCTGCACGCCGTCAGCGATGCCGTCGTCGCTGTGGTCTTCCGCTGCCCCGACGCCGCCGCCCCCGCACCCCCCGAACGGGATCGGCCGAGCGCGCGCCGCCCGCTCCTCTCCTCTCCTCCTCCCTCCGACGAGCGAGGGCCTCCTCCGGCCCCTGCAGCAGCCGGCGAGCGCGGCCCCGACGGACCCACCCCCCTGCCCCTGCCATCCTCCGCCACCGACCCCTGCTCTCCTTCGACCGCGGTGAGCGAGGACCCAAACGAGCTCGGACCCCGACCCCGACCCCTTCGCCGACCCCGACCCCGACCCCTCCGGCGACCAGGTACCTCTCCTCCTTCCTCCTTCCTCCCTCTCTCCACCATTCCCCATTCCCTCCCTCCCTCCCCTCGACCGTGGCAGTCTATGGTTGCAAGATTGGGGAGGGCCTCCTCCTTCCTCTTTTTCCACTGCTGGTGGCAACATCCTCAACCCCCCGTCTTTTTTTTCATTTTTGTTAGTTTGATTATCTGTAAATTGATGTGCCATGACCCAGTAGAGGCACATCCGAATTTTGTGTTTAGTTTTCTCACCCCAAATTGCATCCCATGACCCAGTAGACTAGTACAGATGACATGCCATGAACTATTGCACTAGTAGACATGTCATGGCAAATTTCACCACCATTCTGTACCATGGTATTTTTGTGATATCTAGTTTTTGATCTGGTTCAGAACTGGTAGGGGTATTCTAGGGCAATTTCCAATATGCAGTGAATGGCAAATTTAGATTCGTTCCACCACAATTTTTTCATTTTGTTTTCTTAGGGAGAACCAAATTTTGCTGCGGAAAATTCATACGTTCTGCCATCACTACATAGGAGTTCTTTCCTGGCATGCCGTAGTTGCCATCAAGTTTTACATTTCTATCATAGTTTTGACGTGTCAATCGCATTATTTCTTCGAGCTGATGCATTTTATTTCTGAATTTTTATGTAGCTAGCTGAGTAATGTTATGGCCTATGAAATTCGGTGACTTTCGTAACATGGCATTTCTACCACAGCAATTCCATTATTTTTTGTCACATGTCATATTCTAACATTTTTCATATTCCTAGTCTTTTTGTTCATAACTTGGCAAATTCATTAATTTAGTTGGTCATCTACCGTTGGCAATTTGTTCCATGTATAACCATTGATTATGCCTTTGAGGCAGTTAGTTAACCTCTCACCTATGTTCATGCAGGGATATTATTCTTGGAAAAGCCACTGTTGGTGACGGAATAGAAAGATAAGCAGGTACCTATCTTCAGTCCCAATCTAACAGGGTAGTCCATGGATTCAAACTAGCTAAAGGAGATTCAAACTTCCGAACCTTTAGGTTAACAACTCAACACAAACCAATCCCTGAAAGCAAAAACTCAACACAAACCAACTTCATTATTTTTGTGACTATTTTCATGTTTGCAGAACCAATGTTTTTGTGCCAACAATCAGTTTACTCCCTCATGCCAACAACCACTCATTTTTCAGTTAACTCCTTACAGTTCAGATCATATTTTGATTGTCAACAATAGCGGACTTTTAAGGCTTTTTTAGAGACAATACTAGTGGATATTAGGCCTTTTTACAGGCAATAATAGTGGAATTTTAGGATTTTTTTGTAGGAGTGTGTTTCATGTTGGCCTACAGTGATGAATTAGTCAGAATTGTGTATGATTGTGCCTAAAGTAGATAATCTAAAGATACAGACAAAATAATTAGGGGAGCATGTGTGAATCTAAAGTATATTGTCAACTTCCAACATTTGCTCTGTTGTCCATGTGGTTAAAGAAATGAAGTTGAGTGTGTCATTCTTGAGCTGAAATAGAACTTGACAACCTGTACAGTGAATATATGCAGTGAACAGAAATTGACAGGTTTTCTTGACTGAATTCAGTCATGTACAGTGAATATATGCAGTCAATATACAGTCATTGTAATTTTTGGGAGTAATTTTTTGTGTCAAATCACTCAAGCAGTAACTGAATTTTCAAACTGAATTTGACACAATACTATTCAGTTAATTTGCTTGTACAGTAGTATGTATGCTCATCACTTTATGTATGGTGTTATGCCCTGTTATCTCTGTTCAGTTGACTAATGAAGCACTAGGCTCATCCATGGTACAAGTTCACCTGTGAACACTTGAAATTAGTCAGGACATCCCGTACTGATAGATGTAAATTGTGTCCAGTAGGCTTTGAAGCACCAGTTTTTCCTGTTTCTAACTCTCAATCTGATATAAACCATACTGTTGGCATAAGTGGTCTTTTGTATATGTGCTGATGCTTTGTTAATATAAAGCTATAGATGATGTTGTACTTGTGATGATGCTACTTGTGATCTTCTGAAATGACCCATTCGCAACTTCATTACGCGGGGATAATGATATTGCAGGTACCCCGAGAGGCCCTTGAGTTTGCCGGAATGTCGATTAACTTCCGTTCCGGCAAATTCGGGTACTCCATATGTCCTATTTTCAGCAATGGTCATGCTGAAATTTTCCGTGAATTTTAGCATGACTTTGCTAAAAGTAGGACATATGGGGTACTTGCGACTAATGCATGGGCCGGGGTATCTTAGTACTTAGTTAAGTAGGATCAGCTGCCCCGCCATTCTTGCTGCATAGGTGGCAATAGAGCCAAGTGATTAGTGCCAAGTGATTAGGCCCAACCTAGGGTGCCTCGGCATCGATAAACCCTAAATGATGAAAACTTAACTTAGCATTTAGGGTGCCTCGGCGTCGACAAACCCTAAATGATGAAACCTTGGCTTCTATAGGGTGCCTCGGTGTCGATGAGAACCTAAATGATGTACGCTTAGGCTTTTAGGGTGCCTCGGCGTCGACAAACCCTAAATGATAAAAGCTTAGCTTTTAGGATGCCTCGGTGTCGACAAACCCTAAATGATGAGACCATGATCTTGTTCCTTGACAATAACCAACTTTTTGACCAAACTTTTTTCCTATTTAGAGCGAAACATGGCCCACAACGATGAGGCCGGCGGTTCGGGCGACAAGCAATTCTGGGAGCTGTCCAGGAGATGGAGGAACAACCTCACCGCTATGAGGACACCGCGGAAGACACCGATCCTGACTACACATCCCCTAGTGGCGTCGGGGATGACACCACTGATGGTGCCACCGAGGATGCCACCACTGATGATGGTGGCGCACGCACAAATGGCAGCCAACCGAAGAAGCAACGGAAGGACCGGCGCCCGAACGCGCTCCGCACCATCAAGGAGGAATTTACTCAAGTGGACTCCGACGGGCATCCAACAGAGCCCAAACATATAGTCAAGGGGTACTCGGTTCAGCTCGGCTGCATTCTCCGGAGCACCATCTCGATCAACACCAAGAACCTTAGGCATAAGGACCGAGGGAATTTGCGCAACCTCCACTTCATGAAGCTGCACGAACGATACAAGTTCCCCACTAAATTTGAAAACACACGCCTCTTAGGGAATAAAGTGAACAGTGCCGCCCTCACTAGGATGAGCACGACCCTGTCTACTTGGAGAAGCGCGGTGAAGAGAATGATTGAGAAAGGTGATAGTTATGAGAAGATCAAGGCAAAAAATCCTTCGATCAGCGAAGAGGACTACAAGGAGTTCAAGATCAAGTGCGAGAGCCCCGCAACCTCCGAATCAAGTCAGTGGGGGAAAGAAATGCGGGAGTTGAACTTAGGGGAACACAAACTCGGTCCCGACGGTTACAGAGTGGCGGAGCCTATATGGGACAAGGAGGACGCGGAGCGTGCCGAGCAAGGCCTACCACCCCGCTTCGAGAAATACAGCAGTGACAAGCAGACCAGGAACTATGTCAGGGCCCGGTACAAGGAGGACCCGATAACAAAGGAGCTTACCACGGATCCGAAGACCAGGGCGCTGGAGCTTGTTCTGGCAAAGGAGACTGAAAGCAGTAGCACGGGGTCGTCTCAGAGCACCCCTGCTTGGGACAGCACTCTAAATAGGGCGTTGAACGTGATGAAAAACAAGGACAAGCTCACTAAGCTGTCGTCAGTTGGTCGTGTGGCCGGCAAAGGCTTGTCCACAAAATGGTTGTCAAACTATACCGCTCGTGGGCGAAAGGAGAAAAAGACCAGCTCGGAAAGCCAGTCGCGCGAGGTTGAAGCACTCAAGGCACAAGTGGCGCGGATTCCGGAGATTGTCCAAGAGCAAGTGCAACAACAACTGGGATCGACGCTCACTGGCATTATGCCTACCTTTATTCATGGGATAACGACGTGGATAGCGGGTGGCCAACAGGGGCCGCCCCCGATTCCCAGCTTCACGGCCAACAACTCGCACAACGCGCAGGCGGCGCCATTGGTGTCTCCGGCGGCGGCGGTATTGGTGTCTTCGACGCCAGCACGGCCGGCATTGGAGCTTAATGCACCCGGGTGTACGCCGGCCGGCACCTCACCAGCAAGCGGCCCCTCCGTCAGTTGCACGCCCGCCGTTGGCGGTGCCTCGACATTAGCCGAGCTCGACGCCATCATCACGGTAACTAATTAAGCCTCTCGGCCGAGGACTTCATCTCCTTGCCTTTGACTGGGCATCCCTGACGCCCTGCATGTTTTTGCAGGGCGCCGCCGATGTTCCGTGCACTCTCCTACACTTCGTGAATGACGAGTTGGTCGATGTCGCCAAGGGAAAAATCGTTCAACCGGGCAACCCTGTGTTCCACGGTAAACTGATGCCACCCACCGTGTATAGGGTTCAACTGGTTCGGGTGCTGCCAGGCTGCGACGAGTTGTTACCTCCGATTCAACCCGCCGAGGCCGATGAAGATGATCTAATGACCCTCAGCGCCTGCCTAAGCTGGCCCCTGCTTTGGCCGAAGAGGCAGATTCGTTTGGTGGCGGGGGACACCACCCCAAAGACAACCCGCCAGTCGTGCCAGCGCCAAGCCATGGCAAGACCGCTGCAACGCTACCGGACATGCCGGACATCCCTATGGCACAGGATCCGAACATGCATATGGCACAGGATTTGGACGACGATGACAACGACGACGGCTGCACATTTAGCAACGTCGATAAGTACTTTGCCGAACATGGGTACGATGACGAATTCTACGGGCCTCTTTCTCAAGAACCCAACCAAGACGACTGCGGTCTAGCTGGTACGGCGGAGAAACCCAGTTGCAACAGGCGTCGTCTGGCGTTCAGTTCCTAGGAGACGCCTCCAGCTGCCGACTTCACCGAGCCTCAGATAGCCGAGGTGCCAAATATTATCAGCCCCAACACACTCAAGAAGGCGGTCTGTGAGCAGAACTCGGTCCCATTACAACAGAAGAAGAAGGGACGGAAAAGAAAGAGTAACAAGGGTGCGAGCCAGCCGGCACCAAGTACGATCCGTGCTCAGGATGGGCCACCTTCACCTAAGGATATCTTGAGGAGGGTGCATGTGGCGGGTAGGGCGATGCTACCGACAAATATGCTCAATGCTGCAACCGGTGCTATGCGGAGTCTGCATGACAGTGTTCTTTCTTTCGAGAAGCGGCGTCTCAGAGAGAATGATGTGGCATACCCGGTTTTCGTGGCCAAGGTGCCAGAGGGCAAGGGCTTTGTGGATGGCGCCATCGAGGGTATGATCGTCTTGCGGTTTGATGACATCTTTGCTATGTTTAACCTTCATCCGCTGCACTACACCTTCATTCGGCTGTTTTCGCTGAGTATGGAGATGCGGATCATTTGAGACAAGACCCCGGACATCGTGATAGTCGACCCCTTCTACATGCGTGCCAAGCTCTTGGGCAGCGCTGGGGACCGCCAAGTCGCGAGTTCACACCTCGAAGGCATCATTCTGGCAAACCCAGATAAGGATAACTTCCTCGTGGCTTACTTTCCCGAGTAAGTCATCCCTTAACCGCCCCGTAAGATATGATTTCTTAGATTTTGATCGTTCTTTTTTTTCTAACATTCCGTGTTTTATGCAGTGACACACATTGCACACGCATCCTCTTAAGCCCGAAATATTCCATGGCCACGTATTTCGACCCGAACTGTGACTCCAAGATGGACTACACAAATATCAAGAAAGTTCTTGATGATGTTCTCCCCGGCTACGCCAAATCTGGAGGCACCTTCACCAGGCCAGTTCATAGGTACGACAAGCATGTGTTTGCCCACAATACTAAGTTCTGTTGCGTCAAGCAGCCGCCTGGCTGTCAGAAGGATGCCTACTACGCCCTCCATCACATGCGGGCGATCGTAAGGGACCATCATCACCTTCTGCTACCAGATAATCTCAAAGATTGGGCCGCGAGCTTGTCGGCAATCCAAGACGCGGACATCAGACAAGAATTCTTTTGCATCCAGTCGGAGTTTGCGGACATCATCCATCAAGATGTCCTTCATACCTCGGGGCAGTTCTACCTCAGATATCAACCGTCCAACAGTGAGATAGACGGAACACTACAAATGCAGGCTGACAACGCCCGTGATTTCATGACCATCACGACAGACGGCGGCTTCATCCACACTCCGGTCCCATGAGTCGAGTCGACAGTGTGATGCTATGTGTAGTTCTGAAACATTGATTGGCTCATGTTGTAATTAAACTTTAATGAACATGTATGTCTCTTTGGTTTGGACAGTCGTTCAACTTAGATGTAATCGATGCTATTTATTAGTAGGACCATGAATCATGCTATTAATGTCTTGCTTTTCTCTTCCGATCCTTTTGTTGCATACTTATATATTGCTTATATATTGTCTGTTGTTTGGCTTGTGCATAGAGATGCCGTCGTATGTCGTGTACAAGGGTAAGGTTCCTGGAGTCTACGACGACTGGGAGGAATGTCGGATACAGGTTCACCGTTTCAGCGGTAATAGTTACAAAGGGTACACCACTAGGGCATAGGCGGAATCTAGATACGCCCACTATCTAGCGGGAGAGAGGAGGGAGCGTTGGAGGAACCGGATGAAGACCTGTTTCATCGCGATGATGCTCATCGTGATGACCACAACTCTCTTCTATGTGATGGTAGTTTAGATGATCGATATCGACTTGTAATGTGAAGACAAACTCACTACTCGCGGTCTCGAGACTTGTAATGTTCTATCTTTGTTCGGTCATTTGAATTCGGAGACTAATATGATGAATTGTATTCGGAGACTAATCTTCTATTGTATTTGATGAATCTTCTGTTGCTGTGTGCTATTGTCTAAATTATGTACAATAATATATTTTGTAACCTGTGAAAATATCAGAAATGAAAAAAAATCCCTAATATTCATACTAGTGGCGCACCACACAAGACACTAATGGTGCACTGTGATAATCACACTAATGGCGCATCACCCACTGGTGCGCCATTAGTATGCCAAAGCACATGGGTACATATGGCCCCCTGGGAGGCATTCTAATGGCACACTGTGGGCTATACTAATGGCGCACTACGTGGTGCGCCATTAGAACACCAGATACTAATGGCGCACCGGTGGTGTGCCATTAGAATTCAATTCTAATGGCGTGATGCTAGTGGCGCACCAGTAGTGCGCCATTAGTAGGCAAAACTGGTGCACCACTAGCATGCCTTTTCCGAGTAGTGCTTGTTATTTATGGAATTAATCTTTCTATTTTGACAAAGTACATGTCCATTAATGGTAGAAGAAAGATTAAGGATGTTGCGGAAATTGGCATCTAGGCTAGCTTTTATCTCTTTAATAGATTCGTTTTGGTAAGAAAGCAAAAGAGATGTGATTTCAGCTTTCTCGTTAATGGGGTGCCCAAATATAGTTTTCATCCTCTCATAGCTATCTGTGGGGTCCCCTTCAAGAAAACCCTCCTCGAAAATAGAATCTAAAACTTGTTTGAACGAAGCGGGCAGCCCAACATAAAAGCCTTTTAAGTAAACCTCAATTTGATATTGGGGTACATAGCTAGGCTGGATCCTTAACAGCCTATCCCAAGCATCTTTCAAAGATTCATCAAGTAAATAACGAAAAATTCTAGAATCATCTTCATAAAAAATACTAAGGTTCTCATTGATAACTCCGGCAAGTTTTTCCATAGCATTCCGATCTATGAGTTTAGATACGATAGCAGGATTGTCTAAAGCACTAGAACTTGGGAGAGAACCCCCAATTCTTTTGGGTTCCAACATGGCGAGGGAAAAGCGAGCGAAAAGAGGCAAATAGAGAAAGAGAGGGAGGATAGAGAGAGAGGGCGAATAAAATGGCAAGCGTGAAGTGGGGGAGAGGAAAACGAGAGGCAAATGGCAAATATTGTAATGCGGGAGATAAGGGTTGTGATGGGTACTTGGTATGTTGACTTTTGCATAGACTCCCCAGCAACGGAGCCAGAAATGGCTCGTTGTCGGGAGTCAAATCTTGACTTGCGCGAACCTCCCCGGCAACGGCGCCAGAAATCTTCTTGCTACCTCTTGAGCACTGCGTTGGATTTCCTTGAAGAGGAAAGGATGATGCAGCAAAGTAGCGTAAGTATTTCCCTCAGTTTTTGAGAACCAAGGTATCAATCCAGTAGGAGGCTACGCGCGAGTCCCTCATACCTGCACAAAACAAATAACTCCTCGCAACCAACGTGATAAGGGATTGTCAATCCCTTCACGGTCACTTACGAGAGTGAGATCTGATAGATATGATAGAATAATATTTTCGGTATTTTTGTGATAAAGATGCAAAGCAAAATAAAAAGCAAAGGAAATAACTAAGTATTGGAGGATTAATATGATGAAGATAGACCCGGGGGCCATAGGTTTCACTAGTGGCTTCTCTCAAGAGCATAAGTATTTTACGGTGGGTGAACGAATTACTGTTGAGCAATTGACAGAATTGAGCATAGTTATGAGAATATCTAGGTATGATCATGTATATAGGCATCACGTCCAAGACAAGTAGACCGACTCTTGCCTGCAACTACTACTATTACTCCACTCATCGACTGCTATCTAGCATGCAGCTAGAGTATTAAGTTCATGAAAACAGAGTAACGCCTTAAGCAAGATGACATGATGTAGAGGGATAAATTAATGCAGTATGATAAAAAAACATCTTGTTATCCTCGATGGCAACAATACAATACGTGCCTTGCTTCCCCTACTGTCACTGGGAAAGGACACCGCAAGATTGAACCCAAAGCTAAGCACTTCTCCCATTGCAAGAAAGATCAATCTAGTAGGACAAACCAAACCGATAATTCGAAGAGACTTGCAAAGATAACCAATCATACGTAAAAGAATTCAGAGAAGATTCAAATATTGTTCATAGATAATCTTGATCATAAACCCACAATTCATCGGTCTCAACAAACACACCGCAAAAAGAAGATTACATCAAATAGATCTCCACAAGAGAGGGGGAGAACATTGTATTGAGATCCAAAAAGAGAGAAGAAGCCATCTAGCTAATAACTATGGACCCGAAGGTCTGAGGTAAACTACTCACACTTCATCGGAGATGCTATGGTGTTGATGTAGAAGTCCTCCGTGATGGATGCCCCTTCGGCGGAGCTCCGGAACAGGCCCCAAGATGGGATCTCGTGGATACAGAAGGTTGCGGCGATGGAATTAGGTTTTTGGCTCCGTATCTGATCGTTTGGGGGTACATAGGTATATATAGGAGGAAGGAGTACATCGGTGGAGTAACAAGGGGCCCACGAGGGTGGAGGGCGCGCCTAGGGGGGGTAGGCGTGCCCCCTACCTTGTGGCTTCCCTGTTGGTTGCTTGACGTAGGGTCCAAGTCTCCTGAATCTTGTTTGTTCCAAAAATCACGTTCCCGAAGGTTTCATTCCGTTTGGACTCCGTTTGATATTCCTTTTCTTCGAAACCCTAAAATAGGCAAAAAGAAAAATTCTGGGCTAGGCCTCCGGTTAATAGGTTACTCCCAAAAATAATATAAAAGTGGATAATAAATCCCAATAATGTCCAAAACAGTAGATAATATAGCATGGAGCAATCAAAAAATATAGATACGTTGGATACGTATCACATACCAGCCTATGGGCCTCCTAGCTAGGTTTTACTTTTTCTTAAAGATCGGCAACCCAATGTATTTTTTTAATAAAACACAGATCTCTGTTCTATTTATCTATATATAAGAATAATAATGTTGTGTCCAATTTATGTTTTCCCTTCTAACCACATTATATATATTTATATTATTACTATCATTGTATATTTTATAGAGACTTATATATACATTATAACAACATCCCACGTGTTATTAACTTATAAAAGTAAATGTTTAACAGTTGTTGGCAAGAAAAATCCTAGTTGTTTTTGACTCAGTGGCAAGGAAAATCCTGGTGATTGCGTACAAAAGCTTGCGAAGATTTTAAAAGACTAATGTAAAAATAACGCGCTCATTTTTGTTTTGAGCAATAACTCGCTAATTTGTTAATTTTATATATAAAAAATGTGTCGCGCCGGTTTATTTTCTAATATTAATTTCTCCTTCTAACCTAACATTATATAGAGAACAAGCCCAGCTAATTCGTGTATTTCAAGAAAGTGCAAATGGGCTGGGATTTCTTAGAAAATATTAAATGGGCCGCGTTGACGCGAAATTATTTGTTCACCCAGCCCAGCAAATGGACTGTAAATTCTCGAAAACATGGGTTAAATATATGCCACATTTTTGGAGGCTGACATGTGGGCCAATAGGTCGAAGCCTACGCAAGGTGTTGTCAACTTGGTCAACAAATGATTATGACATCCACAACTATTGGATTTATATCCAACGGCCGGCATGCACCTTCAACCTCTCGTCTTCTTCCTCCAGCATCGCCGGGACCGCCTGGTCTGGCCTCCGGTGGCTGGCGGCTGCGCTTAGCACGCATCGCTGCGAAGTGCTACCCCACCGCCGGCCAGGCTATATCTCCACCCCTCCACACCTCCTGTTATGCTCCGCCGGTGTGGTCAACAAACGAGAGTCATCGAAAGAGGACTATACGTGGAGAGCCTGATGGCTGGGACCCACGAGGTCCATGGTCACACAGAAGGAAAGTTCCTCCTTATTAAGCTAAAAAAATGTTTCCTCCCCCTGAAAGCTGGGACCCACCAGTTGTATCTCCGCACGAAAGGAAGTGCCTCCTTGTTATGTGAAAAAACTATTCCTCCCATTGACAGCTGGGACCCGTTAGATTCTGTGGCTGACTTGTGGGCCTACTAAGCGGACGTGTATGCATGGATTTTTCAACTTAATCAACAAATGATTCTAGCAGATGGACCGTTGATGTTAATCCAACAGCCGTGCTCCTTCTTCAACCTCTGTTCTTGCTCCTGTCTCCCGTGAGCGGCACCACGGCAGTGCTGTCGTGCACCCAAACCAGTCAAGTTTCCCACTCCTCTCCATCTGCGACTCCACTGCCGCATTTTCCCCATCTCCGAGTGGTTCCAGTCTAGGGCCTCGCCTCGTCCACTGGCCTTGGTGTGCCCGGCATGATGTGGTCAACATGGTCAACAAACGAGATTCATCGGAAGATGACTATACATGAGAGGCTGATAGTGGGGACGCACCACGCCCATGGATGCATGCATGCAACTGCATCCTTTTTACCCTGAAAAATAATGTTTTCTCCCCCTGACTGCTGGGACCCACTGATAACCCACAAGTATAGGGGATCGCAATAGTTTTCGAGGGTAGATTATTCAACCCAAATTTATTGATTCGACACAAGGGGAGCCAAAGAATATTCTCAAGTATTAACAGTTGAGTTGTCAATTCAACCGCACCGGAAAGACTTAATATCTGCAGCAAAGTATTTAGTAGCAAAGTAATATGGAAGTAACAGTAATGATCACAAAAGTAACAGTAGCGGTTTTGTAGTGATTGTATAAGTGGCAACGGTAAAGTAACTAAGCAAAGATCAATATGTGAAAAGCTCGTAGGAATTGGATCAGTGATGGATAATTATGTCGAATGCGATTCCTCATGCAACAGTTATAACATAGGGTGACACAGAACTAGCTCTAGTTCATCAATGTAATGTAGGCATTTATTCCGCATATAGTCATATGTGCTTATGGGAAAGAACTTGCATGACATCTTTTGTCCTACCCTCCTGTGGTAGCGGGGTCCTATTGGAAACTAAGGGATATTAAGGCCTCCTTTTAATAGAGTACCGAAACAAAGCATTAACACTTAGTGAATACATGAACTCCTCAAACTACGGTCATCACAGGGAGTGGTCCTGATTATTATCACTTCGGGGTTACTGGATCATAACACATAGTAGATGACTATTGACTTGCAAAATAGGATCAAGAACTCACATATATTCATGAAAACATAATAGATTAAGATCTGAAATCATGGCACTCGGGCCCTAGTGACAAGCATTAAGCATAGCAAAGTCATAGAAACATCAATCTCAGAACATAATGGATACTAGGGATCAAACCCTAACAAAACTAACTCAATTACATGATAAATCTCATCCAACCCATCACCGTCCAGCAAGCCTACGGTGAAATTACTCACGCACGGCGGTGAGCATCATGAAATTGGTGATGGAGGAAGGTTGATTATGATGATGGCGAGGGATTCCCCTCTTCGAAGGCCCGAACAAACTCCAGATCAGCCCTCCCGAGAGAGCTTAGGGCTTGGCGGCGGCTCCGTATCGTAAAACATGATGAATCCTTCTCTCTGAATTTTTTTCTCCCCGAATGTGAATATATAGAGTTGGAGTTGAGGTCGGTGGAGCCTCAGGGGGCCCACGAGATAGGTGGGCATGCCCCAGGTGGTGGGTGCGCCCCCACCCTCGTGGGCAGGGTGTGGGCCCCCTGGTGTTGATTCTTTCGCCAGTATTTTTTATAAATTCCACAAATACTCTCTGTGAAGTTTCAGGTCATTCCGAGAACTTTTATTTCTGCACAAAAATAACACCATAGCGATCTGCTGAAAACAGTGTCAGTCTGGGTTAGTTCCATTCAAATCATGCAAGTTAGAGTCCAAAACAAGGTCAAAAGTGTTTGGAAAAGTAGATACGATGGAGACGTATCACCCACCAGCTACATCTTCACACGCAAGGAAGTGCGTCCTTATTATGGACAAAAAAACGATTCCCCCCTGACAGCTGGGACCCAGGAGCAATATCTTCGCACGCAAGGAAGTGCGTCCTTATCCTCCTTGACAGCTGGGACCCACCTGGTCGAAGCGTACGTACCGTTGTCTATCTTGTCGCGAATGCGTACTTACATATTGGTCGATCGGTCGCTCTGCAACGATGAACCGTGGCCGAGTAAGTAGCGGCACATGTCATAGTAGAGACCCCCACATAGCAGTTCAGGCTGTCCCGTCTGAACCGTGTACACGTACATACAGCCACAAGCCAAAAAATACGGCCACACACGTACATACGAGCGGGGTCTCGAACGCCTACTCGCACATACGTACGGCCAGGGCTCGTGTACATGGCTGAGTCGGAACGGAGAAACTCTGTCGTCGTGTTCATCAGGAGACAACCAGCTTGGACGGAACAGCGGATCGAAACGAGGCCTGACATAGCGTAGAATGGAGGAAACGGCCTTGTGTTTGACCGGCCATGGTCGAAATGGGATCATGTTCATTGGGAGGGGTCTGAATTACCGCAAAACGGAGGAAACAGACTTCTCTTGGACCTCCTACGGTCGAAACGGGGTCCTGTTGATCAGGAGGGGTGTGGTGTACCGCAAAACAGAGGAAACGGACTTGTGTTGGAGTGCTCCGGTCGAAACGGGGGTCCTGTTCATCGGGAGGGGTGTGGCGTACTGCAAAATGGGACTCCACGGGATATTGTTCATCTCCACCGTCGACTACCTCCACGGGCTACTGTTCATCCACCATCGACCTCCTCCAGCCTCCACCTGTGACTGTTCATCCACGGGCTCCTATTCATCTATCCTCCACCGCTCCTCCATCGGCTACTGTTCAACCAACCCTCTCCACGGGCTACTGTTCATCCAGCCCTCCACCGTCTATTGTTCATTCAGCCCTCCATGTGTCCTATTCATCCAGCACTCCACAGGGTCCTGTTCATCCACCCCAACCGGCTCGATCGGGGTCCTGTTCATCCAGCGGCAACAGCCTCTACTACCACGGGGTCCTATTCATCCCACCCCCACCGGGAACTATTCATCCACCCCCCCAAACAATGCTCACTGTTCATCAAGAGGCCGCATCAATCGGCTTCAGTTAGCAGCAGTAGTGAAGGGATCACTGGGTTCAGTTAACAGCAAGGGATCGATTGGGGTTCAGTAATGTAGCTAGTGCAATCTCTCGGGTTCAGTTAGAGCCCAACGCCTCTCTCGGGTTCAGTTAGAGAGCAACACCTCGCACACACGCGCGTACGTGTACGAGAGAAACGCATAAACCTTCGTGCATCACTCGGCCCCGACCACCCACCATAACAGGGAACACCCCGATATTTTCCTCGCCCTCACTTCTACCACATTTTTTCTGTCATGGACGGGCCAAAGAATGTCATGCAGCTGCGTGTCCGGCCCGCCTATGACGAAAAGCCCATTTTCTGTCATGTTTTTTTGTCATAGAAGTAGGAGCCCACCACATCTACGATGATACCGGGTTTTGTCACAATTATCATCATAGAAGTGTCATAATCATGACAGAAAAAATGGTTCAGCCCAAAATGTCACGGATGTGACTTTTCTTTGTAGTGCAATGGCTGAACGACATGAGTCCAATGGTTGGAAATTTGAGCACAACGGTAACATTACTTGCGGAGCAAGTAATGCTAACACCTCAGTCAGAAAGATATCTCCTGCAGCATGAAGAACAACTTCTACTATTGCCAAGTAATCATTCGGAGCATAAAGAGATTTCTCTCGCATCTTTCATAGGTTTTGGGCTAAGCATCACATCGGATCTAAGCTTCGAGAACATATAGCCCTCTTAATAGTACGGAGGTCCTATGACTCAAATGAACCAAAGAAGAAAGACAAAAAGAATACTACGTCTTCAATGTGTCTTCGACTTTCGTTCGCTGCATTCAATTTCTTCGTACGACGATACCAAACCAAATGGTTCACGTCGGCAATAACTTTCGAGGGGCTCATTCCTTCACAGCAATCTTCTCGTCTACATGTCTTCAATAGATGTAGCTCGTTCTTCTCTACAACGCAGATATACTTTGGTGAGGTTCCTTGAATTTAGCACCGGAGACAACATTCTCTTCGGTTTTGTATGGACTATTTCTCTCTGTATGCACTAGCAAACAAATCAGTCCATACCTGTTTCTGTCAACAATCTCCAAAACACAGGAAGGCAGATATTGCACCAACATGACGTGTCCATGGCGTCGTCCGACCCACAAGCTCACCACAATCAACGCCAAGTTCTACAAGAACTGCACGGAGAAGATGCCCATACTACCATCGGACGGGGACAGGAAGCACGCCATCAATCTGACAGGCATGCAGGGTCCACTGTTGATGAGCCTACGCCAAGGAACAATGGCAACCTGCCTTATGAGTTGCGTTGTACAACGTTTACCCGAGAGTTGCGGCAAGTCTAGTGGCCCAGCTCCCAAAACTTCAAGCCAGGGGTGGGAATTATGAGCATTTGCACCATTGCGGTGCAAGCTGCCAGAGCTTGTGACGACAAGGGTTTTCTCCAACTATTTCATGTTAGCTCTCAAGACAAACATCTGATCATGGTTGGTGAATTTACTGGAGGACTCCATTTCCTATTGGGCATACTTGTGCCATAAGTTTGTTGGCGCCTTCATAGGCGGCCACAAACTTCCGGGCCAAGAAACTGATCTGCAGTTGATTCTGCAGAAGGAAGATCAGTCGCTCCACAAGTACATACAAAGTTTCAGCAGTGTACAATGCAACCGTTCCCAATATCCACCCTGTAGCAATCATTGTCGCGTTCCGCCATAACATGAGGAACAACAAGATGCGGGAAGAATGACCATGACCAAGGTGAGGGATGTCGCTTAGCTTTACGCTCTAGCTGACAAATGTGCATGGGCTGAGGAGGGAAGGAGTCTCCTTGGAGAGGGGGTTGATGGAGGATCTAATTAAGAAGATGATGATGTCGCCATTGCCCCTAAGAAGAAGAACCGCAAGCGCAAAGCTGTACTAGCTATAGAGGGATCCGGCAAAAGTGGCTCTGCCAAGAAGGCTAAGGCAGAGAGCTCCGGCAAGGAGGTTGCGGGTTCTCCTTGTACCAGGCCTTGGCGGCCACTGATCAGACCGGGGGTTGCGGCAAGCAGTATTGCAAGATCCACCGCACCAAGAGCCATGACCTTCAAGACTACCGGCAAGTTGCGCAGCCTGCCAAGAAGTAGAAGGCTGAATATGAAAAGGGAGATAAGGAGAAGGCTGACGGTGCAAATGGGCCCGGCAAAATACATGGTGGATGAGGAGGTCAGCGCGACAAGACCCAGTAGCAGAAGGAGAAACCTGCAAGAGGTCGAGACAAGAAGGAAGATGATGATGAGTCTAGTGAGACTGAGTTCCAGAAGGCCACAGAAGCAATGTGCATTGACAGAGGTGCATCTTTCCACTCTTCTCACTGCCAACTCAAGTGGTGGGCGTGAGGTTAATGCGACAGAGCCGGTGGTGGGTGCCTAGAAGCCCATGAGATGGTCCAACACACCCATCATTTTTGACATCGAGGACTACCCTGATCGCACAACCGTTGTCGGGTGCTTGCCGTTGTTGGTTTCACCAAAAATACGCAACCTCAAGGTGACAAAGATGCTCGTTGACAGTGGGGTTGGTCCCAACTTGATCTCGCCTGACGTGATCAAGAGGCTGTAGATTTCTGATGAGGATCTGAAGAAAACTGGCACGTTCCAGGGAATCAATCTAGGATGGAGCCAGCCAAAGGGCAAGATCACTTTGCCGGTGACGTTTGGCAGTGAACTCAACTACAGGACAGAAAAGATCGTCATCGACTTCATCAAGATTCCATTACAATACAATGCGATCCTTGGATGCCCAACACTTGCAAAGTTCATGGAAGCATCCAATTATGCCTACAACACGCTAAAGATGCCTGGGCCAATAAGTGTCATCACCATCCACTCTGACAAGAAATATGCACTCATATATGCTGATCAACTCTACTGGGAAGCGGTTGCAGCTTCTACCGCCAAGGCGGATGCTCCTACCGACAAAGCTCCCGGGGGGAAGAAGAGGAAGAAGACCAGGAAGACTACTGACTCCGGCAAGCGCGCCTCTTCAGAGCATTGTGCTCCCATCAAGGATGTGCCAGAGAGACCTGCCAACAACAGCAAGAAGAACAAGGCTGCTCCACCAAAAACAAAGGAGGTGCCTGCAAGGGAGGATGGCACAGAGGGCACTTTCACCATAAGTGCCTCTCTTGATGCTAAATAGGAAAGCATGCTCATTGCCTTCCTACGGGCGAATGTCGATGTGTTTGCATGACAACAATCTGACATCCTTGGTGTTTCCAGGGAGGTAATCAAGCACCACCTCATCGTCTGCCCCCATGCACATCGCATCAAGCAGAAGGTGAGGAAGCAAGCCTTGGAGTGGCAACAGTTCATTCCCCTAAGAAATCAAGAAGTTGGAAGCAACAGGTTTGGTCAGAGGAGTCCTTCACCCAATGTGGTTGGCCAATCCAGTTGTCGTGCACAAAGCAAATGGAAAATGAAGGCGTTGTATCGATTATGCTGGTATAAATAAAGCTTGTCCAAAAGATCATTTCCCTTTGTTACGCATCGACCAGATTGTTGACTCCACGGTAGGCTGTGAATTGTTGTCCTTCCTTGATGCATACTCTGGGTATCAACAGATTTTTATGTCAAAAGAGGGTGAAGGGAAAACTACATTTATCACTCCGTGTGGCAAATACTGTTTCATATGTATGCGTTTCAGTTTGAAAAGTGTTGGTTCAATGTTTGCAAGGGCAGTCCAGATTGCTTTTGAGCCCTAGCTGCACAGAAATGTGGAAGCATATATGGATGATATAGTGGTCAAAACCAAGGACAAAGCAACAATCATTCAAGATTTAGAAGAAACATTTGCTAATCTGCGCAAGATCAGTCTCAAGCTCAACCCTGAGAAGTGTGTGTTTGGAGTTCCATCGGCAAGCTTCTTGGGTTCTTTGTCTCTCAATGTGGAATTGAAGCTAATCTCGACAAGATCAAAGCTATAGAGAAGATTGTAGCACCGAAGCGTGTCATGGATGTGTGCCGCCTTGCTGGTTGCATTGCTGCACTAAGAGGTTCATCTCCAAGTCTGCTAAGCGCGCCCTGCCGTTTTTCAAAATCATGAAAAAGGTGGGTCCAATGAAATGGACTCCAGAAGCGGAGGCAACACTGTAAGACTTGAAGAAGTACCTCTCTTCCATGCCAACACTGGTTGCGCCAAGACCGCAAGAGCCGTTGCTGCTATACTTGGCGGCAACAAATCAAGTGGTCAGTGTTGCACTAGTGGCGGAGAGACAAGCTGAAAGAAAAGAGGAAGCTGATGCGGGCCCGTCAGGTGATAAGCCGGAATCTTCTCCGTCAAGTTTTGGTGCTAACAAATCAAGTGCAAAGCAAGCAAATGAATCAAAGCAGCAAGCTGTACAGAAGAAGAAGTTGGTGCAGCGCCCAGTTTAATTTGTCAATTCCCTTCTCCAGGGGGCTAGATCAAGATATTCTAGTGTGCATAAATTGGTTTTTGGTGTCCTTATCACTGGTACAGCGAGGTGCTATATGAACGGTTTTTAACCCCTTTTCGCGACGGCATTCTGAACCGTCGCCGAGTGAGTGTGCGATAGGGGGTACTTCCCACACGACCCATAAACCATTGGGGATAGGCCCTCCTGGCACACACGCTTGGCAAAATAAGGTCGTGTGCAATGGGCGAGCAATCAAATACGGTTATACATACAGTTGTGCTAAAAATACAATTATACAGGCCAAATCATTTTCGGTCATAAGTACATCCCACACAGTCAGTCCCTGCTAAACGTTTCCGTTTGTATGTACATTCCACACAGTCAATCCAAGGAATATGTTACTGTCGTGGTTTTGTCACGGCAGATGTCCTAGAGAAAGGACTTAGTCGTGGAGCCATCGCGACGGGTTAGCTTGAAGGGGTTAAAGCGGACATAGGGACGCAAGAGAGTTTATACTAGTTCGGCCCCTTCAATGAAGGTAAAATCCTATGTCTAGTTGTGATGGAATTGATGGGGTTTCAATGACTAGGGAGCAAACAAGCTTCGCCTATGTCTCGAGTTGTTGTCTGTTGTCCTTGAACCGCCGCCGGGTCGTCCCCTTATATACACGGGTGACACCCGTTGGTTCACAGAGTCCCAACACCGGTTGATATTCGTATCCGGGTTGGTCTCTCCTTATTCCTAACTTACAATACAAGTTTATATACAAATTCCGGTTTACAGCTACAAGTCTTGAACCGGCTACGGGCCTTAGGCCCTCATCTGCCTTCTTGGGCTTTATCACTTTTGGAACTATTGATCGAGTTGACCCGGCCCAGATAGGCCGGTTTACGCCCAGGAGTAATATCCCCAACATTAGGCCCAGATTGATTTGAACGGGTTCATGTCAATCCTTTAACAAAAACTTCATCTTCAACATCTTCTCATAAATTGGTAAACCGCCATGATGTCATCTTCTCCGATTACTATAAACCGGAGTGACGTCACCTGTCATAACGAAGATATCCATTATGCTTCTGTATTTAATATATCTACAGAAATCGAGGCGACAGCTCCGTTTTGTGGCCCCTTGATTGTTGCGCCTGACACATGTCTTTTTGCCTTATAAATAGGACCGAAGGGTCATTTCCTTTCTCTTTCCCTTCTTCCCCTTCTGCTTCGTCTTCCTCGCATCGCCCGGCTTCACAGCTCCGCCGCCATCGTCGACCTCTGCCTCAACCTTGGCCGCTGCATCAACCTGGGCACACCAGAGCATCACGGCAACCTTCCGTGTCTTCCTCAGCTCCGGTAAACCTTCTAACATTTCCCCTGCAGATCTGTTTTAGGGTTTCACATTTCTTCAGTATTCATTGTCTGCCTCTTGCTCATACGATAGATCTTTAGATGAATCCGCAAATCTTTACTCTGTGCAATGATAGTTGTTTGACCTTTGCCTTTACTTATGCATCTCAAAACCATAGATCTACATGAACGTTTTGCTCATTGGTTCGGTACTGCTCCTTTGAACCTCTAAGTATTTATCTCTTTTCTGAACTTGCTTCAGATCCAATGCTATAAGGAAATCTTGTGAAACCTGTTTCTATGTACTTGTCCATCCGCAATGCTTAGATCAGGCAGTTTAACCTTATAGAAAAATTTTCCAAACCGGTATATGCCATTAGTCCCCTTATTGAACTGCCAGATGCTTGTTGCTTCATAAAACTTTGGTTCAGATAGTTTTGTCTCCGGTTTAACAGTGCCCATACCAATGTATCTTGATCAAATGCATTTTTGAACCGGGATCTTCTACCTTGTAGATTCCATTATGGCCAAGAAAGTGTATGAGTGCAATTGGGTTCCTTCTCGCGTCACAGAGGCTCAACTGGACGATTTAGTCCTGATTGGCGCTTTAGGCAGCAAAGATACCATCCATTGGAGGGCTCCTGGCAAAGAATGCCCTCCCACACCTCGAGAAGGAGAGGTTGTTGTTTTCGTAGATCACTTAGCCCGGGGCTTTAAGCCGCCCGGTTCTAAATTTGACCGGGATGTTTTAGCCGATTTCCAGCTCCATCCACAAGATACTGGCCCCAACTCTATTACAAATATGTGTCACTTCCAAGTGCTCTGTGAAGCGTTCTTTCAAGAGGAGCCCACAATGGAATTGCTCAGAGACCTTTTCCATCTAAACCACCGTACTGAGTTTACTGACGGCTCCAATATGGAGTTGGGTGGCGTGGCGATTCAGAAAAGGAAAGAGGTCACATACCCTCACGCCAAACTGCATAGCCACCCCAAAGAATGGAATCAGACATGGTTCTACTGCAAAGACACCTCCCCTGCTGGTGAGAATCCCTTGCCTGGCTTTCGTCCGGAGTGGCTCAGCAATACACACCCTTTTCCACAAAGATTGACTGCACAGGAGAGAAGCAAATATGCTCCTCAACTATCAAAGCTCAGAGCCTTTATGGCCAACGGTTTAACAGGGGTTGATCTCGCTCGCTGTTGGATATCATGGAGCATACTGCCCCTTAGTCAGCGCTCTGGTTTGATGTGCGAGTATACTAGCAGTGTTGATGACCCACTGCGACATTCCAAAATCACAGAGGCTGTGAATAAGATGTTGAATGAACCGGAACACGTCTGTGCTAGAAACGGCCTGCTTCCCTTCTGTGCCACCAACAAACCACCAGCTGTAAGACTTCGATTTTTCTTTTTGCTGAATCTGTTAATGATATATCCGGTCTTTGTTTAATATCAGTGTCTATGTAATCAGGGCAATGATCCGTTTTGGAGCAAGAAACTGCCGCAGGAGAAACCAGAAAAACCAGACAAACCGGAAAGAGAAACTCGGCAAAAGACTAAAGCTGTGAAGAAGACTGCCCACAGGAAAAGAACCACTGCATCTTCTAATCCGGCCCCTGATGATGTGGATAATCCGGACTTTGAGGTAGAGCTTGACTCACTTGGTTTATTTTTCATGCGTCTTATTGATGATGATATTTTTCAGGATGATGCCAAAGCCAGCCACGCGGATGTTGTAGAGGTAATTATTCTCTCTTCCGATTCAGAAACTTTGCCTTCACAAAAGATCCGTCAGGCAAACCGGAAAGTTAAATTTTCTCATCCTCTTGCTTATTTGGATCCTAAATTTCTTATGAAGACCCAACAACACGAAGCTCGTCGCACAACCCGGCACAGCGGCCAGATAGTTACCTCCGCCGGTTTACCGAACAGTCCGGTTCGAAAACACCATTCAGAGGTCTCTAATTTGCTTGTCAGTGCTTGTCCTAAAGCGGGCTGCTTTCGTCAACCTCTTAATCCGTCTGACTCCGATTACCAGGTTACTTCCCACTCATCTTCTGGCGAGTCATCGACTACTCAGCTCCCACCGCTCAAAACGGTGCTTGGGTAAGCTATACTTATTGTGATGTTTGCAGTACATCGCCTTAGAACATATGCTGTATTTGACTTTGTTATTCTTCTCAGGACCAAACCTAGGCCAAGCAAGAAGGCCCGCCTGGACAAAGCGGCCGAAGAAGATGTCGTTCTTGAACCAGGCAAGACACCCAATCTTGAAGAGGCTATTCCTGAGGATATACCCAACGATCCACCGCAGCAAGACGATGATCTTATTGCTGAAGAGAGACCTACTGATGCCTCAGGTCCTGTCAATCAGCCCACAGGTTCCATCCGGATTGAAAGCTCCACCGGTCCAGCAAAACCTACTAATAAGCCAACAGCCCCAGTGCAAACCGGCGGTACCCAGGATGATGAGGTTGTCATCACTGGCACTGGCCATACTGAGCCAAGCAATCCTGTTGCTTTGTCCAAACATTCTGCCAAGGAAGAATTTGCTGCCTTTGGCAAGGGCAAGTGGAACGCTGATCTAACGACTTATGCTACTCTGAACGCCCAAGATATCCATTCCGGCTATCTGAACCGGTTGTATACCAGTCGCGACTATGAAGCCGGTCTGGTTAATATGATGAAAGATAAATATGAGGTAACTTCCACATGCTCCTTCCTGCTTGTATGCTTCCATTCTTACTGACTCTCCTAGGTCCCAAGGGCCGGTTTGTAATATTCTTTCAAACCGGGACTTACTAATATAAATCTCGATGCTTTGAAATTCGCTGATGTAGCCCCCAAGGGCCGGTTTAACTTAGCGTAGTTAAACTGGAACTTTAAGTAATTGAAATTGCCACATCAGAATATATACGAGCAAATAGCCATTAGCCCCCAAGTGCCAAGTTGAATACTTGTATTGACCTTGGGACTTTGTAAGCAATTGAAAGATGAAGATCGAATATGCATTAGCCCCCAAGTGCCAAGTGCATAACTTGTTATGTGGTTGGTACTTCAGTCCTTGTGCCGTTTTGTTGAAGCATATAACTGCCTGCATGCAGGCTGAGCTGAAGATGAAAGAAAACCAAATCGCCGACCTCCAAGAAAACCTGAAAACCTAATAAGCTGAAACCTCCAAAGCAAAAGAGGAATTAGTCAGCGCTTTAAGCGCCATGGAGCAGCTTAAGGAGAGCTTCAAGAAGAAACAGACGGATTGGGCCACTAAAAAGTCCACTTTAATCAAACGAGCAGAGGATGCCGAGGCTGCACTAAAACCGGTGGTGGATGAATTGACCAGTATAAAGCGGAACGTGCATACTATGACCACTGCTATCTTTGGTAAGCCAGTTTGACTTCTGAATTGACTCGGCCTTCTTACAGAGCTGCCGGTTTAACCCTTATGATATTTCAGGGACACACACTGATCATTTGGGTTCAGATGTGCGGAAAAAATTGAAGGCCGTCTACACGTTGGTCGAACAGTTGTATACTGGCGCACAGCGGATCATCTGTACTGTATCTCACAACAAATCGGCGCCCACTTTGATTCAAGATACCCTGATGAAACTATCGGTGCTTTCCGCCTGGGTTGAAGAGCTGAAGAAATCTGCTGCTCGAACCGGTGCGATCAATGCCTTAATGCGGGCAAAAGCCTGGGTGCCGGATTTTGATCCTATTGAAGCGGCTCAGGGCTATCCCAGCTTGAAAGAAGATGGGTCAGAATTTAGTGAAGCGGATCAGCGAGCCATAAATCGGGAGGTGCGTCCGCTAGCTTGTCAACTTGCTGAAGAAGCAGACTTGTCTCGTTATCAAGCTCAATATGATAATCAGAACAAGCGAATAGCTGCCCCAATTCATGAGTCGGAAAATCTTATCCCTCCAATCCGTAAGCACACTTACGCTCCCGATATTGACCCGTCATTGCTGATCCACGATGAAGCTGTTTTTCAAGCATTAATGGGAATAGACTGGACAACTGTTGATTTCCAGCCACTGGGTAGAGAAACGGAGGCTGAAGCGGTGCAGGGTGACCCACAACCATCAGGCCAGGCTGGTGACCAAGCTTGAACCAGAAGCCGGTTTTGAAACTGCCTCTCCTTTGCGAAAAACAATGATATTATTATGGGCACCATGTTGCCTTGTAATAGGCTAGCTGATACTTTTGATGTTGGTATGCCTTCGTGCATAATTTGTTCTTCCTGTGGTGATGAACTTTCCAAAGCACCTTCTGCAATAAAAAACTCTTCAAGTGCCACCGCGGTTGTACCGTCCGGCGGAATATGATGTCTGCATATATGAAGTCACAACATCCAAAAAAAATCTTAAGTATATGACCAAATTTTTGTGATACATAATACCTGCCCTCGTTGAGCATGAAGTTGGCTTGGCCAATCTTGAAGCGGAGTTTTGCAAACCCACACTGTTGGAGGAGATAACAGCTCCTGTATATATATGACGCTGGTTTACCATGTAAACCATGCCGGGTTATAATAAACACCGTGTTACTCCATAAGAGGATGTTAACAACAAGGATCAAACCGGGCAAATAGTCTTCGGGTTGACGTGAACTGTGTTTCGTCAATTGATTGGTTAAAAAACTTTGTCAGTTTTTAAAAAATGCAATAAAAAGCAAAAAGAAAACCTTCAAAGAAAAGTGTAAATCAAGTGCAATGACAAAAAGTTGCAAAAAATGTTTATTTGAGCTGATCAGATGATGTTACCATGGCCGAACACGACCAAGCTCCCGTTAGGTGTAACTATGGTTCTAGTCAGCCAGGTCCCCAAATGAAACCGTGGCATTTATGCAGATCAAGTGGCATGGTCATGGTTCGGTTCGACCAAGCCCCCAAGTGATTCTGTAGCCTTAAGCCGATCAAGAGGCATGACTGGTTCAGACATGATCAAGTCCCCAAGTGACCTGGTGGCTCTCGCCTATCAAGAGGCATGGTATTGGTTCGGACACGACCAAACCCCCAAGTGATATAACATGATGCTTTTAAAAAGCAAACTCAAGGGGTAAACCGGAGGCCGCTTTAGAGCAACTCCGTGTAACCTCACATGATGTAAAAGAACAAATTACCCCGCTTTAGCTGAGGTTCTGGCTTATTATATTTAGTCATAATATATACATTGTCGTAATATGTACATAAGTATAGCTAATGGCTCAGGTATAGTAAGGCCGAAGATGAGCTATGTTCCACGGCCTGCTAGTCTCCTCCTCTGATGTACGTGAGTCTTTATGCTCTCGAATATCGATCAGATAGTACGACCCGTTGTGCAGATTCTTGCTGATCACGAAAGGCCCCTCCCAAGGTGGGGATAACTTATGCATATCAGTCTGATCTTGGATGAGCCGAAGCACCAAATCTCCTTCCTAAAAGGTTCTGGTTCTGACTCGGCGACTGTGATAACGGAGAAGATCCTGCTAGTAAATCGCCAATAGGGCGGCTGCGATGTCACGCTCTTCATCCAACCGGTCCAAAGCATCTTGCCGTGCTGTCTCGTTGTCCGCTTCAATATAAGCCGTTACACGAGGTGAATCATGACGGATATCACTGGGGAGAACCGCCTCCGCTCCATAAACCATGAAGAACGGTGTGTATCCTGTTGATCTATTGGGTGTTGTATTGATGCTCCATAACACAGATGGTAATTCTTCTACCCAACAACCCGGCGTTCTCTGCAAAGGAACCATGAGCCGAGGCTTGATGCCTCTCAAGATCTCTTGATTAGCTCTTTCTGCCTGACCATTGGACTGTGGATGTGGCATTGATGAAACGTCGAGCCAGATGTGCTCCCGTTTGCAGAACTCCTTCATAGCACCTTTGGACAAATTGGTACCATTATCTGTGATAATACTGTGCGGAAAGCAAAACCGGAAAATCACCTTTTTGATGAACTGAACCGCCGTGGCCGCATCACACTTGCTAACAGGTTCTGCCTCCACCCACTTTGTAAACTTGTCAACTGCCACCAGGAGGTGGGTCTTCTTATCTTTGGACCTTTTGAAAGGCCCAACCATATCCAGCCCCCAAGTCGCAAACGGCCAAGTAATTGGAATCATTCTCAATTCTTGAGCCGGTACATGAGCACGTCTTGAAAACCTTTGGCAGCCATCACATCGTCTGACCAGATCCTCCGCATCAGCATGAGCAGTTAACCAATAGAAGCCATGGCGAAACACTTTAGCCACCAGAGACATTGAACCGGCGTGGCGACCACAATCTACTTCGTGGATCTCACGCAAAATTTCACAGCCTTCTTCAGGAGACACGCAGCGTTGAAAAGCTCTTGATATACTGCAATGATGCAACTCGCCGTTGATGATAGCCATGGACTTGGATCGCCGGATTATCTGCCGGGCCAGAATCTCATCCTCTGGCAACTCACCCCAGTTCTTGTATGCCAGGTAAGGAAGCGTCCAATCCGGAATAACATGAAGAGCCGCCACCAATTGAGCCTCCGGATCAGGAATAGCCAAATCCTCTTCACCAGGGATCTTGACCGTCGGGTTGTGCAGCACATCCAGAAAAACATTGGGTGGGACCGGTTTGCGCTGAGAGCCCAGCCGGCTTAAAGCGTCTGCCACTTCATTGCCGGTCCACATGGTCGACCTGATAGCCTTTGAAATAACCTGCAATAGTATCCACCTCCCGACGATACGCTGCCATGAGTGGGTCCTTGGAGTCCCAAGTGCCAGACACTTGCTGAGCCACAAGGTCCGAGTCACCGAAGCACTTAACTCGACTTAGATTCATCTCCTTAGCCATCCGGAGACCATGGAGCAAGGCTTCATACTCAGCTGCATTGTTAGTACAAGGGAACATTAAGCGGAGAACATAACAAAACTTATCACCTCGTGGGGAAGTTAATACGACTCCAGCCCCCGAGCCTTCCAACTGCCTGGATCCGTCAAAATGGATGGTCCAATACGTGTGATCCGGTTTTTCTTCAGGTGCTTGCATTTCCGTCCAATCATTGATGAAATCAACAAGTGCTTGAGACTTAACCGCTGTCCGAGGCACATACTTCAAACCGTACGGCCCCAGCTCTATGGCCCACTTTGCAATCCGGCGAGTTGCTTCCCAGTTCTGGATGATATCTCCCAAAGGAGCAGAACTGACCACCGCAATTGGGTGCCCTTGGAAATATTGTTTAAGCTTCCGGATTGCCATAAAAACTCCATACACTAGCTTCTGCCAATGTGGATACCTTTGCTTGGACTCGATTAGCACCTCGCTAATATAATAGACCAGTCGTTGAACCGGATGCTCCTTGCCTGCCTCCTCTCGCTCCACCACAATAGCCACGCTGACCGCCCGAGCATTAGCAGCAACATATAGCAGTAACGGCTCCTTGTCAATGGGAGCGGCGAGCACAGGTGGATTGGCCAACTGCCGCTTTAAGTCCTCAAATGCTTCATTAGCGGCGGAGCTCCAAACAAACCGATCCTTTTTTTCAACATCTGATACAAGACGACTAATAAACCAGCTTAACACGGCAATCCGGCCTGCCAGGCATTGAACATCGTTGATACACTTCGGTTTAGCCAGGGAGGTGATAGTCGTGATTGAGGGAGTCCTAGATTAGGGGATGTTCGGCTAGCCGGACTCTACCTTCAGCTGGACTCCTGGACTATGAAGATACAAGATTGAAGACTTCGTCCCGTGTCCGGATGGGACTTTCCTTGGCGTGGAAGGCAAGCTTGGCGATGCGGATATTCAAGATCTCCTACCATTGTAACTGACTCTGTGTAACCCTAACCCTATCCGGTGTCTATATAAACCGGAGGGTTGTAGTCCATAGGCAATCAACTCCATATACAACAATCATACCATAGGCTAGCTTCTAGGGTTTAGCCTCCTTGATCTCGTGGTAGATCTACTCTTGTACTACCCATATCATCAATATTAATCAAGCAGGACGTAGGGTTTTACCTCCATCAAGAGGGCCCGAACCTGGGTAAAACATCGTGTTCCCTGCCTCCTGTTACCATCCGGCCTAGACGCACAGTTCGGGACCCACTACCCGAGATCCGCCGGTTTTGACACCGACATTAGTGCTTTCATTGAGAGTTCCTCTGTGTTGTCACCTTTAGGCCCGATGGCTCCTTTGATCATCAACAACGATGCAGTCCAGGGTGAGACTTTGCTCCCGACAGATCTTCGTCTTCGGCGGCTTCGCTCTGCGGGCCAATTCGCTCGGCCACCTGGAGCAGATCGAAAGCTACGCCCCTGGCCATCAGGTCAGGTTTGGAAGCCTAAACTACACGGCTGACATCCACGGGGACTTGATCTTCGACGGATTCGAGCCACAGCCAAACGCGCCGCACTGTCTCGATGGGCATGATATAGCTCTGCCGCCGAACAGCGCCTTGGAGGCCGCATATGCATCAGTTTCGACCATTGATTCGGAGCCTACTGCGACGATCGAGGATCAGCGGTTGGACGCTGCCTTAGGGGCTGCGATCTCAGAGGCGATCGAGCCGAATGCTAGCCCCGCACTCTGCACTACCCATGACTCCGAGGATCCGGACTCCTCCCCGGACTCTGAACCCCCCGCGCCCCTGCCAATCGAATCCGATTGGGCGCCGAGAATGGAGTTCACCGCCGCAGACATCTTTCAGCATTTGCCTTTTGGTGACATCCTGAATTCTCTTAAGTCTCTCTCTTTATCAGGAGAGCCCTGGCTGGACTACGGTCAGCGAGGGTGGAATACGGACGATGAGGAAATTCAAAGCCCACCCACCACCCACTTTGTAGCCACTGTCGACGATCTAACCGACATGCTTGATTTCAGCTCCGAAGACATCGACGGCATGGACGACGATGTAGGAGACGAACAGGAACCAGCACCTGTAGGGCGCTGGAAGGCCACCTCGTCATATGACATATATATGGTGGACACTCCAAAAGATGGAGATGGTGATGGAACAGTGGGGGATGACGCCCCCAAGAAACAGCCAAAGCGCCGGCGTCAGCGGCGCCGCTCTAAATCCCGCCAAAACAAAAACGGTGATTCCGGCACGGGAGATAATACTACCTCGGATAGCGCCGAAGAACACCCACCTCAGCAAGATTCGGCACAGGAAGATGGAGAAGCCAACCCTCATGAGAGAGCGGCAAACCGAGAGGTCGAGGATGATAACTATACGCCTCCCTCCGAAGACGAGGCAAGCCTCGATGACGACGAATTCGTCATACCATCAGACCCCGCCGAACAAGAGCGTTTTAAATGCAGGCTTTTAGCCACGGCAAGCAGCCTCAAGAAAAAGCAGCAACAGCTTAGAGCTGCCCAAGATTCGCTAGCTGACAGATGGACTGAAGTCCTTGCGGCCGAAGAGTATAAACTCGAACGCCCCTCCAAGAGTTACCCGAAGCGCAGGCCGCTACCCCGATCAGAGGAGGAAGCACCTACATCACCAGCGCATGACATGGCAGACCGGCCACCTCGCGGCCGCGACAGAGAGGCCTCTCGGCCCTCCACCCAAGCCATGCCCCGACGCCGCTCAACTAAGGCACGGGAAAATGCGCCCGACCTGCGAGACATACTGGAGGATAAGGCAAGACAAACAAGATCGATCTACGGATCGCGCAGGCGCCCTACGGCATGTGACAATGATCTTCACTCCGGATACAACAAATCTGGCCGGGCCGAACACAACAGACATAGCTCTTCCGAGCTGCGTCATGATATAGCCCAGTACAGAGGCGCCGCACACCCACTATGCTTCACGAATGAAGTAATGGATCATAAAATCCCAGAGGGTTTCAAACCCGTAAACATCGAATCATACGACGGCACAACAGACCCGGCGGTATGGATCGAGGATTATCTCCTTCACATCCACATGGCACGCGGCGATGATCTACACGCCATCAAATACCTCCCGCTCAAACTTAAAGGACCAGCCCAGCATTGGCTTAACAGCTTGCCAGCAGACTCAATCGGTTCTTGGGAGGACCTGGAAGCCGCATTCCTCGACAACTTCCAGGGCACTTACGTGTGACCGCCGGATGCCGACGACTTAAGCCACATAATTCAGCAGCCAGAAGAATCGGCCAGACAATTCTAGACACGGTTCCTAACAAAGAAAAACCAGATAGTTGACTGTCCGGACGCAGAGGCCCTAGCAGCCTTCAAGCATAACATCCGCGACGAGTGGCTTGCTCGGCACCTGGGATAGGAAAAGCCGAAATCCATGGCAGCCCTCACGACACTCATGACCCGCTTTTGCGCGGGAGAAGACAGCTGGCTAGCTCGCAGTAATAACTTATCAAAGAACCCTCGTAATTCGGATACCAAGGACAAAAGTGGCAGGACACGTCGGAATAAGCAAAAACGCCACGTTAACAGCGACAGCAATGAAGACACGGCAGTCAATGCCGGATTCAAAGGCTATAAATCCGGTCAGCGGAAAAAGCCATTCAAAAAGAATACTCAGGGCTCATCCAGTTTGGACCGAATACTCGATCGCTTGTGCCAGATACATGGCACCCCCGAAAGGCCAGCCAATCACACTAACAGGGATTGTTGGGTGTTCAAGCAGGCAGGCAAGTTAAGGGCCGAAAACAGAGACAAGGGGCTGCACAGCGACGACGAGGAGCCCAAGCCGCTGAACAACAATGTACAGAAGGGCTTTCCCCCACAAGCGCGGACGGTGAACATGATATACGCAACCCACATTCCCAAGCGGGAGCGGAAGCGTGCGCTACGGGACGTATACGCGATGGAGCCAGTCGCCCCAAAGTTCAACCCATGGTCCTCCTGCCCGATCACTTTTGATCGAAGGGACCATCCCACTAGCATCCGTCATGGCGGCTTCACCGCATTGGTTCTCGACCCAATCATCGACGGATTTCATCTCACAAGAGTCCTCATGGACGGCGGCAGTAGCCTGAACCTGCTTTATCAGGATACAGTGCGGAAAATGGGCATAGATCCCTCAAGGATTAAGCCCACAAGAACAACCTTTAAAGGTGTTATACCAGCTGTAGAAGCCAACTATACAGGCTCAGTAACACTTGACGTGGTCTTCGGATCCCCGGACAATTTCCGAAGCGAAGAGTTAATCTTCGATATAGTCCCGTTTCGCAGTGGCTATCACGCCCTGCTCGGATGAACCGCATTCGCAAAATTCAATGTGGTGCCGTACTACGCATATCTCAAGCTCAAGATGCCAGGCCCTCGAGGAGTAATTACGGTCAACGGAAACACCGAACGCTCCCTCCGTACGGAGGAGCATACGGCGGCTCTCGCAGCGGAGGTACAAAGTAGCCTTCTCAGGCAATTCTCCAGTCCGACCATTAAAAAGCCAGACACTGCCAAGCGCGCCCGGAGTAACCCACAGCAGGACCGCCTGGCACACTCTGAGCAAGCGTAGCAATGCGGCCCCAACCCTAGCTTTTGCTACATAGCAAAACCAGTACCTCGCGTACATAACTACGCCCTTGAAATACCATGGGCACAGGGGAAGGGGCACAATAACGGCACGCCCAAAATACGGCTTAAAACATACTAGGGGCTGCCGGATTCTTTTTTTTTAATTTTTTCTTACTTTCAGGACTGCATACTTTAGACGACCTGTTCGGCAATTCGACTGCCGCACAAACGATGCAAGATCCAGGGAGGCAGACAAGCCATGCCGCATTATGGAACTCCTAGGTGGTCTCTATTACGAGCGGTATAGCTGTTTTAAATACAATTCCGCGGCCTGCCCCTGGTCAGGACATACTGAATAGTCCAATATCTTTTGCTTACCGCACTATTTGTATCGTTCGGCTTTGATAAATAGCCTCTCTATAAACAATGCATAGCTTTTGTCTATTTTCTGCATTACTCTCTTTTATATATGTTCATTAATGACATGTTGCACCCGTACACCATGGTACGGCAAGTACGCCAGGGGCTTCAGTACCCTTTAATATGGTGTGAGAAGTCCGTACACTTTCACAAGTGCGGCACCCCGAACTTATAGCACTATATGCATCGGCTCCGAATCATGATTTGGGTCAATAGTTGGGTTTGCCCGACTCCTATGTTTTGGTGCCTTACGTTCCGCTATATCGGCTAAGGTAGCACTAGGAGAACCACTGTGATTGTGCCCCGGTTGAGCTGGGTTAAGCACCTCAGTGGAGAAAGCTAAAACTGACTGTCATGATGAGGCGAGAGACCGGTCGCTGTTCGAGAGGTTTTTCGAGTCCCTAAAGACTTATGCCGCTTTGAGCGAGGAGCCGGATTTGTCCGGCCAAGGCGTGGATAGCGCCCCGAACTCGGTCTTCTGAACTAGGGGCTTCACCGAAATTTAAAATTATAAAGTTCTATGGCTAAGTGAGAGTGTTCAAGCATTATAGTCCGATTGCCTGGTTTGTTGGCGCCTCCCTTGAAGGACCCAACTATGGGAAAAAGAGCGCTTAGGTTTATCCCGAACACCCCAGCACTAGTGGCATGGGGGCAGAAGCCGACGACTGGCCATCTATCAATTTTTTGATAAACTGCCGCACAGAAAATAATATTTTAAATTCAACAAGCATTGCTTAAGCGCCCATGAACAAGTTTTCAGCGCACAAGATAAAAACGAGCGAGTTTATTCAATAATTACATCCTTGGTACATACATCCGCCACAAGGCGGGCACCCGCAAGAACATCCTTGTAATAGTTCTCGGGCTTGCGATGCTCCTTCCCCGGTGGCGGCCCGTCCTTCACAAGCTTCTCACCGTCCAGCTTACCCCAGTGCACCTTTGCACGGGCAAGGGCCCGACGGGCACCTTCGATGCAGACGGAGCGCTTGATGACCTCGAGCCTTGGACAGGCCTCCACCAGCCGCCGCACCAGCCCGAAGTAGCTCCCAAGCAGGGCCTCTCGAGGCCACAACCGAACTATGAAGCCCTTCATGGCCTGTTCGGCCGCCTTGTGGAGCTCGACCAGCTGTTTCAGCTAGTCGCTCAAGGGCACAGGGTGTCCGGCCTCAGCATATTGAGACCAGAACACCTTCTCCGTCGAGATGCCCTCTTCAGCTCGGTAGAATGCGGCGGCGGCGGATACGCTGCGGGGAAGATCTGCGAATGCCCCTGGAGAACTCTGGATTCAGGTAAGTAACAAGTAGTTTACTTTTATATTTTTGCTTTGCATAAAGAATGCCTTACCCACTGCTTTCTTCTTCATCTCCTCCAACTCTTGGAGGGCCTTTCGGGCTTCGGCCTTGGCAGACTTGGCAGTCTCAAGGGCTGCCGTGAGCTCGGACGCTTGGGTCTTTGACTCAAGCTCCAAACTCTCATGTTTTTTCATGAGAGCCTAAAGCTCTTGCTGCACCTCGCCGACCTGAGCCCCAAGTTTCTCTCGCTCGGTGCGCTCCGCGGCCGTTTTCTTTTCGGCCTCGGACAGCGCCTGCTTGAGGGTCGCCACCTCAGTCGTGCCCCTATAATAAGCAGTGCAATCATGTTATTTTTTGCAATCACGCCTCTCTATAGGCACTTTTTCTGTAAGGTATTTCCTACCTTCTTTTTCCTCGAGCTGCCGCTTGGCAAGGCCGAGCTCTTACTCGGTCTGCTTGAGGTCCTGTTTCAGGACACCCACCTCCGCAGTCAGTGCAGCGGTGGACAGCAGCGAAGCCTGCACACGCATATTGACTCTTTATTGTTAGACTCCTGCGAAATTTTCTAGATCCTCTATTCGGCTTTTCTTTCCGAACGCCAAACAGAGCATCAGGGGCTACTGTCTATGCGGTACTATTTTTATATATGTTTACTTACCTCGAAGCCTGTTAGAAGGCTAGCACAGGCTTGAGTCAGTCCGCTCTTGGCGGACTGAACCTTCTGGATCACCGCACTCATAATAGTACGGTGCCCCTCGTCGATGGAGGCGCCGTCAAGCACCTCCAACAGATTGTCCGGCACCTCCGGTTGGACGGAGGCCGCCGGCTCAGAAGGCTTGCTCCTCTTGGAAGGAGTTCGCCTACCACGGTCCGGAACTGTGGAAGATTCCGGCGCGGTGTCCAGCACGAAGCCGGACTTGGAGCCCTGGGGGCCTTATCCCCTTCACTCCTGGAGTCCAGGAGGTTGCCTTGCGGCTCCTCCGGGACCACCTCCTCCTGCCCCGGAGCTTGTCGCGACGCCACTTCGGCATCGTCTGCAGTGCGGGGAGAGACAGCGGGCGGAACTGAGTTCACGTCCGATGAGTCCAGGGAGCCGCCCGACGATTCGTCGAATTCGGCCCGGGGCGGACTGCATAATTACATTCGACATTAGGGAAAGCTGTGCAACAAAGGAACATCATGAGTTATTCTAATATCCAACCTTACGATTTTGCCGGACGCTTGGCCCTGTTTGGCCACTCCTCTTTGCCCTCTTCAGCGTTGGGGGCGTAGTCCGGCGGAGGGGTCTTCCTTTTCCTAGACCCCTCGCCCCCCCGTTGGGGCGGCCTTCCTCTTCTCTCCTCCCTCTGCTGGGGGGGGGGAGAGTTTTCTTCTTCCTCCTCCTCGTTTTCGCGGGAGGAGGGCGTCTCGGACTCGTCAGATGATGAGTCCGACACCACCATGTTGCGGGCACTCTTTCGAGTCCCCGTGGTCTTCTTCTTCTTGGCCTTCTTCTCCGGCACCACATAAGGCGCCGGAACCAGCAGCTTCACTAGTGGAGTTGGGGCTGGGCCTTCGGGCAGCGGAGCCAGACAGTTGATCGGTCCGGATATCGCTCGCCAAGCCTGTCAAAGATAAGGGAGTTTAGATCCCGCATAGAGTCAAACTATGAAAAAAGCTTAATATCCTGTAAAAGGTGAAAATAGCTTACCTCGCTAGCGTGACACCACGAGCTGTATCCGCGGTCCTCGAAAGCGGATGTGGGAGCCTCGGCGCCTTTGGTTAGCACCTTCCAGACGTCTTCATACGTCGTGTCGAAGAGCCTGTTAAGGGTTTGGTGCTGCGCCGGGTCGAGCTCCCACAGATTAAAGTCCCGTTGTTGACACGGGAGGATCCGACTGACGAGCATAACCTGGACTACATTGACGATCTTGATCGGCTTGCTCACCAGGGACTGGATGCATGTCTGCAGTCCGGTCACCTCTTTTTCGTCGCCCCACGACAGGCCCGTCCCTTTCCAGGACATAAGCCGCGTGGGGGGTCCGGATCAGAACTCGGGGGCTGCGATCCATTTCGGATCGCGCGGCTCGGTGATGTAAAACCACCATGATTGCCACCCCTTCAGGGTCTCCACGAAGGAGCCCTTGAGCCATAGGACGTTGGCCATCTTGCCCGTCATGGCGCCTCCGCACTCCGCCTGGCTACCGCGCACCACCTTGGGCTTGACGTTGAAGGTCTTGAGCCAGAGGCCGAAATGGGGGCGGATGCGGAGGAAAGACTCGCACACGACGATAAACGCCGAGATGTTGAGGACGAAGTTCGGGGCCAGATCGTGGAAATCCAGGCCATAGTAAAACATGAGCCCATGGACAAATGGGTGGAGTGGAGAACCCAGTCTGCGGAGGAAGTGGGGAAGGAATACTACCCTCTCATGGGGCCTTGGGGTGGGGAGAAGCTGCCCCTCCTCGGGAAGTCGGTGCATGATGTCTTTGGACAAGTATCCGGCCTTCCTTAGCTTTTTGACATGGCCCTCCGTGACGGAGGAGACCATCCACTTGCCTCCCGCTCCGGACATTGCTGGAGAAGGTTGAGGTGGGAAGAGCTCGAGTGTGCAGGAGATGGATAGGCAAAGGAGGAAGAAGGCGTAGGTAAAAAGGTGGATCCTTATCCCCTTATATGGGCGGATGCGGTTGTGCGTCCCCACCTGCCTAGTAAAACTCGCTTGCCTCCCAAGCGCCGTGATAAGTGGCGCGATTGGATTACCCACGTCCATATTGATGAGAATCCCGTAAAGGGGGTACACGATCTCTGCTTTGACAAGACATGCCAAGGAAACCGCCTCGCAAAACATGCTGAGGTGGAAAAGTAAAAACGATTCGAGTAAAGGATGTCAGGACCCCGATTCCAAGTCACATCGATCTAGCTGGTAACACCTCATATCACTTTGCGGCCTCACGCATGGTATTCCCACGGGTGTCGCCTTACCATGCCCCGGGACCGTTTGCGCCTTTTGGCTCACGTATATGATAGTGTCGCTAGCATCCATATGGCAGAGAACCCGGGCCGACATGGCTAGTCGTGAACCCAAAGCGGCACTAACCCATGGGGACAGGCATACATGAATCAACTGCGAGCATGTCGGTCAGCAGCGTGTGAATCCGGGCTGTAGCACTGGGCTAACAGGACTCCGGTAACCCGGGCTGTAGCAGGTTAGGCAGGACTCCGGATGTCACCGCGTGACATTTCCCCGAAGGGACAGACACAGGAACAAAGTGAAACACATGCCGGCCAGTAAAGTGTCCTGAGCAGTAGTGCTGGGCTCGCAGGACTCCGGTGAACCGGGCTGTAGCGGACTACTATGGCTCATGGAAGCACAAGACTACATTTCCCCATAAGAGAGGCTACCAAGGATAAACCACTAGGTTGTCGGATCCCACACATACCAAGCATTTCAATCATACACACAATATGCTCGATATGTGCAAATACAACATGGCATCACAACATAACTCTACGACTCAAAGTATTTATTCATTAGGCTCCAAGGAGCGAGATATTACAAACATGGGTCTCATGACCCAACGTACAGAGCATACAAGCAACAAGCACATGCGGAAGCTTAACTTGTCTGAGTACAGACGACTACAAATGAAGAAGGCTCAGAAACCTGACTATCTACAAGACCCTCCCAAGGGTACCAGATCGTAGCTGAGGTAACAAGCTAAACGTCGAAGTCCACGCGGAACTACTAGCGAGACTGAAGCCTCTCTGCAAAAACATAAATTAAGCAAACGTGAGTACAATTGTACTCAGCAAGACTTACATCAGAACTAACTACATATGCATCGGTATCAACAAAGGGGGTGGTGGAGTTTAACTGCAGCAAGCCAGCTTTGACTCGGTGACTACCCTGAACTACGACTGCAAGTAACTCTTTTGAGGTGGCGCACACGAGTCCACATATTCACCATATCAATACTCCACTATGGATCCGCTCCTGTCTCCCTACGAGAAGGCCATCCATAGCACTCACGCTTATCTTGCGAGTTTTAGAGTATCCACTTTCACTTGTCTATGAACTATGCAAGGGGTCCAAGTTTCCATATCCAAGGAATCCGGCTATTCAAATAGATAATGATAACCCTGCAGGGGTGTACTTCTTCACACACGCTCTCGCCACTTATCGCCCTGTACACGTCATGTACCTCGGCAACCTTCAACCGGAAGCCGGGTGAGGGAGTCGGCCACGACCTGACTAACCAACAAGTCTCTCGTCCAGGTTTATCGCCTATTCGGGTTCCATCCGCAAGGAGATCCGGCCGGGGTGTCGCTCACGGCCCCAAACGATGTGTGCAGGGTTCCCAAGCCCACCATCCGGGTGCCACTTGGTACACTGTGCCACTGTGCCTAGTCTGTCCCAAGCCCACCTGTACCGGGTGCCACTTGGTAGACTACTAACACTACCTACAAACACCAGAAACTAGTTGCAACTCCTAGACAGAGATCGAGTTGATTAATAAGCTAAGAGGGGCCGAGTTACCAGAACTCAATGTGTGGTAGTAACTGTTCATGGATCACAAACACATAATTCAGTTGCTGAGGACGGCTGCAATGAGACAACCCACCATGTACTCCTACATGGCCTCTCACCGCTACCTTTACCAAATCGTGTTCACACACTTAGCTCACACAAAGTAGGACATGTTCAACACCATTCCAATTCATCCCCGATGAATCAGACCTGACTCAACTGTAAGCAGTAGCAGGCATGACAAACAACATGAATGAGTAGGCACATCAGGGCTCAAGCAACTCCTACTCATGCTAGTGGGTTTCATCTATTTACTGTGGCAATGACAGGTCATGCAGAGGAAAGGGTTCAGCTACCGCAGCATGTAACAGTTGAATCGCTGTTGTCCTAATGCAGTAAAAGAGAGCAGGAGTGAGAGAGAGTGGGATTATATTGGAATGAACAAGGGGGTTTTGCTTGCCTGGCACTTCTGAAGATAGTATAGCTCTTCATCGGTGTCATCGATCACGTCGTCAAAAACAACGTCTACTGAGAGGGGGCAATTACCGGCAAACAAGGAAGAATACAATCAATGCAATGCAACAATATGATGCATGATCATGACATGGAAATATGTTGTCATTTGGGCTAATGCAACATAAAATCATTTTAATTGAAGTGGAATTCAAAACTATATCAAATTCCAACTCCAAACCTATTATGAAATTTGCCCTAATCATGTTTCATCCTAAAAGTGAGGTTAACTTGCTCAAACATGCATGAAAATGGTACAGATGGATTCCTTGAATTTTTCTGATAATTTTTCATATATAAATTATTTCATTTGGAGTTACGGTTGAATTTCTATGATTTTTAGAAGTTTTGGCTATTTTCTGAAATAAATAAATCATTTAAGATTCATTTAAATTCCAGAAAAGGATTACTGCGTCAGCATGATGTCACTATGACGTCAGCAAGTCAACTTTGACTGGCCAGGTCAAACCTGACCGGTGGGGTCCACTAGTCAGTGACCCAGGGCTGCCTAGGGTCACAGACGGGTGGGGTCGGGTCAAAGGACACGTCAGCATAGTCAAGCTGACACGTGGGCCCACTGCAATTAGATTAAACCTTAATCTATTTTAGTTAGCTGGTTAATTAGGTCATGGGACCCGGCTGTCATTGACTCCAGGGGGTAGTTCGTAGGGTGCTTAGGCACTAATGGCCGGTTACGTCGGCGGTTAGCCGCCGGCGACCATAGCCGACGGCGGAGGTACTCCGGCCGGCCGATTTCGGTGGCCGTTCGAAGCGCGGCTAGGCTCTTTCGAAAGCCCGCAGAGAGGCGCGTCGGGTGGTGCAAGTGGCAGCTGCAGGGGAGGGCTGTAGCGTTGCCGGCGTCGAGGTGGGCGGGCGGCGGCGCTTGGGCGGATGCGAGCAACGGTGCTACGGGGCACGAGCGAGCAAGGTGAAGGTCTAGGCAACCTCCTGGGATCACCAGGAGCTTGATGCGGTGCGAAGGCGCGGCTGTATCGAGCACAGGCCACGACGGCAGCAAGGCAGGCGGCGGCCAGAGCTCGGCGTCCGTGCAGCTAGGGCCTAGAGGACGCGGAGAGGCCGGGGAAGAGGGGTAGTCGAAGCAGGCGCTCACAGGGAACACGCAGGGATGGTCAGTGAGCTCGTGGGCGCGATGGAGGCGGCGAATCAGCGATGGCGACTGATGGTCCAGAGAGATGATGTGGTGCTCGATGGCATCTCTTTAGGGCACCCTGGCTCACGATCTGCGTCGAGCTGACTTCTCGGTCGATTGCGGAGCTCCCAGAAACGGAATCGTGGCGTCTCATCGACAGTGGCCACGTGAACAACGTACGGTGTCCATGGCTGCTCTCTGTTGGTGCTCGGGGAAGAAGCTAGAGGAGAGGGAGAGAGTTCCAGGTTGAGGGAAAAGGCAGAGGGGTCTGCGGGGCGTCTCCAGCGCATGGATCGGGACGAGAGGGGAAACAGGAGGTGGCGAGGCGACGTGACCGCGGTCGGCTGTGACGCGGGCATGCAGCAGCTTTGGGGCGAGGGGAGGAAGACGACGGGCGAGGTGCTGGTGGGCTGGGCCGCTGGTGGCCTGGCGCTGGGCCGCGTAGGTAAGTTTGCTCCAGGCGAGCCTCCGTCTGTTTTATTTACTGTTTTCTAATATTTCAATTCTGTTTTGATTTGATTCACAGACCAAATCATTTAGTAGCTTCTGAAAATATTTATGTGCCTTGATGCAATATATTCAAAGCCACTCACAGGTTCTCAGGATTATTGGACTTGCAATTCTTTTATAGAAGAATTAAATCCAACTCAAATATTTATTGATTTAAATCCAAATGGCCAAAATAATTCCTCAAAAATGTTCCATATTTTTGGTTTGGACCAAAACCCTTGCCATAAATATTAAACATCATTGGGGAGCATTTTGGAAACATTGGATGCATTTCCAGGGTTATTTTCCCTTCTTTTAATTAAAATTTTGAGGTTTTCAAATTTCCTCAATTCAAGTTTCTTGAATTTAAACATGATGCAGGATGCTTATGAAACTAATTGCAATCAAATTCTAGGGCTGTGACAAAGGACTTGGCTGTAGTGTGATCACGCACTGCGGAATACGTCAGCAGATTTGATTTGTGTTAATATTATTCTCTCTATGGCAATATGTGGAAGCTTATTTTGCAGAGCCGGACACTACTCTTGGTGTTTACAATCTTCTATGAAGGACTTGGAGGAGGAACCCGCCTTGCAATGTCGAAGACAATTTGCGCGCCGGACTCGTCGTAATTGAAGCCTGGTTCAGGGGCTACTGAGGGAGTCCTGGATTAGGGGGTGTTCAGGTAGCCGGACTATACCTTTAGCCGGACTCCTGGACTACGAAGATACAAGATTGAAGACTTCGTCCCGTGTCCGGATAGGACTTTCCTTGGCGTGGAAGGCAAGCTTGGCGATGCAGATATTCAAGATCTCCTACCATTGTAACCGACTCTGTGTAACCCTAACCCTATCCGGTGTCTATATAAACCGGAGGGTTGTAGTCCGTAGGCAATCAACTCCATATACAACAATCATACCATAGGCTAGCTTCTAGGGTTTAGCCTCCTTGATCTCGTGGTAGATCTACTCTTGTACTACCCATATCATCAATATTAATCAAGCAGGACGTAGGGTTTTACCTCCATCAAGAGGGCCCGAACCTGGGTAAAACATCGTGTTCCCTGCCTCCTGTTACCATCCGGCCTAGACGCACAGTTCGGGACCCACTACCCAAGATCCGCCAGTTTTGACACATAGCAGAAGGCTCCAAAGGGAGTTATAAATGATGTATTCTCCTGGTCCTTAACTGCCATTTTGATCTGATGATAGCCAGAATACGCATCCAAAAAACTTAAACGCTCACAACCCGCCGTAGCATCAATAATTTGATCAATACGGGGGAGGGCAAAAGGATCTGCTGGACAAGCCTTATTAAGATATGTGTAATCCACACACATGCGCCAGGTGCCGTTTTTCTTGAGGACCAGCACCGGATTGGCAAGCCACTCAGGGTGAAAATCTTCAATAATAAAGCCAGCTGCTAAGAGCTTGCCTACCTCTTCTCCAATCGCCTTGCGTCTTTCTTCGTTAAACCGGCGGAGGAACTGTTTCACCGGTTTATATTTAGTATCCACATTAAGTGTGTACTCAGCGAGTTGCCTCGGTACACCTGGCATGTCAGAGGGCTTCCATGCAAAAATGTCCCAATTCTCACAGATGAACTCGATGAGTGCGCTTTCCTATTTCGGATCCAAGTTGGCACTGATCCTGAACTGCTTGGACGAATCGCCAGGTACGAAGTCAACAAGCTTAGTTTCTACTGCCGATTTGAACTTCAGGGCCAGATCATGCTCCGTAGTTGGCTTCTTCAACGGAGTCATGTCCGCCGGATCAACATTGTCTTTATAGTACTTCAACTCCTCGGTGGCACAAACCGACTCTGCATAAGCCGCATCTGCTTCCTCGCATTCCAAAGCGATTTTGCGGCTTCCGTGAACCGTTATTGTCCCCCTGTGACCCGGCATCTTGAGCTGCAAATGCACATAACAGGGCCATGCCATAAACTTGGCGTAAGCCGGTCGCCTAAACAGGGCGTGATATGGACTCTGGATTTTCACCACTTCAAACGTCAATGTTTCCGACCTGGAATCATGGTCATCCCCAAAGGCCACTTCCATAGCTATCTTACCAACGGGATACGCTGATCTGCCTGGCACTACGCCGTGGAACACTGTATTAGACGGTTTGAGATTTTTATCTGTTAGTCCCATACGACGGAAGGTCTCATAATACAGGATGTTAATGTTGCTCCCTCCGTCCATGAGCACCTTGGTGAACTTATAACCTCCCACCTGAGGCGCCACCACTAGAGCCAACTGACCCGGATTATCGACCTGGGGAGGGTGATCCTCTCTGCTCCATATGATTGGTTGTTCAGACCAACGTAGATAACGGGGTATGGCCGGTTCAACAGAGTTGACCGCCTGCCTCTGAACCTTCCGGTCTTGCTTGTCCAAGCTAGTGGTGAAGACATGGTACTGCCCACTACTCAACTACTTCGGGTTGCTCTGGTAACCTGACTGTTGCTGCTGTTGGTTGTAACCACCCTGGTTGTTCTGACTATTTTGACCATTATGTCCGTCCGGATTACCATTGAATCCTGAACCGGAACTTCCTCCACCGTAACCCGGCCCGGATCCTGAGCCACCGCCAGATTCGTGATCATACCGGAAATTATTAGAATTCTTGAACTCCTGCATAATAAAGCAATCCTTCCAAAGGTAGTTTGCTGGCGCCTCCTTCGTCCCATATCTTGGACAGGGCTGGCTTAGCGAATAGTTTAGGCGGTTTGGGTTAGGGTTGGGTGCTCCATTATGATTTTTCGGTCTACCCTTGCGTCACTGGCCATTGTCCTGCGCATTGGTATTAGCCACAAAGTCCATGTTACCATCCGCTTTACGCTTGCCTCCACCACCATTGCCTGCCCAGTGATGCTGCTGACCTTTGGAGCTGCTGTTCTTCTTCCCTTTTCCTGTCTTGTCATCATCAGATTCGGGATCCTTGGTACAATCAGAATCATCATATTTCACCAAAGCGGCCATGAGGGTCCCCATGTCGGTGAAATGACGCTTCATCCGTCCCAACTTCAGCTTCAGGGGCCCAAACTGGCAGTTGCCTTCTAGGGTTAATACTGCGGTGTCAGCGTTGATGCGGTCTGAGGAGTGCAACACTTGTGAAACCCGGCGCACCCAATGAGTCATTGATTCTCCTTCCTCCTGGACGCATGCAACTAAGTCCACTATCGACATAGGCAGTTGACAGGTATCCTTGAAATTGCTGATAAACCAGGCTCGTAATTGGGCCCATGAACTGATATAATTAGCCGGCAAGCTTTTGAACCAAGTACGGGCCGTTCCTTCAAGCATCATGGTGAAGTATTTCACACACGCCGCGTCATCCATATCAAGCATCTCCATGGCCATCTCATAGCTCTCCACCCATGTCTCTGGAGGTTGATCCGCCGTGTAATTTGGTACCTTGCGCAGGCCATTGAAATCCTTGGGCAGGCGCACGTTGCGTAAAGCGGGGATAAGGCAAGGCACCCCCAAAGAACTAGAAGTAACACCAGGTTCAGTCAAGGTGGTTCGACGAACCGGCGTGAGCTGTCAAGCCTGATGCTGTGTGGCTAACTCGGCCTCCCTGCGCGCGCGCGCCCGGTCCACCACTCCCTGAGCGTTATCAGCACCACCCGCCGGGTTGTTGTCACGGGGTGCCCCACGTCGTTCATTACTCGACACTGTTGGTTCATCCATATGTCTGCTATAGCTCCGGTTTGGACCGGGGGTCGAGTGGATCCGGTCGCGGCTGTACGAGTACGCTTCTTGTTGGGCCAAAGCTGTCCTCAGAAGTTCCTTGACCCGTCGCGTCTCTACTGCCTGCGGCGAGTCACCTTCAATTGGAATGGCCTCCAGCCGTGCAGCAGCGGCAACAAGATTCTCCATTGGGTTGGAGTAGTGACCCGGAGGTGTTAAAGCAGCCTGAGGTATAACGGTGTTTTGACGAGGCGGGTCCATCTGATGAGGCTGAACCGGTGCACCGGTCCCAGGGGCTTCTGCCCGGTTTCCCTCCAGTGGATTGCCGGCTCTTGGTCCTGGAGTGTTGAAAAGGTCTCTGGCCTCGAAAACCGGAGGTAAGCGGGATCAGTGCTTCCTCCTCATGACTTCATGCGACGCGCTCTGGTCCAACATAAGCCTGTAGGCCTGTGCGTCTAAAGTGGCCCGCTCTGCGGCCATCCTGGTGTCCTTAGCCGCCAGATCTGCCTTGGCCTGGGTGATCTGTTCCTTTACCTTTGCAATCTCCGCGTTGTGAACGTCCTAATCCGGCGGATTAACTTCCGCCATAAGCACAACCAACGCATCAAATAGTTCTCATAGAACCTAAGCCGGCGGGCGCACAGGGCCTCCTGCCCCGGCAGCCATCGCCGCAGCTGAACCGGAGATCGTTGCCGCAGCTGTCGAAGAATGAAGCGCTGCTTGTGTACCGGCCATGAATATTCCAACCCGGTTGGGCAGATCAGAGGGGTCCGGAATACTGTCGCCATCGGAACAGCTCCCAATCCGGCCATCTTGTAGTTGATAAAGAGATTCGGTTTCTCCGGTCGAAGATTTGTCACCGGAACAAACGACGGTCGCGCCGCGAAATTCCGATCCATCCTCATAACTTCCTCCATGGATGACTCCCACGAAGGCACGCTTCATGGCCGGTTTAACCCGGGCAGATCACGCACGCTGAGCCGTCTCGACGAGGTCGGTGCAGATGTCCGGCTCAGGGCCCGGTTCACCGATCTTGCCAATGAAAATGTGAATGCTACCAAAGGGGACCCGGCACCCGTACTCAATTGAGCCGGCCTCGGGGCCCCAGCCTGCGTCGTCGATATAGAGCTTGCCACGACGACTCTTAGTCATCCGGCCTACAGCATAGCCCTCGAGTCCTTCAAAGTGGCCCTCCAAGAATCGGAAACCATTATGCGATTGCCCCACGGTGGGCGCCAACTGTCGTGGTTTTGTCACGGCAGATGTCCTAGAGAAAGGACTTAGTCGTGGAGCCATCGCAACGGGTTAGCTTGAAGGGGTTAAAGCGGACACAGGGACGCAAGAGAGTTTATACTAGTTCGGCCCCTTCAATGAAGGTAAAAGCCTATGTCTAGTTGTGATGGAATTGATGGGGTTTCGATGACTAGGGAGCAAACAAGCTTCGCCTATGTCTCGAGTTGTTGTCTGTTGTCCTTGAACCGCCGCCGAGTCGTCCCCTTATATACACGGGTGACACCCGTCGGTTCACAGAGTCCCAACACCGGTCGATATTCGTATCCGGGTTGGTCTCTCCTTATTCCTAACTTACAATACAAGTTTATATACAAATTCCGGTTTACAGCTACAAGTCTTGAACTGGCTACGGGCCTTAAGCCCTCATCTGCCTTCTTGGGCTTTATCACTTCTGGAACTACTGATGAAGTTGACTCGGCCCAGATAGGCCGGTTTACGCCTAGCAGTAATATCCCCAACAGTTACCGTTAGTATGTACATCCCACACAGTTAATCTAGGAAGTACGTTTCCGTTTGTATTTACATCCCACACAGTCACTCCAAGGAAAACGTTTCTGTTCGTGGGTACATCACACACAATTTTCCCCATTAAATCGTTTGTGATAGCATTGCCATTGCAGATGATATTAACAATTTTATCATTTGCATTATTGAATGCATCACACACAATGCATAGAAGAAACTGTGTGGCAAAGGATGTCTGTCACACACACTTTTTATGTGGCAAACGTTTGCGCAAGGTGCCTAACGCAAACAGTTTTCAAGAGGATGTCGTGTGTGATTGTTCATTGATCCAACCCAATTTATTCCTAGAAACTGTGTGCGTTGCCTGAGGTCATCGCCCATGGTGTTTTCACAATAATATTTTGCAATAGAAAAACCCAATTAGCAGGCTAATTGTCCTATTACTAATTGATACGTCTCCGTCGTATCTATAATTTTTGATTGTTTCATGCCAATATTATACAACTTTCACATACTTTTGGCAACATTTTATATGATATACTGGACTAACCTATTGATCCAGTGCCCAGTGTCAGTTCCTGTTTTTTGCATTTTTTCTGTTTCACAGAAAATCCATATCAAATGAAGTCCAAACGAGATAAAAATTTCCGGAGAATTATTCTGGAATATATGTGATTTTTGGGACTTGGAATCAACGCAAACGGAGGCCCACGATGCCCAAGAGACACCAGGGCGCGCCCCAGGCTCTAGGCGCGTGGTGGTGGGTTATGCTCACCTCGTACGTCAGTTGGGGCTCTACTTCAAGCGCAAGGAAGCTTATATCCGGAAAAAATCATGTTAAAAGCGCAATCGGAGTTACGAATCTCCAGGAATATAAGAAATGGTTTTCGGCTAGATCTGGGGAACACGAAACAGAAGAGAACAGAGAGGGAGATCCAATCTCGGAGGGGCTCCCGCCCCTCCGCCGCCATGGAAGCAATGGGCCAGAGGGGGAACTCTCCTCCCATCTAGGGAGGAGGCCAAGGAACAATAAGAAGGAGGGGATCTCTCCCCCTCTCTCCCAGTGACGCCGGAGTGCCGCCGGGGCTAGGATCGTGACGGTGATCTACATCAATAATCTTGCTACTGTCAACACCAAATCTCTCCCCCTCTATGCAATGGTGTAACACCCCTTCTCCCCGTTGTAATCTCTAATTAAACATGGTGCTCAACTCCATATATTATTTCCCAATGATATTTGGCTATCCTATGATGTTTGAGTAGATACGTTTTGTCTTGTGGGTTAATCGTGATATTGATTGGTATGATTGTATATTTTATTTATGGTGCCCTCCGTCTCACGCAAATGTGAGGGGTCCCCGCTGTAGTGTGTCGCAATACGTTCATAATTTGCTGATGGTGGGTTGCGAGAGTAACAGAAGCTTAAACCCGAGTAGGTGGGTTGTTGCGTATGGGATAAAGAGGACTTCATACTTAATGCTATGGTTGGGTTTCACTACCTTAATGATCTTTAGTAGCTGTGGATGCTTGCTAGGGGTCCAATCATAAGTGCATATGATCCAAGTAGAGAAAGTATGTTAGCTCATGCCTCTCCCTCATGTAAAATTGCAAGAATGATTACCGGTACTTGTTATCGATTTCCTAGGGACAAATGACTTTCTTGTTGACAAAAGCTATCCACTTTTATTACCTTGCAATTTATTCATAGTTTTATTCTCACAAAGTACTCATAGTTCTGTTCTTGCAAAATAGTTTCATATTTGTTTTAGGTAAAGCAAACGTCAAGTGTGCGTAGAGTTGTATTGGTGGTCGATAGAACTTGAGGGGATATTTTTTCTACCTTTAGATCCTCGTTGGGTTCGACACTCTTATTTATCGAAGAAGGCTACAAACGATCCCCTACACTTGTGGGTTATCAAGACCTTTTTCTGGCACCGTTGCCGGGGAGCAATAGCGTGGGGTGAATATTCTTGTGTGTTCTTGTTTGCTTTATCACTAAGTAATTTTTATTTTGTGCTCTTGTTTTCTATCTCTAGTTATGGGTAGGAAACGCAAAATACCAAAAAAATAGTTGTACCTACTAAACCATGGTTGAAGAACCACCCAAAATCTATCATACTACTAAATCTTTCTAGTTGGATCATCTTCGATCCATTTTTGCTAGTGCTAAAAACCCAACTAGCTAAGTTGAGGGGAAATCATTAAATGAGCATGCTTATTTTGTGCGATGGGCGCGCCCCCCTACCTCGTGGGCCCCCTGGTCATCATCTTTTGCAAGGATTTTTTATTATTTCCAAAGAGACGTTTCGTGAAGTTTCAGGTCATTCCGAGAACTTTTGTTTCTGCACATAAATAACACCATGGTAATTCTGCTGAAAACAGCGTCAGTCCGGGTTAGTTCCATTCAAATCATGCAAGTTAGAGTCCAAAACAAGGGCAAAAGTGTTTGGAAAAGTAGATACGACGGAGACGTATCATGCGACACCGTTTATCTCAAAAAGGGAAACTTTTGTGGTATCATATTAATAGTTTGTATTGCTATGCTTCAAATTTATGTGAAATACATGATTTTACTTGTTGTTCCGATGACCCCAAGAAACACCTTTTCTTCCAATGCGAGTTTAAGGATAATGGAATCTTCTCTTCTTATGCCAATGATGTTTATAATTACTTTAATATTGAACAAATTTAAGAATTTTTTGCTTTTAAGGGTGCCTATGAAATTTCTTCTTTGATTTAAAAGTATGATGCTACTCTTTACAAATCTGGAATTTTTCCATACTTAAATATTGCTATGAAAATTATTCTTCTAATGCTTATTGAGGACTTCTCCACTGTCCAAGAAGAGACTAATATTTTGCAGGAGACTATGGAAGAAGAAATTTATGAAACTGTGAGCTCATTTTATGAAAAAGATGATGAGGAGAGCGAAGAACAAAAGGAGGAAGAGTGGATTAGCTACCCGTGACCACCTTCTAATGAGAGTAACTCTTCAACTCATACATTGTTCAATGTCCCTTCATTCTTACCGAGGAATGAATGCTATGATAATTGCTATGATCCCGTTGATTCTTTTGAAATATCCCTTTTTGATGAACTTGATGCTTGCTATGCTTGTGGTCATGATGCCCATATGAATTATGCTTATGGATATGAAATTGCTATAGTTCCTTATGTTAAGAATGAAATTGTTGCTATTGCACCCATGCATGATAGTCCTATTATCTTTTTGAATTCTCCAAACTACACTATATCGGAGAAGTTTGCACTTATTAAGGATTACACTGATGGGTTGCCTTTTACCATTGCGCATGATGATTTTGATGAATATACTATGCATGTGCTTGCTGCTCGTACTTGCAATTATTATGATAGAGGAACTACGTCTCCACCCCTTTCTGTTTCCAACATGAAAAAATTGCAAGAAACTGCTTATGCTATGTATTGGCCTTTACTTGATGTGCATGAATTGTTCTTGTATGACATGCCGATGCATAGGAAGAGAGTTAGACTTCGTCATTGCATGATATTTGTTGCTTTGTGCTCACTACTAAATGCCAAATCATTGCTAATTAAATTTGGCTTCGATATACCGTGGGATCCGGGTGGATCCATTACTTGAGCACTTTATGCCTAGCTTAATGGCTTTAAAGAAAGCGCTGCTAGGGAGACAACCCAGAAGTTTTAGAGAGTCATTTATTTCTGTTGAGTGCTTTTATAAAGTTCAAAAAAATAGAGGGGAACTTAAAAAACTTTTTCAAAAAGAGAAGTGATTGAAAGGTGATGCATTGGGGAAGTGAGGGTCGACCTTGAACAGTTGTGTTCATGCTCATGGAAACAATGTAGAATTTTTCATGAAAACTCTCGCAAAAGTAATTATCCCCTTGTACAAATCCATTGTATTGTAAAATTATTGTGCCAAGATTTTCCTTTAGGATGAGTAGATTGCTTGTTGGTATGTGCAGTGCAAAAACACAAACTTTGGCTGTAGTGCGTGATTTTTCAATTTTTTTACTGGAACGTCAAACGTTTCTGAAACTTTTTGCAAAATATTGCTATATATTTTTTATTATGTCCTATTTTTTTAGAATTTTTGGAGTACCAGAAGTATGGTAGATGTTCAGATTGCTACAGACTGTCCTGTTTAAGACACATTCTGTTTTTGATGCATTGTTTTGCTTGTTTTGATGAAACTATCAATTCTACCAGTGGTATAAGCCATGGAAAATTTATATTACAATGAAAAAACAAAATGTGAATTGGTTTGCAACAGTACTTAGAGTAGTGATTTGCTTTATTATACTAACAGATCTTACCGAGCTTTCTGTTGAGTTTTGTGTGGATGAAGTGATCAAAGATCGAGGAGGTTTCGATATGAGGAGAAGGAGGAGAGGCAAGAGCTCAAGCTTGGGGATGCCTAAGGCACCCCAAGTAAATATTCAAGGAGACTCAAGCATCTAAGCTTGGGGATGCCCCGGAAGGCATCCCATCTTTCTTCAACAAGTATCGGTATGTTTTCGTTCTCGTTTCACTCATGTGATATGTGTAAATCTTGGAGTATCTTTTGCATTTAGTTTTTCTTTTTCTTTTATGCACCATGCTGGTATGAGATAGTCCATGGTTAATTTATAGAATTCTCATTGAACTTCACTTATATATTTTGAGTGTGGCTTTGTAGAATGCTTCATGTGCTTCACTTATATCATTTGAAGTTTGGATTGCCTGTTTCTCTTCACATAGAAAACCGTTGTTTGTCGAATGCTCTTTTGCTTCACTTATATTTATTAGAGCATGGTATTTTGTAGAAAGAACTAAACTCTCATGCTTCACTTATATCTATTTAGAGAGTCATCAGGAATTGGTCAATTGCATGGTTAGTCATAAAATCCTGCATAATACTTGTGGATCACTGAATATGATATGCTTGATTCCTTCCAATAGTTTTGCGATATAGAGATGGAATATGTGGGAGGTACTAGTAAACGGTTGTGGTTAGTAAGAATATTGGTGTTAAGGTTTGTGATTCCCGAAGCATGCATCTATAATATCTTGTTATGCTATGAAGTTGGAGCACGATTTATTATTGATTGTCTTCCTTGAGTGGCGGTCGGGGACGAGCGATGGTCTTTTCCTACCAATCTATCCCCCTAGGGGCATGCATAGTAGTACTTTGCTTCTAGGGCTAATAAACTTTTGCAATAAGTATATGAGTTCTTTATGACTAATGTGAGTCCATGTATTATACGCACTCTTACCTTTCCGCAATTTGCTAGCCTCTACGGTACCGTGCATTTCCCTTTCTCACCTCGAGACGTGGTGCAAACTTCGTCGGTGCATCCAAACCCCGTGATATGATGAGCTCTAACACACATAAGCCTTATTATATCTTCCTCAAAACAGCCACCATACCTACCTATTATGGCCTTTCCATAGCCATTCCGAGATATATTGCCATGCAACTTCCATCGCCTCTGTTTTGATGACTTGAGCATTCATTGTCATATTGCTTTACATGATTGTAAAATGGCTAGCATGATATTTACATGGCTTGTCCATTTTTTGATGTCATTGTTATGCTAGATCATTGCACATCCAGGTACACTGCTAGAGGCATTCACATAGAGTCATACTTTGTTATAGGTATCGAGTTGTAATTTTTATTTCTTTTGAGTTATAAGTAAATAGAAGTGTGATGATCATCATTATTAATTTTTAGAGCATTTCCCCGGTGAGGAAAGGATGATGGAGACTATGATTCCCCCACAACTCGGGATGATACTCCGGGCAATGAGAAAAAATAAAAAGAGAAAAAAAGAGAAAAAAAGAAAAAAAAAGAAAAAGAAATAAAGAGAGAAGAGGATTGCTAGTTCCACACTTGTGCTTCAAAGTAGCACCATGTTTTCATATGGAGAGTCTCCTATGTTGTCTCTTTCATATACTAGTGGGAATTTTTCGTTATAGGATTAGATGCACACCCACTTAGTCTCATTTTGAGCTTTCATACACTTATACTTCTTACTACATTCGTTGCATGGCAATCCCTACTCCTCGCATTGATATCAATTGATGGGCATCTCCATAGCCCATTGGTTAGTCGCGTTGATGTGAGACTTTCTTACTTTTTTGTCTTCTCTATATTTACCCCTATCGTCATACTCTATTCCACCCATAGTGCTATATCCATGGCTTGCGCTCATGTATTGCGTGAGGGTTGAAAAAGCCGAAGCCCATTAAAAATTATGAACCAATTGCTTGGCTTGTCATCGGGGTTGTGCATGATAAATACTTTGTGTTGAGAAGACAGAGCATGACAAGACTATATGATTTTGTAGGGATAGCTTTCTTTAGCATTGATATTTTGAAAGACATTGATTGTTTGTTGGGATGCCTCAGTATTGATGTATTTATGTCAAATTATAGACTACTACTTTGAATCACTCATGTCTTAATATTCATGCCATGATTAGATATATGATCAAGATTATGCTAGCTAGCATTCCACATCAAAAATTATCTTTTTTATCATTTACCTACTCGAGGGGGAGCAGGAATTAAGCTTGGGGATGCCGATACGTCTCCGTCATGTCTATAATTTTTGATTGTTTCATGCCAATATTATACAACTTTCACATACTTTTGGCAAAATTTTATATGATTTATTGGACTAACCTATTGATCTAGTGCCCGGTGCTAGTTCCTATTTTTTGCATGTTTTTTGTTTCAGAAAATCCATATCAAACAAAGTTCAAACGCGATAAAAATTTCCGGAGAATGGAATGTATGTGATTTTTGCGACTTGTAATCAACGCAAACGGAGGCCCGCAGTGCCCAAGAGACACCAGGGCACGCCCCAGGCTCCAGGCGCATGGTGGTGGGTTGTGCTCACCTCATACGTCGGTTGGGGCTCCACTTCCGACGCAAGGAAGCTTATATCCGGAAAAAAAATCGTGTTAAAATCTCAGCGCAATCGGGGTTATGGATCTCCGGGAATATAAGAAATGGTTTTCGGCCAGATCTGGGGAATGTGAAATAGAAGAAAACAAAGAGGGAGATCAAATCTCGGAGGGGCTCCCACCACTCCGTGTCCATGGAGGCCATGGAGCAGAGGGGGAACTCTCCTCCCATCTAGCGAGGAGGCCAAGGAATAAGAAGAAGGAGGGGGCTCTCTCCCCCTCTCTCCCGGTGGATCTGGAGTGTCGCCGGGGCTAGGATCGTGACGGCGTTCTACATCAACAATCTTGCTACCGTCAGCACCAACTCTCTCCCCCTCTATGCAGTGGTGTAACACCCCTTCTCCCCGCTGTAATCTCTACTTAAACATGGTGCTCAACTCCATATATTATTTCCCAATGATATTTGGCTATCCTATGATATTTGAGTAGATCCATTTTGTCCTGTGGGTTAATCGTGATCTTGGTTGGTATGATTGTATATTTTATTTATGGTGCTGTCCTACGGTGCCCTCCGTCTCGCACAAACGTGAGGGGTCCCCGTTGTAGGGTGTTGCAATACATTCATAATTTGCTCATGGTGGGTTGCGAGAGTGATAGTAGCTTAAACCCGAGTAAGTGGGTTGTCGCGTATGGGATAAAGAGGACTTGAGACTTAATGCTATGGTTGGGTTTCATGACCTTAATGATCTTTAGTAGTTGCGGATGCTTGCTAGGGGTCCAATCATAAGTGCATATGATCCAAGTAGAGAAAGTATGTTAGCTCATGCCTCTCCCTCATGTAAAATTGCAAGAATGATTACCGGTACTTGTTATCGATTGCCTAGGGACAAATGACTTTCCTATTGACAAAAGCTATCCACTTTTATTACCTTGCAATTTATTCACAGTTTTATTCTCGCAAAGTACTCGTAGTTCTGTGCTTGCAAAATAGTTTCATACTTGTTTTAGGTAAAGCAAACATCAAGTGTGCGTAGAGTTGTATCGGTGGTTGATAGAACTTGAGGGAATATTTTTTCTACCTTTAGCTTCTCGTTGGGTTCGACACTCTTATTTATCGAAGAAGGCTACAAACCATCCCCTACACTTGTGGGTTATCACTAATAATCCATTTCTTAATCTAATTGACATTTCATATTAAGCACACAATATATTTCATTTTCATATTAAGGAAGCATGATTTCATAATTGAGGTACATCAGAGTACAACATCATATAGCTTCAGCACTCAGCTACCCCATTACACAACTGCTACAGCACCAAGTTTCACATGCAACATCTATAACCTTTCGAAATTAGCATCATAGATGGTACATAGACAGATGAATCTCATATGGAAAACTGTTGAAGTGGAAAGCGAATATTGAGCCTTCATTGATGTTGAAGGTCTTTGCAACTTTAGGCCAGTGCCTGTGGATGATTGACCGTCTATCCTTTGTCCTCTTTAGGAACACTTCAATATTGAACCGTGGGTGTTGTATGAATACCTTCCTCGCCTCCTGACCATACAGGTGGTTTGAGAGGTAATCATCAGTGAACTGCTTTGGGAAGGCCTGAAAACAAGGATGTGCATGAATATCTTCTCTATATTGGAAATGGGGCAAAGGAATAAGAAAGGCAAGGTACAATAGTTAGTACCATCTTATAGTGAAATGATGTCTTCTTCATTGTGCAGACAAAGATATTGTTGTTTTTTGTCGCTAATTACATTATCCTAACAATCTTTCTGAGTTTCTTGACTTGACTAATATTCATGGAAAACCCATTTCCCCATATGCAAAAAGGGTCGAACAGTGGGTCAAAACCTCTGACAGGACGACCTACATGTGTAAGACCATATTGTTAAAAACCTAAATATAAGAATGGTTCCTGCAATTGCAATATAATGTGCTATTATACAAAGGACCATGCATGTGCAAACCTCGATTGTAAATCTCAGTGCTTCCCATTGTTTCCCTGCAACACATATAAGGTAGTGTGATTAGGTTAAGTGAGGGTTTGCATGATATTAGTAAAATATGTTGATGAAAAATAAGCACATTGCAGATTCATTAGATTAATTCAAGCCACATGGAAAACCCATTTATCCAAACCAAGCACGATTAAGAACTAGGAAATGTAGCAATTGTATACGTTTCTCATGTATTAAGTGCAGCCAAATTTGATTTATTCCTCACATGCACAACAATACAAATTCTACCCATGACAATTGGACATCCCATTGTAGATTTGAACCAACCAGTTAAATAAACACCACAACAAATGAACCAAACATTAACTGAGCACCACATTGCACAATATACATACTCCTAATGGAAGATCAGACAGTTAACCAAACCAAGCATGCTTAACAACTTGGAAATATAGCAATTGTATTTGTTTCTCATGTATTTAGTACGGCCAAATTCGATTTTTTTTTCTCACATGGTATACAATAACAGAATGCACCCACGACAATTGAAAATCGCATTACATAATTGAACCAAATAGTTAACTAAACACCACAACAAATGAACCAAATATTAACTGAGCACAATGTATAACATACTAGAAGATCAGATAGTTAACCAAACCAAGCATGCTTGTCAACTTGGAAATATAGTAATTGTATTTGTTTCTCATGTATTTTGTAAAGATAAATTTGATTTATTTCTCACATGGAAGACAATACAAAATTGCACCCTGAAGAATTGAACATCACATTTGCAGAATTGAATCAAACAGTTAACTAAACACGGGAACTAATTAACCAAACTATTAATGAGTGAGGACCACATTGCATGACATATAGAACATATACACTAGAGCAACAGATTGCATGGTAAAAGTAAATAGGAAAATTTACTAGAATTTGTTAAGGAAAGGCAGGAGCAGCACATGCAATGGGTAAACCGAGCATGCTTAACCAGTGTGTTGACACCAGATTTTGACACGGCCGAGAACTTAATAAGTATGGCCTCAAATGAAAAAGTTCTCAAAGTGAGAAAGTTTTGTATCATCAAAAGGATAAACTTTGATATTTGGGTCATAGCCATCCGATCTCATCTTTAAGGCCGAAGTTGTGTTCGAAGTACTGAGATTTTGTATCCAGAACACTTTTCGGCTGATTACACCCCCAAGACTGGCCCATATTGAAAACTGATCTACATGAATTGTCTTCGTCTCGTTGAAACGATCAATTTTGATATAAAGATCGTCTCAATCTGAGGTCATATGCAAAAGTTAGAGCCCGCACAGCGCGACCCTCCAGTGAGCAAAAATATGACGCCCGGAACCAGACACATGTGTGGGTATGTCTGATGTGCTGCATGAATAATTAGCTGTCTTGCACAAGCGATTTGACCCTCGATATGACCTCTGATGAAAAAACGTTCAGCATAAAAGTTGTTCGTCTTGTCGAAATGGTCAAGATTGCTTTTGTACTCATTTCCATCTGAGGTCGTTTGCCACCACAAAATAGACCCGCAAGGTACAACTAGTTTAAACCGAACAGTTTTGGAAAGTTCGGATAAACCAATCCAAATTTGACTAGGGTTTTGGACGTGAATTGATGTAATTTTCTTGTAAGGAAAGCCTAGATGAATCTTTTGCTTGTACGGGAAGTCTAGCCACCTCTTATATATGTTGGGGTGACGGCCGATTGAAACAACACCAATCGAACAAACACATCTACTACTTTTTCGTGTTCATCTACTTTTTATCTCTCCTTTGTATCTTTCTTCTCGTTCTTCGCTAGTTCTTCATGCTGGAGAGCTGCGGATCCATGAGGCTATAGGGGCGAGCGAATCGACCTGGAGCAGCCCATAGCCGCCGCGAGCCCTGACGGGGTCCCTCCCGGGCAAGCAGGGCTTCGGGTCTACAAAAGCATCTGCTGGCTGTCCTGCGTATTGCGCTGCCGGTCAGATTTCCTTCGACGCGAGCTGCGGTGCATCACCCCCGGCGTCGAGGGTACACGGTGACATGTTCATGTGCGAACACACTTTTTGGAGACTCCGCTGGGGACGAATCTTTGAACGGTCTCCGGCCCGTTCTTGTTATGAAGAGATCGTCATCTACGGTTTGCAATCTACAAAGGTAATATGAATACCCAATTCCCTACTGTAGATGCAAATAATTCATATGATGTTACTAGATCGTTCAATGATTATACTCTATCGACCAGCCCTAGTTTTTTCAATAAGGCATCTAATTGCGTGCATAGGCTTATTCAAAGTAATTTATATGTTTCAACTGCTTATGATACTAGTAACATACAGCATATGTATCCTAACTCTCATGCATCGGCAACCCCACAAATCCATATGCCGACGAACAACATGATGGGTTCGGTTAATCAATTTGAAACACCTCATGTTAAAATCTCCAATAGCATAGAAGAAAGTATTTCACCTTTTTATTCATCGGCAACTAATTTGCAGTATGTGAATCCAACCTTGCCGATGGATGGGAGAATTGGCCATGCTACTACTAGCTATTCGGCCAGTTACTCTCAACCATCATATGCTACACCTCATTTTAGTAATTTTCAGCACCGTATGCCACTGTAGATGTTCATAATTCGGCCCTGCATCTTCATGGTCATAGCCGAATAAGTGAAAATTTTACAGGAACACATGTGCCATCATCAAATATTGTAGCATATAATGCATACTCTACGCAATTCGAGAATTTCAGCAACACTCACGAATCATTGCCAAAAGAATATGAAAGTATTGCGGAGCAATCCCTTCCAGAAGCGCTTGTGGCTGCGTTAAAAAAGATCTTGGCACAAAACAAGAAAATTAGTGCTCTTTGCCTTGAACAATATGAAAAGGGGTTGTTTCCTGATTATGCTGCAATAAAGGCTAGAGTTTTGCAAGAAGATGAAACTACATGCATTGATAGAATTGGCGAAAGAGCATATGGTTATACAGTAGTGCATACACCTCCACCTAGTACCGCATCATATTATACACCCCCTACACAATTGCAAAATTTTGGCAACACTAACACTTCATTGCCGAAAGATTCTAAAAGCATTGGGAGGCAAACTAATCTAGAGCAGGCTGGAATTGAGAGGGGAGTTAAAGCTTTGTGCGATAGGGTGCAGGTACTTCGCCAAGAGAGAATTGATAGGGAATTGGCTCAAAGAAAAGAAGCCTTGCCAATTGATATAACCGGCAAAAAGAATGATGATTCGGAAACTAAAAGTGCTTCGGTTGAAAATGCCGAATCAAGTAGTATATATTCTCAATCCATCAAATCCAAAGAGGCAAGCATTATTGAGAAAGGGCATGGAAAGCATAGAAAAACAACCATGTTTGATTTTTCTGAAGTTAATGGAACCTACTTCCTGCCCTATGAGTTTCGTGCCATAGAAATTGACAAGCTTCAAGGACAAGAGCAAGTAGCCGAACAAAGTTTGGTTGACGAAGATCTTCAAATTTATGATGCACGAAATCAAGAAGAAAATTGTGACATGGTGTTGGGAAGTCATCCAGAAGCAAAGCACAATATTATTCATCATATGCAATCATCATGCTCTCCCAACATATTTGAAGAGGTATGTCTCACTACAAAAAAAATACACTTCCGTGATGATACGTGTTTGTCACAGTAGGTCGCTTTTTTGTCATGCATGTACATCCATGACAAATTTATGACAGAATCAAGATAGTCATACATGTGCTGTCCTAGATGTGTTCCATGACATTACCAAAATTATCATCACGGAAGTGTCCACTTCCATTGTAACGCCCTGAGACCGATGTGCCAGGTGTCGTCCAATTATTCGCTTTTGTTGCGTTGTCATTGCTTGCATGTCATGCATTACATATCATGTGCATTTCATTTGCATACATGTTCGTCTCATGCATCCGAGCATTTTTCCCATTGTCCGTTTTGCATTCCGGCGCTTCGTTCTCCTTCGGTGGTCATTTCTACCTTTCTTTCGTGTGTGGGGATTAGACATTTCCGGATTGGACCGAGACTTTTCATGCGGCCTTGGTTTACTACCGGTAGACCGCCTGTCAAGTTTCGTACCATTTGGACTTCGTTTGATGCTCAAACGGTTAACCGAGGGACCGAAAAGGCCTCATGTGTGTTGCAGCGCAACACCCCTCCAATTTGGCCCAAAACCTCCTCCATCATCTCGGTCGTTCGATCACGATCGCGTGGCCGAAAACCGCACCTCATTTGGACTCTCCTAGCTCCCTCTACCTATAAAAGAGCACCCCTCCCCGAAATTTCGGATCATTTCGCGGATGAACCCTAGATCCACTCCTCCCCGCGCCACCGGACGTGTCCGCCCGGCGGCCGGACACGTCCAACCGCCCGCCGCGGCCAATCGGGCCTCGCCACGTCAGCCGGTTGCCGCCCTCCACCAACCGCGCGCCGCCACTTGGCTGCCCCGCCGCCTCTCCCGCGCGGGCCTGGGAGGCCCAGATCCGGCCCTCCCGGCCCGGGTCGCCGTCGCCCGGTTCCTCTCTCCCGCGCCGCCCCTTTGCTCCAGGAGCCGCGCCGGCCACCGCGCGCCTCCACCGCCCGCCGCCTTCTACATCCTCGTCGCCGGCGTCGCCCACTGCGCGCCGGGTCCGCCGCACCTTGCCTCGGCAGCCCCGGCGCCGCGGACCAAGTCGCCGGCGCCGCCCCACGCTCCGGCAGCCGCGCCCGGCCCCTCCTCGTCGCCGGCGCACCTTCCCCTCTTCTCCGGCGCTACTGCTCCGGCCACGAGCTTCCCAGCGATCCTCGTTCTGCGTGCTGCCCGATCCGGATCTCAGATCTGAAAATCCCCCCGCGGTTGACTTTCTCGTCCCTAACCCTAATTATTATGTCCTTGTTCATCAAGCAGTAACTTTGCATCCGTAGCTTCGATTCATGCATATAGCATATCAAAATGTTCGCCTCAGAGAGCACATCATTTCATCTCATTGCATCATTTTCATTCGAGTTCATCTTGATGCCCAAAATGCTGTTGGAAGAGTGCTACTTGAGATAATTGTCAGATCTGCTACTCCATTTAGATTTTTGTCATTTTTGCCATGATTATTGTGTGCATGATATGCCCATGAGCTCTACATATGTTTTGTTAAGGGTTTTGCCATCTTTCTAGAGGTGCAACCCATGTATTTTTGTGATGTGTGTGGTGACTAGCACAAGCTTGCAAAGTGAGGCACTTGGTAATGCTGATTTCAGGGACTTAGCATTTCCACTAAGTCTTTGGTCTGTTTATCTCATGATGCCATATGTTCATGTTGTTTCCTAGTGATCCGTGCCTCTTTTGAGGATGATCAGTAAGGATGTTTTGTTAATCTTATAGTGATCTATCCATCCATGTCTTTGTTTGCAATTATGGAGCGCCCTAGCTTGAGTCAATCGAGCTCTACTTTTGCTACTTTGTGAATCTGGGCAGATTGTCTACTAGTTAGCGATTTTGCCGATGATGTTGTTTTTGATCCGTGCATGCTATGTTATTGTTCTTGCCATGTTTACCTTGTATTATGTGTATTCTTGATGTGTGTATGCTTGGATTATCATGACTTGCTCCGTAGTGAATGCATCGAGCTCGTAAACATGCCTACTTGATATCTGATTTGCATGCTCCAGTTTTCTCTAAGTCTGAGAACTCATTATGTTTTTGCCATGTTCACATGCTTGCATTATGATCGCTTTTGGCTCAAGGTCACTAAGGGACTTTTGTTAAGCTCTTTGAGTAGCTCCATGCCATGCTTTACTTTGCCATGATCAGTTCTTGTAGCATATAGTTTTCATGCTCCGAAGTGTGCTACCTGATCTGAAATTCCAGGCTAGTGTTAATTTCACTGTCTGAAATCTGTTTACCATATGCATTTTTGCCATGCTTGTTTGAACCTATTAATGGATGATTTGGCTGTAGCTCAGTGCTAGATTTTTGTTAAGCATCATGAATGGATTCCTGCCATGTATTCTGTTGCCATGTTTGGGTGCTGTAGCTTGTTCATCTCTTTGCATTTAGATGGCTACTTGCTGTAAATCGTAGACCGGTGCCATATTTGAATCGATTGCCATTTCCAAACCGTAACTCTGATTCCGGCATTGTTTATATCGTTTTAAAGCGATTTCATCTCATCTTTCCAGTGGCACACTTGGATTTCCAAGTTGAGGCCAGGTTCATTCATCTCTTGTCAAATCATGCATATGCATCGCATACCGCATACCGCATATCATACCATGTTCATGTGTTGGTTGTTTACTATGTTGTGTGCTTCTTTTCCGGTGTTTGCTTCTTCGGGTTGGTTCCGTTAACGTCGCGTTTGTGAGGACCCGTTCATCTACGTTCGTTTGTCTTCTTCATGGACTCGTTCTTCTTCCTTGCGGGATTTCAGGCAAGATGACCATACCCTCGAAATCACTTCTATCTTTGCTTGCTAGTTGCTCGCTCTTTTGCAATGCCTATGCTGCGATACCTACCACTTGCTTATCATGCCTCCTATATTGTTGAACCAAGCCTCTAACCCACCTTGTCCTAGCAAACCGTTGATTGGCTATGTTACCACTTTGCTCAGCCCCTCTTATAGCGTTGTTACTTGCAGGTGAAGATTGAAGTTTGTTCCTTGTTGGAACATGGAGATGTTGTTCCTTGTTGGAACATGTTTACTTGTTGGGATATCACAATATATCTTATTTAATTAATGCATCTATATACTTGGTAAAGGGTGGAAGGCTCGGCCTTATGCCTGGTGTTTTGTTCCACTCTTGCCGCCCTAGTTTTCCGTCATATCGGTGTTATGTTCCCGGATTTTGTGTTCCTTACGCGGTTGGGTAATAATGGGAACCCCTTGACAGTTCGCCTTGAGTAAAGCTCTTCCAGCAATGCCCAACATTGGTTTTACCATTCGCCACCTAGCCTCTTTTTCCCTTGGGTTTCGCGGACTCAATGGTCATCTTTATTTTAACCCCCCCGGGCCAGTGCTCCTCTGAGTGTTGGTCTGAACTGAGCTGCCTGCGGGGCCACCTCGGGGAAACTTGAGGGTTGGTTTTACTCGTAGCTAGTCTCATCTGAGTGTGCCCTGAGAACGAGATATGTGCAGCTCCTATCGGGATTTGTCGGCACATTCGGGCGGTGTTGCTGGTTTAGTTTTACCCTGTCGAAATGTCTTGTAGAACCGGGATACCGAGTCTGATCGGAATGTCTCGGGAGGAGGTCTATTCCTTCGTTGACCGTGAGAGCTTGTGATGGTCTAAGTTGGGACACCCCTGCAGGGATTTGAACTTTCGAAAGCCGTGCCCGCGGTTATGGGCAGATGGGAATTTGTTAATGTCCGGTTGTAGATAACTTGAACCTTTACTTAATTAAAATGAGTCAACAGCGTGTGTTACCGTGATGGTCTCTTTCCGGCAGAGTCCGGGAAGTGAACACGGTGTTGGAGTTATGCTTGACGTAGGTTGTTTTAGGATCACTTCTTGATCATACTTTTGTCTACCGTGCTTTACCTTCTCTTCTCGCTCTCATTTGTGTATGTTAGCCACCATATATGCTAGTCGCTTGCTGCAGCTCCACCTCATACCTTTACCTTACCCATAAGCTTAAATAGTCTTGATCGCGAGGGTGCGATATTGCTGAGTCCTCGTGGCTCACAGATACTTCCAAAACCAGTTTGCAGGTGCCGTTGAACCGTGCAGATGACACAACCAAGCTCAAGGAGGAGCTCGATGAAGATCTTGTCCTTTATGTTGTTCTGCTTCCAGTTGATCAGTAGTGGTGCCCAGTTGGGGTCGATCGGGGACCTTGTCGCATCTGGGGTTCTTCTTTTATTTTGGTTCCGTAGTCGGACCTTGATTGTACTTGGATGATGTAATGCTTTAATCATGTATTTGTGTGAAGTGGCGATTGTAAGCCAACTATGTATCTCTCTCCCTTATTATATAACCTGGGTTGTGTGAAGATTACCTCACTTGCGACATTGCTTTCAATGCGGCTATGCCTCTAAGTCGTGCTTTGACACGTGGGAGATATAGCCACAACGAGGGCGTTACAAGTTGGTAATCAGAGCCATCCCGACCTTAGGAGCCCCACTGATTGATCGTTTTTTAGCAGCCGAGTTGTGTCTAGAAAAATGTTTTGAGTCATTTAGGAATTTTATATCGGAGAGTTTAGGAGTTCTTTTTACTTCCCAGTCTCCTCATCGCTCTGGTAAGGCATCCTGACGTAGAGTTTTGACTCTTCTCTTCTCAAATTTCACTAAAAAAATTTTTAGGATCACGCGGGTATCTTGGAATCGTTCCGATGGTTTTGTGACGAGAACATTGTCTTGGTGCCTCCTGTCAGGGGTTTTGTGGCAGTGTCCCGGGGAGTTGAGCTCCGAGGTGTTGTCGTCACAATTTTATCATTGCAGTTCTGGAATACCTGAGTCTAGTACGCCGACATCGAAAATCTCTTTTATGCAGTTCGTTGGTGATATAACCTCGACGCCACCCAGTACTGGGGCGGGAGTTCGGGAGTATCGCCATAACTTGTATAACGGATGCTTTTCGAAGGTTGAGGTAGACGATTACTTTAGGTTTCTTGGTTATGTGTTGAAGGATGGATACAGCTGGATGTAGGATTTGCTAGTTTGGGTGAGATATTATGCTTCCCCTGTATCCCCAACACCTGATTGCATAACCGGAAAATTTCGGGAGTTTATAGGTGGGAAATCAAGTAGCTCTTAGGATATCTTTCCGACAGATGTATGATATGAAATTGGGGTTCGACGTCTAGTGGTCCGCCTATTCACGGTTGGTTTTACAGTGGTCTCGTTGTGTCTTAAAGAGTCCTTGGCTATGCCGACTCGGGGACGCTTCGTATGTCATGTGCACTGCCTTGTACATGATGGTACTGTACGATCGAGCCCGTGTAGGCCCCACCACGAAAACTTCGGACGAAATTTCTATCGTATGTTTGTTCCGGCTTATTCTGCAAGCCAATCCTTTGTTTTGTTTTGAGTTGTGGTATTCGAGTTGCTTCAATGTCAAGTGTTGATTCCATACTTTTCCCAAATGGTGTTCTCATACTCCGATGTGGATACCAATCCTTCTTGATCATCAAGATTGTCTTATCAATCCTTTTCACCGGTGTGTTTCTCTTCAAGTGGATCCGAACATTTCAACATCCGCAAGATCCAATCTTAGCTTTCTCAACGGTGTTCGTTCATCCATCCCAAGTTGTCTTTGTTTTCCCACCCTCCCACCCTTGTTTATCCTCGGACTCGGATTTGTTTATCGAGTATCCATCTTATTGATGTGAAGTCTCTCCATTCTTCTCCATCAATGTTCTTACCCGGTGATGCTCATGAAGATTTTAAGGAAGTTTCTAGTTCACCATTATTCATTCTTGTTCTTCTTCGGTGGATTCTATTGAAGCTCTCGGGGTCGACCATATTCTTCTCTGTATTTCAAATGCTTTTCTCATGCCGGTCACCTCTTAATCATTCATTTCTTGATATTCATTTGTTCTGGTGCCCTGAAGATATCTCAGAAGGCTCTCCTTGTCATCCAAGATCCGTTCAACCTATTTCAAGGATGTTCCCTCGTTCAAGTCATTTAATTCAACCGGTGCAACCTCTCTTTGAAATATTTTCAACGGTGTTTTTTTGAGTGGGCCCTAACCCACAGGTGTATTCGCAGGATCTTACCTGACTCTTCTTATTTTCCCGGAGATATCCTCAAATTTCTTGTCAAAGTTTGACGTAAGAATGAATTATCATCAGTCAAATGTATTTCTCCAAGATCTTTCAAATTCTTTTCCTTGTGGTTCAACCTTTCTAGTCTTCATCCCGGAGTATCTCAACAATCCATGGTGGTCTTTATCATCGTCATTCTCTGAAGTTGAAGACTGAAGAAGAGTTTCTTTTAAATCTTGCTCCATTCTCTGCCATCCTCTCATAATTGTTTTTGATTGTGGGAATTCTTTTCACCTATCCGGAGTAATTCAAGAGTCTTCTCAGTTTTGTTATCTGGAGTCCATCAATTCAGGTTTATTCATTCTCAGTTGTCAGTTATCATTCCCCTATCTTGCCGGTGCATCAATCAAATATCCTCTAATCAGTTCTTGATCTCTTCGTTCTCATGTATCTAGTTTGTCTCAGGCATCTTCTTTCATTTGCTAATTCTTCCCGATGTTTCTTTATCTTTTCTTCGTTCATTTTAATTCTGACGGTGGTTCGCTCAAGAGTTTTTCTTCCTTCGTATATCATATCTATGCATTCGTGCTTTTCAAATTCTACCGGTGGTTCGTCGAAGACCTTCTCAAGCTTATGTTATATCTCTCTTAATCTTCTCTAAGAGAATAAGTAATATGTCGAATCCGTTGATTGTCATCAATTTAATTGGTGAAGGATAAGCATAATGTAATTCTTATTCTTGTTTCATCGACTGAACTCAATTCCCTATTCCGGAGGCTCATCAAATTCCTAATTTCAATTGTGCATCTTCTCTTTTTCTGGTGTTCTCATGAAGGTTCTACATGATGGTTCATCTATGATTTAATTCATTCTCGAAGTGTTCATCGAGATTCTTTTCTAAGAAGCTCAAGCTTTCTTCATATTGCAATCTGGAGTGCATTTCTTTCTACCGTATCTTTGGAGGTGGTATTATGGCATTCTTGATAATTTGAGTTCATGTTTCATAACTCACATGTTATTAAGAATGAGGTATTTTAAATCCATCAATCTCGTCATTGGAATTATCTTGGGTTATATTTCACCTAAAGCCTTCCCTAAGGTTTGTTGCTATCTATGGTGTTTATAAACGACCCAAGTTCTTCATTTATCCTCCCGGTGATATAAGTTCTCGTCTCCTTGTTCATATCAATCCAAATATTTTCCGTGTATGGCAAGTTGTCACCTCATAATTGTGAGATGTCCTCTTAAGCCCACTTCAAGCTTATTCTTTTCGTTGTTGGTTTTTCCAACAACTTCGTTCTAGCATTTGTTGTAAACGTGCTCCCTCAAGATCTTGTTTCCCTTCGCTCATTCCAGTCCATTCTATTCTTTTGTTCCGGAGGCATTGTGATGTTTCTCTTTTCTCTCATCATCTTGGATCGTGTTCTTTTCGTGCTCATCCTTTTAACCGGAGTGTCATGTCCTCTTTTCAAGTATCCTCTCATCCTGTCAAGATCTTGGTTAATTCCTTCCATTTCCAACCGGAGTATTGCCGCAATTGATCTTTATCGTTCTTTGTGTTTTCTCGTTTCAACCAGAGTGCTTGTTTGTAATTCTTGATTCATTGCAACCTTTTTCTTATGTCTTCAACCTACAGGGCTCTCGTGATGTTCCTTGTTCCTCTTTTCTTAACGGAGTGCTTTCTACTTCGTTCATCTCTGTTGTATTCTTTTCTCGAAATGGCTTAACCTTTTCAAGGTTCTGTGTTTTCACTCGTTTTTTAAAGAAGCAACTTAGTTTTTACCTCTTCTCTTTCTCTTCCATTTTCCCTCTGGTGCCATTCTAGATCTCGGGACGAGATCCTCTCGTAGTGGTGGAGTGTTGTAACGCCCCGAGACCGATGTGCCAGGTGTCGTCCAATTATTTGCTTTTGTTGCGTTGTCATTGCTTGCGTGTCATGCATTACATATCATGTGCATTTCATTTGCATACATGTTCGCCTCATGCATCCGAGCATTTTTCCCGTTGTCCGTTTTGCATTCCGGCGCTTCGTTCTCCTTCGGTGGTCATTTCTACCTTTCTTTCGTGTGTGGGCATTCAACATTTCCGGATTGGACAGAGACTTGTCATGCGGCCTTGGTTTACTACCGGTAGACCGCCTGTTAAGTTTCGTACCATTTGGACTTCGTTTGATGCTCCAAGGGTTAACCGAGGGACCGAAAAGGCCTCGTGTGTGTTGCAGCCCAACACCCCTCAATTTGGCCCAAAACCCACCAAAACCTCCTCCATCTTCTCGGTCGTTCGATCACGATCGCGTGGCCGAAAACCGCACCTCATTTGGACTCTCCTAGCTCCCTCTACCTATAAAAGAGCACCCCTCCCCGAAATTTCGGATCATTTCGCGGATGAACCCTAGATCCACTCCTCCCCGCGCCACCGGACATGTCCGCCCGGCGGCCGGTCACGTCCAACCGCCCGCCGCGGCCAATCGGGCCTCGCCATGTCAGCCGGCCGCCGCCCTCCACCAACCGCACGCCGCCACCTGGCTGCCCCGCCGCCTCTCCCGCGCGGGCCTGGGAGGCCCGGGTCGCCGCCGCCCGGTTCCTCTCTCCCGCGCCGCCCCTTGGCTCCAGGAGCCGTGCCGGCCACCGCGCGCCTCCGCCGGCGTCCGCCGCCCGCCGCCTTTGACATCCTCGTCGCCGGCGTCGCCCGCTGGGCGCCGGGTCTGCCGCACCTCGCCTCGGCTGCCCCGCCACCGCGGACCTCGTCGCCGGCGCCGCCCCATGCTCCGGTAGCCGCGCCTGGCCCCTCCTCGTCGCCGGCGCACCTTCCCCTCTTCTCCGGTGCTACTGTTCCGGCCACGAGCTTCCCGGCGATCCTCGTTCTGCGTGCCGCCCGATCCGGATCTCAGATCTGAATATCCCCCCGCGGTTGACTTTCTCGTCCCTAACCCTAATTATTATGTCCATGTTCATCAAGCCGTAACTTTGCATCCGTAGCTCCGATTCATGCATATAGCATATCAAAATGTTCTTCTCAGAGAGCACATCATTTCATCTCACTGCATCATTTTCATTCGAGTTCATCTTGATGCCCAAAATGCTGTTGGAAGAGTGCTACTTGAGATAATTGTCAGATCTGCTGCTCCATTTAGATTTTTGTCATTTTTGCCATGATTATTGTGTGCATGATATGCCAATGAAATCTACATATGTTTTGTTAAGGGTTTTGCCATCTTTCCAGAGGTGCAACCCATGTATTTTTGTGATGTGTGTGGTGACTAGAACAAGCTTGCAAAGTGAGGCACTTGGTAATGCTGATTTCAGGGACTTAGCATTTCACTAAGTCCTTGGTCTGTTTATCTCATGATGCCATATGTTCATGTTGTTTCCTAGTGATCCGTGCCTCTTTTGAGGATGATCAGCAAGGATGTTTTGTTAATATTATAGTGCTCTATCCATCCATGTCTTTGTTTGCAATTATGCAGCGCCCTAGCTTGAGTCAATCGAGCTCTACTTTTGCTACTTTGTGAATCTGGGCAGATTGTCTACTAGTTAGCGATTTTGCCGATGATGTTGTTTTTGATCCGTGCATGCTATGTTATTGTTCTTGCCATGTCTACCTTGTATTTTCTGTATTCTTTATGGGTGTATGCTTGGATTATCATGACTTGCTTCGTAGTGAGTGCATCGAGCTCGTAAACATGCCTACTTGATATCTGATTTGCATGCTCCAGTTTTCTCTAAGTCTGAGAACTGATTATGTTTTTGCCATGTTCACATGCTTGCAATTGTATTTTATGATCCCTTTTGGCTCAAGGTCACTAAGGGACTTTTGTTAAGCTCTTTGAGTAGCTCCATGCCATGCTTTACTTTGCCATGATCAGTTCCTGTAGCATATAGTTTTCATGCTCCGAAGTGTGCTACCTGATCTGAAATTCCAGGCTAGTGTTAATTTCACTGTCTGAAATCTGTTTACCATATGCATTTTTGCCATGCTAGTTTAAACCTATTAATGGATGATTTGGCTGTAGCTCAGTGCTAGATTTTTGTTAAGCATCATGAATGGATTCCTGCCATGTATTTTGTTGCCATGTTTGGGTGCTGTAGCTTGTTCATCTCTTTGCATTTAGATGGCTACTTGCTGTAAATCGCAGACCGGTGCCATATTTGAATCACTTGCCATTTCAAAACCGTAACTCCGATTCCGGCGTTCTTTATATCGTTTTAAAGCGATTTCATCTCATCTTTCCAGTGGCACACTTGGATTTCCAAGTTGAGGCCGGGTTCATTCATCTCTTGTCAAATCATGCATATGCATCGCATACCGCATCCCGCATATCATACCATGTTCATGTGTTGGTTGTTTACTATGTTGTGTGCTTCTTTTCTGGTGTTTTCTTCTTCGGGTTGGTTCCGTTAACGTCGCGTTTGTGAGGACCCGTTCATCTGCGTCCGTTTGTCTTCTTCATGGACTCGTTCTTCTTCCTTGCGGGATTTCAGGCAAGATGACCATACCCTCGAAATCACTTCTATCTTTGCTTGCTAGTTGCTCGCTCTTTTGCTATGCCTATGCTGCGATACCTACCACTTGCTTATCATGCCTCCTATATTGTTGAACCAAGCCTCTAACCCACCTTGTCCTAGCAAACCGTTGATTGGCTATGTTACCGCTTTGCTCAGCCCCTCTTTTAGCGTTGTTAGTTGTAGGTGAAGATTGAAGTTTGTTCCTTGTTGGAACATGGAGATGTTGTTCTTTGTTGGAACATGTTTACTTGTTGGGATATCACAATATATCTTATTTAATTAATGCATCTATATACTTAGTAAAGGGTGGAAGGCTCAGCCTTATGCCTGGTGTTTTGTTCGACTCTTGCCGCCCTAGTTTTCCGTCATATCGGTGTTATGTTCCCGGATTTTGCGTTCCTTACGCGGTTGGGTAATAATAAGAACCCCTTGACAGTTCGCATTGAGTAAAGCTCTTCCAGCAATGCCCAACATTGGTTTTACCATTCGCCACCTAGCCTCTTTTTCCCTTGGGTTTCGCACACTCAAGGGTCATCTTTATTTTAACCCCCCCGGGCCAGTGCTCCTCTAAGTGTTGGTCCGAACTGATCTGCCTGCGGGGCCACCTCGGGGAAACTTGAGGGTTGGTTTTACTCGTAGCTAGTCTCATCTGAGTGTGCCCTGAGAACGAGATATGTGCAGCTCCTATCGGGATTTGTCGGCACATTCGGGCGGTGTTGCTGGTTTAGTTTTACCCTGTCGAAATGTCTTGTAGAACCGGGATACCGAGTCTGATCGGAATGTCTCGGGAGGAGGTCTATTCCTTCGTTGACCGTGAGAGCTTGTGATGGGCTAAGTTGGGACACCCTGCAGGGATTTGAACTTTCGAAAGCCGTACCCACGGTTATGGGCAGATGGGAATTTGTTAATGTCCGGTTGTAGATAACTTGAACCTTTACTTAATTAAAATGAGTCAACAGCGTGTGTTACCGTGATGGTCTCTTTCCGGCGGAGTCCGGGAAGTGAACACGGTGTTGGAGTTATGCTTGACGTAGGTTGTTTTAGGATCACTTCTTGATCATACTTTTGTCGACCGTGCTTTGCCTTCTCTTCTCGCTCTCATTTGCGTATGTTAGCCACCATATATGCTAGTCGCTTGCTGCAGCTCCACCTCATACCTTTACCTTACCCATAAGCTTAAATAGTCTTGATCGCGAGGGTGCGAGATTGCTGAGTCCCCGTGGCTCACAGATACTTCCAAAACCAGTTTGCAGGTGCCGTTGAACCATGCAAATGACGCAACCAAGCTCAAGGAGGAGCTCGATGAAGATCTTGTCCTTTATGTTGTTCCGCTTCCAGTTGATCAGTAGTGGTGCCCAGTTGGGGTCGATCGGGGACCTTGTCGCATTTGGGGTTCTTCTTTTATTTTGGTTCCGTAGTCGGACCTTGATTGTACTTGGATGATGTAATGCTTTAATCATGTATTTGTGTGAAGTGGCAATTGTAAGCCAACTATGTATCTCTTTCCCTTATTATATAACCTGGGTTGTGTGAAGATTACCTCACTTGCGACATTGCTTTCAATGCGGCTATGCCTCTAAGTCGTGCTTCGACACGTGGGAGATATAGCCGCATCAAGGGCGTTACAAGTCGGTAATCAGAGCCATCCCAACCTTAGGAGCCCCACTGATTGATCATTTTTTTAGCAGCCGAGTTGTGTCTAGAAAAATGTTTTGAGTCATTTAAGAATTTTATATCGGAGATTTTAGGAGTTCTTTTTACTTCCCAATCTCCTCATCGCTCTGGTAAGGCATCCTGACGTAGAGTTTTGACTCTTCTCTTCTCAAATTTCACTAAAAAAAATTTAGGATCACGCGGGTATCTTGGAATTGTTCCGATGGTTTTGTGACGAGAACATTGTCTTGGTGCCTCCTGTCAGGGGTTTTGTGGCAGTGTCCCCTGGAGTTGAGCTCCGAGGTGTTGTCGTCAAAATTTTATCGTTGCAGTTCTGGAATACCTGAGTCTAGTACGCCGACATCGAAAATCTCTTTTATGCAGTTCGTTGGTGAGATAACCTCGACGCCACCCAGTACTGGGGCGGGAGTTCGGGAGTATCGCCATAACTTGTATAATGGATGCTTTTCGAAGGTTGAGGTAGACGATTACTTTAGGTTTCTTGGTTATGTGTTGAAGGATGGATACAGCTGGATGTAGGATTTGCTAGTTTGGGTGAGATATTATGCTTCCCCTGTATCCCCAACACCTGATTGCATAACCGGAAAATTTCGGGAGTTTATAGGTGGGAAATCAAGTAGCTCTTAGGATATCTTTCCGACAGATGTATGATATGAAATTGGGGTTCGACGTCTAGTGGTCCGCCTATTCACGGTTGGTTTTACAGTGGTCTCGTTGTGTCTTAAAGAGTCCTTGGCTATGCCGACTCGGGGACGCTTCGTATGTCATGTGCACTGCCTTGTACATGATGGTACTGTACGATCGAGCCCGTGTAGGCCCCACCACGAAAACTTCGGACGAAATTTCTATCGTATGTTTGTTCCGGCTTATTCTGCAAGCCAATCCTTTGTTTTGTTTTGAGTTGTGGTATTCGAGTTGCTTCAATGTCAAGTGTTGATTCCATACTTTTCCCAAATGGTGTTCTCATACTCCGATGTGGATACCAATCCTTCTTGATCTTCAAGATTGTCTTATCAATCCTTTTCACCGGTGTGTTTCTCTTCAAGTGGATCCGAACATTTCAACATCCGCAAGATCCAATCTCAGCTTTCTCAACGGTGTTCGTTCATCCATCCCAAGTTGTCTTTGTTTTCCCACCCTCGCACCCTTGTTTATCCTAGGACTCGGATTTCTTTATCGAGTATCCATCTTATTGATGTGAAGTCTCTCCATTCTTCTCCATCAATGTTCTTACCCGGTGATGCTCATGAAGATTTTAACGAAGTTTCTAGTTCACCATTATTCATTCTTTTTCTTCTCCGGTGGATTCTATTCACGCTCTCGGTGTCGACCATATTCTTCTCTGTATTTCAAATGCTTTTCTCGTGCCAGTGCACCTCTTAACCATTCATTCCTTGATATTCATTTGTTCCGGTGCCCTGAAGATATCTCAGAAGGCTCGCCTTGTCATCCAATATCCGTTCAACCTATTTTGAGGATGTTCCCTCGTTCAAGTCATTTAATTCAACCGGTGCAACCTCTCTTTGAAATCTTTTCAACGGTGTTATTTTGAGTGGGCCCTAACCCACAGGTCTATTCCCAGGATCTTACCTGACTCTTCTTATTTTCCCAGAGATATCCTCAAATTTCTTGTCAAAGTTTGACGTAAGAATGAATTATCATCAGTCAAATGTATTTCTCCAAGATCTTTCAAATTCTTTTCATTGTGGTTCAACCTTTCTAGTCTTCATCCCGGAGTATCTCAACAATCCATGGTGGTCTTTATCATCGTCATTCTCTGCAGTTGAAGACCGAAGAAGAGTTTCTTTTAAATCTTGCTCCATTCTCTGCCATCCTCTCATAATTGTTTTTGATTGTGGGAATTCTTTTCACCTATCCGGAGTAATTCAAGAGTCTTCTCAGTTTTGTTATCCGGAGTCCATCAATTCAGGTTTATTCATTCTCAGCTGTCAGTTATCATTCTCCTATCTTGTCGGTGCATCAACCAAATATCCTCTAATCAGTTCTTGATCTCTTCGTTCTCATGTATCTAGTTTGTCTCAAGCATCTTCTTTCATTTGCTAATTCTTCCCGATGTTTCTTTATCTTTTCTTCGTTCATTTTAATTCTGACGGTGGTTCGCTCAAGAGTTTTTCTTCCTTCGTATATCATATCTATGCATTCGTGCTTTTCAAATTCTACCGGTGGTTCGTCGAAGACCTTCTCAAGCTTATGTTATATCTCTCTTAATCTTCTCTAAGAGAATAAGTAATATGTCAAATCCGTTGATTGTCATCAATTTAATTGGTGAAGGATAAGCATAATGTAATTCTTATTCTTGTTTCATCGACTGAACTCAATTCCCTATTCCGGAGGCTCATCAAATTCCTGATTTCAATTGTGCATCTTCTCTTTTTCTGGTGTTCTCATGAAGGTTCTACATGATGGTTCATCTATGATTTAATTCATTCTCGAAGTGTTCATCGAGATTCGTTTCTAAGAAGCTCAAGCTTTCTTCATATTGCAATCCGGAGTGCATTTCTTTATACCGTATCTTTGGAGGTGGTATTGTGCCATTCTTGATAATTTGAGTTCATGTTTCATAATTCACATGTTATTAAGAATGAGGTATTTTAAATCCATCAATCTCGTCATTGGAATTATTTTGGGTTATATTTCACCTAAAGCCTTCCCTAAGGTTTGTTGCTATCTATGGTGTTTATAAAGGACCCAAGTTCTTCATTTATCCTCCCGGTGATATAAGTTCTCGTCTCCTTGTTCATATCAATCCAAATATTTTCCGTGTATGGCAAGTTGTCACCTCATAATTGTGAGATGTCCTCTTAAGCCCACTTCAAGCTTATTCTTTTCGTTGTTGGTTTTTCCAACAACTCCGTTCTAGCATTTGTTGTAAACGTGCTCCCTCAAGATCTTGTTTCCCTTCGCTCATTCCAGTCCATTCTATTCTTTTGTTACGGAGGCATTGTGATGTTGCTCTTTTTCTCTCATCATCTCGGATCGTGTTCTTTTCGTGCTCATCCTTTTAACCGGAGTGTCATGTCCTCTTTTCAAGTATCCTCTCATCCTGTCAAGATCTTGGTCAATTCCTTCCATTTCCAACCAGAGTATTGCCGTAATTGATCTTTATCGTTCTTTGTGTTTTCTCGTTTCAACCAGAGTGCTTGTTTGTAATTCTTGATTCATTGCAACCTTTTTCTTATGTCTTCAACCTACAGGGCTCTCGTGATGTTCCTTGTTCCTCTTTTCTTAACGGAGTGCTTTCTACTTCATTCATCTCTGTTGTATTCTTTTCTCGAAATGGCTTAACCTTTTCAAGGTTCTGTGGTTTCACTTGTTTTTTAAAGAAGCAACTTAGTTTTTACCTCTTCTCTTTCTCTTCTATTTTCCCTCTGGTGCCATTCTAGATCACAGGACGAGATCCTCTCGTAGTGGTGGAGTGTTGTAACGCCCCGAGACCGATGTGCCAGGTGTCGTCCAATTATTCGTTGTTGTTGCGTTGTCATTGCTTGCGTGTCATGCATTACATATCATGTGCATTTCATTTCCATACATGTTCGTCTCATGCATCCGAGCATTTTTCCCGTTGTCCGTTTTGCATTCCGGCGCTTCGTTCTCCTTCGCTGGTCATTTCTACCTTTCTTTCGTGTGTGGGGATTAAACATTTCCGGATTGGACCGAGACTTGTCATGCGGCCTTGGTTTACTACCGGTAGACCGCCTGTTAAGTTTCGTACCATTTGGACTTGGTTTGATGCTCCAACGGTTAACCGAGGGACAGAAAAGGCCTCGGGTGTGTTGCAGCCGAACACCCCTCAATTTGGCCCAAAACCCACCAAAACCTCCTCCATCTTCTCGGTCGTTCGATCACGATCGCGTGGCCGAAAACCGCACCTCATTTGGACTCTCCTAGCTCCCTCTAACTATAAAAGAGCACCCCTCCCCGAAATTTCGGATCATTTCACGGATGAACCCTAGATCCACTCCTCCCCGCGCCACCGGACATGTCCGCTCGGCGGCCGGACACGCCCAACCGCCCGCCGCGGCCAATCGGGCCTCGCCACGTCAGCCGGCCGCCGCCCTCCACCAACCGCGCGCCGCCACCTGGCTGCCCCGCCGCCTCTCCCGCGCGGGGCTGGGAGGCCCAGATCCGGCCCTCCCGGCCCGGGTCGCCGCCGCCCGGTTCTTCTCTCCCGCGCCGCCCCTTGGCTCCAGGAGCCGTGCCGGCCACCGCGCGCCTCCGCCGGCGTCCTCCGCCCGCCGCCTTCGACATCCTCGTCGCCGGCGTCGCCCGCTGGGCGCCGGGTCCGCCGCACCTCGCCTGGGCTACCCCGCCGCCGCGGACCTCGTCGCCGGCGCCGCCCCATGCTCCGGCAGCCGCGCGCGGCCCCTCCTCGTCGCCGGCGCACCTTCCCCTCTTCTCCGGCGCTACTGTTCTGGCCACGAGCTTCCCTGCGATCCTCATTCTGCGTGCCGCCCGATCCGGATCTCAGATCTGAAAATCCCCCCGCGGTTGACTTTCTCGTCCCTAACCCTAATTATTATGTCCATGTTCATCATGCCGTAACTTTGCATCCGTAGCTCCGATTCATGCATATAGCATATCAAAATGTTCGTCTCAGAGATTGCATCATTTTCATTCGAGTTCATCTTGATGCCCAAAATGCTATTGAAAGAGTGCTACTTGAGATAATTGTCAGATCTGCTGCTCCATTTAGATTTTTGTCATTTTTGCCATGATTATTGTGTGCATGATATGCCCATGAGCTCTACATATGTTTTGTTAAGGGTTTTGCCATCTTTCAGAGGTGCAACCCATGTATTTTTGTGATGTGTGTGGTGACTAGCACAAGCTTGCAAAGTGAGGAACTTGGTAATGCTGATTTCAGGGACTTAGCATTTCCACTAAGTCCTTGGTCTGTTTATCTCATGATGCCATATGTTCACTTGTTTCCTAATGATCCGTGCCTCTTTTGAGGATGATCAGCAAGGATGTTTTGTTGATCTTATAGTGCTCTATCCATCCATGTCTTTGTTTGCAATTATGGAGCGCCCTAGCTTGAGTCAATCGAGCTCTACTTTTGCTACTTTGTGAATCTGGGCAGATTGTCTACTAGTTAGCGATTTTGCTGATGATGTTGTTTTTGATCCGTGCATGCTATGTTATTGTTCTTGTCATGTCTACCTTGTATTTTGTGTATTCTTGATGGGTGTATGCTTGGATTATCATGACTTGCTTCGTAGTGAGTGCATCGAGCTCGTAAACATGCCTACTTGATATCTGATTTGCATGCTCCAGTTTTCTCTAAGTCTGAGAACTGATTATGTTTTTGCCATGTTCACATGCTTGCAATTGTATTTTATGATCCCTTTTGGCTCAAGGTCACTAAGGGACTTTTGTTAAGCTCTTTGAGTAGCTCCATGCCATGCTTTACTTTGCCATGATCAGTTCCTGTAGCATATAGTTTCCATGCTCCGAAGTGTGCTACCTGATCTGAAATTCCAGGCTAGTGTTAATTTCACTGTCTGAAATCTGTTTACCATATGCATTTTTGCCATGCTTGTTTGAACCTGTTAATGGATGATTTGGCTGTAGCTCAGTGCTAGATTTTTGTTAAGCATCATGAATGGATTCCTGCCATGTATTTTGTTGCCATGTTTGGGTGCTGTAGCTTGTTCATCTCTTTGCATTTAGATGGCTACTTGCTGTAAATCGCAGACCAGTGCCATATTTGAATCGCTTGCCATTTCCAAACCGTAACTCCGATTCCGGCGTTCTTTATATCGTTTAAAAGCGATTTCATCTCATCTTTCCAGTGGCACACTTGGATTTCCAAGTTGAGGCCAGGTTCATTCATCTCTTGTCAAATCATGCATATGCATCGCATACCGCATCCCGCATATCATACCATGTTCATGTGTTGGTTGTTTACTATGTTGTGTGCTTCTTTTCCGTTGTTTGCTTCTTCGGGTTGGTTCTGTTAACGTCGCGTTTGTGAGGACCCGTTCCTCTACGTCCGTTTGTCTTCTTCATGGACTCGTTCTTCTTCCTTGCGGGATTTCAGGCAAGATGACCATACCCTCGAAATCACTTATATCTTTGCTTGCTAGTTGCTCGCTCTTTTGCTATGCCTATGCTGCGATACCTACCACTTGCTTATCATGCCTCCTATATTGTTGAACCAAGCCTCTAACCCACCTTGTCCTAGCAAACCGTTGATTGGCTATGTTACCGCTTTGCTCAGCCCCTCTTATAGCGTTGTTACTTGCAGGTGAAGATTGAAGTTTGTTCCTTGTTGGAACATGGAGATGTTGTTCCTTGTTGGAACATGTTTACTTGTTGGGATATCACAATATATCTTATTTAATTAATGCATCTATATACTTGGTAAAGGGTGGAAGGCTCGGCCTTATGCCTGGTGTTTTGTTCCACTCTTGCCGCCCTAGTTTTCCGTCATATCGGTGTTATGTTCCCGGATTTTGCGTTCCTTACGCGGTTGGGTAATAATGGGAACCCCTTGACAGTTCGCCTTGAGTAAAGCTCTTCCAGCAATGCCCAACATTGGTTTTACCATTCGCCACCTAGCCTCTTTTTCCCTTGGGTTTCGCGGACTCAATGGTCATCTTTATTTTAACCCCCCCGGGCCAGTGCTCCTCTGAGTGTTGGTCTGAACTGAGCTGCCTGCGGGGCCACCTCGGGGAAACTTGAGGGTTGGTTTTACTCGTAGCTAGTCTCATCTGAGTGTGCCCTGAGAACGAGATATGTGCAGCTCCTATCGGGATTTGTCGGCACATTCGGGCGGTGTTGCTGGTTTAGTTTTACCCTGTCGAAATGTCTTGTAGAACCGGGATACCGAGTCTGATCGGAATGTCTCGGGAGGAGGTCTATTCCTTCGTTGACCGTGAGAGCTTGTGATGGGCTAATTAGGGACACCCCTGCAGGGATTTGAACTTTCGAAAGCCGTGCCCGCGGTTATGGGCAGATGGGAATTTGTTAATGTCCGGTTGTAGATAACTTGAACCTTTACTTAATTAAAATGAGTCAACAGCGTGTGTTACCGTGATGGTCTCTTTCCGGCAGAGTCCGGGAAGTGAACACGGTGTTGGAGTTATGCTTGACGTAGGTTGTTTTAGGATCACTTCTTGATCATACTTTTGTCGACCGTGCTTTGCCTTCTCTTCTCGCTCTCATTTGCGTATGTTAGCCACCATATATGCTAGTCGCTTGCTGCAGCTCCACCTCATACCTTTACCTTACCCATAAGCTTAAATAGTCTTGATCGCGAGGGTGCGATATTGCTGAGTCCCCATGGCTCACAGATACTTCCAAAACCAGTTTGCAGGTGCCGTTGAACCGTGCAGATGACGCAACCAAGCTCAAGGAGGAGCTCGATGAAGATCTTGTCCTTTATGTTGTTCCGCTTCCAGTTGATCAGTAGTGGTTCCCAGTTGGGGTCGATCAGGTACCTTGTCACATTTGGGGTTCTTCTTTTATTTTGGTTCCGTAGTCGGACCTTGATTGTACTTGGATGATGTAATGCTTTAATCATGTATTTGTGTGAAGTGGCGATTGTAAGCCAACTATGTATCTCTTTCCCTTATTATATAACCTGGGTTGTGTGAAGATTACCTCACTTGCGACATTGATTTCAATGCGGCTATGCCTCTAAGTCGTGCTTCGACATGTGGGAGATATAGCCGAATTGAGGGCGTTACATCCATGATGATAAATCGCGCGTCACAGAAGTGCTTTCGTCAAGGGTGACCGACACGTGGCATCCACCATAACGGAACGCCGTTAAGCTATCGGGTCGGGTTTTGGATCCAATAACCCGTTAACAGCCCCGGCCAATGGGGATTTTCCACGTGTAAAATCATCATTGGCTGGAGGAAACTCGTGTCGGCTCATCATTGGGACAGATGTTAACCAGTCATTGGACGGAAGGCGCCTATGATACGTTGACATGTGGCATGGCCCAATAGAGGCCCATTCCTGTGAAAAGGCCGGCCCATTTAACTTGGTCAAAAGCTGGCAGGCCGGCCCATGGAAAGCCTGTTAATGGCCTGTTCGAATATAGCCCATTTACAGCCCGCTAACCCAAGGCCCGTTATGCCCTATCCGAATATGGCCCAGTAGCGTCATCTGGGCCATCCAATATGATTCCAGCCCGTTTTCACTTCTGGCCCATGTATGGCCCATGACGTCTTTCAGCCCATATGAGGCCCTATGTAACTCTTGGCCTACTAACGGCCCATGGTGAAACTGGCCCATAATGAACAGTGTATCACTTTACACCCATTAACGGCCCGTGGTGAAACTGGCCTGTAATGAACATTGTATCACTTTATACCCATTAACCGCCCGTTATTCCGTTGGGCCGTTTCCAGCCCATGTTATCTTTCGGCCTTCTCATAGCCCATTTATTCTTGGGTTCATTTCCAGCATTCGTTTACTTACGGCCCGTTACTGTCATTTTCTACTTGTGGGCCAAATTCAGCCCATGGTTACAGTCGACCCGTTTGTGGTCCGTTAATTCGTTGGGCCGTTTTCATAGCGTCATCAAATACGGCCTATTAACGATGGCCCGTTATGGTCGGCCCATGAACGGACGATTCCAACTCTAGCCCGTTTACGGCCATAATGAGGCCTGTTATTGGCCCATGTTTGGCCAATCGATCATACGGCCCGTATAAGGCCCATTGATGATATGGCCCGTAGAAGGCCCATTGTTTCTACGGCCCGTAGAAGGCCTACTGTTTCTATAGCCCGTAGAAGGCCCACTGTTTCTATGGCCCGTAGGAGGCCTAGTGTCACTACAGTAAATATTAGCCCATGGTTATTGTGGCCTAGTTTTAAAAAATAGGTTATTGCAGCCACTAGCAAACCGTGGAAAAATAACTGCACTGACTGCAAGCAAACAAATAAACAAAACAAGGAAATAAATAAGCGAGCAACTTATGCTAGGCTATCACGGCTATTACACATATTACATCCACTGGGCATCAAAGTTCGCCACCAGTGCAAATATAGGGAACACACCAGCATATAAACGCTGCAGCAAAACAAGTCCAGAACTGAAACCACTTCAGAAGAGCTCAAGAAACAATATCCTGGGTACCCATAATGCTGGCAAGATGCTTAGCAATCTTACTAACTTTCTCTTGTTTGGCGCTTAAATCCTCCAGCGCTTGCTGTTGCACAAGAAAGTACGCATCTGAATTCTGCAGGGACTTCCTCAGTCCTTCGGCTTCTTGCCGCAGCACAACTGACTGATGCCTTTCAGCTTGTAGCTGAGACTGAAGAAGCCGAAGTGATTCAGGCAGCAAGTTGGAAGAGCTTGTGCCAGCGGTACTGGCCAGTAACTCGAACACTACATCAACGTAGGACTGTGGGGTTTTCTCACTGTCTACAAGATTGTTTTTATCACCTTTCTTGGAGACTAACAGGGTTGTCTCACTATCTTGAACCTTATCTGCATTACTTTCTCTACCATTGCATAGTGGGGTGCTCTTCTCCAATATTCTGTTTGCATACTACAAGAGAAACAAGCAGACACATCACATGTTTAGCTTGTAGTATACGAAACTCATTTTGGTAAACCGGTTCAGTAGTAAGGTGGACAGGATAACAGCATGAAACAAACATATATCTATGTGCTATGGTCACTGTATTGTCCATGTCATTCTAGTTTATGTTCCCTAATCAAGATAGAGACACAGTTCAACTCATATATTTTTAAGACACAACAGCATTGGCAGCACTTGTAATGTGCATCACATGAGAACATAATTGTTTATGCAACTTAAACTGAAATCAACATAGAGCAAGAAGTTAGAACAACAATCCAGTTACAGAAATTGGTTTAAAACATACCTGTTGCACCATTGGAGTTTCAATTGGATCCTTCAAATTCAAAAGTAGTTGGTATGAGTAAATACAGTGATGCAACAGCAAAGGAGTATGGACCATAGCTACGGAATCTGACCTAAGAACAGTTGCTCTTCTGCTTTAAACATGGAGTTTGGGTTAGCTGTGGTGGTCTTCGTGCTTTGGGCACTGCAATAGCTTTACAAACTACTCGTGTGGGGGTACTCTGTGGTGGACATGGTGCTTTGTCAACTATAAGTGGGTTACTATCCGCTGGGGTTGCGGTTAGATGGGTTGTAGCTGGTTCTCTGCCCAACGGTGTAAGTGTGCAATCTGGAAGAGTCTCGATTATGTGTGGTGGGGCTAGTTTGTGGGTCAGTACAAACATGGTTCTATCTGCATCAACGGGTAGCACTGCCTTTTGTGAAGAACGGGTTTTTGCTCCCTTAGATACTGCCATCACCCCCTCCAATTCAAATGGCTGATAAACAAGAAAAGAAATTGAACGTACAGACATTGTATGATAGACAGATGTGGTAATTCACATGTATGTTGTCTAACCAAACAGGACAGCATGACACAATTTCACATATATGATGCCTAACTAAACAGGATAGCATGACACAGTTTCAGATATATGATGGATAACTTAACAGGATATAATGGCATAATTCAACATATGATGAGTACCTAAACAGGATGACATGACAAAACTATATGATGTGTTTCTAAAATAGGTTGGGATGAAATAATTCACATACATGTTGTCTAAGTATACAGGATGGCATGATATAATTGACATAATTGATTCATATACTAAGCAACTGGCACTCGCATGTATGATCTCTAAACTAAGCAGATAGAATTCAATAGTGTGCATATGATGTCTAAACTAAGCAATGCAAGACACCATATGCATCATATGAGAAATATAAATATTGCAACTTAGAGCATACACCTCAGGTGGGATATAGGACTGGTCATCTGTCTATGAATCTTCCTCTGAGGAGCTCCCTGTAACCATCGAGATATATGCCTCAACAGGTACCATTGCCTGCTTTGAAGACCTTGTTTTCACGCCAGATTTTTCCATAACCGGTTCAAATGGCTGATGCCAACGAAAAAAATAGCACGCTATTTCGCCGTTATAGCACGGTTATAGCATATTCGGAAGGGAGACATTACGTTTTGGCAAAATCGGCCGCTATGGCGCTAATCGCGCTATTAGCGCGCTACAGACGCTGTAACGTTGTAGCGTTTGACGTTTAAACGTGCAGACCATGCAAAACTAAAATAAGCACAGCCCAGCAGGCCCAGCAGGCCGAAACCAACCCATGACAACAACCTTTCTCACTCCTTTTATCAGTCTCCCATGACCTAACTGGCTAACACTAGTTCTCACATCTCATCCCTTTCCAGTTCCCAGCCCAGATGAGCGGCAATGGCGGCAGCGGCAACATCTAGGCGTGAGCGCAGGCGGCGACAGCATCAAGTCATCAGCATGGCGGCAACATCTTCACGTGAGCAGCGGCAGCATCATCCTCTCATGGCGGCGGCGTCCTCCATCTCGACTCCATCCTATTCCTAGCACCGACGGGAGTTGTCAACCACACCGTTGGCAAGTTAACCACCAGGTAATCAAGCATCCACACCATCACATACCCACTTTCCCTTGTGCCATCTCCATGCCCTCCCCGTCTCCCGCTATGTCGCCGGCAAGAGCACCACCAGATGAACGCTGGCAAGAGCACCAACAAAGGGAAGTAGGATTCAGAACGAGATCCCTATATATTCAGTTATTCACTTATTCATAGAAAGATGTTGATTTCATCAATATGGTTTACAGTTTTGACTAATTAACTTGCTCCATGTGGTTCATTTTGACTAATTATCTGTGTATATTTGGAGTTAATGCTTGGATGGGCCAATTTTATTTGCACCATGTGGTTCATTTTGGTAGTGTTTACTCTCTACTAAAGATATATGTACTCTGTACTAAAGATATATTTACTCTGTACTAAAGATATATGTACTGCACTGAATATGTAGGCATTGATATATACTTTGTTTGATTGTAGGCATTGGTGCTTCAAGCACAACATCAACGGTGCAAGGAGAAGCTGATGTTGTGAATGTGAAATCAAAAGACCCAGGATGGAAATATTGCAGTTGTCCTGACGAAAACAAGAGGAATTCTTTGAAGTGCCTTTTCTGTAATCATGTGTACACCAATGGTATTACTCGAATCAAGCTCCACCTTGCAAACATTCCAACTTCCGATGTTGTTCCTTGTAAAAAAAAGTGCCAGCTGATGTAAGGGATGAAATCACTGAGTTTTTGAAAAAGAAGGGTGATAAAAAGGCAGCAAAAATTTCAGAGCAGAAGAGGATTAGCTGTGAAGTGGACTTGAGCCACTCAGAGGGGGAAGGTTCAAATAATGAAGATGGCAGAAGCAATTCTGTTGTTATGCTTAAGTCGACGAGAGGCAAAACATCTAAATCCTCAGGTGGTACTATGGACAAATTCTGCCAACTATCAGCTGAAGATGCTATCGCTGCAAGGAAGGCAAAATCTAGTGAGAGCATCCAATTAAAGCTGACAACTGGGGAGAGACTGAAGAAAAGGAACCATGCTTGTGAGTACATATGCCAATTCTTCTATGAAGCATGCATTCCCTTCAATTCAGTCACACTTCCAAGCTTTGCCCTTATGCTTAAGTCAGTTGGACAATACGGCGAAGACTTGCCAGGTCCTAGTCCCTATGAAATGGGTTGCCCATTCTTGAAGAAGAGGAAGAAGAAAGTGATGGAATCCTTCAAAGCACACAGGGAATCTTGGGAGCTCACTGGATGTACAATCATGACAGATGCGTGGACCGACATAAGAGGAAGAGGGGTAATGAATCTGTTAGTCCATAGTGCATATGGTGTGGTTTTTCTCGATTCTTTTGATTGTTCAGCTGTGAAGAAGGATGTCAAGTACATCTTTCAGCTTGTAGATGATTGCATTGAAGAGATTGGGGAGAAACATGTAGTTCAAGTGGTGACTGATAATGCAAGTGTGAATCAGGCAGCATCAACTTTGTTGAATGCAAAGTGGCCTAACATATTCTGGAATGGTTGTGCTGCCCATTGTATTGATTTGATGCTAGAGGACATCGGTAAGCTGCCATCAGTTGACTCCACTATTACAAAAGCTAGAGCTGTGACGGTTTTCCTTTATGCAGACACAAGGGTTTTGAGCCTAATGAGGGAGTTCCTTGGGAAAGATCTGGTTAGGTCAGGTATTACTAGGTTTGCTACAGCATACTTGAACTTGAAGAGCATGCTGGATAACAAGAAGCAACTCCAGAAGCTATTTAGATCAGATCAACTTGATGAAATGGGCTATCTAAAAAAAGCTAAAGGAAGTGAAGCCAACAAAACTATGCGCTCTGAATCTTTTTGGAGAGGAGTAGATATTGCCGTGAAGTTCTTTGAACCATTGGCTAAGTTGCTAAGGAGAATGGACAGCGATGTACCAACTATGGGATTCATATACGGTGCCTTTTTGGATGCAAATAAAGAGATCTCAGCCATGTGTGAAAATGAACAACAAGAATCTTGTTTTCAAGAAGTGTTGGATATAGTGGATAAAAGATGGGACAACAAATTGAAGATGCCACTACATAGGGCTGGATACTTCTTAAATCCATACTACTTTTATGAAAACAAGCTACAAATTTTGTTGGATCCAACATTTAAAGATGGGATTGTAAGTTGCATGGGAAAATGGTGGAAGATGTTCTCCTTCAAGACAAAATCATGGATGAGCTTAAGGCATATCAAGGTGAAGAGGCGTCATTTGGAAGAGACATTGCTAAAAGGTAGCGGAAAAACAAAAACTTTGATTCAGGTGCATATTTACATTTAATTTTTTTCTCCATTCTCAAATCAGAACTTGCAATGCTTTCTTAACTCCGGTTTTTACTCTTAATGAAGCTGATTGGTGGTCCAATTATGGGTCAAGTGCACCAAATCTCAGGGTATTGGCGATGCGGATTTTGAGTTTGACATGCAACTCCTCGGCTTGTGAGAGGAATTTCAGTGTTTTTCAGCAGGTCAGAAAGATGCATGCCATACGTCAACTTGTTTATTGTCTATCCATGTGTTGATTGAAGTAGAATGATCCTTGACATACGTTTTAGTACTTATAGTAGGACTATTTGGTGCTTGTCAATTGTCATGCTACCTTGAGTATCATGTTTGAATCTTAACCAATATCATGTTTGAACAACTCATAACCAGAATAGTCTTTTGCTTTTAAGAAGAGGAAGAAGAATGTTAACCAGAATAGTCTTTTGCTTTTAAGAAGTGGAAGAAGAATGTGCTAATTCTCAGTTCTTCATTGTCACATTAGAAGGACAACCTGGTATCTTTGTCATACTTTTCTTGCATTGATTTCGTTGTTTTTTCATACTAAGATATCATTGCTCTAATCCATCACCTACAGATTCACACAAAAAGACGCAATAGGCTACTTCATGACAAAATGAGAGACCTTGTGTTCATCAAGTTCAACTCCAAACTAAAGCAAAAGAGAGGGATGGAAAACAGGGACCCAATTGAGGACCACACATTTGTAGATGTTGTAGAAGATGAAGGTAATGAGTGGATCACTGGTGTTGTGCCTATTGAAGGAGTGCAAACAGGAGCTAAACCTAAAGATGTACAAGTTGTAGAACCAACATCAGAAGGAGAAGTTGCTCCATCAAAAAGAAAGATAGTGTCTCAATCTCGTCCTAGGATGAAGAAGAAGTTGCTTCCTATTTATCGTGATGATGAGTTGCAATCAGCCGAGTCTTCTTCTAAATCGTAAGATGATGAGATGCATTTACCAGCGAGTGATTCTGAATAATCTCATTGTACTATGTTGTAATGTTGTTGCCTTCGGTGGTTGTTGATGTAGACTATCTTAAATGTCTGTGTGTTATTTTGTGTTGCATTGTTGCTGCCCTGGTGGCTGTTGATGTTAGAGACTCTTAAAACTATGGGTGTTGAAGAGACTTACCTTAAAACTGTAGTTGTTGATGTTAAAGGCTATGGTTGTTGTTGCCCAGGGTTGCTGTTGATGTTTGTTGATGTTAGAGACTTTTAAAATTGTAGTTGTTGATATTAGAAACTCTTGAAACCGTTTGAGACTTACTACTTTTATGTGCTGGATTTGGCCCTTATGCATATATTGCTTGCTTGTATGAAAAATTTAGTTGCTTAAATACTTTATTTCTAGATATATTTGAATTTTTTGCAAACGCTATTCTGAAATATAGCACGCTATTAGCGTGCTATAACTTGTGTAGCATTTAGAGAAGGGCCTCGCTATATTTTGTAGCGCGCTATTTAAAATATTGTCTGATACACATGAAGAGTAGTTCAATATACACAGATTGTCGACAAATGGAATACGTAATGAAAAAAAAGATGGCATGAGATAATTCACATATATGATGCCTGGCTCCATGGCGGTGCATAATTCACATATATGATAACTGGCTGAAAAACATGGCACTGCATAATTCACATATCTGATATAGAAAGCATGTCTAATCTAAGCAGATGGCATGCCAATGCAAGATATGCAAGATATGAGCAATATAACCGAGCCAAGTTAGAGCATGCACCACGGGGGGGGGGGATACGACTGGTCATCTCTCTCTGAATCCTCCTCTGAGGAGCTATCTGTAACCAGCAAGAAATCTGCATCGACAGGTAGCACTGACTGCTCAGAAGACCTTGTTTTCACTCCAGATTTTTCCAATGACCGACTCAAATGGCTGATGCACAGGAAGAGTAGATGAATGTATAAACATTGTTGACAAATGGAATACATTATGGAAAAAATATGGCACGATACAATTCACATATACGATGACTGGCTAAACAGGATGGCATTGCATGATTCACGTATATGATGCCTGGCTAAAGAAGATGGCATTGCATAATTCCCATATACTCCCTTCGTTCCTAAATAATTGTCTTTTTAGAGATTTCAAATGGACTACCACATACGGATGTATAAAGACATATTTTAGAGTGTACATTCACTCATTTTGTTCCGTACGTAGTCACTTGTTGAAATCTCTAAAAAGACAAATATTTAGGAATGGTGGGAGTATGATATAGAAACCAAACAGGTGGCATTCACACAAAGCAAATCTAAAATAAGCTGATGACATATAAGATGTATAATGTAAGCAATGCAAGGCGCCATATGCATGATATGAACAACATCAGCATGCCAGGTTAGAGCAAACACCTGAGGTGCTAAACAGGCGTGGTCGGCTCCTTCTGAATCTCCATCTGAACAGTTATCTTCCTCTGGAATACAATCTGGAAATGCAGGAGGGGGGCACTTCGCCCACCATGGAGCGGCGTCTGCATGACATTATATCCGCACGCAACAGTCTTCTCTTTTTCTCTACATGTTCAGTACGATTGTGTACAATATCTGACATGCATAATAAAAAAATAGTTAGATTTTGTAAGGCCTAAGGGGTGCATGCAAAAATCAAGATTGATGGTAGCAAACGAGTGGATGGATCCAAAACTAATGATACCAGGTAGATTATAGCTTCAGTTTAAAAAGATAGACAATGGATCATCTATTGTTTGTTTCCCACCAAACATGAACCACATAGAAGACCCCAAATGAACCAGATAGTAGACAGATACTATTCGTTGCTGGCTCGATATGAGACCCATGGGCAATTCAAAACTCAAGATTGAACGATAAAGTAGCAGGTAATAATAACCGATGTATAATGTAAGCAAACATGAAAGACTGCGACCTCTCTTTTCGGAACTGTGTAGTCCTCGGGTTCATCTGCTCAGTCGGTGATGCTAATGCGGTTGGCATGGCTGCCGGCAACGGGGAAGATGATCTGAGGCGGTGAAAGGAAGTCTGCAGGGGGGATCTCTGCTGCAGTGAATGCTTTTGTCGATGGTGCACCTCAGGTGGGGTGGATGACGGCACGACAGGAGCAGGACATAACACAGAAAGTTTTCTTTGACGCCTATTTGAAAAAATGAAGTAAATCTGTAAGGGCTCCTTAGAATTGGAGGATTCTGTAAACATAGGGACAGGAAAAACACAGGAATAGGATAGGAATGCACGTGCAAAACAAAGCATTTGGAAACATAGGATTTCAGTGAACCTATGTGTTTGGCTCACATGAATTGGAAGAACAGAGGAATGGAGAAACAAAGTGATGCGACGAGTGTACAACCTCTTTGGCATAGCCTTGTGGTCCTCAGCATCATTGGGTTGGACGTGGAGGATGGTGATGATGCTGGTGTGACTGTCGGAGGCGGGGAAGAAGATCTGAGGCCTCTGGAAACGGCGCCGAGGGTACTGCTCCGCTAAGGTGTACGGCGACGAGGCTGAAGCATGACAAGACAGACAACGTTAATCTGAAGTGGGACCCTAATATCATCTGCAATAGATGATGTAAAATACATCACCAAAAAGTGCTAGATGTAAAACGCATCAACCACGCCACGGCCGCTCCGACAGATGCTGTAAGTATTGTTCACTCTGAACTTAACTGAAGAAAATGAACTTCACAGTCGAAACCGAATTTTACTGTCAAAACTGATAGAACTAGTAACAGAGCATTGCAATAGATGTTTAGGGCGTTCGAGCACTAGTAGCAGAGAAGCAGTGATCTAAATCAGCAGACGCTCAAGCAGGGAACGCACTAGTAGAGAGCAAGTCGTGCAGTAGCACCGCGAGCGTGTGCTAAAGCAGCAACTCCTGTAGCTGCCGGAGGTCGTGCAGCAGCAGCAGCGCAAGCGAGAGCAAGAGCAGAGCATCGGCATGAACGAAAGCAGGAGCATTGCAGCAGCGCGACCAACAGCAAGAACAGAGCCACATCGCGAGCGAGAACCGAAGCAGCTGCAGCTAGTGCCGTTGTGCAAGTCACCACCGAGGAAGCAACGACATGGGGGAGAGACGCCATGGATGATGTGGCCGGCGACGGCGCCGTCGATGGAGACACGCCATGTTTGCTCGGTATCGAGCACCGGCAGCCCCGTGAGATCGAATAAAAGATAAAATGCAGTGGTGAGTGCAGAACCTCCTTGGTTGTGCCGAGTTGGCCTCGGCTTCATCGGAGGAATTGGTGAGGGTGCTGCGGTTCCCGTGGGGCAGGTCAAGACGGCGCTGTGGGGATTGAGGTGGCGCGATAGACGAGGCGAACATCGGGGCAGCTCCTTGGAGGTGGAGGATGGGGCGGCTGATCCGGCAGGACGACGAGATCAACAACGGATCCTTGTCCGGTGCGGTGGATGAGGGACGGCAAGCTGTTGCGGTGGACGACGTAGTCAGGGAAGAGTCTCCGGCTGGGCGGCGGTCGGGAGGCCGACGGAGGAGCGTGGGGTTTCACGGGTTTTGGCGGCCTCGGTGTATGAATGAGGGGTGAAGGGGGAGGGGGGAGCCAAGCTTAGGGACGCGCTTGTCCGAAATGTAGGGTAAGTTACCAGCATACCCCCACCGGTTTTGACACCGCGACGTGGAGCTTCATTTCCGGCTAAGGGGTAGAAGGGGGATTTCGCGTGTCTGGGCTGTGGGAGCGATTTCGGATGAGGAGGGAGTTCTCGCGCGCGTCCAAATTTTGGGATAACAAGGCACGGCGCGGGTTGAAGAAGCGGGAGTTTCAAAGCAGGTGAGACAAAAGATACTCGAGCTTGAAAATTTCGGGATAACAAGGTGCGGATTCCTTGTTCGGCAGAACAAACTTAACGTGTAAAAAACAATTCATACAAGACACAAGAGAGTCATGTCCCCTTTTACTATATTGCTATAGATGCCATTGAAAAAACTACAAGAAAAATGTAAAAAAAAAATCGAGAGAACAAGATTACCCTGCACAGTACCAAATCGATTCGCACTTCCCTCAACAAGAAAAAAAACAAATCAATTCCCACCAAAGAAAGAGTAATGTCCCTTTTTATATGATTACAGATGCCATGATCTCGAATTTCAATTTTTGAATCCCCGTTATGTTGAATTCGAATATATCGTTAGGTGACCTTGCGGTTTATAATTGATCTAGTCGTACATTTGATCTTCCATCATATATGAACCTTTTACTCCACCATGTGAACATATATATTGCCGTCTACCATATGGACTAAATTTGAATCAATTTTCCTTATTTGAATACGATTGTTGTCAAGTTATACAATAATTTAAATATTATCTTGATAACAAAAAACATACATATAGCAGTAATCATATTTCACTATGAACTACATGTACCATACGCTCTCCAATTCAAATATTTGTATCCATTTTATGTTGAATTCAAATCATAGTACATTATTGGTCTAGGTAGCGAGATGTTTGGGATAATCTAAATCCTGTTTTCATACGTATAATTTTTGGCTGAATTGGGACAAGTTTTCATATAAGCCTCTTGGAAAACCGGAGATTCTCTCAACAAGCCTCGTGGTTCCGAGAGGGAACGTGTCACCTTTGTGTGCGAAACGATATACGCTGCCTCCCGCCTGATTTTATTTACAGAGGCAACATAGAACAATATGAGTGCCCTGTTAAATTTTGGAATTATTTCGGGTTCATTTGGCCTTTTTATACATTAATTGAGTTTCTAGACTTTTAATGTTCATAATCTAAATATGAATTGCATGCACATGCTCCGGTGCACCAAAGTGGGTTGAAAAATCACATGCGTGTCCTTGGTTGAATTTCTAGGTCCCATGGAAGAAATGAGAATGAAATTCAAACATCTGGGCATCATGAATCGGCCGAGAACATCGAGAAACTTTGATTTTAAATTCATGTAAATCCAAAAATCGCCTAGAAATCATGAAACTTTGCATGGTGTCATGTCATGGCACTAACATGTTGTGGTAAAAAATTGGGCCGATTTGGAAGCTCGTGGTTCTAAGAGGGAACGTGCCACCTTTGAGTGTGAAACGATATATGCTGCCCCCCCTTGAGTTTAACAAAGGCAACATAGAACTACATTAGTTCCCTATTAAATTTTGGAATTATTCCGGGTTCGTTTGTCGATTTTATACATTAATTGAGTTTCTGGTCATTTAATGTGCATAAGTCAAATTTGAACTACAAGCACATGCTCTCATGCACCAAAGTTGGCTGAAAAATCACATTTGTGTCCTCGGGTGAATTTCTAGGTCCCATGCAAGAAATGAGAATCAAATTCAAACATCTGGGCATCGTGGCTCGTCCGAGAACATTGAGAAACTTGGTTTTAAAATTCTTGTAAACCCAAAACACGTCTGAAAATCATGAAACTTGGCGTGGATGTCATGTCATGGTACTACCATGTTGTGGTAAAAAAATTGGCCGAATAGGAATAGATTTTGGTATAAGCTTCTTGCAAACCCAAGCTTCTCTCAAGAAGGCTCGTGGTTCTGAGAGGGAACGTGCCACCTTTGAGTGCGAAATGATATACGTTGTCCCCCTTAAGTTTATTTACAAAGGCAACATAGAACTACATGAGTGCCCTGTTAAATTTTGGAATTATTCCGGCTTCGTTTGGCCTTATTTACACATTAATTGAGTTTTTGTTCATTTAATGTGCATAATTCAAATTTGAACTACAAGCACATGCTCCCGTGCACCAAAGTTTGTTGAAAAATCACATTTGTGTCATCGGGTGAATTTCTAGGTCCCATGCAAAAAATGAGAATCAAATTCAAACATCTGGGCATCGTGGCTCAGCCGAGAACATTGAGAAACTTGGTTTTAAAATCATGAAACTTGGCATGGTTTCATGTGATGGTAGTACCATGCCGTGGTAAAAAAATTTGTCCGAATAGGAACAAATTTTGGTATAAGCTTCTTGCCAATCGGAGCTTCTCTCAAGAAGGCTCATGGTTCTGGGATGGAACGTGTCACCTTTGTGTGCATAATTCAAATTTGAAATACGAGCACATGTTCCAGTGCACCAAAGTTGGTTGAAAAATCACATGTGTGTCCTCGGGTTAATTTCTAGGTTACATGCAAGAAATGGGACTGAAATTCAAAATTCTGGGCGTCGTGGCTGGGTTGGAAACATTGAGAAACTTAGTTTTTAATTCCTGTAAATCCAAAACACGCATGAAAATAATGAAACTTGGCTTGGTGCCATGACATGGCACCAACATGCTATGGTAAATTTGCAGTCCGATTTGCGCAGTAATCTTGGTTGTTTGTTTTTGTGGATGAGGAGTTGAGGAGGAATGCGCAGTCATCTTGGCATACTAGTATTTATAACCGAGTACTAATACGCTCCTAAGTGGGAAACCGTTTAGGTTGTGATCGGTGTGAACAGGTTTGCAATTCAATATAGTGTGGAGTAATTTGGAATGTGACGAGACACAAGCTCAAAATTTATTAACGGTTCAAGTTTCGAAGTGCGGCACTATTCCCGGATGGAGTACTTCTTTTTCTACTCTCTCCTTTCTGGTTTTATAGGGCTTATCTCAAAATTTTAGTTTTTCCATTTTATAAGGCTCAATTTGGTTGTTCGCCAACACATCTTCAGATTCCAAGGTGCATTAAATCATTGCATGTAAGTATTAAGAGAAAATTGACCAATGCATGTACTTTATGCATGCATGCTTTGCAATTAATGCATTGATAAACATAATTTTTTTATCGCCACCAAACCCACCATTTCTTAAGCTAAAGTAGACCAAGGTAATCCCTATATTAGCATATTACTAAGATAAACAGAAGGCACTATAGAAACATTTAGGACGTGAGCTTGTCAATCTGAATGTGGAGGAACACAAGCTTAGCCCCGGCCAGCAGCTTGGGCGAAACTGTCAAGAAGGTCAGCTCCTGCACGTCGACGTCGCCGGGATCCTTGCTGCTTGTCACCTCCATTTCCACCTTGACGGCGTCGTTCGTGCCTTTGGGCTCCCCCGGCGGGCCGTTCGCCCACAGCTTGGCCACGTAGTGCGGCAGTGGGACGCCCCCGCTCTGATGCAGACGACCGACACGATGATAGGCGCGCCGATGTCGAGCACGCCGCCGACCAAGAAAAACATGCGGCGGTCCTCCTCCGCGAACAGCAAGAGCCATGGCTCTGACAGTGGCACTTGCAGCTAGAGCACCTTGTCGTACTGGATCCTGTGCACGGGCATGGGATGCGCGGTGCTGATGTGGTGGTAGAGCGCCGGCGGCGGGCCTTCGTAGCCGCAGACAGGCATGGGGCATTTGCAGGGCGCGAGCGGACACATGCTCTGGTGATCGACGAGCTTGTGGTAAGTGACGTATCGGTGATCTCGCCCTCCTCGTGCACAACCATCTCTCGACTTGGGCCGGGGTATTACAAAGCTTTACCATCACATATTTTATACTACTTCAAGGTGCATTAAATCAACACATGCAAGTATCAAAAGGAGAGTCACGGCATGCATGCATGCATTGTAATTAATGCATCGGTAAACGCAAATTATTGAAATATATCGAGTGCAGTGCTTTGATGTGTCGCGTCAACTCGTACATCAACGAGAAGTTTGATTATCCTCTCCCTCCCCGACTTAACTGCACCTGCCTTTGGCTGTATGACAGGTTGGCCACACACCTGTCGGGCCCACCTGTCATACACGCAAAGGCAAGAGCGTCCCTCCCTTGCCCATGAGCGTGGTGGCTGGCAAGACTAGGAGAAGCTTTCGCTACACGCTCTCCCTCCCGCACGCGGTGGACATGCAGCAGTTCAATCGGTGTCAGATGGCCAGAAGCGTACTGTAGAACTCCTCCAGTGCAGTAGTACTCCATCATTGTTCGACTTCCTGAAGAGGCAAAGAGCCAAGCGCATCCCGGACACTCGTGTATATACCGCATCATTCTTTGCTCCTTCTTACTACTCCGACATGTGGGAGAGCCAGCATCCGGGTCGACATGCCATGCACCAGATTAGAGCGCGGAACGGAAGGGGGCATCACCCCGGTCGGAGCGCTAGTAATTCATGACTATAGTGAGTGGTCATATCACAAGTCTTTCCAGCAGTAACGCGTCGTCAAATCGCACAACCCCACTCGCTTAACCTCCTCACCTCTTTGTCAAACCGCCTACCCGAATACTGCCGCGCGTACTACCCGGGAAAAGCCCCGCCCTCAACTTTTAACTACGCGAAAATAGTTAGAGCTTGTTCGTTCTATATAAATACAATAAGTACTGTATGTTTATTCATTGTTCAATGAATGGAGGGGCGGGGAGCACAAGTGAAAAATATTGTAGTACTAGTAGTAGTAGTAAGTAGGAGTCATACAGTAGTCACCTTAAATAGAGAGTTTATTTTCTTTAATGCCACGTACACAAATTGAAACGCTTATTGTGGAGAGAAAAAAGATAATCACTCCACTATATATGGACACAGGGGCCTGAGCGCTTGCTTTACTAGGGTTGCTCTCTTCATTCTCTCATCCTCTCCGGATATAAACAAGACAGCCGTAGCGACATTTTCTCTCTGCTCACCGCTGGTCACAGATCCGGCCGGATCCCTTCGACCGGTGTGTGTAGAGGACTAAAAGGTGCATTGTTCACGCGGTCATCACCGCCGAGGGAAGAAACCCACAGCTGCCGGAGGGGCCCGATCCTCTGCCCGTGCCGTTCGCTCCGACACAGCGCCGGCTCGGGAGGTCCTCTGAACCTTCTTCCTCCCTGCCGTATTGTCCGCAGATCTGACCTGCCGCCACCGACATCCTGGCGACCCTCAGGTATAAGTTCTTCGAAAGTGGCCTTGCTCTACTGCCCTAGCTCCCCACGTGTCTACATGTGCATCTTTTTCTACTCCCATCAGCTCTTCCAAAGCCACCTAAAATTTTAGTATTATTAGAGGTAAAGCTACTTCATGCATTCAAATCTAGGGCTTTCTTCAAACAACGAAGAAAGGGGGGAAAGTTGTAGCATGAATCTAGGACTTGATTCAAAGAGGAAATAATATGGTGAAAGTAGTAGAGACCAGATAACCAACCGGTCTCTTGGCTGAAAAGGGAAATAATGGGAAAACGCAGTACAAACTGGATAAGGAACAGATCTATTATTGGTTGAAAAAATGATAGGAAGTGGCGGCTGGTGGACAAGTCAACAGAGTATGTCCAGGATTAGATTTGCTGCCATTACATAGTAAAAGGTCTCCAGGATTAGATTTGCCGCCTTCACATAGTAAAAGGTCTCAGGATTAGATTTGCTGCCCTCACATAGTAAAAGGTCTCCGGATTAGATTTGCTGCCCTCACATAGTAAAAGGTCTCCAGGATTAGATTTGCTGCCCTCACATAGTAAAAGGTCTTCAGGATTAGATTTGCTGCCCTCACATAGTACAAGGTCTCCAGGATTAGGTTTGCTGCCCTCACATAGCATGAACAAACTCGGCATCACCACTTTATGCCTCCTTGTAGGTACATTGTGCTGATGCATCCACTGTCGCATGTCCTTATACCAACCTTTTGATGTTGTTAATGTAAGGGCTTCATGTAAAATGAAGCGATCACACTGTTACCTTAGGGACATGTCTAACCAGTGTTATTGTTAATATAATGCCTCTAGTGATAAGATGCAATTAAACTGTGTTACAAATGGCACTCCTGCTATTTTCCCCAGTATGATAAGTAAGTTGCTCCTTTACGCTGCTGAGTGTCCTGGTGTCCCCACGGTCCCATGCCCTTAAACCAACTCTTTAGCTGATGTTGATTTACTGTGTCTGGTAAACAAGCAATGCCACCATTAAAGTAATCCCATATTTGAGGAATCTCATTGTTGATCGTAATGCTTCTGGTAACATGAAGCATTGCTGACGTTTTAAAATTTCTACTATCCTTGCGTGATTGCCATGAACATAATTAAGATGCTTCTTTTCATTTTGTATATGTTTCGTATATTCTTATTGACCAGCAACTGTTTACTTTCTATCTTTTTGCGCAGATAGGGATATCCATTTCACCTTGTTGCGATTGTGACCTTTTGGTGAACTGCACAAAACACTTTTTTTGGAATGAGTGTCTTGTGCAGTTCAACTAAAATGTCATGTGGGCAACATCTCTCAATTTTGGTGGAACTGCACAAAATGGTGATTGGAGTTTCCAAAATCTCTGTCTAGTTCTGCTGGTAATCTCGTGCAACATTTTATTAGCCTTTGCAAGATGAGACGTCACTGTCACCACAATGGCACTTTATTTTAGTGGAACTGCACAAAAGGGTAACAAAATTATAGTTGCACCTTACATGAGCTGGACAACCAACCTTAATTTTCCTCAATTTTAGTGCAACTACTAAAGAAGAACATGCCAGCTCACGAGAGCAAGTACTTCTTGCTAGCTGAATGATGCAATCTTTGCTTCATTTCAGGTGAACTGCAGAAAAAAGGCGCATGAATTGAATCATGGAAGTCCAGGCAGGCTTCATCTGAGTGGAGCTGCAGGTTGAGTAAAGGAGGCCAGTATTAAAGTGAAATCATGCTCTTCTGGTTTGTGCTATGTAAACAAGAATACTCAACTATAGATGTTGTGACGGTCAAGAGCATTCGCCAAGTTCTTCGATTGTATGACATGGCTAGCGAAGATGGATTTAATCCCGATATTCACTTTATCAAAAGGTTCTAATGGGTTGGTTCTGAATCTTGCAAGCTAGGAATCAGTGAGACATGTAGGCTCTTTCTTGTACTTATTATTTGAATCTTATTTGTTGGTTCTGAATCTTGCAAGCTGGCAATCAATGAGATGTGTAGGCATCTTTGTTGTACTTATTATTTGGATCTTATTTGTTGGTTCTGAATCTTGCAAGCTGGGAATCAATGAGATGTGTAGGCATCTTTGTTGTACTTATTATTTGGATCTTATTTGTTGGTTCTGAATATTGCAAGCTGGGAAACACGGCATGATGATGCAGAGGACAACAACCATAACAAACAGTTCAAACTTGGTAGTATTATCTTTGTGAAAGTGTGACAAATGTGCTGATCGTGTGCGTCCTGAGAATAATAATTCTAATTGTTGTGCATGTTGATCCTGTGGCACTGATAGAACAAGTGAATGCATTGCTTGTTTTAATTATAAATTTCTATTAGAGCTAATTAAATTTAAGTAAAGTGACCACTAACTCATGTTATTACAGTACCAATACAGACCCGCTCGTGAACCGACGTGTGGCCGAGGGTGCATCTTCTGCCGGGTGTGCAGCGGACGAGGGAGGGGTAGTAACTGTTGTCGCCTATACACACTCAGCTTACTGTTGAATCCAGTTCCCCAGGAGCTGAAAAATGAACTGCTGCCGCCGCCTACACACTTGTTCACTCGAAGAGACTCCAATGGCGATCCGAGGGGTGAGCCTGCTGGATATGGACTTCAGCAAGGAGTTCCCCTTTGAGTTCGCCGTTCAGTCCTATGGCTGCACCAAGTTGAATGTGATGTACACCAACGATACGGACTCGGTGAAGCTCTGCCTCACCTCAGTCCTATGGCTGCACCAGGTTCTGGAGCATTCGCCCGTTTCATCGGCAGCGCCGACTGCACCTTCGCTATGGTGGAGAGAAGGAAGAACGCGACGATTCGGCCATCTGGTGCAACAAGCTTGTCGACATCCAGAAGCAATACAAGATCATCAGCAACGGGCAGGAGAAGGACTCCATGGTTGACCTCGCTGAGACCATCATCGACCCCTGATACGCCAACATGAAAGAAGACGACCTGAACACGTGGGAGGTACCTCTGAATCTAACCTACATAACCTACGCGGCCAAGGACGCATACGCATGCTACGACATGTACAGGCAGATCTTGGACATGAGGGCGTGTCTGTTTCCCGTAACCGACGAGTACACGGACAGCCGCAACGTAATGATCAAGCGTGCCAGGAAGGTCTAGATGTTGTACTTTATCTGTTTATAAGCACCTTTATCATCTGAGTGTTTCATGCATTAGCCTATGTGTCGTAATTATCTGCTTTGTCTGAAATATTTGTTTTAAGAACCCATTAACCTGATTACTTTTTTAGTGGCTATTTGCTTATGTATGTAAACTAGTTCACTTGTCTGTAAAAAAACTAGTTCACTCGGTTGCCATGCTTTGAATCTCCTTCCTCCCAACATATTCCCCTCCTCAGGTGGACCCAGCAGGTCTCTGAATTTTCTCCCACTTTCTTTTTCGATGTAAACTGAGTTTTCTCCCAGTACATTCCCCTAGAACCAACTCAACTGTCCCACGTCTAGCCTAAAAAATAATAATACCCCACGTACTATTAACTCATCAAATTAAAATGATATTTTATTTCGTAAGTTGAAAGTTCTTACAAAATAATAATAATAATAATTGTTTATATATAACTTGGCAAGTTAACTCCTAGTGATTGCGTACATAATCTTGCAAAGATTTTACTGACGTGCAATCATGTGTTTATGTTTTTATAACATTTCTCCGTCTAGACCAACATGATATTTTCACCCAGCCCAGCAAGTCCGCGAATTTCGAGAAAAATGCAAATGGGATTTAAACGGGGTGCATAGATGCTACATCATTGTTTCACCCAGCCCCCCAAATGGACTAAAAAAACGTTCCCCCCGCTGACAGGTCGGACCCACCAGCTATATCTTCGCACGCAAGGAAGTGCCTCCTTATTACGTGCAAAATAACGATGTCCATCCAATGGCCGTAGTGCTTCTTCAACCTCTGGTCTTCTTGCTCCAGCCGCCCAAAGCAGCGCCGGTCGTGCCGCATGCTCCTACCTCCCGTGGCCGGTTGTGCTTCCGCGGAGGCCTCACCGCCCCCTACTATTCCCACCGCTGGCCAGGCCCTACGGTGACGGCAGCCTCACACCGTAGCCGAACCAGTGAACCCTCGTACTCCTCTCCGCGCAGGCTTCCACTGCCGCGTCGTCCCCTTCCTAGGCCTCGCCGTCGTCCACTGCCGTGGTGCTCTCCGTGCGGCGTGGTCAACATGGTCAAGGAACGACTTCCATCAGAAGAGTACTGTACGTGGAGAGGCTGACAGCTAGGTCCATGGCCACACCCGAGTTTTTTTTGTGATTTGCCAAGCAAGTCGCTTTGTCAGGCCTGTTGGGCTGCAAATCTTTCAACACGAGGAGAGCTTTCATTTGGCTGGCCGAGAAAATGGCCCATCAGCAATGAGAAATGGGATGTACATTTTTAAAACACATCAAACCGGCAATTAGTTTCAAATATCTTTTTTTATTTCAAGATTTTAAATTACATTAATTTTTATGTGTGGAGAATTTGTTGGATTTTATACTGATATACATTTATTTTTAAAATCTGTTTGAATGTGAGTCGAAATTTCAGGATCAAAAACAGTTCGGACCACACCGAAATATGCAAAATTTCGTATAATTTTTTAACCGTGGCCACAATTTGGGCTGTAATGCTAACAAAAAGAATATGGGATCCAAAAAAACCTTAAGAATTAGCAAATGGGATGAAAATTATTAGAAATATTGGCAGATGGGCTGTATGCTGTTTTCCATAGATTTGAGGCTTTCCCCAAAAAAGGTTGACGCACAAGCAGTGACTGTTGGATGTCCATCCAACGGCCGTCTTGCTTCTTCAATCTCTGCTCTTCCTGCTCTAGCCGCTCAAACAAGCGCCAGCGGGACTGCCTACTCCCTCCTCCCCGCGGCAGGCTGTGCTGCCGCGCAGGCCTCACTGCCCCATCGTACTCCCATCGCTGGCCTAGCCATCCCTCTACTCACCCACACCTGCTGTTATTCTCCAGCGACGGCAGACGAACCAGTAAACCCTCGTACAGTCGTACTCCCCTCCACATGGGAAACAAAAACAACGGCCGAGTCTTCCCTGCCTCCGTGTCGTTCCCTTCCTAGGCCTCGCCGTCGTCCACCGCCCTGGTGCTCTCGGCGTGGCGTGGTCAGCGTGGTCAACGACCAACATGCATCTGAAGTGGACTGTACGTGGAGAGGCTGACAGCTGGGTCCACGGCCGCACGCAAGGAAATGCCTCCTTATTACGCGCAAAATAATGATTTCCTCCACCTGACATCTGGGACCCACCGAAATGGCCTATGTATTTCATGAAAAAAACGTTACGGCCGCTGACAGCTCAGACCCACCAGCTATATCTTCGCACGCAAGGAAGTGCCTCCTTATTACGAACAAAAAAATGAATACTCCCCCTGCTAGCTGGGACCCAGTATAGTGGGCCTACTAAGTTCACGGGGACGAAGGGCTTTGTCAACTTAGTCAATATGCATGATTCTAGCTCGACTGACCGTACGATGTCCATCCAACGGCCGTAGTGCTTCTTCAACCTCTGGTCTTCTTGCCCAAGTCGCCCAAAGCAGCGCTGGTCCTCCCGTGGCCGGCTGTGCTGCCGCGGAGACCTCACTGCCCCCATACTACTCCCACCGCTGGCCAGGCCATCCCTCCACTCCACTCACCCACACCCCCTGTTATTCTGCGGCGACGGCAGCGCAGCCGAACCAGTGAACCCTCGTACTCCTCTCCGCGTGGGCATCCACTGCTGCGTCTTCCCCGGCTCTGTGTCGTCCCCTTCCTAGGCCTCGCCGTCGTCCACCGCCGTGGTGCTGTCGGCGCGGCATGGTCAATGTGGTCAACGACCGAATTCCATCGGAAGAATACTGTACGTGGAGAGGCTGACAGCTGGGTCCATGGGAGCCGCAAGGAAGTGCCTCCTTATTACGCGGAAAATAATTATTCCTCCACCTAATAGCAGGGACCCACCGGACGCCCACCAGTATATCGTGAAAAAAACGTTTGCCCCTGACTGCTGGGACCTACTCGACGGGCCACCGTATTTCACTAAAAAAACGTTCCCCCTGCTGCCAGCTCGGACCCACCGGAAGTGCCTCCTTATTACGCACAAAAAAATGAATACCCCCTGCTAGCTGGGACCCACCTTGGTGGGAGGCTGACTTGTGGGCCTACTAAGTTGACGGGGACGGAGGGCTTTGTCAACTTAGTCAATATGCACGATTCTAGCTCCAATGACCATACGATGTCCATCCAACGGCCGTAGTGCTTCTTCAACCTCTGATCTTCTTGCTCCAGCCGCCCAAAGCAGCGCCGGTCGTGCCGCCTGCTCCTGCCTCCCGTGGCTGGCTGTGCTGCCGTGGAGGCCTCACCGCCGCCTACTATTCCCACCGCTGGCCAGGCCCTGCGGCGACGGCAGCCTCACACCGCAGCCGAATGAGTGAACCCTCATACTCCTCTCCGCGTGGGCATCCACTGCCGCGTCTTCACCGGCTCCGTGTCGTCCCCTTCCTAGGCCTCGCCGTCGTCCACCGCCCTGGTGCTCTCGGCGCGGCGTGGTCAACGTGGTCAAGGAACTACTTCCATCGGACGTGGACTGTACGTGGAGAGGCTGACAGCTGGGTCCAAGGCGGCAGCAAGGAAGTGCCTCCTTATTACGCGGAAAATAATGATTCCTCCACCTGAAAGTAGGGACCCACCGGACGGGCCACCGTATTTCGTGAAAAAAAATGTTTCCCCCCTGACTGCTGGGACCCACCAGCTACACCTTAGCACGCAAGGAAGTGCCTGACAGTCGTGACCCACCTGGTCGAAGTGTACGTAGCGTTGTCATTCTGGTCGCGAACGTGTACGTACATATATATACTGGTGGATGTAGAGGCGCGCACATGTCGTAGTAGAGGCGGCCAGGGTGCAAGAAAGAAAATACGGCCACGTATGTGTACATACGGGCGGGGTCTCGAACGCCTACTCGCGCATACGTACGGCGAGGGCTCGTGTACATGGCTGGGTCGGAACGGAGAAACAGCGTCGTTGTTGTGTTCATGGGTCGGAACGGAATGTGTGGTCTTGTTCATCGGGAGGGCTTGGACGGAAGAGGCGATGGAAACGAGTCCTGGCGTACTGCACAACGGAGGAAACGGACCTCCTACAGTCGAAACGAGGGTCCTGTTGATCGGGAGGGGTGTGGCGTACCGCAAAATGGAGGAAACGGACCTCCTACGGTCGAAACGGGGGTCCTGTTGATCGGGAGGGGTGTGGCGTACCGCAAAACGGAGGAAACGGACCTCCTACGGTTGAAACGGGGTTCCTGTTGATCGGGAGGGGTGTGGCGTACCGCAAAACGGAGGAAGCGGACTTGTGTTGGAGCGCTACGGTCGAAACGGGGGTCCTGTTCATCGGGAGGGGTGTGGCGTACGCATACCGCAAAACGGGACTCCACGGGATACTGTTCATCTCCACCGTCGACCCCCTCCAGCCTCCACGGGCTCCTGTTCATCCAGCCTCCATCGCGCGCTACTCCACCGGCTACTGTTCAACCACCCCTCCACTATCTACTGTTCATCCAGCCCTCCACACCACGGGGTCCTGTTCAACCACCCCTCCACGGGCACCCCCCCACCGTCTACTGTTCATCCTGCCCTCCACACCACGGGGTCCTGTTCATCCACCCCTCCACGGGCACCCCTCCACCGTCTACTGTTCATCCAGCCCTCCACCACACCACGGGGTCCTGTTCATCCAGAGGCAACGCCACCGCTCACTGTTCATCCAACCCCCCCCCCCCCGCAACGCTCATTGTTCATCCCATCGATCGGCTTCAGCTAGCAGCAGTAGCCAAGGAATCGCTCGATCGGGTTCAGTTAACAGCCATCAATCGATCGCTCGGGTTCAATAACGCGTAGCCTGCAGTGCGATTGCTCGGGTTCAGTTAGAGCCCAACGCCTCGCTCGGGTTCAGTTAGAGCCAACGCCTCGCACACACGCACGTACGTGTACGAGAGAAACGCGCATCCCTCGGCCCCCGACCTCCCACCGTAACCGGGAACTCCCCGAAATTTTCCTCCCTCTCGCTTCTACCACGGTTTTCTCCATCATGGACGGCCAAAAAATGTCAAGCAGCTATGTCTCCGGCCCGCCCAGGAAGAAAAGCCCATTTTCTGTCATGATTTTTTGTCATGGAAGTAGGAGCCCACCACATCTATGATGATACCGGGTTTTGTCACAATTATCGTCATAGAAGTGTCATATGTATGACAGAAAAAAAAATTCGTTCGGCCCAAAATGTCACGGATGTGTCTTTTTTTGTAGTGGATCTAGCAAGTAATTTACCTATTTTCAGATTTGGTCACAACTTTATTGTTGATGCATCTATTAGAAAAAAATCTAATAAGTAATTTTCAAAGACCAATGAAGAAGGGCAATTTACTTGTTAGCAATAAAATTGTTACTAAGCATATCGGTCAATATATTGTACCATTCAAAGAGACCGATAGTGACTTATTACTGCAGCCAAAGCTTTTCCCATTGCTTTATTTAAAGTTCATATCTAATTGGGTAGCTTTTCTTATTTCTTACTTGGCTTACAGTTGGTCTCAATTGAGACATGTATGTTCTAACTATTTTCGTTTCATAAATTTAAAGCCAAGGTTAAAATCCTCTGAGCAAACCAATGCGAGTATAGTTTCTTATCCAAAGACATCGGAGATAGAGTGCAAAAAACAATGCATAGTCAAATGGGGTGATGCAAAATCTGAACCATTCATTTGCTTAACTCCAAAGTCGTTCTCATAACAAGATCGGATAGAGAATAAAAAGTTTACCTTTAATTCAAGCATGTGTGATCAAATATTTAATTTGTTGTTGAGAAATAATTATATTAGAATTCTTGATCACCATGTTGAGCCATCTGTACAGGGATGAATGCATTTTAAGTTGCATGATTCGTTCAAGCATAATTTTGAGGATTGCAACATGTTTCGTCAAATAGTTAAATCGGCCATTGATAAAGGACGATTGAAATTTGTTGGGACACCAAGAGATCACCAGTCTATTCCCATTGGTCCCGATGGCAGAAAGTTTCTGCATCAGCTACTTCAAGCCGATCCATTTAAAGAGAAGGTAAAAACTACAGGTGATGGGATTAAGCTTTCAAGTAAAGAAGTTGTTGAAGAGCATAATGAACATAATCTTGAGGGAAAAAATTCCATCGAAGCTACAATGGAGACGCTAAGGACTGGGGGGCAGCAAGCAAATTCAGAGATCAGTGCAAGCACAACCAGAGGAAACAAAGGCCGCAATAAGCACAAGTGCAAGAAATCCAAGGTCAGTTTTGCACAATTATTACATAAATATCAAAATAAGAGTGAAGAGAAAAGTGCTTATCGGCCAACTAATGCAAAAGCATCAAGATCACCCCCAAGGCGCAAATATGAGGATCGGTATTGGAAAAGTGAAAATTTTCATGCAACATATTCATATCCTTATTTTGAGCCGCCAATGCCAACGTCCTGGATTTCTCCCTATGCTCGTGTATATTCATATCCATCATGGGACAGGTATGATACAAGGGCACATTCTCCAACTTATTTTAGACCATCTCATCAATATTATGCAACTCCGAGAAGATCAACATTTGAACAATCACATGTTAAAGACCGTTTCAATCATAAGGAATCGGTCCAGAGCTCAAAGAAGAAGAAATAGGTGGTCAAGCAAGTTTACTGTGTTAAAAGAGATGGTCGTAAGAGTGCAACTTCAGATTTGATCTCAAATGAAAAAGAGCCAATTAAAGTGTTAACATTGGCTACTAAAGGCAATGAGACAAAGCAACCAATTATTGAGAGTCAAAGTGCCAAATCTGAAGAAAAGAAGTTGAGAGTGCAGAAGGTCAAAATAGAATCACAGCCAATATGCCCACTCGGTTTATCATATTGGCAAAAGAGGGAATTAAAAAATCTTAGTGCACAAGAGGTGAGACAGAAGAACATGGCATGGGTTCCCAAGAGGATCAATCATAAAAAAAAGGATGTGCATGCTTCTATTGCAATAAGTACAATAAAATTTAAGAAAGAGAAGAATGGAAGCAACAAACAATTAAGCTGAAGGTTTGCATCACAACATCAAAATCTTCGGTTAGCACATCATTCATTTTCTTCAACCATACCATTGATGCCTTTTCCATGGAATTCATCCATAGGTATGTTCAATTACCCTCCATGGATTTATTTTGTTCCATGGATGCAACATAATTTTCTATATCATGACAGGGTATTACCCAATCACTATACATTTGGTTAGTTACGTTTTTGTTGCTAATACAAAAGGGCTGAAATGTTTTATTGCTATTTCATTTGTTTATTTGGGCTATACATACTTTGGTGGGTGAATTCTACATGGACCTCATGGGAATGGCCGATACTTATATATCGCCCTAAGAATATCTAAGAATGGTCGGTGTGGTATTCTAACATCATCCTTAGTTTGAGTAGAGATTGAGATAAGTCCTTGCAAAGGAATTTTTCAAATTGATGCCATTGAAGATATTATGCATAGACCAATTCATCAAAATTGCAAAGTGAACTTATGTTTTGATTGGGTGTGCTTTGTCTTATTACTTTTCAGAATTTACGTAAGGCCAAATCATGGTTGATTTTTTATTGAGCATCATATTGACATCATGCATAATATTGTTTTTAGCTTGATCTCTCTAGTACCATGGAGATTATATATTGATGGTTAAATTTGTAACAATGGCCAAGGTGTTGGTGTTGTTTATTTATCTCCATATGAAGCTATTTTGTGAAGCCTCATGCCGCTTAAAATATTTTTGCACAATGAGCAAAGCCGAATATGCATTGTTATTCAGATTGGAGCTTTGCCTTGCTATAGGTGCTATACATATTGAGGCTTCCGGTGATTCGTTATTAGTAGTGCAACAAATATCCAAGGGTTATCAACGTTTTGACGAATCACTTATAGTTTATCTTTTGGTATGTCTAGATGCAAGATTTACCTTGGGTTGCTTTAAAATTGTTCATATATCTAGACATGACAATTCGAAAGAGTTGTCACAGCAAGCATCCGGCTACTATGTTAACCATGGTGTATTACATTTCTATCAATAGCCGATGCTAGGTCTTGTCAATATAGGTAAGGCCGAACCGAAGCCCACTGCTTCGGCCACTAATGAAAATTTTATGCAGGCTAAGTAAGGATTGGAGGAAGTTCATTCTTGATTATCTACAAAATCCTAGCGAAAGGGAGAACAATATGGTTCGGAGGATGGTTTTGGTCTATGGAACCTTATCACAGGATTGTTATAGAAGCTGAGAAGTTTTCACCCAAGTTTGCCTCAAGAGGTTCAAACAAGCAATGGCCGATATATACTTATCGTCCTAAGAACATGCAAAATGGCCGATGGAGTGTTGACATCGTCCTTAGAAAAATCACCATGCAAGTTATTTTTCGGCACACAAGTTTGCCGAAAAACAGGGGGGCATGTGTTGACACCAGATTTTGACATGGCCGAGAACTTAATAAATATGGCCTCAAATGAAAAAGTTCTCAAAGTGAGAAAGTTTCGTATCATCAAAAGGATAAACTTTGATATTTGGGTCATAGCCATCTGATCTCATCTCTAAGGCCGAAGTTGTGTTCGAAGTACTGAGATTTTGTATCCAGAACACTTTTCGGATGATTACACCCCCAAGACTGTCCCATATTGAAAACTGATCTACATGAATTATCTTCGTCTCGTCGAAATGATCGATTTTGATATAAAGATCGTCTCAATCCGAGGTCATATGCAAAAGTTAGAGCCCGCACAGCGCGACCCTCCAGTGAGCAAAAATATGACGCTCGAAACCAGACACATATGTGGGTATGTCTGATGTGTTGCGTGAATAATTAGCTGTCTTGCACAAGAGATTTGACCCTCGAGATGACCTCTGATGAAAAAACGTTTAACATGAAAGTTGTTCGTCTCGTCGAAATGGTCAAGATTGCTTTAGGACTCATTTCCATCCGAGGTCGTGTGCCACCACAAAATAGACCCGCAAGGTACAGCTCGTTTAAACCGAACAGTTTTGGAAAGTTCGGATAAACCAATCCGAATTTGACTAGGGTTTTGGACGTGAATTGATGTAATTTTCTTGTAAGGAAAGCCTAGATGAATCTTTTGCTTGTACAGGAAGTCCAGCCGCCTCTTATATATGTTGGGGTGACGGCCGATTGAAACAAGACCAATCGAACAAACACATCTACTACTTTTTCGTGTTCATCTACTTTTTATCTCTCCTTTGTATCTTTGTTCTCGTTCTTCACTAGTTCTTCATGCTGGAGGGCTGCAGATCCACGAGGCTCTAGGGGCGAGCGAATCGACCTGGAGCAGCCCATAGCCGCCACAAGCCCTAATGGGGTCCCTCCCGGGCAAGCGGGGCTTCGGGTCTACAAAAGCATCTACCGGATGTCCTGCGTATCGCGCTGCCGGTCAGATCTCCTTCGACGCGAGCTGCGGTGCATCACCCCCAGCATCGAGGGTACACGGTGACATGTTCGTGTGCGAACACGGTGTAGCTAGCAAACTGAACATAGGTCCTTATAGTTTGCTAATAAGACAAGCTACTCCTCATCGTCGGAGATATCGATGATGATTGGCTCCTTGGACATGGAAGAGGGTGAGGCCTTGATATGTCTCCAACGTATCTATAATTTTTGATTGCTCCATGCTATATTATCTACTGTTTTGGATGTTTATGAGCTTTATTATACACTTTTATATCATTTTTGGGACTAACCTATTAACCCAGAGCCCACTGCCAGTTTCTGTTTTACCTTGTTTTAGGGTTTCGAAGAAAAGGAAAATCAAACGGAGTCCAATTGACCTGGAACTTCACGGAACTCATTTTTGAAAGGAAAGAAGCCCAGAAGACTTGCAGTGCATGACAGGGGACCTTCGAGGAGGCCACGAGGTAGGGGGGTGCGCCCACCCCCCTAGGGCGCGCCCTCCACCCTCATGAGTTCCGCCACCAGAAGTCTCCGTAGCCACCAAAAGCCAATCTAGACCTGTTCCGGCACCATGTCGGAGGGGGAATCCCTCTCCGGTGGCTATCTTCATCATCCCGGTGCTCTCCATGACGAGGAGGGAGTAGTTCTCCCTCGGGGCTAAGGGTATGTACCAGTAGCTATGTGTTTGATCTCTCTCTCTCTCTCTCTCTCTCGTGTTCTTGATTTGGCACGATCTTGATGTATCGCGATCTTTGCTATTATAGTTGGATATGATGTTTCTCCTCCCCCTCTACTCTCTTGTAATGAATTGAGTTTTCCCCTTGAAGTAATCTTATCGGATTGAGTCTTTAAAGATTTGAGAACACTTGATGTATGTCTAGCCGTGCGTATCTGTGGTGACAATGGGATACCACGTGATTCACTTGATGTATGTTTTGGTGATCAACTTGCGGGTTCCGCCCATGAACCTATGCATAGGGGTTGGCACACATTTTCGTCGTGATTCTCTAGTAGAAACTTTGGGGCACTCTTTGAGGTTCTATGTGTTGGTTGAATAGATGAATCTGAGACTGTGTGATGCATATCGTATAATCATACCCACGGATACTTGAGGTGACATTGGAGTATCTAGGTGACATTAGGGTTTTGATTGATTTGTGTCTTAAGGTGTTATTCTAGTACGAACTCTAGGGCTGTTTGTGACACTTATAGGAATAGCCCAACAGATTGATTGGAAAGAATAACTTTGAGGTGGTTTCGTACCCTACCATAATCTCTTCGTTTGTTCTCCGCTATTAGTGACTTTGGAGTGACTCTTTGTTGCATGTTGAGGGATAGTTATGTGATCCAATTATGTTAGTATTGTTGAGGGAACTTTCACTAGTGAAAGTATGAACCCTAGGCCTTATTTCCTATCATTGCCATACCGTTTATGCTCACTTTTATCATTAGTTACCTTGCTGTTTTTATAATTTCAGATTACAAATACCTTTATATACTATCCATATACCACTTGTATCACCCTCTCTTCGCCGAACTAGTGCACCTATACAATTTACCATTGTATTGGGTGTGTTGGGGACACAAGAGACTCTTTGTTATTTTGTTGCAGGGTTGCTTGAGAGAGACCATCTTCATCCTACGCCTCCTACGGATTGATAAACATTAGGTCATCCACTTGAGGGAAATTTGCTACTGTCCTACAAACCTCTGCACTAGGAGGCCCAACAACGTCTACAAGAAGAAGGTTGTGTAGTGGACATCAAGCTATTTTCTGGCGCCGTTGCCGGGGAGGTTAGCGCTTGAAGGTATATCTTTAGATCTTGCAATTGAGTCTTTTAGTTTCTTGTTTTATCACTAGTTTAGTTTATAAAGGAAAACTATAAAAAATGGAATTGAGTTTGTCTCATACGCTTCACCTTTTTAATATCTTTCGTGAGTATGATGGAAAGGATAATTGTGCTCAAGTGCTAGAAGAAGAAATCTATAAAATGTTTGGCACTAAATATTTTAATGATGAGAATGGTTGCAATGTTGTTAGTATGAATTCCTTGAATATCCATGATGCTAATGATATGCAAAGCCACAAGCTTGGGGAAGCTATGATTGATGAAGATGATATTTTTTATCCCCCAAGTTTTGATGAGCAAATTTATTATGATGAAAGCATGCCACCTATCTATGATGATTATTTTGATGACATCAATGCTTTAAAGAATAATGATAACCATGAAACTTGTCATCTTGGTCTTAATTTTCAATCACATGATAGTTATTTTGTTGAGTTTGCTCCCACTACTATTCATGAGAAGTTTGCTTATGTGGAGAGTAATAAAATTTCTATGCTTGTAGATCATGAAAAGAATGCTTTAGGTGCTGGTTATATTGTTGAATTCATTCATTATGCTACTGAAAATTATTATGAGGGAGGAATATATGCTTGTAGGAATTGCAATAATATCAAGTTTCCTCTCTATGTGCTTAAAGTTTCGAAGTTATGCTTGTTTTGCCCTCCTATGCTACTTGATTATTGTTCCCATAAGTTATTTGCTCACAAAATCCCTATGCGTAGGAAGTATGTTAGACTTAAATGTGCTAGTCATATTCTTCATGATGCTCTCTTTATGTTTCAATTCTTATCTTTTATGTGAGCATCGTTGAAATCGTCATGCCTAGCTAGGGGCGTTAAACGATTGCGCTTGTTGGGAGGATACCCAATTTTATTTTAGTTACTTGCTTTTTGTTCCTGTTTAGTAATAAATAATTCATATATCCTCTGTTTAGATGTGGTTTTATGCTTTTAATTAGTGTTTGTGCCAAGTAGAACCTTTGGGAAGACTTGGGGAAAGTCTTGTTGATCATGCTGTCAAAAACAGAAACTTTAGCGCTTACGAGAATTGCTGCCATTTTTATTTGGGGAGTGATATTTAGTTAATTATTTTTTGAGATGATTAATAGATAAATTCCTCAGGTCCAGCAATTTATTTTAGAATTTTATGAATTCCATAAGTATACGTTTGATCCAGATTACTACAGACTGTTCTGTTTTTGACAGATTCTGTTTTTCATGTGTTATTTACTTATTTTGATGAATCTATGGCTAGTAAAATAGTTTATAAACCATAGAGAAGTTGGAATACAGTAGGTTTAACACCAATATAAATAAATAATGAGTTCATTATAGTACCTTGAAGTGGTGATTTATTTTCTTATACTAACGGAGCTAACGAGTTTTCTGTTAAGTTTTGTGTTGTGAAGTTTTCAAGTTTTGGGTAAGGATTCGATGACTACGGAATAAGGAGTGGCAAGAGCCTAAGCTTGGGGATGCCCAAGGAACCCCAAGGTAATATTCAAGGATAGCCAAGAGCCTAAGCTTGGGGATGCCTCAGAAGGCATCCCATCTTTCGTCTTCGTTCATCGGTAACTTTACTTGGAGCTATATTTTTATTTACCACATGATATGTGTTTTGCTTGGAGCATCATTTTATTTTATTTAGTTTTGCTTAATGTTTGAATAAAATACCAAGATCTGAAATTATTAAATGTTAGAGATTCTTCACATAGTTGCATAATTATTCGACTACTCATTGATGTTCACTTATATCTTTAGGAGTAGTTTGTCTTTTGCTCTAGTGCTTCACTCATATATTTTTAGAGCACGGTGGTAGTTTTATTTTGAAGAAATAGATGAACTCTCATGCTTCACTTATATTATTTTGAGAGTCTTAAATAGCATGGTAATTCGATTAAATAATCCTAATATGCTAGGTATTCAAGATTAGTAAAAACTTTCATATAGAGTGCATTGAATACTAAGAGAAGTTTGATGCTTGATGATTGTTTTGAGATATGGAGGTAATAATATCAAAGTCGTGCTAGTTGAGTAGTTGTGAATTTGAGAAATGCTTGTGTTGAAGTTTGCAAGTCCTGTAGCATGCACGTATGGTAAACGTTATGTAACAAATTTGAAACATGAGGTGTTATTTGATTGTCCTCCTTATGAGTAACGGTCGGGGACGAGCGATGGTCTTTTCCTACCAATCTATCCCCCTAGGAGCATGCGCATAGTACCGAGGTTTTTGATGACTTGTAGATTTTTGCAATAAGTATGTGAGTTCTTTATGACTAATGTTGAGTCCATGGATTATACGCACTCTCACCCTCCCATCCTTGCTAGCCTCTTCGGTACCGTGCATTGCCCTTTCTCACATTGAGAGTTGGTGCAAACTTCGCCGGTGCATCCAAACCCCATGATATGATATGCTCTATCACACATAAACTTCCTTATATCTTCCTCAAAACAGCCACCATACCTACCTATTATGGCATTTCCATAGCCATTCCGAGATATATTGCCATGCAACTTTCCATCGTTCCGTTTATTATGACACGCATCATCATTGTCATATTGCTTTGCATGATCATGTAGTTGACATCGTATTTGTGGCAAAGCCACCGTTCATAATTTTTCATACATGTCACTCTTGATTCATCGCAATCCCGGTACACCGCCGGAGGCATTCATATAGAGTCATACTTTGTTCTAGTATCGAGTTGTAATCATTGAGTTGTAAATAAATAGAAGTGTGATGATCATCATTTTCTAGAGCATTGTCCCAAGTGAGGAATAAAAAAATAAAGGCCATAAAAAAAGAGAGAAGGCCCCAAAAAATAAAAATAGAAAGGCCATAAAAAAGTGAAGACCCAAAAAAATGAAAAAAAAAATGAAAATGAGAGAAAAAGAGAGAAGGGACAATGCTACTATCCTTTACCACACTTGTGCTTCAAAGTAGCACCATAATCCTCATGATAGAGAGACTCTTGTTTTGTCACTTTCATATACTAGTGGGAATTTTCATTATAGAACTTGGCTTGTATATTCCAACAATGGGCCGCCTCAAGTGCCCTAGGTCTTCGTGAGCAAGCAAGTTGGATGCACACCCACTTAGTTTCTTTTGTTGAGCTTTCATACATTTATAGCTCTAGTGCATCCGTTGCATGGCAATCCCTACTCCTTGCATTAACATCAATCGATGGGCATCTCCATAGCCCATTGATTACACTACAAGAAATATGTCAACTTATGACCTTCTGTCAGTGACCCTCGAAGAATTGGTCATAAATTTATGACCATTTTAGACCAATTGGTCAAAAGCTGTCTGGGGGGCTCTAAACCCTAAACCATAACGACCATTTTGGTCAGAAAGGTCATAATTTCATTAGAGGAAATGGTCGTAAAGCTAGTAGCACTGTCCACTGCCTCATGCGTAGCTGATAATGACCAATATAAAATGGTCACTACACTTGAGTTTGAATGAATTAGGATGATTAGGCAGCCACCTCAGCAACCTCGCTTATGTGTCACTGTCTAGGTGTCATTTTTGCTTGAGTTTTAATATTCAACAGATAGACGAGGGACACACTGACAGGCGGGACCCATTTGGCAGATGGGGCCGAGCGCTTAATTCGCCCAAAAAAGATGCACGAGGCGGGACTCGAACCCACGACCTCGCGCTTGGTTGGCTCGCATGCTACCGCTGGGCTAGAGAGGGACAGTTGCTCGCATCTGGGAGTTTATCGATACATTATATAGAACTACGGCTCTCTCGTATCATTGACAAGTGGGACCTTCCGACCAGGTGGCATCGAACAGAGCAACGATTTGCAACACTGACAGGCGGGACCCATTTGACAGGTGGTTGAGCGAGCGTTTAATTCCCTAAAAAATATGCGCTAGTGGGGACTCGAACCCACGACCTCGCGCTGGGTTCGCTCGTTCACTACCGCTGGGCTAGAGAGAGATTGTTGCTAATGTGTGGGTAGTTTTCCATATAGTATATAAAACCACGTCTCTCACGTACCAGTGACAAGTGGGACCTTCCGACCAGGTGGTGGCGGGTGGCATCGAACAGAGCAACACTTAGCGTTTTTCTAGGTCTTCCGACCAGCTGGCGGCGGGCGGCGGCGGAAGCAACCAGGTGACCTCGCCCACGGCCTCGCCGCAGGTGACCTCGCCCACGGTCTCGCCGCAGGTGACCTCGCCCACGGCCTCGCGGCGGAAGCAACCAGCAGGGGGCGGAGGCGGGGGCGGGGCCGGCAGCGGAGGCGGGGGCGGGGCCGGCAGCGGAGGCGGGGGCGGGGCCGGCAGGGGGCGGTGGCGAGGCAGGGCGTGGAGGCGGGGGGCAGCAGGGGCGTAGGTGACCAACGGTGGTGGGGGCTCGCCGAGCATGGGGGACTCGCCGCCGCCGCAAGCACACCTCCCGGTATGCACCCCTCACCTCTTCCCCCCCCTCCTCTCTCATCACCCGAGCAGTGGGAGATGGATTTCAGTCAGATGTTCTTCAGCATAGATGAATTTTGTTGATGCACTGTTAGTAGTTAGGAGATAGCTTGCTTGTTTGGTAGATAATGCATAGATGAATTTTCTTGATGTGCTGTTAGGAATTGTTCAGCTTGTTTGTTAAGAATTCTTCAGGCCTTGTGGTTAGGCAATTAGCATATAAAATTTTCTAGAATTTTAGCTTCCATTACTTCCATCCATTTTCATTAATTAATGTTGATGCACTTAGATTGATTTGCTAAGTTGCAACAATTTGTTGTCTTTGGCAGATGGACAGAAGCTGGATTAGAGAAGGAGTTAGAAAGTTTTCGAAAGAACATATGAAATGAGTTGATGATTTAATGGCATTTGTTCGGGCAAATTTTGCCAACGATGCTCACATTCTTTGCCCATGTTGTGAATGCCTCAACCGTCCAAGAATGGCTCAAGGAAGAGTGGAAGATCATCTGCTTCTTAATGGGATGTCCAGCACATATGATAGATGGATATATCATGGAGAACCTTTAGATAGAAAATCTCAACATTTTGAAGCTGATACAAAGGACCCTCATATGATGGGTGGTGGTGATGCTGGCATTGATTTCATGGAAAAGGTTTTGTGAGATAATGCTGTTTTGGAGGAAGAGGATGGGCATGAAGATGATAGGATTCCTGACCTATTGAAGGATTTGTACGATGCTGAAGATCATGCTGATGGACAGAAATCATTGTTTGCTGAGGTGTTAGAGGAGGCGAAGCGCGCAGCTGATGAAGGGGGTAAATTTTCAAGATTTACCTTCACCGTGAAGTTACTCCACATCAAGTCTTTCTATCGGATTAGCAATGCCGCATTCAACGCAATACTCCGTCTTTTGAGCTTGCAATTCCCTAATAGTTGTGTTCCCAGATCTTATGATGAAGCATTGAGCATAATCCGCAGGCTGGGGTTAGGTTATGTGTCAATACATGTGTGCCCAAATAACTGTGTCTTGTTTCAGAAGGATTTAGCAAAGCATGACAACTGTCCAAAATGCAATGCATCTAGGTGGAAAGATGCTGATGGGAAGAAGTCAATACCGGAGAAGGTACTGAGGCACTTTCCCTTGATACCAAGGCAGCGGATGTTCATCTCGAAGAAATCATCGCGTGAGGTACAGTGGCACAAGCTGAAGCGGCAACCTGTGGACAATGAGCTGAGCCATCCAGCGGATGGAGAGGCATGGAAAGAGTTTGACCGTATACATTTTGATTTTGCTGCAGATCCAAGGAACATAAAACTTGGCATTGCCACAGATGGGTTTAATCCGTTTGGGAACATGAGCACGTCTTATAGCATGTGGCCAGTTTTTGTGGTGCCGTACAACCTGCCACCATGGGCATGCATGGATCAGTCCAACTTCATGATGTCATTACTTATCCCGGGTCCAGATTATCCAGGAAAGGATTTTGATTTCTTTATGGAGCCCCTCGTAGAAGAACTGCTCTAGCTCTGGACTGGTGTACCTACATACGATGCCTTGAGTCCGGAAGAAAAGTTCAATCTACGTGCTGCGATCATATGGTCCATCCATGATTTCCCGGCTTTGCACACTCTGTCTGGGAGGATCACAGCGGGTTATCAGGCTTGTGTCCATTGTGACAAAGACCCTTGCTCAAAGAGAATAAGGAGCAAGATATGCTATATTGGGCACCGTCGCTTTCTTCCCCGAAACCATCGCTGGCGAAGAAGCAAAGATTTTAATGGTGAGAATGAAACCCGTGACAAGCCAGCTGAATTCACTAAAGAAGAGCTGGAGCAGCAACTTGAAAAGGTGAAAGATGTGAGACCAGGAAAGCTGGCGAAGAAAAGAAAGCGTGAGGAAGGTCAATGTTGGGACCGGAGGTATTGTTTGTGGGACCTGCCATACTGAGCTGATTTGAAATTAAGGCATAATCTCGATGTAATGCACATTGAGAAAAACATATGCGAGAATCTGCTAGGGACGTTTCTGAACATTGAAGGGAAGACAAAGGACACGGTTAGTTCTAGGCTTGATTTGGAGGACATGGGCATAAGAGAAGATTTGCATCTACAGCACAATGAAGATGAAGATTCATTTGAAATTCCACGAGCATGGTATACAATGAATAAAGAACAAAAGCTTGCATTCTGTGAATTCCTAAGAGCGGTGAAATTTCCATATGGTTATGCTGCTAACCTAGGAAAGTGTGTTACTTCTGATGGATTCAAGCTTTCAATACTGAAAACCCATGATTGTCACATCCTCCTCCAAAGGATTTTACCAGCGGGCCTCCGAGGAATCATGCACAAGGATATATATGAAGCGGTTGCTGAGCTGGGAAATTTCTTTAGAGAACTGTGCTGCAAAACCCTCAAGTTAACTGTCTTGGAAAGACTTGAAAAAGAAATCCCAATTATTCTTTGCAAGCTCGAGAAGATTTTCCCTCCAGCTTTCTTCACCGTGATGGTCCATTTGGCGGTGCACTTACCCAAAGAGGCAATGCTTAGAGGCCCTGTGCAATACGGTTGGATGTACCCAATCGAAAGAAGGCTGCTTACTTGTAAGCGTTATGTGCGAAACACAGCAAGACCTGAAGGTTCTATTGCTGAAGCATATGTCGTTGACGAGTGCTTGACTTTTTGCTCTAGATACTTTGGTGATGTGGAAACAAGATGGAACCGGCCGGGCAGAAATAGAGAGCGGTCTGATTCGCAAAGTGGTGATGTCTCTGTTTTCAACCATGGTGTGAACTTTCTTGGAGCCTCACAATACTTGGAGGCTGGTGATGAGTATGACAAGATGGTTTTGTTTGTGCTCAGCAATTGCGCCGAGGTTCTACCATATATCGAGTACGTTATATCTTGTGCACTCATTATATATATATATATATATATTTTGCTTGGGTTGGCAGCAGCCTAATGTTTTAATTCACATGTTTTGTTGGCATTGTAGGAAATGCAAGGAAGAGTTAAATCAGGAAGAAAGCAATATCAATGTTGATAAAAGGGTTGCCAAGGTGTTTGCTAAGTGGTTTAAGAATCATGTGAGATCTTTAGCCACATGTTTTATGTTTTCTGTGTTATTCACCCATTGTTAAATACCATTGTTTGCTAAATGGTTTATTTGTGCAGATTGGAAAGTTGCATGAGGAGAAGAAGGTCAGTGGTGATCTATTTGCTTTGGCATGCTTACCGGATAAGCGAGTGAGAGTGTATTCAGCATGCATTGCTGACGGTGTCCGGTACCACACCGTTGACCGCGAGGAAAAAAGGAAGACACAGAATAGTGGAATCGTCACTGAGGGGTCACATGATGGTGAGATCATTGACTTCTATGGTCAGTTGAGAAGCATCATAGAGTTGCAGTACAACTCTAGTGGAGGCATCCATCGCTCAGTTGTCTTATTTCGCTGTGACTGGTTTGAGCTTGGTAGCAAGAAGAGGAGAGACTCTTTTGTCACATATGATGGCCACTTCAAAAGCATCAACACTGCAAGGTGCTGGTATAAGAGTGATCCCTTTATTCTAACAACACAAACAACAATTGTGTTTTATCTGCCAGACACTCTTTTGCACGGAAAATGGCGAGTTGTGCAAAACTTTTAGCACGGACACTTGTGGAGTGTGACTGAAACTGAAGTGGAAAAGGGCCCCGGTGATGGTGGACTAACATACCAAGATGATGACTCTACGGAAGTTCCGTTGCAAGCTGATGATGACTCTATGGAAGTTCCGGTGCAAAGCAGAGTGCGAAGGGACCGGGAACGTGTGATCATTGGTGCTGCAACAGTTGAAGGCATCAAGAAAAGAAGAAAGGTGGTAGAGGATGGACATGAAAGCGAGGATGAGGAAAACCGGACTGATCATACTATGCTGCAATATTGTAGTGATGATGAGGAAAACAGGAGTGGGCATAGAGTTCCTTGTTTTCGTATCGACGACGATGAGTAGAGAATGAACATGAAGGTAAATTTGGTCTCCTTGGTGATCCTTTTAACTCTTTGTAGTTTTCCTTCTTGTGCATATGCATGGTGATCCTGATGTACTGTAGTGGTGTGGTCTTATAAATTTGGTCTTTTATCTCCAGGTAGCAAAATGCTTGAAGATCCTGATGGCTGTAGTGGTGTGATCCTGATGGCTGTAGTGGTATGGTCTTATAGCATGGAGCTGATGGCAAAATGAAGTTGTGCTCAGAATGTTGTCAAAATGTTGTCCTGTAATGCAAAAGATTGCAAAATGATCATTTAGATATTGGTTATCATTTAGTTCAAGTTTTGGTGATCATATAGAATGTTGTCTAGTAGTTTTTGTGATCATGTAGTAGTTTTTTTGAACTGAAGTGGATGATGTCTGGTTTTGCTTCAATTGAATTTTAACTGAATTTTGCGCTATTTTAACTGAATTTTGCTTCAACTGAACCCATTTCATTGTGAGCAAAAAGATATGCACCAGCGGGGACTCGAACCCACGACCATACGCTTGTTTCACTATGTTTCTACCACTGGGCTAGGAAGAGGCTGTTGGTTTTGTACTCTATGCCAACCCTTTTGACTATATCAAACTAGTCAAGTATCAAGCACACACCTCACTGACAAGTGGGCCACTCGACCCACTCACTGACAAGTGGGCCATTTTGCTATTGTACCAAAGCTACCAAAAATATGCGCGTGGCCAAAAAATATGCGCGCGCGGGGGCTCGAACCCACGACCATGCGCTTAGTTCACTTGGTTTCTACCACTGGGCTAGGAAGAGGTTGCTGGTTTTGTATTCTATGCCCAGCCTTTTCAATGTATCAAACAACTCGCTGACAATTGGGCCCGCTCCTCCTCCTATCCACTCTTTTCCCCACTCCCCCTCTCCACTCCTCCTATCCACTCGACCCGCTCCTCCTCTCCGCCGCCACCGGCTTCTTCCTCTCCCACCGCCACCGCATACTTTCTCTCCGTCGCCGACTCTCCGTCACCGTGGGTATGAATCCGCTTCCTCTTCCTCTTCCTATCTACTGTTATGATAGATTAGGGTTCTTGCCGCCAGATTAGGGTTTGATTAGGATGTTTTTTAGGGTGACGGCGACGCCTCCCCGGCGCCTCTGCTGGTCCGACGCCTCCCGCGCAGCTTGCCCTACGCCGCCGGTGACCACTTCTTCTCGGACTCCGCCGCGGTAAGCCATCCGCTTCATATCCTCTCTCCTTTCTCTTCTGCTCTAGGGTTTGAGAATCTAGGATTTGTTATGCATACTAGGCATCTATTGGTGGATTTAGGCATATTGTTCTTGGTGGATTTAGTATGCTCTGTTGGTGGATCTAGTGTGGTTGAATTGCTGTTTGATTACTATGTTGTTGTGGTAGGTAGTGTGGTTGGTGGATCTATGCTCTGTTGGTAGTCACCTGACAGCAATTAACTGTTGCTGTGGTAGGTACTGTGGTAGACATGCTGTTCTATTGCTGTTGAATTCTGTGGTTAATTAACTGAATTAACCGAATTCTGTTGCTGTTGAATTCTATGGTGAACATGCTGTTACTGTTGCCAGAACATGCTGTTGAATTCTGTTGCTGTTGAATTCTGTGGTTGAACATGCTGTTGTGGTTATTCTTGTTGACAAGTCTTGTGCTGCAGTGGGATTCATGCATATGCAGGTGTAGTGACCTGCATGAATATGGGCAGAGTAGTAGCAGTAGTAGATGCCAACATTTGATATGCATGCATGCATTCTTGCTTGTTTATATTCTTTTAAACTGAACATGCTCAAGTATGGAAGGTTTACAATGCTGCTTGTTTCCTATTTCTGTCCAGTCATGTTGTTTAATTTACTATTTCTTGTTTCCTATTGCTTGTTTAGAGTAGAAGTGAGATGGCTGGCTTGGAAGGTTTTGAGTTCTTCGAGATCATAATTGAGAAATCTTGCAGTAGGCAGGTATATTTATCATCACTCATTTCTTTATCATCACTCTGCTGTCTAGTGCTTGATTGCCACAATTAACCACTGCTTGACCCTCGCTGCAGAGGCTGCCTGACAAGTTTGCGAAGATGCTCGCGGGCCGTGAGAAAAAAAGTGAAGCTGCGGGAGGCCGACAGCGGGCTTCACAGGCTGTGGAAAGTGTTGGTGGTGTTTGATGGTGAAGGCCACATGTACCTAGGGCCCGGCTGGGAGCATTTCGCCCGCGCCCATGAGCTACAGCTCGGGTACTTCCTTGTCTTCCGCTACGACGGCGACGCCATGTTCACCGTGAAGATGTTCGACAACACCATGTGCCGCATGTACTACCAGCACGACGACGATGCCAGTAAGCTCTCTGCCTCTCTTCTTCCTGTCCTTTTGGCTTCCTCTACCTGGACGATGACAACACCATGTTCACATTTTGTTGCATTTGGCCAGGCAATGGGAGCAGCAGCGGGGATGACGAGGAGCAGAGCGGGGATGACGACGAGGAGCAGAGCGGGGATGACGAGGAGCAGAGCGGGGATGACGAGGAGCAGCCTATTCTGGCTGACGACGAACATGCTATGGTGGTGGTTGACGACGACCCTTCTATGTTGGTGGCGGATGACGACCTTGCTATGGTGCTGGCGGACGACGACCTCGCGATGGTGGTGGCGGACGACGACCTCGCGATGGTGGTGGTGGACGACGACCTCGCGATGGTGGCGGCGCCTGCAATCCCACAGCTTGGCGACAGGACCATGCCAATTGTGGTAGAGGAGTACATCCGCGTTGGGATTCGCCACTCTGAGCGCATCAGGTTGATGAAGGAGAAGAAGGAGGAGTGAAGGTGTTAAGAAGGTGTTCAGCATGTTAGGTTTAAGCTTGTTAGTGTAATATGAACATGTCAATGTTAAGTATGTCAGGTTTAATTTTCTGCATGCTCATGGATGCTGTATGACAGTGTCATCTAAATAAGTCATGTTTTTAACAATGAATATTCAGTTTGGTAATTGATGGGAATTGAAATTTTTTATGCATGCTCATGGATGAAAGATAAAATTATGGGTTTTTATGCATGCTCATGTATGAAACAATATAGGTTTCATTTTTTGAATGCTAAAAACATGACTCAAACCCTAGCCACGGACGACCGCCGTGACTAAATCCGCCGGTTTTTGAAAACACCGTACAAATTCAAAGGGTGTGTCTAGGGCACATCTAGATGTGCTCTAGTTATTGCACATCTAAGTGAGTGAATCAAGCATAAAGAGAAAAGAAAAAAGAAAAAGGAAAATATCCACACGAATCTCGACGTAAGATCAATGCCATAGGACTTAGATGTGCAATACTTATGGCACATCTAGATGTGCTTTAGCAAAACTGAAATTCAAAAACCGTTTTTCATTTTTTGAATGCAAAAGACATGCATTTTTCGTGAAGCGGCTACAAGGAGGGGCACCCCAAACGGCGCCATTCCATGTCTATCTCAAAGTAGACCCTATTTTACGGACGGTCGCCAAAAAGCATGCATTTCCAACCCTCGTAGCTACTCCCAGCAATTCGGACCACCTTCGGCCGATTCAGCTGGAACCGGCTGGAATTTGAACTGCGGGTCCTCCATAGCTTGCCCGTTATTTTCACTAAAAATGCTTTTTAGCTTCATAGGTAGGCATTCCATCACAGAATCGACAATAGATTTGCACGGCTCAAACCCTAGCCACGGACGGTCGCCGCGACGAAATCGGCCGGTTTTTGAAAACACCGTAAAAAATTCAAAAAAAATAAAAAAAAAATGGGAGACCTCCGCGTCACATCATCAAATGTGGCCTACCAACTAGCAAAAATACTAAACTTGCAATACCGGCGTTTTCTTGAAAAAGTGTTCTCAAAAACGACCTACCACGAACGAAGATTCATGGCTTTCAAGCCAAACTAGCAATGATATGGCTGCATCCGTTGAATAGTTTCTGATAATATGCCCAAATTGGGCGCATGCCTCCGTCTTGTGATGGCGAACAATGTTGCCAAAGCGAGGTTCCAACTTGTTTAACAAAAAAAACCGTTTCTCATTTTTTGAATGCAAAAGACATGCGTTTTTCGTGAAGTGGCTACAAGGAGGGGCACCCCAAACGGCGCCATTCCATGTCTATCTCAAAGTAGACCCTATTTTACGGACGGTCGCCAAAAAGCATGCATTTTCGACCCTCGTAGCTACTCCCGGCAATTCGGACCACCTTCGGCCGATTCAGCTGGAACCGGCTGGAATTTGAACTGCGGGTCCTCCATAGCTTGCCCGTTATTTTCACTAAAAATGCTTTTTAGCTTCACAGGTAGGCATTCCATCACAGAATCGACAACAGATTTGCACGGCTCAAACCCTAGCCACGGACGGTCGCCGCGACGAAATCGGCCGGTTTTTGAAAACACCGTAAAAAATTCAAAAAAAATCAAAAAAATGGGAGACCTCCGCGTCACATCATCAAATGTGGCCTACCAACTAGCAAAAATACTAAACTTGCAATACCGGCGTTTTCTTGAAAAAGTGTTCTCAAAAACTACCTACCACGAACGAAGATTCATGGCTTTCAAGCCAAACTAGCAATGATATGGCCGCATCCGTTGAATAGTTTCTGATAATATGCCCAAATTGGGCACATGCCTCCGTCTTGTGATGGCAAACAATGTTGCCAAAGCGAGTTCCAACTTGTTTAACAAAAAAAACCATTTTTCATTTTTTGAATGCAAAAGACATGCGTTTTTCGTGAAGCGGCTACAAGGAGGGGCACCCCAAACGGCGCCATTCCATGTCTATCTCAAAGTAGACCCTATTTTACGGACGGTCCCCAAAAAGCATGCATTTCCGACCCTCGTAGCTACTCCCGGCAATTCGGACCACCTTCGGCCGATTCAGCTGGAACCGACTGGAATTTGAACTGCGGGTCCTCCATAGCTTGCCCGTTATTTTCACTAAAAATGCTTTTTAGGTTCACAGGTAGGCATTCCATCACAGAATCGACAACAGATTTGCACGGCTCAAACCCTAGCCACGGACGGTCGCCGCGACGAAATCGGCCGGTTTTTGAAAACACCGTAAAAAATTCAAAAAAATCAAAAAAATGGGAGACCTCCGCGTCACATAATCAAATGTGGCCTACCAACTAGCAAAAATACTAAACTTGCAATACCGGCGTTTTCTTGAAAAAGTGTTCTCAAAAACGACCTACCACGAACGAAGATTCATGACTTTCAAGCCAAACTAGCAATGATATGGCCGCATCCGTTGAATAGTTTCTGATAATATGCCCAAATTGGGCGCATGCCTCCGTCTTGTGATGGCAAACAATGTTGCCAAAGCGAGGTTCCAACTTGTTTAACAAAAAAAACCGTTTTTCATTTTTTGAATGCAAAAGACATGCGTTTTTCGTGAAGCGGCTACAAGGAGGGGCACCCCAAACGGCGCCATTTCATGTCTATCTCAAAGTAGACCCTATTTTATGGACGGTCGCCAAAAAGCATGCATTTCCGACCCTCGTAGCTACTCCCGGCAATTCGGACCACCTTCGGCTGATTCAGCTGGAACCGGCTGGAATTTGAACTGCGGGTCCTCAATAGCTTGCCCGTTATTTTCACTAAAAATGCTTTTTAGCTTCACAGGTAGGCATTCCATCACAGAGTCGACAACAGATTTGCACGGCTCAAACCCTAGCCACGGACGGTCGCCGCGACGAAATCGGCCGGTTTTTGAAAACACCGTAAAAAATTCAAAAAAAATCAAAAAAATGGGAGACCTCCGCGTCACATCATCAAATGTGGCCTACCAACTAGCAAAAATACTAAACTTGCAATACCGGCGTTTTCTTGAGCTACTCGGTATGATTTTAACCATGATTTCTACAAAGTTTACAAAAAAACCCTATTTTTTTCTACACCCAAACCCAAAAGGATTTCCCTCCCACACCAAAATTTTCCCTCCACCAAAATTTCCCTCTCCCAAAATTTCCCTCCACTCCCTCTCCCACTACCAGGCAGGACCCACCACTCCCTCTCCCACTAACACGCGGGATCCCCTCCCCTCCCCTCCCAAAATTTCCGCATTCCCCTCCCCTCTCCCCGACGAACCCTAGCTTCTCCCTCCCCGCTCCGCTCCGCGCCGCCTCGCTCCCACTCCCTCCATTCCCCACCTCCCCACCCTAGCGCCACCCCTCCTCTGCTCCGCCCCGCACCTCCCTGCTCCGCGCCGCCCCGCTCCCACTCCCTCCCCTCCTCCGTGCCGCGGACTACATCGACGACGACGGCGGCCACATTGACTACATCAACGACGACGGCGGCTACATCGACGACGGCGCGATCGACGACGACCACCGCTGCATCGTCAACATCATCTCCCCCTAGGTACTTCTCCCCTTGATCCATCTCCCCTCCTCTTGTGGATCCACCTCCCCTTTGGTGGATCCATCTCCCCTCTAGTAGATCCCCCTCATGGGTTAGGATATTCTAGGGTTAGGATCTCCTGGTGGTTCGGTAGGTCCTCTAGTTCGGTAGGTCCTCTGGTGGTTCTTGGGGTTAGGGTTCATGTTTATTGTTGCGTGGGGATGATCTCTCTCTAGTTCATGGGGTTAGGGTTAGGGTTCATGGGGTCAGGGTTAGGGTTCATGGGGTTAGGGTTAGGACCTCCTGGTGGTTTGTTTGGTCCGCTTCATGGTTTAGGGTTCATGATTTTAGGGATGGGGATGGATGGGGAAGTGGATGATTTTAGGGGATCAATAGCAGCCTTGGAGTGGAGAAGAGGGTTGGGCTGGGTCAGAGAAGAAGAGCTGGGCGGAGCCAACGTGGCTGCAGTGGGAGACAAGCAAGGTGTGATTCTGTCGGGGTTTCGGCCGGATCTCCCTCCCTCACGGCGAGGCTGCAGATGGGGATGGATGGGGAAGTGGATGATGTCTGGTTGATGGTGCTTGTATCAGTACTTGCTTGTGTATGGTTCAATTACTCAGCTAGCATAGATGGTGAATTAGGTTTCCAACAGCACTTCGAAAAGAAGCTACTTGCTTCCTTGTTTGTATCAACAGTACTTTCTTGTTTGTTGCCCTTCAATTTCCTTCCTTGTTTGCTTGTTACTGTCAGTAGCACTATGCTTCTATCAGTAGCACTTTCCATGCTTGCTTGCTTGTATTATGCACTTTGCCTGCTTGCAACTTGGGTTAGTATGAACATGTACTTGATTGCTTGTAGCACTTTGCTATCAGTAGCACTACTGGGGTTTGTAGCAGTGTTCTTCTTTCATGATATGTGCATGAAGCTTGTGTTCTTCTTTCCAGTGAACACGGGAATGCTTAGTACTTATTGTGGTATTGGAATTCCTGCTGTGTTAAGGCAATATGACTAGTTTTAATATATACTAGATTGGTGCTAGATAATTTTGATTGCTGTAATATACAAGGTTGATTCTAATTGTCAAAATGTCTTAACTTGTGTCATCTAGTCTGTAGCCATTTTTGGTGTGTAGAGATAGCATAATCAACAGTTGAGTATAGTTTTTTCATCTGCTTTTGTACTGTTGCAAGTATAGTTGTTTCATGCTTTACCACTGGCAACATCTAGTTGTTTTGAAGGTCCTCATGATATACTCGTCTAGCTTCCTGTCAGACTGTCTAAGCATGTGTACATGACACCAATTCACTAGTTCATGCTGCTTGCTTGCTAGCATACATGTTGCTTGCTGGCATACATGCTTAATTAGGGTTTCCATCAGCATTACTTGCTTGTATCACTAGCACTTGGAGAAGAATCTACTTGCTTGCTTATTAATTAGGGTTTGTATCAATAGTACTTGCTTCCTTCCCTTCATTTTCCTTCATTGCTTGCTTGTTTCTATCAGTAGCACTTTGCTTGCTTGTTTCTATCAGTAGCACTTTGCTTGCTTGCTTGTATTAGTAGCACTTATGCACTTTGCTTACTTGCTCCTAGTGTACATGCATGCTTGTTTGGTGCACTTACATGTTTTCTTAATTAATAACACTAGATCACTGTATTGTTTATCCATCAAGTTTGTTTCACATGTATTACATGTATGTGCATGATGGTCCAAATGCTTTCCTTTATTGATACAAGTGCATCATTTTACTTTATCCCTGTTGTATCTGATTGTTGTTTATTCTATTTTGCAAGCACCACCTCAAGATCATCCATGGCAAGGAGGACAAGGTCAAGCATGAGGCCAACCGTTGGTATGCAACTTGCTCCTTGTGGCCAGTTTCATAAAATATGTGTCTTAATATGCTAAGTGAAATGTATTGCTACAATCTGAATAAGCTGTCTTAATTGTGCCTGTGTGCTGTTAGTCTTCCTTACCTGAATAACTAGGATTAAATGATAATAAAATTTCATAAGATATGTTTGGCTGCCTGTCCATGCATTCCAAACATTCACCTAATAGTTATGTTTCCTGTATCATGCAAAGAAGAGCCTCTCACCGAGTACGAGAAGGTTAGGGCTAGAAATATCATGAGGAACAATCGGATGTTCCAGTCCCTTGGCATCGGTGCAATAGCGTCGATGATTAGGAAACAAATGGTGTACAAGAAGGTAGAAGTGATGAGGTTCAAGAGGGTAGTGGAGTTATCAATGATGACCCAGAGTACAATCCTAAGGAGGATGAAGTTATTGATGGAGAGGAAGTGGATGATGTTGTAGTCAACAAGATTGTTAAGGTGCAAAATTTGTCTTGCTTGGAGGGTTGGGGTTCTATTATTCTATGTTATTCCTTGTGCTCACATATTTCTCTTGTGATCTAATGCTTTTTTCCGTGCTGTTTATACGAGGCACTGAAGGAATCTAGGACGAAGAGGCCTGGTGTTAAGAAGACAGTCAGCAAGAAGCACAAGAGCTCAGAAACATCTCCTGCAATGCCTCCAGGAAGGGTGATGGCCCCAGCTCCAGGACAAAAAAAGAGGATCCTGGAACCTGATGAACCTGCCCTTGATAGAGTCACAAGGCAGAAGCAAGGATGGCGACTGCGACGGACCATCAGGAAAGTATGCTGCTCATGGACTCTCAGACCTCGGTGCAAACGGGTGATGAGTTGCCGCCCATGGATGAAGGAACCACTCTCAGCATGGATGGAAATGGCACTGTCTGCCTAGATGAAGCAGGAACCATTTGCATTGATGAAGCAGGCACTGTCCACACAGACCTCAGCCCTGTTGCACCTTCTATTGACAGGAACGCTGTCATCAATGAAGAAGAACAGCAGCTTGTGCTTCAATCAGGCAAGTTGACCTTTGCAATGCTATCTTTTACTAGTGCATTTTCCAAATGGAATGATCATGTATGCTTTTGTTGATTCCTGCATTTGTCGATTTCTATTCTAATTTATGAGTTCAGTTTCATTTTCAGATGCAATGACTCCCAAGACTAGACTTAGAAAGGGCAGAGGGCTAGAGAGGATCACCAAGTCGCTTGGTAGCAAGGTGCCTATCCAAATTGCCGAAGGGATGATTCGTCCAGAGAAGCCTCTGCAGGCAACAAAGCTTGCTTCTGAGTGTGGACTCGTTGTAAAAAGCCATCTTCCGGTTCTTCCTCACTTCAAGCTATACAAAAAAATGCTAGTCTATTGGAGAACTACATTGGGAAAGTTGCTGTAAGCTACTTGTTTCATAGTTAATGTGCTATCTATTTTCTGTTACACCTATGCATGATCACTAATATTGTTCCTACCTTGTTTTCTATCTTGGTAGGCAAATTTTGAGATGACCACGGACTCGGAGACCATAAAGACCTCGTGCAAAGATATTCTGCAGAAATATTCAAAGAACAGATGCCATCAGATCAAGAAGAAGTATTTTGATACCGTAGCCGCAAATGAAGTCAGCATTAAGTCTCCGGTGCCTGATCTAACGGATGGTGAATGGCAAGCTCTGGTGGAGATGTGGTCTACCCCAAGACACAAGGTTTGTCTCTGCTTTGTTTGATGCTTTATGTTCTGCACATGATATGCTAGTGCTAGATCATGCTGATAGTATGCTTTTTTGTAGGAAACCTGTTTGTCGAACAAGATGAATCGACAAAAAGTCGTGTACAATCAAAGAACTGGTTCCAGGCACAACACAACACACATTTTTGCCACTGTGAGAACTCTTCTCTAGAGACCTTACCTTTGGTTCCTCATTGAATAACATTTCTGATTCTTGCTGAATAACATTTTGATTTTTGTTGAAAAACATTTCAGAAAGAAGAGCGTAAGGGTGAGGAGCTGTCTGCGATTGACTTGTTTAAGGCCACCCACAACAGCAAGAAGCACGGGTTTTCGGAACCAGTCAAGACTGCTATAGTAAGTCACTCCATGCTTTGCCCTGTTTGATTCACAGCTAGTTTTGATGCTTTGATGATTTGATGTTGTTTGACTCGGAGCCAGTCAAGAACACATGCTATGTTCCATGCTTTGATGTTGTTTGATAGTTCAACAAAGATATCAGGACTTGCTGTAGCTATTTGATGCATTTTTTATGATATGATGAAATTTGATCTGAATGTTAGTTTGATGATCGTCTCACTCGGGAAGCCATCTTATATAGAACCACCATTCTAGGCTTAATGAAGTGATCATATTGTTCCAATTGCATGTCTCCAGGTCACTAGTCATCATCTTCTTGTATAGATTTTGTGTGCTGGTTTGATTACTTCAAATAATCCATTTGTGTGCTGGTTTGGTTTCTCTTGCTTGGTTTGGTTTGCAAAATGTGAAATAGATCTCCCACTAATGCCTATCATTTTCCTCCATATGCTAGCTTGAGATGGAAAAAATGAAGGAAGCGCCGGTACCAGAAGGTGAAGAGCCAAAGTCTGCTGTTGAAATTGTCGAACAAGTCCTCAAGACCGAAGCCAAGGAAAGCACATTCCTCAGGAATGTTGGGCTCCAGTCATCTAGGAACAACTACGGCAAAGTTGCTGCTCATGTTCGTGACCTTGAGCAGAAGCTGGAGAGGTCCGAGCTTCAAGCTGAACTGGTGCAAGAAGAATTGGCGGCAATCAAGATGAAGGCGGAAGAATCTGAAGCTGCACGCGACAAGGAACTTGAGCTGCTGCGCAAGAAGTCTCAAGAACAGGAAGAGAAGTTAGCCCACTTGATGGCTCTCTTTGGAGCTAAGGTAGTTTGATGGCTGTGCTATGAACCTCTTTGTCTTTGAGCTAAGGTAGTTGTTGCATTTTGAACCTGTGAACCTGGGAGCTGAGCTGAGAGCTGTTGCATTTTGTTGCATTTTGCTGTTTAAACTAGAGCACATGGATCCTGTGAAGTTATGTGATCACTTGTGAACCTGGGCCTTTCTGTGAAGTTATGTGATCTTGTGAACCTGGATCACTTGTGGATCATTTTGTTTATTTTCTGTGATGTTATGTGGATCACTTGTGCACCTGGGCTTGTGGATCACTTGTGCACCTGGGTCTTTCTGTTTATAGTTATGCAAAATGAGAACCTGGGCTCTAAAAAGGCCAAGGCCCAAACAAGAATTAGACCAAAAAGGCTTGGGCCTAACAAAAGAAATGACTGTAAGAAAAAAAATAAAAGGCTGCATAACAGAAAATAAAAAGGCCAAGGCCCAAATTCGAACTAGACTAAAAGGCTGTGGCCCAAAACAATAGTGGAATATAAAAAAATCATTAGAAAAAGGCTCCATTCCTAGAAAATAAAAGGCCAAATTATTGGGCCAGGCCCATGCAGATAAGCAAAATAAAGAGAGAAAAAAATTAAATGGGATGAATTATTGGGCTTGGCCCATCAAGACGGCTGAAATGGACCGGGCTGATTCTATTTTATGACCTTTTCATTTGGTCGTAAGTCTGCCACGTCAGCTTGCCACGGTGGATCTGACGTGGTGTGGTCGGATTGCTAGTGACCAAAACAGTTGGTCGTTAAATCTACGACCTTTTTTTGGTCATAAGCGTTTGCGACCATTCCAGAAGAAAGGTCGCTATAGTCAGTTTACGACGCCCAGCTTTTGACCATATGTTTTTGGTCACAAAAAGGTCATAAATGGAAATTTGTGACCATTCAGTGACCAATAGTGGTGGTCATAAGTTGACATATTTCTTGTAGTGTTAGCCTCGTTGATGTGAGACTTTCTTCCTTTTTGTCTTCTTCACATAACCCCCTCATTATTCTATTCCACCCATAGTGCTATATCCATGGCTCACGCTCATAGATTGCGTGAAAGTTTATAGGTTTGAGATTACTAAAGTATGAAACAATTGCTTGGCTTGTTATGGGGCTTGTGCATGATGAGAGCATTCTTGTGTGACAAAAATGGAGCATGACTAAACTACATGATTTTGTAGGGATGAACTTTCTTTGGCCATGTTATTTTGAGAAGACATAATTGCTTAGTTAGTATGCTTGAAGTATTATCATTTTTATGTCAATATGAACTTTTGTCTCGAATCTTTCGGATCTGAATATTCATGCCACAATTAAAAAGAATTACATTGAAATTATGCTAAGTAGCATTCCTCAAAAGTTCTGTTTTTATCATTTACCTACTCGAGGACGAGCAGGAATTAAGCTTGGGGATGCTGATACGTCTCCAACGTATATATAATTTTTGATTGCTCCATGCTATATTATCTACTGTTTTGGATGTTTATGGGCTTTATTATACACTTTTATATCATTTTTGGGACTAACCTATTAACCCAGAGCCCAGTGCCAGTTTCTGTTTTTACCTTGTTTTGGGGTTTAGAAGAAAAGAAAAATCAAACGGAGTCCAATTGACCTGAAACTTCATGGAACTCATTTTCGGAAGGAAAGAAGCCCAGAAGACTTGGAGTGCACGACAGGGGACCTTCGAGGAGGCCACGAGGTAGGGGGCGCGCCCACACCCCCCTAGGGCGTGCCCTCCACCCTTGTGGACCCCTCGTGGGCCCCCTGCCATACTTCTTCCGCCTATATATCTCCATATACCCTAAAACTTCCGAAGAGCACAATAGATCGGGAGTTCCGCTGCCAGAAGCCTCCGTAACCACCGAAAGCCAATCTAGACCCGTTCCGGCACCCCACCGGAGGGGGAATCCCTCTCCGGTGGCTATCTTCATCATCCCGGTGCTCTCCATGATGAGGAGGGAGTAGTTCTCCCTCGGGGCTGAGGGTATGTACCAGTAGCTATGTGTTTGATCTCTCTCTCTCGTGTTCTTGATTTGGCACGATCTTGATGTATCGCGATCTTTGCTATTATAGTTGGATCTGATATTTCTCCTCCCCCTCTACTCTCTTGTAATGAATTGAGTTTTCCCCTTGAAGTAATCTTATCGGATTGAGTCTTTAAAGATTTGAGAACACTTGATGTATGTCTTGCCGTGCGTATCTGTGGTGACAATGGGATACCACGTGATTCACTTGATGTATGTTTTGGTGATCAACTTGCGGGTTCCGCCCATGAACCTATGCATAGGGGTTGGCACACGTTTTCGCCGTGATTCTCCGGTAGAAACTTTGGGGCACTCTTTGAGGTTCTATGTGTTGGTTGAATAGATGAATCTGAGATTGTGTGATGCATATCGTATAATCATACCCACGGATACTTGAGGTGACATTAGGGTTTTGATTGATTTGTGTCTTAAGGTGTTATTCTAGTACGAACTCTAGGGCTGTTTGTGACACTTAAAGGAATAGCCCAACAGATTGATTGGAAAGAATAACTTTGAGGTGGTTTCGTACCCTACCATAATCTCTTCGTTTGTTCTCCGCTATTAATGACTTTGGAGTGACTCATTGCTGCATGTTGAGGGATAGTTATGTGATCCAATTATGTTAGTATTGTTGAGGGAACTTGCACTAGTGAAATTATGAACCCTAGGCCTTATTTCCTATCATTGCAATACCGTTTATGCTCACTTTTATCATTAGTTACCTTGCAGTTTTTATAATTTCAGATTACAAATACCTTTATCTACTATCCATATACCACTTGTATCACCCTCTTCGCCGAACTAGTGCACCTATACAATTTACCATTATATTGGGTGTGTTGGGGACACAAGAGACTCTTTGTTATTTGGTTGCAGGGTTGCTTGAGAGAGACCATCTTCATCCTACGCCTCCTATGGATTGATAAACCTTAGGTCATCCACTTGAGGGAAATTTGCTATTGTCCTACAAACCTCTACACTTGGAGGCCCAACAACGTCTACAAGAAGAAGGTTGTGTGGTAGACATCAGGCCTCCACATTGTGGGTGCCCTCGTCATAGTGGTGAGTTGCCTCAGCCACTCCGGGCACCTACCTGATGGCTCTCGAGTTGAGGTAAGCACGGGCACGCTGAGAAAACACCTCGTATTCTTTGTCAAAGGCACCAACGGTGTCCTCAAGAAAATGCCAAGAACTGTCGTTTAAATCAGCTAACCGTGTCGCGGCAGAGGCGCGCAAGGCATCGACGATGAGGTGCTCCTCCAAGATCTGGGGCTTGGCATGAATGGCATCAATCGCAACCTCATCGGCACGTGCGGCTGCGATTTGCTTCTCCGCTGCCAAATGATCCTTGAGCTCCTGGCTATACTGCGTGCACCATGGCTTAGGGCGACACTTATTTGGGGGAGGTGTCGGTGATTTGGGTGGAACATGTCGTGCCGGCGGTCGGGGCATGTGGACGCGAAAGGAGGAGGAGTGTGGGGGTCGGGTGTGGATTACCTGCCTGGATCGACGAGGCCGAGCAGCGTGAAGGAGGATCGCCGGCGAGGAGGCGGTGCTACAAGCACGGAGTGAGGGTTTCAACTTGGAAAGGAAGATAGAAACAGGGGAAACATGGCTATTGGTAAGGGAGAGGGGCGGGGAGGTAGATATTTCCGCATAAGCCGAAAATTTTGGATTGGTGCAGGGAAAAAACTGGGGCGCAAAGTGTCATCAGATACGGTCCCTAATTCAGCACTATGTACGATATGTGAACATCAAAAATGATTCATATATTTTTACTCGTGTGTGATGAGTTTGAACGTGCAAATTTTTTGATTCGATTTTCCCTGGTTATAGTGGTCATCCACATCATTGCATAATTTGGGTACACAAAGGAGACTACAGCACACACACACTTCTTAATCGAGCAAGTTCAACAATTAAACAGAGCTAGCTGACATAAACATTACTCGAATAAATTAAAGACTAGCGCTCTTAATTATACAAAACAAATAATACTACTACGACTAGTGCTCGTCGATCTCCGTCGCCTCCTCCATGTCCAGCTCGCGCCCGACGATCTCCTGGGGAAGGGGCTCCATGGCATCCATCGCACCATACTCGGCAAGCATCTCGCCATCAACGTATGCCATCTCTTTGGAAAAGGCCGCCACGAGCTGGGAGTGGGAGGCCGCGATCTGGGCTTCGACGGGCTTCATCGTGGCAAGGTATGCCGCGGAGGAATAGACGGCTGCTCGAACGCTCTCGGTGATTGCCAAGTCTTCGGCCGTGGGTTGCCAACTATTGTCAAAGAAGCTTCGTTCGATTTGTGCGGTGACTGCCACGAGCTGGTCGTGGGCGGCCTCCATCAGGGCTAAGGTCGCTGCTACAAAACGAATAGCTAATGTGCCGCTCTCGCCAGTTGCTATCCCTAAGGAAGATGTTGTTGCTGCAACCTGAGAAGCAACAACGGTTGTTTCGGATGCCTTGGCCACCCGGTCGCAGATTGTGGCCGCGCTCATGCATCTTGTTAGCACACGCATGGCGGCTGCGCCCGCGCTCTCGCCAGAGTGGGCCGCCGAACTTACCCTCACGATGCAGGTCCACATCCCCATCTTTCACCAGCGACAACTGAACAGTGAAATGATATTTGGGGAGCGAGCTAGTGTGCTTGACACACCGGCTGTGGACTATAGCTGACGCACCTTCTTGCGTAAGCCATATGCGTACTATACTCTGACGGTGCTCCAAGATATTTTGTACTGCATCTCACACGGTTGGTGATAATAAACTGTGTGTGGTCTACTTGATTTTTCATCTTGATTTGAATTACATAATGGGCTCATAGCAGCAAAGGAGGGTGTTTGAATTGCTAGAACCTTTATCTGAGATGAACATGCAACTATTGGTTTGTCGTCAAAAAATTGGAATTATTCAGGGTTCGTTTGGACATTTTTATACATTAACTTGGTTTTCTAGCCATTTCAGGTGCACAATTCAAAAGTAAACTACATGCACATGCTCTGATGCACCACAATGGTTTGTAAAATCATATATGTGCCCATGGGTTTATGCTAATGTCTCATGCATGAAATGGGGATAAATTTCAAACACCACGGCACCGTGGCTCTCCGGAAAAGTTTGAGGTACTTGCTTTTGTAATTCTAGTAAATCCAAAACCCGTCTGAAATTCATGAACCTTGCCATGCTAACATAGAATGGCATCAACATTCTGGGGTAAAAATATTGTACCATTTGGGGTAGGTTATGGTAAAGCTTCTCACAAACCAGAGCTTCTCACAGGAGGCCTCATGGTTCCTCACCTTTGTGGACAAAATGGTATTCGTCGCCTCTTCTTGCTTTCAATTTTTTTCTGGTGTCAACATAGAACAACAGGAGTGTCATGTTAAATTTTGGAATTTTTCGGGATTGTTTGGACATTTTTATGCATTAACTGTGTTTTCTAGGCATTTATGTGCATAATTCAAAATTGAACTACATGCATATGCTCGAGTGCAAAAAAACGGGTTGAAAAATAAAATGTGTGTCATTGGTTGCAAGCTTAGGCCACATGCAAGAAATGAGAATGAATGTCAAACACCTTGGCACTATCGCCTGGCCGCTAACATTGAGATACATGGTTTTAGAATTCTAGTAATCGAGAACTCGTCTGAAATTCATGAAACTTGACCTAATATCATGGGACAACATCGACATGTCGTGGTAAAAATATTATCAACATTTGGGGATCGTTTGAGTATAAGCTTCTCGCAAACTAGAGCTTCTCACAACAAGCCTGATGGTTTCAGTAGGGAACGTGCCACCTTGGGGACGAAAGGATATCTAGTGCCTCTTCTTGCTTTCAAATTTTTTTCTCGTGTCAACATAGAACAAGAGGAGTGTTGTGTTAATTTTTGGGATTTTTCGGGGTTGGCACGAATGGCAGCCATCGCAACCTCATCGGCACGTGCGGCCGCGATTTGCTTCTCCGCTGCCAAATACTCCTTGAGCTCCTGGCTATACTATGTGCAACATGGCTTAGGGCGACACTTATTTGGGGGAGGGGTCGGTGATTTGGGTGGAAGGTGTCGCGCCGGCGGTCGAGGCATGTGGATGCGGAAGGAGGAGTATGGGGGTCGGGTGTGGATTACCTGCCTGGATCGACGAGGCCGAGCAGCGTGAAGGAGGGTCGTCGGCGAGGAGGCGGTGCTACAAGCACGGAGTGAGGGTTCCAACTTGGAAAGGAAGACAGAAACAGGGGAAACATGGCTTTTGGTAAGGGAGAGGGGGCGGGGAGGTAGATATTTTCGCAGAAGCCGAAAATTTTGGATTGGTGTAGTGAAAAAATTGGGGCGCAAAGTGTCATCAGATACGGTCCCTTATTCAGCACTGTGTACGATATATGAACATCAAAAATGATTCATATATTTTTACTCGTGTGTGATGAGTTTGAACATGGAAATATTTTGATTCGAATTTCCCTGGTTATAGTGGTCATCAACGTCATTGCATAATTTGGGTACACAAAGGAGACTACAGCACACACACACTTCTTAATCGAGCAAGTTCAGCAATTAAACAGAGCTAGCTAACCTAAAAATTACTCGAATAAATTAAAGACCATCGCTCTTAATTAATCAAAACAAATAATACTACTATGAATAGTGCTCGTCGATCTCCGTCGCCTCCTCCATGTCCAGCTCGCGCCCGACAATCTCCTGGGGAAGGGGCTCCATGGCATCCATCGCACCATACTCGGCAAGCATCTCGCCATCGACGTCTGCCATCTCTTTGGAAAAGGCCGCCATGATCTGGGCGTGGGAGGCCGCGATCTGGGCTTCGACGAGCTTCATCGTGGCAAGGTATGCCGCGGAGGAATGGACGGCTGCTCGAACGATCTCGGCGATTGCCAACTCTTCGGCCGTGGGTTGCCGACCATTGTCGAAGAAGCTTTGTTCGATTTGTGCGGTGACTACCATGAGCTGGTCGTGGGCAGCCTCGACATGGTCGTGGGCGGCCTCCATCAGGGCTAAGGTCGCTACTACAGCACGAACAGCTACTATGCCGCTCTCGCCAGTTGCTATCCCTAAGGTAGATGTTGTTGCTGCAACCTGAGAAGCAACAACGGTTGTTTGAGCTGCCTTGGCCACCCGGTCGCAGATTGTGGCCGCGCTCATGCATCTTGTTAGCATGCGCATGGCGGCTGCGGCTGCGCTCTTGCCGGAGTGGGCCGCCGAAGTTGCCCTCACGATGCGGGTCCACATCCCCATCTTTCACCAGCGATGACTGAACAGTGAAATGATATTTGGGGAGCGAGCTAGTGTGTTTGACACACCGGCTGTGGACTATAGCTGATGCACCTTCTCGCGTAAGCCATATGCGTACTATACTCTGACGGTGCTCCAACATATTTTGTACTGCATCTCACACGGTTAGTGATAATACACTGTGTGTGATCTACTTGATTTTTCATCTTGATTTGAATTACATAATGGGCTCATAGCGGCAAAGGAGGGTGTTTGAATTGCTAGAACCTTTATCTACGGTGAACATGCAACTATAGGTTTGTCGTCAAAAAATTGGAATTATTCAGGGTTCGTTTGGACATTTTTATACATTAAGTTGGTTTTCTAGCCATTTCAGGTGCACAATTCAAGATTAAACTACATGCACATGCTCTGATGCACCACAATGGGTTGTAAAAGCATATATGTGCCCATGGGTTTATGCTAATGTCTCATGCAAGAAATGGGGATAAATTTCGAACACCACGGCACTGTGGTTCTCTGAAAAAGTTTGAGGTACTTGCTTTTGTAATTCTAGTAAATCCAAAACCCGTCTGAAATTCATGAACCTTGGCATGCTATCATGGAATGGCATCAACATTCCGGGGTAAAAATATTGTCCCATTTGGGGTAGGTTATGGTAAAGCTTCTCACAAACCAGAGTTTCTCACAGGAAGCCTCATGGTTCCTCACCTTTGTGGACAAAATGATATTCGTTGCCTCTTCTTGCTTTCAATTTTTTTCAGGTGTCAACATAGAACAATAGGAGTGTCATGTTAAATTTTGGAATTTTTGGGGTTCGTTTGGACATTTTTATGCATTAACTGTGTTTTCTAGGCATTTATGTGCATAATTCAAAATTGAACTACATGCACATGCTCGAGTGCATAAAAACGGGTTGAAAAATAAAATGTGTGTCCTTGGTTGCAAGCTTAGGCCACATGCAAGAAATGAGAATGAATGTCAAACACCTTGGCACTATCGCTCGGCCGCTAACATTGAGATACATGGTTTTAGAATTCTAGTAATCGAGAACTCGTCTGAAATTCATGAAACTTGACCTGATATCATGGGACAACATCGACATGTCATGGTAAAAATATTATCACATTTGGGGATGGTTTGAGTATAAGCTTCTCGCAAACTAGAGCTTCTCACAACAAGCCTGATGGTTTCGGTAGGGAACGTGCCACCTTGGGGACGAAACAATATCCGGTGCCTCTTCTTGTTTTCAATTTTTTTCTCGTGTCAACATAGAACAAGAGGAGTGTTGTGCCTTCTTCCTGCCCCAGACGAGGGATCGAGCCACAAAGCAATGGCGGGAGCGTCACAAGAAATAGATGACTACACTATCATTTCTCCTAGTTTAGCATGCATGTAGTTGTTTATTGAGGTGCATGTGAATGATCTGTATAGTCACTTATGTAATTGGATGTTTATTTTAGTTATATATATATATATATGTTATTCTTCTGTAGACGGAGCAAATCACACGGCTTATTAGCAGCAATCGTCAGTGTTATTATTGGTCTTCGCACACATTTTTGATTACGGACTTGTTTGTCGCGTATCACACACCTTGTTCAGTTGAACTATTTCTATTGTCTTGGCTCATCGCAAAAAGTTCATCCGAGTGAACTGTATGCCCTCCATCGCACACACCTTGATCTGGCTGACCGTTTCTATTGTGTTGCCTAATCACACACAGTTCATCCTAGTGAACTGTATGTCATATATCACACAGACACCCTCATCTGGCTGCCCGTTTCTGTTGTTCTACCTCATCGCAAACAGTTCTTCTGGATTAACCGTTTGCCATGCATCCCACACGCAACTCTAATCTGAACCGTGTTTGATGCCACCGTCGTCGCAAACTTTCTGCATCTTTTTGGACGGTTTTATTACAGCACGGTTTGTTATTATTGCATCGCACACAATTTCGTCGAAGGGTCTTTGATTGGACTCTCACTTTGGACCAACCTGCAGTAGTGTATGGTCTCAAGGAAGGTGCACCACTACTTTCAAGCACATCAAATTACTGTCGTCACTCGCTTTTTGATGAAAAGGCTCTTGAGAAATCCGGATGCAATAGGCAGGATTGTTGAGTGGGCATTGGAATTGTCAAGCTTTGAGCTCAAGTTTGAAAGCACATCAACAATTTAGAGAAGAGCCTTGGCGGAGTTCATTGTAGAATGGACACCAACCCAGACAAAGAAATCCCAGAAACCTCTCTCCCCAGCAAGGAAATAACTCAGGATTGGATTATGTCCTTTGATGGGGCTTTCTTGCTGCAAGGCGCCGGTGCTGGAGTGTGCCGCACTCAAGCTACTTATGGAACTAGGGACTTTTGTGCTCCATTTAACTCATCCATCCGTAACACCATCAGTTGGGAAGAACAAAAGAAGAAAGTTGAACTCCAGCAGTATTTTCCTATCGAGCTCCCAGAAGCTGCCAGCAAGGATGTTGCCGGTGAGCAGCAGGCTCCGACAATGAATCAAGTTCTTGTCGTTGAGACAATCACTCCCACAGCTGAAGAAATGCCTTTAGTCCTTGTTGTTGAGCCTCGGGATCTGACTTGGGCGTAACAGATTGTCGATTTCCTTCAAACGGGAGAATTTCCTGAAGATCAAGAAGAAGCTAGAAGAGTAGCCCATCAATCAAATATGTATCAGTTTGTCGGCAACGACCTGTATAGAAAGAGGCCAAATGAGGTGAAATTGAAGTGTATTTATCGGGAAGATGGAGAGAAGATGTTGGCGGAGATACATGGGGGGATATGTGGCTCTCACATAGGATCAGGGGCCCATGTTGTCAAAGCTTTCCGGCAAGGTTTCTTTTGGCCCACTGCCCTCCAGGATGCAACTGAGCTACTAACCAAGTGTGAAGCATGATAGTTCCATTCAAAATCACATCATCCAGCCCAAGCTCTTCAAACAATCCCTCTCTCCTGGCTGTTCTAGGTTTGGGGGCTCGACATACTGGGCCCCTTCCCACGCGATGTTGGGGGCTTTGAGTACTTGTACGTTGCAATTGACAAGTTCACAAAGTGGCCAGAAGTGGAGCCATTGAGGAAGGTGACAGCACAATCAGCTGTCAAGTTCTTTAAAGGATTAGTTTACCATTTTAGAGTGCCCAACGGGGACATCACCGATAATGGCACACAGTTCACGAGCCGCACCTTCATGCGATACCTTGATGACCTTGGCAACAAGATCTGTTTTGTGTCAATTGCTCATCCAAGGAGCAACGGCTAGGTGGAAAGAGCAAATGATGAAATATTGCACAGACTCAAGACGAGAACTTTTGACAAGCTGCACAAGTGTGGAAGACGCTGGATTGATGAGTTGCCAGAAATTCTTTGGTCAATCAGGATGACACCAAATCGAGCTACTAGCCAGACACCTTTCTCCCTAGTTTATGGGGCAAAAGCAGTGCTCCATTCCAAACTCATGTACGGGTCACCTCGGGTGCTCGCTTATGATGAGCTTGAGCAAGAGCAGCTGTGTCAAGATGATGCCATGCTCCTTGAGGAAGATCATCTCTAGGCTATTGTACGTGCTGCACATTATCAGCAAGTCTTGCGCCACTATCACAGCCACAAGGTTAAGGCCAGGAGCCTTGTTAAAGGCGACCATGTTCTTCGGTGCGTTCAGTCTGCCAAGAATTCCAACAAGTTGACTCCAAAGTGGGAAGGCCCTTACCGGGTGGTGCGAGTCACTAGGCCTGGCGCAGTCCGCCTAGAGACCGAAGATGGCGCTCTAGTGCATATCTCATGGAATATTGAGCATCTTCACAAGTTCTACCCGTAAGGCACAGGTTGTCAGGCTGCCCCCAACCACCTTTTGTACAAGTTTGCTGGCAAAGCATGTAATCCTTTGTACAAAGCAAAGCGCGGACCCTGTGCATAAGTGAAATAAAGCTAAGTGTTTCACAACTCTTGTCAATTCACATGTTTAATAGTATGTGTTTTCTGTGATCCTGTGATATGCTTGTATTGTATGGATGATTAATGAACCGTCAAGGTTCCATATCATTATTTTCTCTTCTTTCTTTTTCTCAAAAGACAGAAGGTTGCCTCGCGTACAAGTTTGCCGGGGGGAGTGATGATATGGACACCGGCAAGTGACGTTCAAGTTAATATTCCATGACAAGAAGTACAACAAAGGAAAGCTAAGTTAAATATTTTTTCAAACAAATTTCTTTGTTGTAGAGCTATTTTCCTTGAGCGTTTTTGGATTTTTTTTATGGAAAACCTGCACACGAGGGAACCTTGTCGTGATTAGATGCGCTCTTATTTTGTTATGAGTCCGCTCAACAATCTAAGCAGGTGTGTCATTGCCGTCAATAGACCTTGCTAGTAGCGACAATTCCAGCAGGCTGCTAAGGAACCGTTCCTCAAGCGCTCGCGGCAGGTGTGCGCACTGACAAGTTTTCAAATAGCGTAGGGAATAAACCATACAAAAACATAATCAAACAAGGGAAATGACACACATTCATCAAACATAATAAACAGGGGATATTCACCAAAGGTGCCCGATAATGTTTTCTTGTGTCCCCGCGGGGTTACATTGGCCGTGATATAAGACTAAAAGGGAAATAACTTGATCTGGGCACGACTTGTCTTCAATATTCAACTAAAGTACCATTGTACTCAGTCTGAATCATCGTCCTCGATCTTGATGCTTGGAGAGCTCTCATCGTCTTCGCTCCCACTGGAGGAGGAGTCGTTGCTACTTCTCTAGATCTCTGTGCAGCTCTCCAGGCGGCCGCCGGAGGCCCCTGAAGAACTCCACGAAGAACGTATTAGATCCAACCAGCCTGAAATGGAGGAGATGTCCTTGGCCCAAGCTGCGGGCACGGATGAATGACTTCCATCCCCGTGTCAAGTACATGAAGCCATTGGAAGAAGTCTCAACAGCCACCCAGACGGAGCCGTTGCAGCAGCCATCCACCCACAGCCACAAGCCAGACACTGATGTCTACTACACAACTTTATTCTTGTAGACTCGTGTTGGGCCTCCAATCGCAGAGTTTTGTAGGACAGTAGAAATTTTCCCTCAATTGGATGACCTAAGGTTTATCAATCTGTGGGAGGTGTAGGATGAATATGGTCTCTCTCAAACAACCCTGCAACCAAATACAAGAAATCTCTTGTGTCCCCAACACAGCCAATACAATGGAAAATTGTATAGTTGCACTAGTTCAGCGAAGAGATGGTGATAGAAGTGTAATATTGATGGTAGATATATATTTTTATAATCCGCACAATTAAAAACAGCAAGGTAGCAAATATTAAACGGACACAAAAAAGGTATTGCAATGCTTGAAAATGAGCCCTAGGGTCCGTACTTTCGCTAGTGCAATCTCTCAACAATGCTAATATAATTGGATCATATAACCATCCCTCAACGTGCGATGAAGAATCACTCCAAAGTTCATATCTAGCGAATAACATAAGAAGAAGTTGTTTGTAGATATTCTTTCTGATTGATCTATCCAAGAGTTCGTACTAAAATAACACCAAGTTATTCTTTGTGATCGATCTATCAAGAGTTTGTACTAAAATAACATGTAGCTATTCTTTCCAATCGATCTATCAAGAGTTCGTACTAAAATAACACCAAAGCAAATTCAGATTCATAATACTCAATCCAACACAAAGAACCTCAAAGAATGCCCCAAGATTTCTACCGGAGAAACAAAAGACGAGAACATGCATCAACCCCTATGCATAGATTACCCCAATGTCACCTCAGGAATCCACGAGTTGAGTGCCAAAACACATATCAAGTGAATAAATATGATACCCCATTGTCACCACGAGTATTCATATGCAAGACATATATCAAGTGCTCTCAAATCCATAAAAGTACTCAATCCGATAAGAACGAAATCACAAAGGGAAAAACTCAATTCATCACAACAAGATAGAGAGGGGAAAACACCATATGATCCGACTATATTAACAAAGCCCGTGATACACCAAGATCGTGGCATCTCAAGAACACGAGAGAGAGAGAGAGAGATTAAACACATAGCTACTGGTACAATCCCTCAGCCCTGAGGGTGGACTACTCCCTCCTCATCGTGGTGGCCGTGGGATGATGAAGATGGGCACCGGTGATGATTTCCCCCTCCGGCAGTGTGCCGAAACGGGGTCTAGATTGGTTTTCGGTGGCTACAGAGCCTTGCGGTGGCAGAACTTCTGATCTAGGTTAACCCCGAGGGTTTTCAGAATATTTGTGAATTTATAGGGTAAAGAGGGGGTGCGGGAGGCCACCCAGGTGGGCACAACCCACCTAGGCATGCCCCGCTGGGTTCTGCCCACTACAAAAAAGACACATCCGTGACATTTTGGGCCGAATGAAATTGTTTTCTGTCATACATATGACACTTCTATGACGATAATTGTGACAAAACCCGGTATCATCATAGATGTGGTGGGCTCCTACTTCTATGACAAAAAATCATTACAGAAAATGGGCTTTTGGTCCTGGGCGGGCCGGAGACGCAGCTGCATGACATACTTTAGGCCGTCCATGACGGGAAAAACCGTGGTAGAAGCAAGGGGGAAGAAAATTTCGGGGAGTTCCCGGTTACGGTGGGAGGTCGGGGCCGAGCGATGCGCGTTTCTCTCGTACACATACACGCGTGTGTGCGAGGCGTTGGCTCTAACTGAACCCGAGTGAGGCGTTGGGCTCTAACTGAACCCGAGTGATTGCACTGCAGGCTACGCGTTACTGAACCCGAACGATCGATCGATGGTTGTTAACTGAACCCGATCGAGCGATTCCTTCGCTGCTGCTGCTAACTGAAGCCAATTGATGCTGCCTCTGGATGAACAGTGAGCGTTGTGGGGGGGGTGGATGAACAGTTCCCGGTGGGGGTGGATGAATAGGACCCCGTGGTGTTGCCTCTAGATGAACAGGACCCTGATTGATCGAGCCGGTTAGGGCTAGATGAAGAGGACACCGTGGAGGGCTGGATGAATAGGACCACCCCGTGGAGGCAGGATGAACAGTAGACGGTGGAGGGCAGGATGAATAGTAGCTCGTGGAGGGGTGGTTGAACAGGAGCCCGTGGAGAGGGGTGGTTGAACAGTAGCCGGTGGAGTAGCACGCAGTGGAGGCTGGATGAACAGGAGCCCGTGGATGAACAGTCGCAGGTGGAGGCTGGAGGAGGTCGACGGTGGATGAACAGTAGCTCGTGGAGGCTGGAGGGGGTCGACGGTGGAGATGAACAGTATCCCGTGGAGTCCCGTTTTGTGGTACGCCACACCCCTCCCGATGAATAGGACCCCCGTTTCGACCATAGCGCTCCAACACAAGTCCGTTTCGTCTGTTTTGCGGTACGCCACACCCCTCCCAATCAACAGGACCCCCGTTTCGACCGTAGGAGGTCTGTTTCCTCCGTTTTGTGGTACGCCAAACCCCTCCCGATGAACAGGATCCCGTTTCGAATGTGGTCGGTCGAACACAAGGCCGTTTCCTCCGTTCTGCGGTACGCCAGGCCTCGTTTCCATCGCCTGTTCCGTCCAAGCCCTCCCGATGAACACGACGCATTCCGTTGCCTCCCCATGAACACGATGCATTCCGTTGCCTCCCCATGAACACGACGACGACGTTGTTTCTCCGTTCCAACCCACCCATGTACACGAGCCCTGGCCGTACATACGCGCGAGTAGGCGTTCGAGACCCCACCCGTATGTACACATACGTGGCCGTATTTTCTTTCTTGCACCCTGGCCACTGTACGTACGTGTACATGCTACGTGCGCGCCTCTACTACGACATGTGCGCGCCTCTACATTGACCAGTATATATATACGTACACGTTTGCGACCAGAATGAAAACGCTATGTACGCTTCGACCAGGTGGGTCCCGACTATCAGGCAGTTCCTTGCGTGCGAAGATGTAGCTGGTGGGTCCCACCAGTCAGGGGGGGGGCGAATCATTTTGGTTTTTTTGCCCGGACGGACTTCCTTGCGTGCGAAGGTGTAGCTGGTGGGTTCCAGCAGTCAGGGGGGAAACGTTTTTTTCACGAAATATGGTGGCCCGTCCGGTGGGTCCCCGCTGTCAGGTGGAGGAATAATTATTTTGCACGTAATAAGCAGGCACTACCTTGCTGCGGCCGTGGACCCAGCTGTCAGCCTCTCCACGTATAGTCCACGTCCGATGGAAGTCGTTCCTTGACCACGTTGACCACGCCGCATCGAGAGCACCAGGGCGATGTACGATGGCGAGGCCTAGGAAGGGAACGACAGGGAGCCGGGGAAGACACGACAGTGGAAGCCCACGCGGAGAGGAGTACGAGGGTTCACTGGTTCGGCTGCGGTGTGAGGCTGCCATCGCCGCAGGGCCTGGCCAGCGGTGGGAATAGTAGGGGGCGGTGAGGCCTCCGCGGCAGCACAGCCGGCCACGGGAGGTAGGCGCATGCGGCACGACCGGCGCTGCTTTGGGCGGCTGGAGCAAGAAGACCAGAGGTTGAAGAAGCACTACGACCATTGGATGGACATCGTACGGTCATTGGAGCTAGAATCGTTCATATTGACTAAAGTTGACAAAGGCCCCCGTCCCAGTCAACTTAGTAGGCCCACAAGTCAGCCTCCCATCATGGTTGGTCCCAGCTAGCAAGGGGAGTATTCATTTTTTTGTGCGTAATAAGGAGGCACTTCCGGTGGGTCCGAGCTGACAGCGGGGGGAACGTTTTTTCGCGAAATACGCTAGCCCGTCCGGTGGGTCCGAGCAGTCAGGGGGGAAACGTTTTTTTCACGAAATAAGGTGGCCCGTCCGGTGGGTCCCTGCTGTAAGGTGGAGGAATAATTATTTTGCGCGTAATAAGGAGGCACTTCCTTGCGGCCGCCTGGACCCAGCTGTCAGCCTCTCCACGTATAGTACTCTTCCGATGGAAGTCGGTCGTTGACCATGTTGACCACGCCGCACCGAGAGCACCAGGGCAGTGGTCTGGACGACGGAGAGGCCTAGGAAGGGGACGATGCGGAGCCGGGGAAGACACAGTAGTGGAAGCCCGCGCGGAGAGGAGTACGAGGGTTCACTGGTTCGGCTGCGGTGTGAGGCTGCCGTCGCCGCAGAATAACAGGGGGTGTGGGTGAGTGGAGGGATGGCTTGGCCAGCGGTGGGAGTAATATGGGGGCGGTGAGGCCTCCGCAGCAGCACAGCCGGCCACAGGAGGCAGGAGCAGGCGGCACGACCGGCGCTGCTTTGGGCGGCTGGACCAAGAAGACCAGAGGTTGAAGAAGCACTACGGCCATTGGATGGACATCGTATGGTCACTGAAGCTAGAAATGTTTATTATTGACTAAGTTGACAAAGCCCTTGGTACGCTCCAACTTAGTAGGTCCACAGGTCAGCCTCCGAAACGGTGCGCCCTAGATGTCAGGGGGAGGAATCATTTTTTGGGCGGCCGAAGCTAAGAATATCCGAGATTGAAGAAGAAGCACGACATCCGTTGGATAGACATCCAACGGCCACTGCTGCTAGAACCGTGTGTTGACTATAATAAGTTGGCAAAGCCTTGCATGCGCGTCAACTTATTTTTTTAGGGGACGCGTCACTTAGTAGTCCCACAAGTGTGTGGCAGAGAACTTATAGCCCATTTGCATTTTGTAAGAATGTACAGCCCATTTTGGAATTCTAATGGAATTTACAACAACCCATTTATAGTTTGTTAAAAGTATATCCCATTTTCTAGCTAGGACAATGATTAATAATTTCAACCAACCGTTGAAGACAGAATTCAATAAATTTCCCACATTTTGATCGGCTCCGAAATATTTTTATCCTGAAATTTCTAGTCAGATTAAATATAAATTTGTATTATGTAAAAATCCAAGGAAACATTGCGTGCGCAACAATGAAAGTTTAAGATTTTCAAAATCCATAAACAATATATTATGAACTAATTTCGTGTTTGGTGCATTTTTTATAGTCACTGCCCAGTTTTTATAATTACATCCCATTTATTATTTTTTTAAAGCCCATTTTCCTGTTAAGCCTAATGCATCCCTCCTAGGAAAGATTTGCAGCCCAGCGGGGCGGAGAATAACAAGTTGACCTTGCCTGGGTATTCCTCAAAAAGACGTATAGCCGGGCTAGCCATTTTCATCTTGAAAAAATTAGTATCTGGGCTGGATATCTGGCCTGGGCCAGACGGGCCACAGCCCGCCCAGTTAATACCCAGCTCTCCTCTGAACAACAACGAAATCATCGCCAAGAAAAACTCTGCAGTGCTCACACCTCAAAAACACAAATACTGCTCGAGCTGCTTGGTCCCAGCTGTTGGCCGCACCTTGTGCAATTCTCTCGTTTATATTGACTACATAGGTTGACAATGGTGTGGGACCGTGATGTCACGAAACCAGGAGAAAGCAAAAAAAATATAGTTGTACATAATAAGGAGGCACTTGCGTACGTACGGCTATGGCCCTAGTGGGTCCCTAGTGTCATCCAGTCAAAATAAAGTCATCTCCTGAATCCTCATGTTCGTTGACGATGTTAACAATGCTCGGCGCCACGGCGAGCGCAACAACTCGAAGGACAACGGAGAGGGCCTCGCAGGCCCTACGAATGGTCTGATACAGCGCCCGCTACTCATTCAGGAAGCCAGGATCATCGGACACCTATGATCACCTTCGAGAAACTGAGACGGCATGAAATGGTAAGGCCGCGCTTGGGAGCTCTGGTTTATTTCAAACATGTATTAACATACAAGTGTAATTTACTCATCATCGAAAACAACGCGTAAAATACAGGCGTAATGAAACCGAGGGCCCGAGGTCTGTAAGTAAAACAGGCGGGTTACGAGTGTAATTTGAGAGACCAGTGTATATTTTACGAGAACTGTTATATGGACGACATTACCAGACGATACATGAATGACGTGCGTATCATGCCATCCATGGGCAAGGCTGAAACATCAGCTAATGGCTGGATTAGCAATCGTCCAAGTGTCGTTCAGCGTTTTTATCGTGTGTCAAGTACTTCCGATATTTTACTAGTCGAAATCGACCAACCAAGCGCCTTCGCCCGAGACCATCTGCTTTACTTTACAAGCGTCAGTTTTACAAGCGGTTTTGGTTGCAAAAAAACGATCCAATAACGGCCTAATATCATGAGTTGGTCGGAAGATCATATGGTTTCACATCTAACCTACCCGACTTGTCGTATAGGCTATGAACGAAACATCAGACGATGAACTTCTTAAGCACGGAAACAACATAAGAGGATGATCTTCTTAACAAGCAAATCGCTGGCATTAGATCGACATGCAAAACAATATGAAGCATTATTTTTAGGAGGCACGGTGAACAGCTCGTGATGCCGCATGCCACAACATTCCAAGCTCAACTTTGCAATCAAACACAAGGCCTGGCATTACATAGACAATATTCAGAACAAACTCTTAACACAGGAGTATCTCAGCAGAGTAACTATTTACTTCTAAACTGAACACAGGAATAGGAAAAAACACTCGACGCTGCTCACAACAAGGGCGTCCCACTCAAAAATATCAAATTCATGTCTTCTGGCTAACATCAATGAGAAAATTTTGACAAGGTTTTCCAATTCCAGTATATTAAACTAACGTCTTCTTGCTAACATCAATGATTAAACTTTGACGAGCTTTTCCCATTCAAAATATGTAATGCCTATGATCGTGGAGTCCTGTCGTAGCTTTTATACTTGTTTGGGCACTTTTTGCCCAGGGCACTCCATGTATTGTTAAATTGCCAATGGTCTCTGCAGACTAGTCATGTCACCGGTGTCTAATAATACTCTGTAAAGCTTCTCGGTCATTCCTTCTGTAATGTAGCGCAAACAATGACTGCTTCTTTCTGCAAAGTGGAATGACCAACTAGACCCAGTAATGCAGCAGTTTGCCTTACACATTGGCTCCTTTTGTGCAGTTCAACTAAAATTGAAGTCGGAATAAAACCGAGCTTTAATTTTGATATCCCTGTAAGCAACAATAGGTATAAGGGAAACAATTACTAAGAAATAATGGTTGATGACTTGTACTCCCAGAAGAAAAGCATCTACTGATCTACTTTATCTTAATGGGAAACAAAGCAGGAGAGTAGCAATTCTCCATCAGTGTGATTCATTCATATTGACTGAGACATTATCTTAACAATGCCTTGTTTCAACATGTATAAAGAACGACAAAGCTTATAAAGGGGTGATGCTTAATTTGTTGTAACAAAGCAACAAGCATCATGTCTGGGTTGGTCCCATTTTTGTTCACTACTTAATGGGAAAAGACAGCAATACAATAGCTTCAATTCATCATTTATTTAAAACAGTACCAATGCAAGTAGCACAACATCTCAAAACACACTGCACAATCATGTGGATGAAGGCAAGTACCAACCTGTCATGACGCACACAAGATCACGTACGAATCTGCCAACACGAATAGGAAATCCAATCTCGTTTTGTGCAGTTGCACTGAAATCAAGCAAAGTGTTTTGCGTAGCAAAGCAAAATGTCACAATAGCAAAAAGTTGAATAGATATCCCTGTATAAACAGAGGCAAAAAAAAGGAATCAATTACTGGCTAATAAAGGAGGATGAAACATGCGGCCACAAAAATGGTAATCCCGCCAATCCCTAACAAGTGTTACAGTTTTGAAATAAGATTCAGTAGTTAATTCTGAGAGTGGCATCAATTACTAGCTTATAAAGGGGGTGATGCTGAATTTGTTGTAACAAAGCAACAAGCATCATGTCTGGGTTGGTCCCATTTTTGTTCACTACTTAATGGGAAAAGACAGCAATACAATAGCTTCAATTCATCATTTATTTAAAACAGTACCAATACAAGTAGCACAACATATCAAAGCACACTACACAATGATGTGGATGAAGGCATGTACTGACCTTTCGTGAGACGACCAACATAAAATACGAATCTACCAACATGAATAGGAAATCCAATCAAGTTTTGTGCAGTTGCACTGAAATCAAGCAAAGTTGCCGGTGTGACATTTAAGTTTTCTATAGCAACAAGTTGAATAGATATCCCGGTTTTAAGAGGCAAAAAAGAAAACAATTACTGGCCAATAAAGGAGGATGAAACATGCGGCCACAAAAAGAAGCATCTACCTTATCTTGATGGAAAACAAAGTATAGGACAGTGGCATTTCTAAAACGGTTGCATTGATTCATATTAACAGAGAAATTCTTTTAAAACAGATCAGTAGTTAATTCTGAGATTAACAACAGCAAAATAGTTGCATGGGACATGCCAGCACCATGTGCGTCCACACGTATAAAATGGGTGATGCAGAGTATGTAGCCAAGCAGCATATATGCGCTGGTCCCATATTTGTTCTCTTTGAACCTTCTTCCTATTTGAGGGCAGCAAATCTAGTCGTGCACAAACTACCAGATCCCCCCAGTTTCTTTCCCTTTTGAACAAAGAGATCGGTTCCTTACAGATGTGTGTACTGGGTTACCCCCTTTTTCCCGTTTTGACCTACAAAGCGGTTGGATAGCCAGTCTATACTACTTTCCGCCCCTCCTTTCCTCATTGAACCACGTCCTAGATTCCTGCTCCAGCCCACAGCACCCTTCATTCCTCTTTGAACCAAGACCTAGATTCGACTACAGATCAAAAAAGATCCACATGCAGCTAGAGCAACGACGGTTTCAAAGAAACTTATACCTTAGGGTCGTCGGGATGCGGCAAGGCGTGCGGCGGGAGGCCGGATCTGCCCACACTAAGTACGGCAGCGAGGAAGAAGGGGTCGGTGGCCCTCCCGCACAGGCGCTGGGTGAAAGAGAACAGCGCAGCTGACAGTGGATTGCCTCCCTCGCCGAAGGCCAATAGAGTGAACATTGCACCTCCTCCCCTTCCCGGTGCGACGGGATACAAACGCCTCCTTCACCAGCTGTGAGGGGGGAGAGAGAGACAAGAGGCCAACACAGTCTTGTTTAGATCTGGTGAAGAGAGGGTGAGAGACTGTGAATATAGCAAACCCTAGCAAATGTATCTAGACTCATTTTAGTGCTAGATACCTCCGTATCTAGACAAATCTAAGACAAGTAATTCGGAACGGAGGGAGTAACATATATGTAGTGCGGTGAGCATGTGGAGAGTGCAAACCCTAGCGAACAAGCGCTGAGGCTCCCACTTATATATATACTACTGTAGTACGGACTGAGCTCCAGTGCCTTCACTGCACCTGCTTTTGGCTGTATGACAGGTGAGCCAGCCACATTTTGGGCCCACCTATCATAAAACCCTAGCGAAAATTGCACCAACGTGAAAGACGACTGCGTCTCCAACGCAACCAAGGTGAACTCACGAAGGATATCATCTTTGTGCGTAACAAGCAAAGAGCACTGATGGAAGACAGCTTGTTTTTCGTCGAAAATCGATCAGCTTCACCAGCCGACGTAACCATGAGGCGCAACCATGAGCATCGATAGGTCATCGTGGTGATGCATCGTCCATTTGGCATCAAGTTTGGGTGAGGCACCTAAGAAGTTCGACAAATCCTCACCGTGGTCTGTTTATTCTCAGTAATCAAGCTCGAGGAAGGAAGAACCACGTGGCAGAGGACAGTGAGGCGGAACAACAATGGCCATCCAATTTTGTGCAGTTCCACTAAAATTGAGGAAGACATGCCCGGTCATGGAGACACGCATCGCTGTTTCCAAAAATATAAAAAAAGGGTTAGCAACGACATCTCAATTGTCAATAAGAATTAATGAAAAGTACACCAACAAACAGAAGCATCATAATTATCTTGATGGGAACTAAACCAGGATACCCGAGAAAAAAAGCATTTCTTCATTTAACCAGTGATAGTACTACCACCATATGGACAATGACCGCACAACCACCATGTACTTTTTGTCGAAACAACATGTATACCTCCACCGAGGCATAAATCGGGACTACTTTTTGAGTGGCATTTCCTCTATAATAATACTAGTAGGTGATGTTGGACCAGCCGACGAACCCTAGCTACTATGCATGGGGAGCTGGGGAGTAGTCGCGTAGAAGAAAACCTGCACGCAGCAACCTGGGGAGCTAGACCAGTACAAGAAGTTATACCTCAGGTGGTCGAGATGTCGTTTAGGCGGGCGGGCGGGATCTGCCTACACGACGACAGCGAACAAGGGCGCAGAGGATCTTCGTCCGCGCCAGCGCCGGCTCCGAGAGGACGGTGCGCATCGGCTTCCTCCGTCGCCGAAGGCAACAACGTCAACGCTGCACCTCCTCACCTCCCACAGCAGACGGGATTCGGCCGGATCTGTGACCACCGGTGAGGAGAGAGATAGAGTGGACACTGTCATCTTGTTTTGATATGGAGAGGGTGAGAGAGCGAGATGCGAGAAACTCTATCAAACAAGAGGCTATAATGGAGTAAAAAATCTCTCCATAGCAGTGGTTTTAAATAGAATACGCGCATTCCCGGAAAAAAGAAACGAAAACTGGCGGACAATTTTTTAAGGGTCTGTCTAGGACACATCTAGATGTGACATAGTTATGTCACATATAAGTTGATGTCCACTCTGCTTGTGGTCTTTTCCTAGTTTTTTTGTTTCTTGTTGCTACATTATATACTTGTGGGAGCTTAGATGTGATATCCTTAAATAACATCTAGATGTGAATTAGACAAACTGATTTTCTAACGTACCAAGAAAGAAAACTCGATCAAAAACACGCCCCCGCTTCCAGGTCGCGAGAGTCGTCGCGCACACACACATAGACATAGACATGCATATCCATGTTTACGTAAAATTCCATTTCCATCTCCATCTCCAATCATATTTGTCCAACTAGCACATTATTTACGTTGTTAATTATATACGCAGCAATATTAACATACAGCATCTCTTGTTTGCGCACGTCCGGACCGCTGCCACGGCCGGTCCTGACCAACCCGAACCCTCTTCATCACCCGCGCGTGCTTCCCGCCCGAAACGGTCAGTGCCGCATTCATGCCCGGCCAGAGCAGACGCGACCTCTCATTGGCGCCGGCATTGATTGCGGCGCGCCGGCCGAGAGAGCGTCGCTCGCGCCGCTTCTGGGTGCACGCGGCTGCTCCACGTTCAAAGGTCGCAATAGCCGGCTACAACATGCGCGATCTCTTCCAGTAGTAAGTTCTTGGGAGTCCGTGCTACAGCTAGCTGTCCTCCCCCAACTCGTTAATCTCTTCCAGTAGTGCTAGTACTCCATGGCGCGATCCATCGACAAGCAGGCGGGAAAGTTATGGTATACTACTCGGTTTGTGGTGAGTGGCATGCCGAGCGACCGTGTGGGGTCGAGCCGTGGAGGAGGGTGAGACACGAACACGACGGACGTGATTTAAACGTTGGTTTTGCTCGATGGAGCGATCCAACGAAACGAAACGTTGGTTTCTCTCCGTTTCCATTTTTTCTCCAGAAAAACGGAAACTTTTCCACTCCATTTTCATTCCTATTCCAAGGTTGCCCCGCTACAACATTCCATCAAATACAAAGGAAAACTAACACACATGTTGATGCATCTCAATGATTCACGGATCATAGCCAATATTTACTTCACAACTAAATAAAAAAGTTGTGAGAGCGTGTACGATAGAAAAACTACTGATGGGGTCACTACGACTTAAACCCTAAACCCTAAACATGATTTAATTTCCTGGCCAGGTAGAACCTGTCGAAGGAAAGACAGCTGGCACTCTCGGATCATACGATGCTTTTGTGCAGTTCCACTAAAATCGACCTGAGCATCCCTGATGGCAAAGATATTGAAGAAGTGTGATTAGAATAATAGTACGGGCACTAGTTCATGAGACATAAACTCATCACAAGTAGAAGTCGGTATAAGTAGAGAAAGATCGACATGGAGATGGAGCTACGGCAGTGGAGCAAGCTAGCTCCAAAAGGAAGATGGACTACCTAGGACGTCGGGCTGTAGCTAGAAGGGCGGTTGGGATGCGGCATCGGCCCATACCGCGGTGACCCCCGATCGGGACGCACCGACTGTGGGTTTTCTCCCTCGCTGATGTCGACTGCGTCTACGCAGAACATTGTTCCCTTCCCCCAGCTGCGGGGTCAGGCCCGTCGTTCTATGCTTGTGAAGAGAGCAACCTAAGCAAGCAGGCTTTTAGCTTAGGCTCCTGCTAGTGTATATATAGTGATTTTCTTTTTCTCTCCATATCAACCATTTTATATTGCGTACGTGTCATTCAAGAGTGAAATGATGGTTGCTTATTCCGACTAACTTACTGTGTGATTTGACTGCTCCTTAGTGGCCCCTACACGTACTCCCCCTACGTGTATGCAACAGTCACACGTACACATGGACGCAAAAACGTGCGCGACGCCCTAATGCATGCATGTCCGAGCACACGACGGAACACACACAATCACGCTCAAGTGCTCAACCTACACGTGCATGCACACACATACTCAGTTAGGGTGAGCTAGTGACCGTATGAACACCGGAAAATATATATATATTGAGCGCAATGAGCATATTATGAAGTCCACTGACCGTATTTTTACAAATATACAGTGACAGACAGTGTATTTATCTTGTTTGAAATTAAGCCATATTAACCGAAGAGGAGGCAACATGGACTAGCATTACTTTGCTATGTCCCGTCAACTTGTCGAACGAGGAGAAGGTTGCAGGGCGGGAGAATCTTGCGCGCGCTGGCTCGCAGGACAAGGAGAAACTTTTGACTAATGTAAGCTCTCCCTCGCTCAGGCGGTGGACGTGCAACAGTTAATTCAGTGTCAGATTGCCAGAAGCATACACTATACTACTAGTGCTATTATTGTTCGACTTCCCAAACAGCCAAGCGCAAAGTTTAGGCCTTCTTTGGTTCATAGGATAGGAATTTTATAGGAATAGGAAAATCATAAGAAGTGAGATGACATGCATGTCAATTCCTATAGAGAAAGAGATGTCATTTGGTGCATAGGATAGAATTTTTTCCATTGAGTCTAGGCTAATGTTTTTTTTCCTCCAAAACATGAAGGATTGATTCCTATCCTACATAGGAACAGGAATCCATTCCTACAAACCAAAAGGCTTCAAAGGAATTTTTTCCTTTGCAAATCCTATCCTATAGAATTCCTACAAAAATCCTACAAACCAAAGGAGGCCTTACTAGTACTACTACTATAGTCCATAAAGGTATGTACTATACTAGTACTAGGAACCGGATGGAGGAGCGTCTGCACTCTTATTATAATTTTAAAATGTGATAAAGCAACCTTCAACACATTTGGTTCTCTTCGAGGGTTCTCGCATGTGATAATGGAAGTTGATTGCATGGAACACTCGCCACAATTCTCGCTTTATTCTGACTCATATCCTGTTACAAATAGTAGCGCTCAGTAATATTTCCTCTTTTTTTGTTATTCAGCATGTAAACAAGTCAGCAAACCTTGCGGTGCATCTTTGTGCGAACCGTGCTTGCTGCACTTTGAATGTGGCCGAGAGCTGGCTTGATGAAACACCTCGCTTCCTACTTCTTTTTTTGCGGGGTACCTCGCTTCCTAGTGACCAGAGTCTTGGCTGATCGTCCTAAGAATGCTTATATATGAATAAAGCTCTCTCATTTACCCGCAAAAAAGATTAAGCCATATTAACCGGAAAGGAGGGAGTATGGACTAGCACTACTTTTTGGTGTGTCCCGTCAACTCGCAGAATGAGGAGAAGCTTGCAGGACAAGGTAAAGCTCGCTTACGCCTTTTGACTAATGCAACCTACCCTCGGTGGACATGCATCAGTCCATTCGGTGTCAGATTGTCAGAGGCATACACTGTAGTACCCAACATGCGGAGTACCATCATTGTTCGACTTCTCGAAGGGGCGAAGAGCCAAGCGCAGTAGTACGCGTACTTGGTTTTGCACCTTCATACTACTCCACCCTCCATCACAGTTTACAGGGCACGCTTCATTATGATGCATTTCTCTCAATGCATTTCCACCACCAGAGAGACTTTAGATGCGTTTGGTATAATGCTCAATTAATTAGGGCATGGTAACCGCAATCAAGTCTACAATTTTCTCTCCATGTACTGTACTACTACAAAGTGCATGCATGTGTGTACTCGGGGTGGAAGCACTACATGCATGTGTGTACGCATTATTCCCTCTAGTAATAGACGCCGTGCTATAACTACCAATGCTATTTTTCAGGCCAATCGCTAGTCGCCTTGGTCCCACAGATTTTTTTTCTTTTTTCTGAAGCGCGATGTATAAACAGTGACGGATGGAGTAGTATGAGCGGATTCAAAGAAGAGTGTATTGATGGTTGCTTCTTCAGAGCAACTTACAGTGGGAAAGGTGGGGCTTACGATTTGACTGCTCATTACTCACTATTAATGCGGCACAACGACCGGGCTGAGTCTCCCATGCGGTTGTGCACTACCCCCTCGGTTCTTAAATATATACCGGAGTATTTGTCTTTCTAGAGATTTCAACGAGTGACTACTCTCTCTCTCTCTCAAATATTTGTATTTTTAGAGATTTCAAATGGACTGGCACATACGTATGTACATAGACATATTTTAGAGTGTAGATTCACTCATTTTGCTCCGTATGTAGTCACTTGTTGAAATCTCTGTTAAGACGAACAGAATATTTAGGAACGGAGGGAGTACACATACGAAGCAAAATGAGTGAATCTACACTCTAAAATATGCTCGTTTGAAATTTGTTAAAAGACAAATATTTAGGAACGAAGGAGTATAATTTTGTGCATGGAACATGGACCCGGTTGATGAAGAGGCTTCTGGCAATGTTATCAAGCTTCCATCATTGGTTTACATAATTGACGTACTATACAAATAATTTTCCAGCGACATGAAATTGTACAATGGTGTGAGCTTTCAGCTTTTGTTTCGCGTGTCTTGCCATCGATGCTCTTTGGAAACAATAAAAAACTAACTTCCTTGCTAATGCATGTCAATTATTAGCAGATCAGAGCTAATAATTACATCACAACTGAAGACAAAGTTGTCAGAAGGTGTTAAATTAAAATTAATCCATGCTTTCATTGGCAGCAACGTCCCCCCAGCTCTGTCTAAATCAACAAGGCATGTTGGGAAAAAAGTAGTTGTCTGGAGCATGCAACATTCCGATCATTTTGTGCAGTTCCACTAAAATAGAGCTGAGCGTCCCTGTTCCAAAGATATCAAGTGTGATTACGATAATAGAGGACTGCTGATGAAACAATAAACACACAAATAGAAGCCAGTCACCATTGCAGTCTCTCTCAAGACTAACTAGTTGGAGAAGATTAGGCTCGGAGTTGGATGAGGAGGATAGAGAAAAACCAATCTCCCTTTATGCAGTCGCACTGAAATGTAGAGACGTTGCCCGTGTGACATTTTAGTACAACTGCACAAAACACTCTTAAGAAAAAAGTGATTTGTGCAGTTCACCAAAAGGTCGCAATAGCAATGACGTGAAATGGATAGCCCTGTTTGCAAAAAAGAGGTAGAAAGGAAACAATTACTGGCCAATAATAGTTGATGACACATGCGACGACAAAAAAGAAGCATATTCCTTGTCCTAAGGGAAGATAACAACACGGTTGTGTTTGTCTAAAATGGTGTGAAGACGAGAATGCAATATGGAAAGTACGCCGAACGAGCGATGTTTTGGGCAAAGAACTATGGAAGATCCACATGCAGCGATGTGGGAAAACATGCAGTGGAGCAAGGCCGGAGGGGATGCCTGGAGGTCATCGGTATGTAACTAGGTGAGTGGCGGCGGGCGGAATCTGCGAGCAGGTGGCGTAGGCCCTGCCGCGCTGGAGCTTGGTTAGAGAGAACGGTGTGTACCGCAGATTGGGACGTGCTGCCTCAGCGCCGTCGAACGGAGAAACGATGCACTTCCTCCCTTTCCCCCGGCGGATGGGATGCGGTCGGACCAGTGACCAACGGTGAGAGAGAGAGAGAGGCCAACGCACTCCCTTTCCCCCGGTGGACGGGATGCGGCCAGATCAGTGACCAACGGTGAGAGAGAGAGAGAGGCCACCGGAGCCTTGTGTGAGATACTCTAAAGAGCGGACTACCTTTTCCTCCATAAAAATTGTTTTATATTTTGTGTACGTGCCATTGAGCGCTATAAATTTATTTAAAAATAACGCGGCAACACGTCAAGTCGAACTTTGTTTCGTGCACGCGTGGTACACGACCTCCCTAGGTAAACAACCGCTACAGGCGTTCAAATTAGCACGTGGGCTACCATTTCGTAAAGAAATGAGCTCCACCGTGTACCTGCACGGGTGTGGATGGGCACGAAGCGTGAGTACGTGCACGGTGCACCTATTCTCTTCTTGTATACGTACACCACCTGCGTGGGGTTGTGTGAGAGAGATACAAACCTAGAGAGATATAGTGTGTGGGTTCTTGAGAGTTTTTGGGGGGGTCAATCAAAAAATTTAACATATGCAATGTGTGTGAAATAGAGTCCTGGATATAACATATATATAGAGGGGGCGATCCACGAGAAGAGAGTGGAGGTATCATCGGCTTGAGGTGTCCATAGAATCGAAGAGAGGGATGATGTGTGTGTGTGCGCGCGCGCGATCGATAAAGAGTGCCATTGAATTTGTGTGTGCCCACGTCAAAGATATAGAGTGGTTGGCCTACTGGAACGTGAGATGGGACATGTGTAGTTTGTCTCTGTGGCATGGATACATACCTGCAGCGCTTGACTATCGATGTGTGGTGGGGGAAGAGGGAGGCCCAATTAACTATAGAGGTACAATGGCTGGTATATGTGTGGAGGAGGAGAGAGGCCTACCTCATGTATTAAGGAGATCGATCTGCCTCATGTATTAAGGGAGATCGATCGACATCCATGCATATGTGCAGGAGATGAATAAGGTTGGGAGAGAGACAGAGCTAGAGTGTTGGAGGGGGTGGTAGTGGAATTGCTTCTAACAAATTGTGGGATAGGCTTGCTAGACAAACGGAGGGCACGTCTGCAATATCAATAAGAGAGGAGATGGCTGCTTATTGTCTATGCACGTGCGTGTGAGAGACGGGTCAGGAGGCATGCACGAATGATGAGGGGGACGATGTGGCTGTGGTAAGCAGACGTAACTACATAGGAAGATCAATCGCCCTTTGTAAGATAAAGGAGAGACATAACTTGTGAGGTACGTCAATCGATGGGGGGGTAGTGAAAGTCGATCTAGGTATATGTTGGGAGATCGATTGGTATACATGCATGTGTGTGTGTTAGAAGCAAATGAGGCACAAGGAGAAGGATAGAGAGAGGGATGCATGTAGGAGGTGGTACGAGAGGCATACTATATCAAGGGGGAGGAGTGTGCGAGTACGAGAACGATGAAAAGAGTGGTGGGAGTGAGGCATGGACGATGACAAGAGAAGAGGGGAAGCTTGTGTTTGTGCTAGGCACACATGGCTAGAGAGGCATATCGATCGATGTGTGCTGTAAAGAAGGAGCTGGGGGGCCTACACACACCGTGGGTGAACGACCTAAAGTGAAAAGATGAATTTGCGCGATGGAGCTAGAGAATGCTGAGGGAGGGTGAGAGGGATGCGGGCGTGTGCATGCACAAGAGAAAGTTAGCACTAGATACAAAGATAAGAGGGTTGTGTGGGTGTAAAAGATGAATAGAGATCATATATACTTCATTATAAAAAGCAAATTCGGATATTTGAAGAATTTATCATAGTGTTTCAAACCGACGGATGTGTGAATATATGTAACGGTGATACAGATGGTGTGGTTATGAACATGGTATACTACATTTAATATGTTTTATCTCTACTCTTATAAAAACGGAGTTGTTGATGATGGTGTGCCTGCCATCCTGCATTATAGCCCGTCTGATTTATATCTGGCGGATAGCAAGGAAACTATGATGGTTGAAGTTGGTAACAATCATGATTGTAGATTCTTATTGAAATAGAGAAACGAATTCAAATTTAGTTCGAATTGCAGCGGTAGTATAGACATTTGGAATGCACTAAAATGTTGGTATGAGTAGGTTACATGCATTATACAGCAAGCGAAAAAATTTAATCGGACATAACATGGATTCATACTCCCTCCTTCCATCTATATAGGGCGTAATGAGATTTTTTAAGACCGCCTTTGACTATTGACAAGATTAATAGTACATGACATGCATAGTGTGAAAATTATATCATTGAAAGAACCTTTCACAGAGGAATTTAACGGTGTGCTTTGTGTAAGTTGCATGTCATATATCATTGCTCTAATATTTGGTCAAAGTTAGCATCGAAAAACGCATTAGGCCCTATATAGATGGAAGGAGGGAGTAGCTTTGAATAGCATTTGTATAGTAAAATGGGGCAAGACTCTCTCTTTGTGTGGTGTGAATAGTTATATTTTTTCATTTTCTTTTTGGTTGAGGGAAGTGCGAATTGATTTGGTACGTACAAGTACAATATTACTACACATTAGGCTTGCCCCTAAAATTCAACCCGCGTCTTGTTATATCCCGAAAATTTAGATATCGTGCTCCCAAAATTGGCGCCTTCACAACCCGCGCCTTGCTATCCCGAAATTACAACGTGCGCGCGAAAACTCCCTCCAGCTGCCAAATCCCGACACGCAAAATCCCCCTTCTAACCCCGAGCCGAAAGGGCCGCTAGTTCAAATCGGTGGGGGGTACTTTTGTAACACACCCTACATTTTGGACAAGCACATTCCTAAGTCATGCTTCACCCCCTCCCATCGCCCCCTTTTCGCCATTCGAAATCCCAGCCGCCATAACATCTCCGCTCCAGCTGTGAAACCCCACCCTCCTCTGTCCGCCACGTCACCGCTGCCCAGCCGGAGCCTCTTCCCCGACGACGTCGTCCAGCGCAACAGCTCGACGTCCCTTGTCCACCTCCTCGGATGAGGATCCGTCGTCCATCTCGCCGTCCCGCCGGTTCAGCTGCCCCGTCCTCCACCTCCAAGGAGCTGCTCCGATGATTGCCTCGTCTATCGCGGCTGCTCCATCCCCATAGCGCCGCCTTAACCTGCTCCACCGGAACCGCAGCATCCTCACCGACTCCTCGGACGAAGCGGAGGCCTACTCGGCGCCACCAAAGAGGTTGTACACTCATCGCATCGCACCTTCTCCTTAACTCGACCTCCCGGCGCCGACGGTGCTCCATCCCGCACCTCCATGGAGCGGCTACCTTGAAGCCAGCGCCGCGGGTGACATCTCCACGGCGGCTCTCGCCCAGTGCGAGGCCCCTTCGGCGGCGGCGGCCATACCAGCCGGATCTGCTGCTGCTGCTCTGGCTCTCTCTCAATCGCTCGCTCGCCCAGCTACTGCTGCTGCTCTCCCCCTCGCTCGTGCTGCTGCTCTGCTCCGATTAAGCCACACTTCAGTCGACTGAATCGACTTTTGGGTCAGTCGGTTTTCAGGGGTTGGGGGGCTCGCTGGAGTTAAGGAAGAACCACCCGCAGCGGGGACGGGGGCTCGCCGGAGAGGTACCCCACTATCTATCTTAGGGTTCAGGGTGGGGGCGGGGGGCCTAGAGGGCTGGCCGGGGTGGCGGTGGCGAGTTGTTTCGGGGCGGCGAGGCGGCGCTGGGGCCGGCGGTTCGGCCGGTGGTGGCTGGCGGCTCAGGGGGTGCAGGTTGAAGATGAACTGCAGGCCCTCCCTAAACTACATGTCAAGTGCCTCTCTGCTACCATTGCGTTCAGTTTCGACAGTAGCATTCAGATTCCACAGTAAATTTCAGTTTCGACAGTTACGTTCAGAGTCAACAGTTTTTACCTCATCTGTTGCAGTCTGGTGGTTTTTGGTGATGTTAATTTTACATCCATTTTACATCATCTATTGGAAATGCTATTAGAATCCCACTTGAGATGGACGATGTCTGTCTTGTGCTGCTTCAGCCTTGACGTCTTACGGCTCACCGAAGCTGCTCCAACGACAGAACGATCCGTCACAACAGAGCAGTGCCCTGGACGCCGTCTATAGATTCCTCAGATCTTCCTCCACACCTCCGATAGCAACCTCTGCCTCAACTGCTTCAGCGACCAACCCAATGATGCTGAGGTCGACACGGCTACGGCAAAGAGGTTGTACACTTGTTGCATCACTTATTACTATACATTCACGTTGATCCATTAGGGCTATTTTGGTTCACCGGAGAAACATCGATCCACTGGTTGTTACCATCACTCTAAATTTCTGTATGCTCTCCTTACATAATCTCACCATATTTTTTTCGTATGCATGTTAGATATTGTACACAATCATGTTGAACATGTAGAGAAAAAGAGAAGAGTTTTGCGCGGCAATACAATGTCATGCAGACATCGCTCCATGGTGGGTTCAATGGCAAACCCTCCCCACCCCTCTCCAGATTGTAATCCAGAGGAAGATATCGGTTCTGAGGCGGATTCGGACGCCGCTGGCCACTCCTATTTTGTCGGCGTTCTGGGAACGGGGGTCCCCAGACTTGCCTGCCTACGGCCTGCGGCGTGGCTCAAAGGGGGGGCCCAGCACGGCCCATCTTCACCAACACAAACCCAAGACCCTCGCGAGGGGCCAAGCCTCGTGAGGCGGACGACGCGAAGCTTCCTCAGGCACGGCCTCGTCAGGCTGGCTCACGAGGAGGCGGAGAGATCAAGGCGGGGTACCTCACGAGGTGCCCATGACGCAAGCCATGACAACTCAGGGCGCCAGGCGGGTGCCAGCCCGCGCAGCGTCCTCCTTTCCTCTTTGGTGCAAAGGGGGCAAGCGCAGCCGCGGAGTACCGAGGCATCAGGCAAAGGTTGCCATTTCGGTGCAACGAGACCAAGACCAGGAGGACTACGAGACGGAGGTCACCGTGGAGCCCAAGACAGCGTCACCACCAGAGCTTTGCGCAGGCGAAGACTACTTTTGTCAGGATAGCTGATACTTGTTGTCCCCCTTCAAATTAGCCCGCCATTGTTGGCTCCCTTCCCGCTCAATATTTGGGAAGAGGACCAGGGCCTCTATAAATAGGACCAGCCACCCATACAGCAAGGAGGTCGGCCGGTTGGAAGCAGAGAGAGAGAGAGAGAGAGAGAGAGAGAGAAAGGTGGTTGAACTCCTCCCAGCAGTTCATCGCCCCAGCAAAGAACAGACCCTCGCGAGGCTGTTCTTCCTTGTACTGTTCATCATCGTCAGCCCAAGAGGCAATCCACACACCACACACTGGAGTAGGGTATTACACCACAACGGTGGCCCGAACCAGTATAAACCCTGTGTCTCTTGTGTTGTTCTTTCGATAGTTTTGATCCTGGCACGGCGGAGGGGCGCAGGTAGGTAGGAGGCGAAATCTCCGCGCGCACCCCAGTGTTCGAACCTCAAGGGTCTGCCAGAACCCGAAATCCGACATTTGGCGCGCCAGGTAGGGGTGCGCAGGAATTCGTCTTCCGTTACCCCGTTCTCCTCCGACCATCGCGCTCATGTCTGACGCTCGTCAGGCCCGCGCAGAGCACCGGGCCGCCCTCGCTTCCCGTGTCGCCCAGACGGCCCCTGTCGGTGGGCGTCATCGCCGTTCCCCATCACCTGCCGTCAACGCCGCCACCGGCCCGGCGGGGGACAAGCAGCAAGCATCGCCTCAGCATCCATCCGTGCGCCAAGACGGCCGCACCGCAACTCCCTTGCTCGCCCCAGCTGTTTCTTCATCCCACGCGCTGCGCGCGCCCATGGGGCCCCGCAACCTCTCCCCCTCCTATCGCGCTACACCGACACCCCCAGTCGTCGCGGCCCTCTTGGGCGGCTCACAGGCGCCGCCTACAAGTTACCACGTCAAGCCGTTCATCCGCCGGGTCAGCGCCGCTTCCACGCGGCAGGGGGCTCCTCTGGATCGGGCGGCGCTCGAGACCGGCCTGAGCTTCAGCCCAGAGGACCACCCCTCCAACTCGGCCTGCTTGGGCGCGCTCCCCATGCTATGCACCCCCACCATCTGCTAGGTGGCCGTCACCAGAACTCTCATCGATGGCGGGGCGGGCCTCCGCGTGCTCTCAGTCGAGGCCTTCAACCTCCTCTGCATACCCCTGGAACGGTTGCAGCCCAGCCGGCCCTTCTCAGGCATTGGGGGCAGGTCGTCTAGCTCCTTGGGGCAGATCCGGCTCCCAGTGACCTTCAGCACCTACGACAACTTCCGCACGGAGCTGGTCGACTTTGACATTGCCCCCATCGGCCTCCCCTACAACGCCATCCTCGGCCGCAACGCACCCGGCGTACAACCTCATGAAGATGCCCGGGAGCAGCGGTGTCCTCACCGTGCACGGGGATACCGGTGACGCTCTGCGGGTGCTCAAGCTCGTCTTCAAGACAGCAGCGTCGGCACAGCCTACCGATTTGGAGGCCCCCGAGCCCAAGGGGGCTGCGCCCGCCAAGAAGAAGCAGTTGTTCACCCAAGACAAGGCAGAAACCAAGCAGATACCCGTCGATGAGGACGGGTCCACCAACGCCACTTTCATCATAGGCGCCCACCTCAAACCCGAGCAGGAGGAGGCCCTGGTCGGGTTCTGCGCGCAAACAAGAAGGTATTCGCTTGGGAGCCGAACCACTTGGCAGGGATCCCCAGGAGTGTAATCGAGCATCACCTCAACGTGTGCCCCAACGTGCGCCCAGTGAAGCAGAAGGCCAGGCGGCAGTCCACAGGAAAGCAGGCCTTCATCGTCGAAGAGACCCGCAAATTAGAGGCCGCTGGGTTCATTCGCGAGGTCCGATACCCAGATTGGTTGGCCAACCCTATCGTTGTGCCGAAGAAGGGAGGGAAGGAACGCATGTGTGTCGACTTCACCAACCTCAACAAAGCGTGCCCGCAAGATCCGTTCCCGCTCCCCCGCATCGACCAGATCGTTGATTCCACTGCGGAATGCGACCTGTTATGCGTCCTGGATGCCTTCTCTGGGTATCACCAGATCAAGATGGCGGTACAAGACATCGAGAAGATAGCCTTCCTAACCCCGTGTGGGGTGTACTGCTACACCTGCATGCCATTCGGGCTGCGTAACGCAGGGGTGACCTTTCAGCGGCCGATGCATATCACCTTGGGCCCGCAGCTCGGGAAGAATGTTGAAGCTTACGTCGATGACATCGTGGTAAAATCTCGGGAGGCCAGGACCTTGATACGAGACCTGGAGGAAACCTTTGCGAGCCTCAACGCAGTGAACCTATGGCTCAACCCAGAGAAGTGTGTGTTCGGAGTCCCCTCGGGCAAGCTCTTGGGTTTCCTCGTGTCCCACCGAGGCATCAAGGCTAACTCGGAGAAGGTCAAGGCGGTGGAAGACATGAGCCCGCCAAAGACCCTCAGAGAAATGCAGAAGCTCACGGGGCGCGTGACCGCGCTAGGGAGCTTCATCTCCAAGTTGGGGGAACGAGCCCTGCCCTTCTTACAGCTAATGAAGAAAAAGGGGCCCTTCGAGTGGACTGAAGAGGCCGACAAGGCATTCCAGGATCTCAAGAGATACTTGACCAGCCCACCGGTCATGGTGGCCCCGCGCCCTCAGGAGCCCCTGGTGCTCTACCTCGCCGCCACTCCCTACTCCGCCAGCGCAGCCTTGGTAGCAGTCAGAGAGGAGCGTCGAATCAAAACCACGGCAGCAGCCCGGGACAAGGAAGGCCCAAAGAAACCGCCATCACGGCTGAGGAGGATCAGCTGCCGCAGAGGGGCGCAACAGAGGCGGAAGAGGCCCCTCTTCCAGATGGCCAGTCTCAGGAGGCCTCGTTGCCTCAAGAGGCGCCACAGTCTCCGAAGGGAGCCACCAGCACTGACGCACTCCACCTCGTTGAGCACCCAGTGTACTTCGTCAGCACAGTGCTGCGGGATGCAAGAGCACAGTACCCCATGCCTCAAAAACTCCTCCTCGCGCTACTGGTGGCTTCGCGCAAACTGCGGCACTATTTTCAGGGTCACCCCATCAAGGTCATCTCGTCATACCCCCTGGAGAGGGTGCTCAGGAGCCCCAATTCATCTGGGAGGGTCGCTGAGTGGAACATAGAGCTGCAAGCGTTTCAGATCGAATTCAGCACGACCAAAGTCATCAAGGGAGCAGCGTTGGCGGATTTTGTGGCAGAATGGACGGAGGCGCCAGGCCTCAAGGCCGACGAGGATCGGTCCCTGTCCCTAGGAAGTGAGGCGCCAGAAGGCTGGGTCATGTACTTCGATGGGGCGTTCTCCAGACACGCCGCAGGGGCTGGGGCGGTGCTTATATCGCCCACCCAGGACAAGCTCTATTACGCCGTGCAGCTTTGTTTCCAGCAAGGCGAAAAGGTCTCCAACAACATAGCGGAGTATGAAGGTTTAATAGCGGGCATGAAGGCCGCAGCTGCCCTGGGGGTGAAACGCCTCACCATCAAGGGCGATTCACAGCTCCTTCTCAATTTCTCCAACAAGGTGTACGATCCGAAGGATGAGCACATGGAGGCCTACCTTGCAGAGGTCCGCAGGATGGAGAAGCAGTTCTGGGGGTTGGAGTTGTAGCATGTGCCCCGTGGCACCAATCAGGAAGCCGATGACATCACCAAACGCGCGTCCAGGCGGTTACCTCAGGAGCCTGGCGTTTTCGAGGAGCGGCTCTTCAAGCCTTCAGCCTTACCGTCATTATCAAACACGGCTCAGCCCAGGGAGGAGCTTCCTCAGCCACCTGCCTCGGGAGCTCCGGCTTGTGGCCCGGCCTCGGGAGCACGCCTGCTCCTGACGATGGAACCTCAGGAGGGATGTTGGATCACGGAGCTCTGGAGCTACTTAACGCAAGGGACCCTGCCGGAGAAGGAGGAGGAAGCAGAGCGAGTGGCGCGCCAGGCCACGGCATACTGCATCAAAGATGGAGAGCTCTACCGGAAGCGACCAAATGATGTATCCCTGCGCTGCATCTCCAGGGAGCAAGGGAAGGAACTACTGGAAGATATACACGGCGGAGACTGCGGACATCATTCGTCATCACGAACCCTTGTTGTCAAGGCGTTCCGCAGTGGGTTTTATTGGCCCACCGTGCTCAATGACGCCATTGAACTAGTGAAAGCTTGTGAGGCCTGCCAGTTCCACGCCAAGCAGATCCATCAGTCGGCAGGGGGCTTGCAGACTATCCCCCATTCGTGGTCATTCGCGGTCTGGGGGATCGACATCTTGGGTCTGTTTCCTCGGGCGCCAGGGGGCTACCACTACCTTTACGTTGCCATGGACAAGTTCACCAAGTGGGCTGAAGTGGAGGCTGTGCGCACCATTCCTGCGGGTTCCGCAGTCAAGTACATCAAGGGCATCGTGAGCCGGTTCGGGGTGCCGAATCACACCATCACGGACAACGGTTCGCAGTTCACCAGTAACCTCTTCAAAACATACTGTGCTAACCTTGGAACGCAGATATGCTACGCTTTAGTGGCGCACCCCCGAAGCAATGGCTAGGCCGAGCGAGCCAACGCGGAGGTCCTGAGGGGCCTCAAGAGCAGGACGTTCAAGAAGAAGCTGGAGGCTTGCGACAGAGGTTGGTACGACGAACTGCAGTCTGTGCTGTGGTCCATCCGCACCACCGCGACCAAGCCGACTGGAGAGACCCCGTTCTTCCTGGTCTACGGAGTAGAAGCAGTCCTCCCTCACGAGGTCAGACGTCGCTCCGCGTGGGTCCTGGCGTTCGACGAGGCACAGCAGGACGCCATGCGGGGGACGGACCTCGTGCTAGGGGAGGAGCGTCGCCGGGAAGCCGCGCTGCGAGCGGCGAGGTACCAACAAGCACTGCGGCAATATCACTGCCGCAACATCCGCCCCAGGACTCTTGAGGTAGGAGACCTCGTGCTTAGGCGGGTTCTCTCCAGGGAGGGATTGCACAAGCTCTCTCCCATGTGGGAGGGCCCGTTCAAGGTTGTTCATGTTTCCAGGCCCGGCTCCGCGCGCTTGGAGACTCAGGAGGGAGTGCTGGTCCAGAATACATGGAACATCCAGCACCTCCGGAGGTTCTACCCCTGAAAAGGCCCAGAGCCTGTGAAGCAAGGCGAGTGCCTGTGAAGCTATCGCGTTTTGGAAAAGGCCCGGAGCCTATGAAGCAAGGCGAGTGCCTGTGAAGCTATCGTGTTTTGGAAAAGGCCCGGAGCCTGTGAAGCAAGGCGAGTGCCTGTGAAGCTATCGCGTTTTGGAAAAGGCTCGGCGCCTGTGAAGCAAGGCGAGTGCCTGTGAAGCTATCGCGTTTTGGAAAAGGCCCGGAGCCTGTGAAGCAAGGCGAGTGCCTGTGAAGCTATCACGTTTTGGAAAAGGCCCGGAGCCTGTGAAGCAAGGCGAGTGCCTGTGAAGCTATCGCGTTTTGGAGAAGGCCCGGAGCCTGTGAAGCAAGGCGAGTGCCTGTGAAGCTACCGCCTTTTGGAAAAGACCCGGAGCCTGTGAAGCAAGGCGAGTGCCTATGAAGCTATCGCGTTTTTGAAAAGGCCCGGAGCCTGTGAAGCAAGGCGAGTGCCTGTGAAGCTATCACGTTTTGGAAAAGGCCCAGAGCCTGTGAAGAAGGCCAACGCCTGTGAAGCTCGCCGCCCGTGACACTCTCACGTAATAATGAGTTGGGGCTGTACACGCCCCGGAGTCTCAGGAGCGCCGGCCTCAGGCCCTGGGGCTCCCTCCCACGCCCAGTGGCAGCACTTAGCTCCGCGCTAGTGAGAAGACGTCGAAGACTAGACTAGGTGCCGGACACGGCTTTTCATTTGCTTTCCGCAGTTGGCTTGTTCCTCTTCATTTGAAGTTTTATTGAAGTTGTTGCCGTCTTTGGCTTGCGGTTCTTCGGCTTTTCACTCTCCTGCCTCGATTTCTCTTGTGCAAGGCCTCGCGAGGGGGAGAGCCGAGCGCCCTCGCGAGTGTTCCTATCCTAGTCACTCAAAGAGTTCGCGACCTGGGCCCCTTACAGGAGCACCCCTCTAGTCCGTGCCCCACGGGCACCGCGACACAAACAAAGGGCCTGGGTCGGTCGCCCGCCCATGGCCGGGGCCGGGAACTATCCATGCTCAGGCACATAGCCAGAAGGTACGGAAACGAAAGAAAAACGATGATTAACAGCAATAACCCAAACACGCCCCCGCGGGGCTCCGCACTATTGTCTTTGTTACACTGGAAAAAGGGAAAAGGAAGAACAAATCCGGCGCGGCTCGCCTCACATCGGCCCGCAGGGAAGGCCCGAGCTGCCTCCGGAGCTCAGGCGGACTCCCTCTCGCGCTTCACCAGGGCACGACGGTGGGCGGACACGTTGCCACCCCCCAAGCAGATACGACAGCGTGGAGGCTGATCGCGGCCACCGCTAGAGGAGTCGCCGCCTGAAGAAGAACCGGAGAAGCTTGAGGGACCCCGAACGCCGCCAGCCGTGCGAGCGCTGCTCTCTCCATCCTCACCGGAGCTGGGTTCCCAGCCGCGGTCGTCACCCTCGGGGCAACACCCTGCGCGGCGACCATCTTCCCCAAACACCCTCACGTAGAGGGTGGCGTCGCCGTCGAACTTGAAGTGTAGGGTGCACCGACGGCTCAGGCCACGCGCGCGGGCAAACGTCTGCCAACCGCGGGCCAGGGACAGGCTCCCGGCCGCAGAGACCTCCAGAGAGACCCATGAGGCCCGGCTGCAGCAGCCGTCGGCCTGGAGCCAGAGGCCGCCCGGGGCGCCGGCCGGGAGCTCGCCAAGGAGGAAGCGAGGGAGCGGAAGCCGGGTGCTAGCCGGCTCCGCCGACCACACGATGAACTCCGGCAGCACTTCAGCAGCACGAACGCGTGGCCTGGGGGGACGCGCAGCCGGAGCGCACCCCCCGGCTGCAGCAATCCGCCTGTCGCCGTGCTGAAGATCGCCTCCACGGCCGTGGGGAGCCACCGTGGTGGCCACAGGATGCTTGCGAGGGTGCCCTCGGCCGCGCTTGGGTGGGGGAGAGGCGGGCTCAACCCGGCAAGCCTTCCCCTTCTCGACGGCCGAGAACCTCCTCGATGGGGCCATGAAGAAGAAGGAGAAGCAAGGGAAGATGAACCGGAAGGGCGCACGCCGTCCCGTACTTATAGCCGGCGGAGGCCAACCGCCGACCTCCACGATCGCAGGTAATCATGACCCGTTTTGCATGCAGGGACTTGTCCAGTCAGTGCAGTTGCCGAGGCACCATGGGGAAGTGGAGACGCCCACGTCCAATCAACCGCCACGCGGCGCCCAAGGCCGCAGGCTGTTAGGGCCCGCGGCGCTTCGCTCTTGCCCTTCCGCCTCCCTGCACGGCCAAGTCCGGGTGCGCCTTGGGCCCGGGGGCTACTGTCGGCGTTCTGGGAATGGGGGTCCCCAGACTTGCCTGCCTACGGCCTGCGGTGTGGCTCAAAGGGGGGGCCCAGCACGGCCCATCTTCACCAACACAAACCCAAGACCCTCGCGAGGGGCCAAGCCTCGCGAGGCGGACGACGCGAAGCTTCCTCAGGCACGGCCTCGTCAGGCTGGCTCACGAGAAGGCGGAGAGATCAAGGCGGGGTACCTCACGAGGTGCCCATGACGCAAGCCATGAAAACTCAGGGCGCCAGGCGGGTGCCAGCCCGCGCAGCGTCCTCCTTTCCTCTTTGGTGCAAAGGGGGCAAGCGCAGCCGTGGAGTACCGAGGCATCAGGCAAAGGTTGCCATTTCGGTGCAACGAGACCAAGACCAGGAGGACTACGAGACGGAGGTCACCGTGGAGCCCAAGACAGCGTCACCACTAGAGCTTTGCGCAGGCGAAGACTACTTTTGTCAGGATAGCTGATACTTGCTGTCCCCCTTCAAATTAGCCCGCCATTGTTGGCTCCCTTCCCGCTCAATATTTGGGAAGAGGACCAGGGCCTCTATAAATAGGACCAGCCACCCATACAGCAAGGAGGTCGGCCGGTTGGAAGCAGAGAGAGAGAGAGAGAAAGGTGGCTGAACTCCTCCCGGCAGTTCATCGCCCCAGCCAAGAACAGACCCTCGCGAGGCTGTTCTTCCTTGTACTGTTCATCATCATCAGCCCAAGAGGCAATCCACACACCACACGCTGGAGTAGGGTATTACACCACAACGGTGGCCCGAACCAGTATAAACCCTGTGTCTCTTGTGTTGTTCTTTCGATAGTTTTGATCCTGGCACGGCGGAGGGGCGCAGGTAGGTAGGAGGCAAAATCTCCGCGCGCACCCCAGTGTTTGAACCTCAAGGGTCTGCCGGAACCCGAAATCCGACATATTTACCCCCCAAGGTGTTTGCTCTACCTTGGCATGATGATGTTAGTCATATCATGCATATGTTGCCTTGCAGTGCCTACTTTTAACAGCATATATGTCATCTGCTTAGTTTAGACATGTTCTGTAATGCCACCTGTTTAGTTTCTATATCATATATGGGAATTATGCAGTCTCATGTCTTTTAGCCAGCCATAATATATGTGAAATGTGCAATGCCATCCTGTTTAACCAGGCATCATATATTTGAATGATATCTTGCCCATCCTTTTCTTCATTACATTTCCATTTGTCGACAATGTTTGTACATTAAACTACTCTTCCTGTGAATCAGCCATTTGGGTGGGAGATGGAAAAATCTGGAGTGAAAACAAGGTCTTCAGAGCAGACAGTGCTACCTGTCGAAGCAGATCTCTTGTTGGGTCCCGATAGCTCCTCAGAGATGGATTCAGAGACAGATGACCAGTCCTATTCCCCCACTGAGGTGTATGCTCTAACTTGGCACGGTTATACTGCTCATATCATGCATACTGTGTGTTGCATTGCATAGTTTAGACATCATATACACAATATTCAACACCATGTTCTTAGTTCAGACATCATATCGAATGCCCTCTGTTTAGCATATAAATCACATATGTGAATTAAATGATGCGATCCTGATTACTTAGATAACATGTAGGTGAATTATGTCATGCGATCCTGTTTAGTTATTCATCATATCTTTGAATTATGTTATGCTATGCTATCCAGTTTAGATAGACATCATATATGTGAAATTATGGCATGCTATCCGTTTTAGTTAAACAATATACATGTCAACTATTTCATGCCCTCTTTTTTCCACACTATCTATTGCATCTGTCTCTCATACAATGTCTGTACATTCAACTATGTTTCCTGTTTATCAGCCATTTGAATTGGAGCGGGTGATGCCAGTATCTAGCGAACTAAAAACACGGTCCTCAAATAAAACAGTGCTACATCTTGGTGGAGATAGCACCCTGGTTGTACATGCACAAGAACCAGCCCTACCACACATAACCCAAACTCTCACAGATTGTACCCCTACTATGATGGACAGAGAACCAGCTTCACCAAATCTAACCCCAACCCCAGCCGATAGTAACCCAGTTCCTGTTGACACAACACCATCTCCACCACAGAGCTCCCAAACAAGAGCAGTTAGTAAGGCAGCTCTAGTGCCCATAGGGCCAGTACTATCACGGCGAACCCCAACTCCACCAGCTAGTACGCCTATTCCTGTGGAGGAAGCACAACCAGCTAGTCGTAGTTTAGCATCTATCGCATTTGATGTTGTTAAATCGTATGTGTGTATCTTCCCATCTTGGAAATATTATACTGAAGATGAAGGAAAATGCCAGTTGTAGGTGTTTTTCCAGGAGTTATGTGTAAGTAATGTTATTCATGGCAATTACTTTGCTTCGTCCCATACATCCTACCTCCATGATGGTTATAATACAGCAAATTTTCCCATTTTTCTCTATAGAGAAGGACCGATTTGGAAACTCGGGATGAGGTAACCTGTGCTAATACCTCTGCTATCTTCAAGAATGCTTGGTGGCAGTATCGGAATTACCTGAAGAAAACGTACTTCACCGGCAAAGAAACTCATCAAATTCCCTAACGTTCTCCTGAGACACATTTATAGGACGATGACTGGGAACGCCTTCTTCTGTACTGGTCCCGAACCAAGAATGTGGTAAGGTCTATGAGCTCATTTTCTATTTTTTAAGTATTATATTCTTGCGTCTTACTGTACTCTGTTCATGTAGAACAAGTGCCTAAACCTGAAGAACAACTGTTCTAATTTAAGATTCCATTGCTACCATAGGACATAGATATATGTTTGTTTGATGCTTTTATTATGTACTAGTACTTGGCAACAGAATACTTGGTAGTTTAATCCTGTCCACCTTACTAATGAACTGGTTCACCGAAATGAGTTTCATATACTAGTACATGCTAAACTTGTTATGTGTCTGCTTGTTTCTTCTTTTAGAATGCTGACAGAATATTGGGGAAGAGTGCCTTATTAAGCAACGGTAAAGGAAGTAATGCAGATAAGGTTCAGGATAGTGACACATCCTGTCTTGGTTTAGTGTTGGAGTTACTGGACACTACCGCTTGCGCAAGCTATTCAAACTCACTGTCTGAATCAGTTCGGTTTCTTGAGTCTCGACTACAAGCTGAAAGACATCGATCAATTGTGCTGCGACAAGAAGTGGAAGGACTGCGGAAGTCCCTGGAGCATTCAGATGCACACTTTCTGGTGCAACAGCAAGCGTTGGAGGATTTTAGCACCAAACATGACAAAGCTAATCAGCTTGCTAAGCTTATTGCCAGCATGGTGGATACCCAGGATAACGTTTCTTGAGCTCTTCTGAAGTTGTTTCAGTTATGCTCTTGTTTTACTGCCGCGTTTATTTGCACTGGTGGCCAATTTTGAAGGCCAGTGTATATGATATGCTGCTTTGTCCCCTATATTTGCACTGGTGGCGAACTTTGATGCCCAGTGGATGTAATATGTGTAATAGCCGTGATAGCCTAGCATTAGTTGCTTGCTTATTTATTTCCTTGTTATCTTGTTTATTTGTTTGCTTGTAGTCATTGCAGTTCTTTTTCCGCGGTTAACTAGTGGCTGCAATAACCTATTTTTTAAAACTAGGCCACAATAACCATGGGCTAATATTTATTGTAGTGACACTGGGCCTCCTACGGGCCGTAGAAATAGTGGGCCTTCTACGGGCCATAGAAACAGTAGGCCTCCTACGGGCCGTAGAAACAGTGGGCCTTCTACGGGCCATAGAAACAGTAGGCCTTCTACGGGCCGTAGAAACAATGGGCCTTCTACGGGCCGTAGAAACAATGGGCCTTCTACGGGCCGTATCATCAATGGGCCTTATACGGGCCGTATGATCGATTGGCCAAACATGGGCCAATAACAGGCCGCATTATGGCCGTAAACGGGCTAGAGTTGGAATCGTCCGTTCATGGGTCGACCGTAACGGGCCATCGTTAATAGGTCGTATTTGATGACGCTATGAAAACGGCCCAACGTATTAACGGACCACAAACGGGCCGACTGTAACCACGGGCTGAATTTGAACCACAAGCAGAAAATGACAATAACGGGCCATAAGTGAACGAATTCTGGAAATGAGCCCAAGAATAAATGGGCTTTGAGAAGGCCGAAAGATAACATGGGCTGGTAACGGCCCAACAGAATAACGGGCCATTAATGGGTATAAAGTGATACACTGTTCATTACGGGCCAGTTTCACCACGGGCCGTTAATGGGTGTAAAGTGATACACTGTTCATTAGGGGCCAGTTTCACCACGGGTCGTTAATAGGCCAAGAGTTACATAGGGCCTCATATGGGCCGAAAGACGTCATGGACCATACATGGGCCAGAAGTGAAAATGGGCTGGAATCATATTGGATGGCCCAGATGACGCTACTGGGCCTAATTTGGATAGGCCGTAATGGGCCTTGGGTTAGCGGGCTGTAAATGGGCTATATGCGAACAGGCCGTTAACAGGCTTTCCATGGGCTGGCCCGCCACCTTTTGACCAAGTCAAACGGGCCGGCCTTTTCACAGGAATGGGCCTCTGTTGGGCCGTGCCACGTGTCGACGTATCATAGGCGCCTTCCATCCAATGAGTGGTTGACATCTGTCCCAACGATGAGACAACATGTGTTTCCTCTAGCCAATGATGATTTTACACGTGGAAAATCCCCATTGGTCGGGGCTGTTAACGGGTTATCGGATCCAAAACCCGACCCGATAGCTTAACGGAGTTCCGTTATGGTGGATGCCACATGTTGGTCACCCTTGACGAAAGCACTTCTGTGACGCGCGATTTATCGTCATGGAAGTGGACACTTCTGTGATGATAATTTTGGTAATGTCATGGAACACTTCTACGACAGCACAGGTATGACTATCTTGATTCTGTCATAAATTTGTCATGGATGTACATGCATGACAAAAAAGCGACCTACTGTGACAAACACGTATCATCACGAAAGTGTATTTTTTTGTAGTGGCCCCCCTCGGGGAACCCCCCCCCCCCCAGGTGCTGCTCTGACCCATCCTAGGTGTTCTAGTCCATAAAAATATCCAAAAAAATCGCGGTGTTTGGACTCCATTTGATATAGATTTCCAGCGATGTAAAAAACAAGCAAAAAACAACAACTGACACTAGGCACTGGCAATAGGTTAGTCCCAAAAAATGATATAAATTTGCTATAAAATGATTGTAAAACATCCAAGAATGATATAACAGCATGAATACTTCATAAATTATAGATACATTGGAGACGTATCAGCATCCCCAAGCTTAATTCCTACTCGTCCTCGAGTAGGTAAATGATAAAAGAAACAATTTATGAAGTGTGAATGCTAGCAAAGTAAATAAGATTGATCAATGATAATTTCGATCACTTTTCCTAGCATCATAACAACAACTCTTTCTTATAAAACTTCTCATGTTAAAGTAGCAACCAATTCACATGTTAAGGTTCAAACAATGAATTCTCTTGAAACTCAACAACATATGTTCTCCGTCACCAAGCAATTGCAATTCAACTTATTCAACACAGTTTAAGCAAGAGCTCCACATACTCAACCATCATATAGTCTTCTATGATTGCTAACACTCACCGCATGCACATGAGCAAAACATTTCAACCAGACACATAGAAAGATAGGGGCTTATTGTTTTGCCTCCCAACGTATTCACCTCAAGGGTGATGTCAACAATAATAACTCATGCTACCCATATCCAGCTGGATATATGTGCCTAGATCTTTCCTCGCCACATGATGCTTGCCAAAAGAGAAAAATAAAAAGGGAATACAGAGAAAAACTTTGACTCTTTGCATAAAAGTAAATACTAAAAAGTAAAAGATAGGCCCTTCGCAGAGGGAAGCAGAGATTGCCATGCTCTTATTTGTGTGTATGCTCAACCCCTTAGTGCAAAAGAACATCACGTTGTATTGCCCCTTATGATAGAAACCTTTATTATGCAGTATGTCGCTTTTATTCTTTGCCATCACAAGTTCGTACAACGCTCAATTTTCTCTTACACTAAGTGATCTAACACTTTTAGAAGCAATTTTTATTGCCTTATTGCACCGATGAAAACTTACTTGAAGGATCTTATTCAATCCTTAGGTAGGTATGGTCGACTCTTGAAAATAAGATTTGGGTTTAAGGGTTTTTGGATGCACAAGTAGTATCTCTACTTGGTGCGGAATTTTCGGCTAGCAAAGATGGGGGGCAAGCACCACATGTTGAAGGATCTATGACAATATAACTTCTATGTGAATATGAACAAACATAAACCATTACGTTTTCTTCCTTGTCCAACGTCAGCAATTTTGGCATATAATATTTTGATGGGGGCTCACAATCACAAAAGATTTCCATGATAGTGTATTTTATGTGAAAGTTCTCTTCCTTATACTAATTATTCATGAATTGCGTGTATGACCAATATTGTGATTGTCAAGCCTCAAAAGATTTCAGTTTCTAAACCCAATGTGAAGCTACCACTAGGCATGATATGATTTCAACTTCATGACATTCAATTTATTCAACAATTTACTCATAGGATATAAGTGAAGCACAAGAGTAAATGACAAGCTACTCCAAAAAGATATGAATGAAGACCATGAGAATAATATTTCTTTCTCTCAAATTAATTTAAGTGAAGCAAGAGACAATTTCTTCAAAAATACTAAAGCACATCGTGCTCAAAAAGATATAAGTGAAGCACTAGAGCAATTCCATAGAAAAGAGCTTCGTTGACGGGATATGAATTCCGCTTACTTAGCCTCCCTAGCAACTATTTAAGGACTCTATTTTATTTAAAGACTTTCAAATCTAAGTATTTTATTCCTAGCTGTTGGGCCCGCGCGTGTTAAGTGGAATCGCATTTGGTAAACTACGTTTTCGTTTACTAAAAGCGTACTTCTCTATGCCTTCTGTTACGAATACGCTTTCATTACTATGGAAACGTATTTCTAAAAATGCGCCTTCTATTTTTCAGCGGCCGGCCAAATCAGTTAACCAGTGGACGTTCACCTGTTAGCGCAGAAAAATAATACTTTTTATTTATTTTCTGCCTAATGAACGAACGGTCGTACCTTTTTGCTCATAACCCCGATTGAGGTGATTCCAACTCCCACATCTTCGTCTCGTCGAGCCCATTCTATTCCTACCTTTTTCAATATGGTTTAACATACTGGAAATGACCTTATTGCCCTTGCCCCTAATCAGCCCCCGCTGAGAGAGAAACTTTTCCGGTGATTCCTTCCGCAATCTTTCTACACCCCTCCCTGGTGTATTCTTCATTCCCAGGCAAGCCACATCACCCACTTGCATGATGGCCATGTAGTAGCCATGGTTTTCAACTTGAATATTTAATAAATGTTTGCTTGTTTTGATACGGTTATTGTTGTTTCGGTGGTGCTTATGGATTTGTGTTCACTTTCATGCTATGTTTTTATGCATCTGGTTATCATGTACTAGTTGCTAGTATTTCTCTCATATGCCATGCTTGGTAGTATTACATGTTGGTGTTGGTCATGTTCTTTGGAGCATGACTATCTTCTGCTACCGAGTACCGTGATTATGCATGTTCCTTAGCATCTGATATGTCTCCGTCGTATCTATAATTTTTTATTGTTCCATGCCAATATTATACAACTTTCATATACTTTTGGCAACTTTTTATACTATTTTTGGGACTAACATACTAATCCAGTGCCCAGTGCCAGTTCATATTTGTTGCATGTTTTATGTTTCAAAGAAACCCCATACAAAACGGAATCCAAACGGAATAAAAACGAAAGGAGAATATATTTGGAATATTTGTGAAATATGGGAAGAAGAATCAACGCGAGAAGGTGCCCGACGGGGCCACGAGGCAGGGGGGCGCCTGCCCCCTGGGCGCGCCACTGACCCTCGTGGGCCCCCCGTAAGGCAGTTGCTGCTCTTCTTTGGCCGCAACAAAGCTAATTTTCGGAGAAAAATCTGGGCGAAGGTTTCCATCCAATCGGAGTTACGGATCTCCGGATATATAAGAAACGGTGAAAGGACAGAATTCCAAGAGGCAGAAATAGAGAGAGATAGAGGGACAGATCCAATCTCGGAGGGGCTCTCACCCCTCCCATGCCATGGAGGCCATGGAGCAGAGGGGAAACCCTTCTCCCATCTAGGGAGAAGGTCAAGGAAGAAGAATAAGGGGGCTTATTGACACCAGATTTTGGCATGGTCAAGAACTTAATTAATATGGCCTCAAATGGAGAAGCGATCTACATAAAAAAAGTTTCATATTTTCGATATGAACATCTTTGAAGTTTGGGCCATCGCCATCCGATCTCATCTCGAAGGCCAAAGTTATGTTTGAAACACTGAGATTTTGTATTCAAAACACTATTCGGCTCATTGCGCCCACAAGATCGCCTCGTATGGAAAAATGATCTACATGGATTGTCTTCGTCTCGTCGAAACGATCGATTTTTATATAAAAATCGTTCCAATCCGAGTACATATGAAAAAGTTAGAGCCATCGGAATGCAGCTCTCTCAAGAGACAAAAAATGGCGCGCCCCACAAGACGCCATGTCTGATGGTTAGCGCGAGTATAGCCTGTTTTGCGCGAGCTAGCGCGAATAATAGCCTGTTTTGCACGAGCGATTTGACCTTCAGATGACCTCTGATCAAAAAACGTTCAACATGAAAGTAGTTCATCTCGTCGAAACGGTCAAGATTGCTTGTGGACTCGTTTCCATCCGAGCTCGTTCACCACCACAAAAAAGACCCGCAAGGTGCAGCCAGTTTAAACCGAACAATTTTGGAAAGTTCGGATAAAACCAATCCGAATTTGACTAGGGTTTTGGACGTGAATCGCCTTTTCCTTGCACGGAAAGTCCAGCCGCCTCTTATATACCTAAGGGGTGACGGCCGATTGAACAACACACAATCGGTCAAATCATCTACCACTTTTTATCTTTTATCTTTTCTCCTTAATCCTAGTTCTTCTTCTTCCTCGTTCTTCGTCTGTTCTTCTTGTTGCAGGGCGGCGAACCTCGAGGCCCTAGGGGCGATCAGGTCGACCTAGGGCATCCCATAGCCACCACACGCCTAGACGGGGTCCCTCCCGAACGTGTGGGGCTTCGGGTCAACAAAAGCACTCGCCGGATTTCCTGCGTACTGCGCTTCCGGCCGGGTCTCCTTCGACGTGAGCTGCGGTGCATCATCCTCGGTGTTGGAGGTACACGGTGACGTGTTCGTGTGCGAACACACTTTTTGGCGACTCCGCTAGGGACGAAGCTTTGAACGGTTTCCAACCCATTCTTGTTATGAAGAGATCGTCATGAAGTTTCTGCAATCTACAAAGGTAATATGAATACCCAATTCCCCTTTGTAGATGCAAATAATCCATATGTTGTTGCTGGATCACCTAATGAGCATAATGTATCGGCTAGCCCTAGTTTTATCAATCATGCATCTAATTATGTGCAAGGGCCGATGCAAAACAATCTTCATGCTTCAAATTCTTATGATTTTAGAAACGTACAACATATGTATCCAAACTCTCATGCATCGGCATCCCCAAAAATCCATATGCCGATGAACAACATGATGTGTTTGGTTAATCAATTTGAAACACCTCATGTTAAAATTTTCAATAGTATACAAGAAAGTGTTTCACCTTTTTATTCATCGGCAAGTAATTTGCAATATGTGAATCCAACCATGCCGATGGATGGGAGAATCCGCCATGCTACTACTAGCTATTCGGCCAATTACTCTCAACCGTCATATGCTACACCTCATGTTAGTAATTTTTCAGCACCATACACAACTGTAGACGTTCATAATTCGGCTTCACACCTTCCTGGTTATAGCCAAATAAATGTAAATTAGAGGTTGTGCCCAATATTGTAGAAGATGAGGTAGTAGTGGCTGCATTGAAGAGTTTAGCCCAAAATAAGAGGATTAGTGCTCTTTGCCTTGAACAACATGAAAAGGGGCTATTTCCTGATTATGCCGCAATAAAATCTAGAGTTTTGCAAGAAGATGATTCTTTGCCTATTGACAAAATTGGCGAGCAAAAATATGGTTTTACAACAATGCATATGCCTTCACCTAGTACTACATCATATTATACACCCCCTACACTATTGCAAAATTTAGGCAACACCCGTGTGTCATTGCCGAAAGAATCTAAAAACATTGGGGGGGCAATCATATCCGGAGTGGGATGAAATTGAGAAAAATCTTAAAGCCAACCTTGCCGCTAGCCGCCAGAAACAAATAGAAAAAGAATTGGCTCAGATAAAAAAAGCATTGCCAATTGGTAGTATCAATGAAAAGAAGGATGATTCGGAACTTGAAAGTGCTTCGGTTGAAAAAGCCGAATCAAGTAGTATATATTACGAATCCATCAAATCCAAAAAGGCAAGCATTATTGAGAAAGGGCATGGCAAGCATAGCAAAACAACCATGCTTGATTTTTCTGAAGTTAATGGAACCTACTTCCTGCCCTATGAATTTCGTGCCATAGAAATTGACAAGCCTCAAGGACAAGAGCAAGTAGCCAAACAAAGTTCGGTTGATAAGGATCTTCAAGGTAATGATGCATGGAATAAATAAAAAGATGATGAAAAGGTGTTGGAGTGTCATCCAAAGATGAAGCTAGATATTGTTCAAGTCACACCACCATCATGCTCTCCCAACGTATTTGAAGAGGTATGCATAGCGAGTAATTTACCTATTTTCAGATTTGGTCGCGATTTCATTATTGATGCATCTATAAGAAATATTCTCATAAGTAATTTTGAAAGACTAATGAAGAAGGGTAATTTACTTGTAAGCAATAAAATTGTTATAGAACATATCGGTCAACCCATTGCGCCATTTATAAAGACCGATAATGACTTATTGTTACAGCCAAAGCTTTCCCCATTGCTTTGTCTAAAATTCATATCTAGTTGGGTAGCTTTGCTTATTTCTTACTTGGCTTACACTTGGTCTCAATTGAGACATGTATGTTCTAACTATTTTCGTTTCAGAAATTTAAAGCCAAGGTTAAAATATTTTGAGCAAACTGATGCCAGTATAGTTTCTTATCTAAAGACATTGGAGATAAAGTGCAAAACACAATGCATAGCCGAATGGGGTGATGCAAAATCTGAACCATTCGTTTGCTTAACTCCAAAGCCGTTCTCACAACAAGATCGGATAGAAAATAAAAAATTTACCTTCAATTCCAATATGTGTGATCAAATCTTTGATTTATTGTTGAGAAATAATTATATTAGAATTCTTCATCACCATGTTGAGCCATTTGTCCAGGGACGAATGTATTTTAAGTTGCATGATTTGTCCAAGCATAATTTTGAGGATTGCAACATGTTTCGTCAAATAGTTAAATCGGTCATTGATAAAGGACGATTAAAATTTGTTGAGACACCAACAGATGACGAGTCTATTCCAATTGGTCCTGATGGCAAAAGGTTTTTGCATCGGCTGCTTCAAGCCGATCCATTTAAAGAGAAGGTAAAAACTACAGGTGATGGGATCGAGCTTTCAAGTAATCAAGTTGTTGAAGAGCATAATGAACATAATTTTGAGGGTGAGAATTCCATCGAAGCTATAATGGAGACACCAAGGACTGGGGGGCAGCAAGCAAATCCAATGATCGACGAAATCAAACCAAAATAAAACAAAGGCCGAAATAAGCGCAAGTGTAAGAGATCAAAAATCACCTTCGCTCAACTATTGGATAAATATCAAAAGAAGAGTGAAGAGAAGAATACTTATCGGCCAAATCATGCAAAGAAACCAAGATCACCCCCAAGGCGCAAATATGACGATTGGTATTGGCAAAGTGAGAATTTTAATGCAACATATTAATATCCTTATTTTAGGCAGCCGATGCCAATGTCGTGGATGCCTCCCTATGCTCATATAGATCCATATCCATCATGGGATAGGTATGATACAAGGGCACATTGTCCATCTTATTTTAGACCATCTCACCAATATTATGCAGCTCTGAGAAGATCAACATTTGAACAATCACATGTTAAAGACCGTTTCAATCCTAAGGAATCGGTCCAGAGCTCAAGGAAGAAGAAAGAGGTGGTCAAGCAAGTTTACCGTGTTAAAAGAGATGGTCGTAAGAGTGCAACTTCAGATTTGACCTCAAATGAAAAAGAGCCAATTAATGTGTTGACATTGGCTACTAAAGACAATGAGACAAAGCAACCAATTATTGAGAGTCAAAGTGCCAAATCTGAAGAAAAGAAGTTGAGAGTGCACAAGGCCAAAAAGGAATTGCCATTGGTTAAAATAGAGCCACAGACGAGATGCCTGCTCGGCTTATCGTATTGGCAAAATAAGAAATTACAAAAACTTAGTGCACAAGAACTTGAAGAAAGGAACATGGCATGGGTTCCCAAAGGAAGTGCTCAAAATAAGAATTATGTGCAAGCTTTCATTACAAGAAGTGCGGCAAAGTTGACGAAGGAAAAGAGTGAAAACTATGAAGTACCAAGCCGAAGCTTTCAACATCTTTGGTCTACACATTATCCATATTCTTCAACTATGCCATTAACGCCTATGCCATGAAATTCGTCATCAGGTATGATTGGTAACCCTCAATGGGATTATTTTAATCCATGGATGCAATATAATTTCTTACATCATGAAAGGGTATTACCAAGTCACGATACATTTGATTAGCTACAAGTTTGTTGTTGATCCAAAGGGCCGAAATACTTGATTTGTCATTTCATTTGTTTATTTCGGCTATATGTGCTTTGAATGAAATTTACATGGTAATGGCCGATATTTATCTATCGTCCTAAGAGTATGTCAATGCATGGCCGGTGTAGTATTCTAACATCGTCCTTAGTTCGATTGGAGAGCGAGACAAGATATGTGCTCATGGAAATTTATATGTATGCCTATATTACGATTGAATGGAGTTGAGACATCATGACCGATGTCATTGAATACATGCTGCATAGACCAATTCATAGCTACAGAATTGGTTAGTGGGCTTATACTTTGTTTGGATATGATTTGGCTTATGCATCTTTGAGATCTATAAAAGGCCAAATCATAGCTGATTTTATTACTGAACATCAGATTAATGTCATCCATAATATTGATATTAGCCTTGTCTCTCTAGTACTATAGTGATTATGTTTTGATGGTTCAATTCATAGCAATGGCCAAATGTTGGTGTTGTTTATATATCTCTGTATGGTACTATTTTTGAAGCCTCATGCCGCTTAGAATATTTTTATGCACGATTAATCAACGCTGAATATGCATTGTTATTCGGATTGACTCTTTTACTTGCTATAGGTGCTATACATATTGAGACTTTTGATGATTCGTTATGAGTAGTGCAACAAATATCCAAGGGTTATCAATGTTTTGACGAATCACTTATAGTTTATCTTGGGGTATGTCTAGATGCAAAATTTACCTTGGGTTGCAACTAAATTGTTCATATATTTAGACATGACAACTGGAGAGAGTTGGCATAGCAAGCATCCGGCTACCATGTCCGTCATGGTGTATTGCACATCTATCAATAGACAATGCTTATTCTTGCCAACATAGGTAAGGCCGAATTGGAGCTCACCGCCTCGGCCACTAATGAAACTTTTATGCAGGCAAAGCAAGGATTGGAGGAAGTTCATTCTTGATTGTTTGCAAAATCCTAGAGAAAGGGTGAATAATATGGTTCGGAGGATGGCTTTGAGATACATATCTATGGAACATTGTCATCGGATTGTTATATAAGTTGAGAAGTTTTGACCCAAGTTGCATCAAGAGGTTCAAATAAGCAACGACTGATATATGACTATCGTTCTAAGCAAAGACATGGCCGATAAATAACTATCGCCCTTAGCACAAACATGGCCGATACATAATTATCGTCATGAGAAATATAAATGGCCGATGAGTGTTGACATCGTCCTTAGAACAAATACATTGCAAATTATTTTTCGGCACGTAAGTTTTGCCGAAAAACAGGGGGGCATGTGTTACCACCAGATTTTGCCACGGTCAAGAACTTAATTAATATGGCCTTAAATGGAGAAGTGATCTGCATAAAAAAAGTTTCATATTGTCGATATGAACATCTTTGAAGTTTGGGCCATCGCCATCCGATCTCATCTCGAAGGCCGAAGTTGTGTTTGAAATACTGAGATTTTGTATTCAAAACACTATTCGGCTCATTACGCCCACAAGATCGCCTCGTATGGAAAAATGATCTACACGGATTGTCTTCATCTCGTCGAAACAATCGAATTTGATATAAAAATAGTTCCAATCCGAGTTCGTATGCAAAAGTTAGAGCCATCGGAATGCAGCTCTGTTAAGAGGCGGAAAATGGCGTGCCCCATAAGATACCATGTCTGATGGGTAGCGCGAGTATAGCCTGTTTTGCGCGAGGTAGCGCAAATAATAGCCTGTTTTACAAGAGCGATTTGGCCCTCAAGATGACCTCTGATCAAAAAACGTTCAACATGAAAGTTGTTCGTCTTATTGAAATGGTCAAGATTGCTTTTGGACTAGTTTCCGTCCGAGCTCGTTTACCACCACAAAAAGACCCACAAGGTGCAGCCACTTTAAACCGAACAGTTTTGGAAAGTTCGGATAAAACCAATCCAAATTTGACTAGGGTTTTGGACGTGAATCCAAGACTTCTCCTTGCACGGGAAGTACATCCACCTCTTATATACCTAAGGGGTGACGGCCTATTGAACAACACACAATCGATCAAATCATCTACCACTTTTTATCTTTTATCTTTTCTCCTTAATCCTAGTTCTTCTTCTTCCTCGTTCTTCGTCTGTTCTTCTTGTTGCAGGGCGGTGAACCTCGAGGCCCTAGGGGCGATCAGGTTGACCTAGGGCAGCGCATAGCCGCTGCACACCCAGACGGGGTCCCTCCCGGGCATGTGGGGCTTCGGGTCAACAAAAGCACCCGCCGGATTGCCTGCGTACCGCGCTTCCAACCGGGTCTCCTTCGACGTGAGCTGCGGTGCATCACCCTCGGCATTGGAGGTACACGGTGACATGTTCGTGTGCGAACAGGGCTCTCTATCCCTCGCTTCCGGTGGCGCCGGAACGCCGCCGGGGCCATCATCATCACCGTGATCTTCACCAACACCTATGCCATCTTCACCAACATCTCCATTACCTTCCCTCCTCTATCTATAGCGGTCCACTCTCCCGCAACCCGTTGTACCCTCTACTTGAACATGGTGCTTTATGCTTCATATTATTATCCAATGATGTGTTGCCATCCTATGATGTCTGAGTAGATTTTTGTTGTCCTGTCGGTGATTGGTGAATTACCATGATCGATTTAATTTGCTTGTGGTTATGTTGCTTTCCTTTGGTTCCCATCATATGAGCGTGCACGTGGATCACACCATAGGGTTAGTTGTATGTTGATAGGACTATGTATTGGGGGGCAAGAGTGACAGAAGCTTCAACCTAGCATGGAAATTGATGCATACGGGGTTGAAGGGGGACCAACCTAGTTGATAGGACTATGGTTGGGTTTTACCTTAATGAACGTTATTAGTTGCGGATGTTTTCTAATAGTTCCAATCATAAGTGCATAGAATTCCAAGTCAGTGATGACATGCTAGCAGTGGCCTCTCCCACATAAAACTTGCTATCGGTCTAGTAAAGTAGTAAATTGCTTAGGGACAATTTCGCAACTCCTACCACCACTTTTCCACACTCGCTATACTAACTTTATTGATTTTTTGCCTAGAACAGCCCCTAGTTTTTATTTACATGCTCTTTATATTCTTGCAAACATATCCCATTACACCTACAAAGTACTTATAGTTTCATACTTATTCTAGGTAAAGCGAACGTTAAGCGTGCGTAGAGTTGTATCGGTGGTCGATACAACTTGAGGGAATATTTATTCTACCTTTTGCTCCTCATTGGGTTCGACACTCTTACTTATCAAAAGAGGCTACAATTGATCCCCTATACTTGTGGGTTATCAAGACCTTTTTCTGGCGCCGTTGCCGGGGAGCAATAGCGTGGGGTGAATATTCTCATGTGTGCTTGTTTGCTTTATCACTAAGTAATTTTTATTTGCTGTTCTAAGTTGTTCTCTATCTTTAGTTATGGATATGGAACATGAAATACCAAAAAAAATAGGTGTACCTGCTACTCATGGAGATGGGGAACCTCCTAAAACCGTCGATGCTGGTTATGTGAAAAATATTATGTACTACTTTGATAATCCTGAGAAAACCCCATTCAATTATGTAATGGGAGACACGTTGGATCAACGTGAATACTTTAGGGATTATCGTTTGACTCAAAAATGGAAACTATTATGGGATCAAATTCATATGTTGCATTGGTATGCTCAGGAACTATACTTGAGATATGACTATACTTGTTGCTCTAGGATGAAGGCTCCACACCTTCCCTTTTCATGCAAATTTAATGATGATAAAACCTTGGCATCTTATGTTAATGGTATATATGATTACTATGATGTGGAACAAATAGAAGAATTTGTTGCTTTTATGGGTGCTTATGAAATTGAATCTTTGTTTAAACAGTGTGAAAATCTTGATGCTGCTGTCCAAGAAGAGACTAATATTTTGCGGGAGTCTATGGAAGAAGAAATTAATGACATTGTGAGCTCATTGGATGAAAAAGATAAGGAGGAGAGCGAAGAACAAAAGGAGGAAGAGAAGATTGATCACCCGTGCCCACCTTCTAATGAGAGTAACTCTTCAACTCATATATTGTTTAATTTCCCTTCATGCTTACCGAAGGATGGTTGCTATGATGACTGTTATGATCCCGTTGATTCTCTTGAAATATCCCTTTTTGATGATGCTTGCTATGCTTGTGGCCAAGATGCCAATATGAATTATGCTTATGGATATGAACTTGATATAGTTCCTTATGTTAAACATGAAATTGTTTCCATTACACCCACGCATGATAGTCCTATTATCTTTTTGAATTCTCCGAACTACACTATATCGGAGAAGTTTACCCTTATTAAGGATTATATTGATGGGTTGCGTTTTACTATTACACATGATGATTTTGATAGATATAATATGCATGTGCTTGCTGCTCCTACTTGCAATTATTATGAGAGAGGAACTATATATCCGCCTCTTTATGTTTCCAACATGAAAAAAATGCAAGAAACTGTTTATACTATGCATTGGCCTTTACTTTGTGTGCATGAATTGTTCTTTTATGACATGCCGATGAATAGGAAGAGAGTTAGACTTCGTCATTACATGATATATGTTACTTCGTGCTCACTACTAAATTAAAAATCATTGTTAATTAAAATTGGCTTTGATATACCTTGGGATCCGGGTGGATCCATTACTTGAGCACTATATGCCTAGCTTAATGGCTTTAAAGAAAGCGCTGCCAGGGAGACAACCTGGAAGTTTTAGAGACTCATTTATTTCTGTTGTGTGCTTTTATAAGGTTTAAAAATAAAAATAATGTGCCAAGGTTTGCCTTTAAAATGTTTACATTGCTTGTTGGTTTGTGCGGTGCAGAACAGAAACTTTAGCTGTAGTGCGCGATTTTACATTTTTGACTGGAACGTCAAACAAATATGACACTTTTTGCACTGTCTTTCTATACAAATTTTACATTTTTCCTAATTATTTCAGAATTTTTGGAGTATCATATGTATGGTGAATGTTCAGATTATTACAGACTGTTCTGTTTTAGACAGATTATGTTTTTGATGCATAGTTTGCTTGTTTTGATGAAACTATCGATTTATATCAGTGGATTAAGACATGGAAAAGTTATATTACAGTAGCTACAATGCAAAAACAAAATATGAATTGGTTTGAAATTGTACTCAGAGTAGTGATTTTCTTTATTATACTAACGGATCTTACCGAGTTTTCTGTTGAGTTTTGTGTGGATGAAGTGTTCGAAGATCGAGGAGGTCTCAATGTGAGGAGAAGGAGGAGAGGCAAGAGCTCAAGCTTGGGGATTCCCAAGGCACCCCAAGTAAATATTCAAGGATACTCAAGAGTCTAAGCTTGGGGATGCTCCAGAAGGCATCCCATCTTAATTCAACAACTATCGGTATGTTTTCAGATTCGTTTCGTTCATGCGATATGCGCAAATCTTGGAGCGTCTTTTGCATTTAGTTTTCATTTTTATTTTATCCACCATGCTCGTATGATATAGTACTTGGTTTATTTATAGAATGCTCTTTGCACTTCACTTAAATCTTTTAAGTATGGCTTTATAGAATGCTTCATGTGCTTCGCTTATATCATTTGAAGTTTGGATTGCCTGTTTCTCTTCACATAGAAAACCGCCATTTGTAGAATGCTCTTTTGCTTCACTTATATTTGTTAGAGCGTGGGCATATCTTTTGTACAAAGAATTAAACTCTCTTGCTTCACTTATATCTATTTGGAGTGTTGACAGGAACTGGTCATTCACATGGTTAGTCACAAAATCCTAAATAAAACTTGTAGATCACTGAATATGATATGTTTTGATTCCTTGCAATAGTTTTGCGATATAAAGATGGTGATATTAGAGTCATGCTAGTGGGTAGTTTTGGATTGTAGAAATACTTGTGTTTAAGTTTGTGATTCCCATAGCATGCACGTATGGTGAACCGTTATGTGATGAAGTCGGAGCATGATTTATTTATTGATTGTCTTCCTTATGAGTGGCGGTCGGGGACGAGCGATTGTATTTTCCTACCAATCTATCCCCCTAGGAGCATGCGTGTAGTACTTTGTTTCGATAGCTAATATACTTTTGCAATAAGTATGTGAGTTCTTTATGACCAATGTTGAGTCCATGGATTATACGCACTCTCACCCTTCCATCATTGCTAGCCTCTTTGGTACCGTGCATTGCCCTTTCTCACCTCAAGAGTTGGTGCAAACTTCGCCGGTACATCCAAACCCCGTGATACGATACGCTCTATCACACGTCACCCTCATTATATCTTCCTCAAAACAGCCACCATACCTACCTATCATGGCATTTCCATAGCCATTCCGAGATATATTGCCATGCAACTTCCATCATCATCATATACATGACTTGAGCATTTATTGTCATATTGCTTTGCATGATCGTAAGATAGCTAGCATGATGTTTTCATGGCTTGTCCGTTTTTTGATGTCATTGCTATGCTAGATCATTGCACATCCCGGTACATCACCGGAGGCATTCATATAGAGTCATATATTTGTTCTACTATCGAGTTGTAATATTGAGTTGTAAGTAAATAAAAGTGTGATGATCATCATTATTAGAGCATTGTCCCATGTGAGGAAAGGATGATGGAAGCTATGATTCCCTCACAAGTTGAGATGAGTCTCCGGACTTTACAAAAAAAAGAGGCCAAAGAAGCCCACAAAAAAAGAGGCCAAAGAAGTCCACCAAAAAAACAAAAAGATGAGAGAAAAGAGAGAAGGGACAATGTTACTATACTTTTACCACACTTGTGCTTCAGAGTAGCACCATGTTCTTCATATAGAGAGTCTCTTGAGTTATCACTTTCATATACTTGTGGGAATTTTCATTATAGAACTTGGCTTGTATATTCCGATGATGGGCTTCCTCAAATGCCTGATGTCTTCATGAGAAAGCAAGTTGGATGCACACCCACTTAGTTTCCAGTTTCAGCTTTTATACACTTATAGCTCGTAGTGCATCCATTGCATGGCAATCCCTACTCCTCACATTGACATCAATTGATGGGCATCTCCATAGCCCGTTGATTAGCCGCGTCGATGTGAGACTTTCTCCCTTTTTGTCTTCTCCACACAACCTCCACCATCATATTCTATTCCACCGATAGTACTATATCCATGGCTCACGCTCATGTATTGCGTGAAAGTTGAAAAGGTTTGAGAACATCAAAAGTATGAAACAATTGCTTGGCTTGTCATCGTGGTTGTGCATGATTTGAATATTTTGTGTGGTGAAGATGGAGCATAGCCAAACTATATGATTTTGTAGGGATAACTTTCTTTGGCCATGTTATTTTGAAAAGACATGATTGCTTTATTAGTATGCTTGAAGTATTATTATCTTAATGTCAAATGATAGATTGTTTCTTTGAATCGCTCGTGTCTTAATATTCATGCCATGATTAGATTACATGATCAAGATTATGCTAGGTAGCATTCCACATCAAAAATTATCTTTTTTATCATTTACCTACTCGAGGAAGAGCAGGAATTAAGCTTGGGGATGCTGATACGTCTCTGTCGTATATATAATTTGTGATTGTTCCATGCCAATATTATACAACTTTCATATACTTTTGGCAACTTTTTATACTATTTTTGGGACTAACATATTGATCCAGTGCCCAGTGCCAGTTCCTGTTTGTTGCATGTTTTATGTTTCGCAGAAACCCCATACCAAACGAAGTCCAAACGGAATAAAAATGGACGGAGAATATTTTTGGAATATTTGTGAAATATGGGAAGAAGAATTAACACGAGAAGGTGCCCGAGGGGGCCACGAGGCAGGGGGTGTGCCCCTGACCCTCGTGGGCCCCCCGTGGGGCGGTTGCTGCTCTTCTTTGGCCGCAAGAAAGCTAATTTTCGGAGAAAAATCTGGGTGAAGGTTTCAATCCAATCGGAGTTACGGATCTCCGGATATATAAGAAACGGTGAAAGGGCAGAATCCCAGGACGCAGAAACAGAGAGAGAGACGGAGAGACAGATCCAATCTCGGAGGGGCTCTCGCCCCTCCCATGCCATGGAGGCCATGGACTAGAGGGGAAACCCTTCTACCATCTAGGGAGAAGGTCAAGGAAGAAGAAGAAGAAGGGGGGCTCTCTCCCCCTCGCTTCTGGTGGCGCCGGAACGCCGCCGGGGCCATCATCATCACCGCGATCTTCACCAACACCTACGCCATCTTCACCAACATCTCCATGACCTTCCCCCCTCTATCTACAGCGGTACACTCTCCCGCAACCCGCTGTACCCTCTACTTGAACATGGTGCTTTATGCTTCGTATTATTATCCAATGATGTGTTGCCATCCTATGATGTGTGAGTAGATTTTCGTTGTCCCATGGGTAATTGGTGAATTACTATGATTGATTTAATTTTCTTGTGGTTATGTTACTGTCCTTTGGTGCCCATCATATGAGCGCGCGCGTGGATCACACCATAGGGTTAGTTGTATGTTGATAGGACTATGTATTGGAGGGCAAGAGTGACAGAAGCTTCAACCTAGCATAGAAATTGATGCATACGGGATTGAAGGGGGACCAATATATCTTAATGCTATGGTTGGGTTTTACCTTAATGAATGTTAGTAGTTGCGGATGCTTGCTAATAGTTCCAATCATAAGTGCATAGAATTCCAAGTAAGGGATGACATGCTAGAAGTGGCCTCTCCCACATAAAACTTGCTATCGGTCTAGTAAAGTAGTCAATTGCTTAGGGACAATTTCACAAATCCTACCACCACTTTTCCACACTCACTATACTAACTTTAGTATTTTTGATATGTTCTTGCATGGTATTTATTTATGACGCTAGTAGTCATGATATGCTCATAGGTAATGTTATGCTCGTCAGTATGCCATGCTCAATCGGGTATATGATTCATTGTGGTTATGCTCGATGATTATGTTGCACCTCCATGCTTATATTGATATCATGCTCATGCATTGTAGTTGCATCATGTTGTTTTAATATGACTCAACTTATTACATTCAAGTTTAACCGGACTTAAATGAACTTGAACAACTGTTGGCTGAGTCATGGTGCCACCATATCGAGCTGACCAGTGCAGCCACATTTGCCTTTTATGGGAAGGTCCTAACTGGGTCTATTGTCATGCCTCTCGCCGGTGCTTCCAATGAGGGAAGTGTCAGTGTCAAAACCAGCGGATCTTGGGTAGGGGGTCCCGAACTGTGCGTCTAAGGCAGATGGTAACAGGAGGCAGGGGACACGATGTTTACCCAGGTTCGGGCCCTCTTGATGGAGGAAATACCCTACGTCCTGCTTGATTGTTCTTGATGATATGAGTATTACAAGAGTCGGTCTACCACCAGATCACAGAGGCTAAACCCTAAAAGCTAGCCTATGGTCTGATTGTATCTTGTCCTACAGACTAAAACCCTCCGGTTTATATAGGCACCGGAGGGGGCTAGGGTTACACAAAGTCGGTTACAAAGGAGGAGATATACATATCCGTATTGCCAAGCTTGCCTTCCACGCCAAGTAGAGTCCCATCCGGACACGGGACGAAGTCTTCAATCTTGGATCTTCATAGTCCAACAGTCCGGCCAAAGGATATAGTCCGGCTGTCCAGAGACCCCCTAATCCAGGACTCCCTCAGTAGCCCCTGAACCAGGCTTGAATGACGATGAGTCCGGCGTGCAGTATTGTCTTCGGCATTGCAAGGCGGGTTCCTCCTCTGAATACACCATGGAAGAGATTGAATATGAGGATAGTGTCCGGCCCTGCAAAATAAGTTCCACATACCACCATAGAGAGAATAATATTTCCATAAATCTGTTCTGCTGACACGTTTTGATAGCATGACATCATGCCACGGCCTGGTCATTATTTGGACCGTTTTTCTTTAACCAGCCCCGCACATAACGTGAGGTGGTTTCCTCGACACGTCTTGTCAAAGTAGAGATCATGTTCCCCTTATCACGGGATTCTCATCAATACGGATGTGGGTTACCCAACCGTGTCTGTTGGTATGACTCCTAGATCTTAGGTAAGTCTCAAACGGCCATGAGGAGGACGCCTGATATTCACCCTCTTTATAAAGGGGACAAGGCTTTTTCTTTTTTCCCTCCCATGTTCAATCGATTCCTTCCCCCACCTCGAGTTCTAACACCCAAAGCTCAGGTCAGGTGCTTCGGACCTTCAACTATGTCCGGATCCAACCTTCAAGGTCGGTGCATGCCTTCCTCCGTCACAGAGGAGGACATCAAAAAGTTGAGAGATGCCAGATATCTGACCGCCGAAATTTCACACAGGCTGCCTGCCCGAGGGCAGGTCGTCCCTACTCCCGAACCCAACGAGAGCGTTGTGTTCATCTCCCACTTCCTCCGAGGACTAGGCCTCGCTCTGGATCCCTTTGTTAGGGGTCTTATGTTCTATTACGGGCTGGATTTTCATGATCTAGCCCTGGATTCCCTTCTTCACATCTCGTCATTTATTGTCGTATGTGAGGCCTTCCTCCGCATTACCCCTCACTTCGGCATGTGGCTCAAGACCTTCGATATGAAGTCGAAGATGATCGAGGGGAAGCACGCAGCATGCGGAGGTGCTTTGATAAGCAAAATCGCTGACGCTCCATGGCCAAAGGGTTCCTTCCCAGAGGTGTCCGGATTGTGGTAGCGGGAGTGGTTCTACATCATAGCTCCCCAAAGTGCCAAGTGGGTAGCTGCCCCTACCTTTCGCTCGGGCCCCCCACCACAACTGATGTCATCGATCAGCAGGGGGCTGAGCTGGGGTCCAGCCAAGGACGTGCCAATGCTGCAGAGCCGTATCCGAGATCTCTTCGAGGGAGATTTCAGTCTGGTTATGGTAATGCAAGTTATGCTGGTTCGTCGAGTCCAACCTTGCAAACACCGGCCCCTCCGCATGTGGGAATTCAACCCGGAAGGACCACGTACTATTCAGCATTTCCTCGGCGTGACGCACGAGGAGATGTACAAATCGTTCTTCGGACCCCAAATAGAGTGTCCGGACACCACCGAGGACGTGGGCCTGAGCTGCAACCGCCCCGCTGCCCAAGTAAGTAATCTCGTGGCTTAACACACTGTCCTTTTATTTATCATGACATCATTCTGAAGAATCGCTCTTTGACCAGGACTGGATAACAAAGGCGAAGATGATCTGGTGTTTGGCCCCCCTTCCTGAGGGCTTGGACAATCCGGTGCTGGAAAAGATGCTTGAGCCAGCACCTTATCTGGTGCCCTCAAAGGAAGATGAAGGGGGGGGGGAAGAGGGTGAAAGCGGGCCTCCTTCGCTATTTATTCCAACCGAGGGAATGAGCGCCTCCGCGAGGGAGGATAACCAAGGGGAAGAATCTGACATTCTCTCTCCCCGGGGAAGGAAGAGGACTACCTCTGAAGATCCGAAAACTAAGGTTTCCAAACGGGAGAAGAAATCTCCGGCAGAGCGTCCTGACTCGGAGGGTATTCTTGCTGCACAATGTCCGCGCGGGGATCAGCCCTCTACCGAGCTATAAGTAATAGAAAAGTACTTAATAGTGAAAACATCCTACCTTACTTCCGAAGACAATAACTGGTGCTTATAAATTGTAGTCCAGATTGCAGCCCTTCTCAACAAAGCTCATCTTCGGGGGGATCTTCTTCCGGAGATGATGGAGAGCGAAACGCCTCCCCCGGACACCCCGACTCAAGAAGCGGGCGACCTTGAAGTGTCGTTGCGAAGGGTATCTCCAGATCCACTAGGGCCAGAGGATAACCCTTTGGCTGCCCGGAGTCCCCAGTATCCGGCTCCTAAGGAGACCGACAGCAAGGGTCTGTACAGTGTGCGGTCGGACGCGTTGAAGGATCTTCTGGGGCAAGCTGCCGTCTCAGAAGTGCATCGTACACTAATGGGTATGGTAATTGAAAGGATTTCATCTGCTGAAAGCGGTTTGCATGAAGCCTTTATGAGTCTGCTGAAAGGCTTCGAGGTACGTGAACTAGTGTATGTTTTTAACAGTACCGCATACATTAGGTATGCCCTATGCAGATAGTAGCCCCTGAGACTCTGGTTGTCGTCGAAAACGGCGGCAAATAGAGGATCATAGTCCCAGGTAACAACCAGACTGCTTTTATGTGCAGGTTGTTGAAGCTCTGGTGGCTAGCCGGACTGATGGGTTTGCTGAGCTAAAGCGGCAACTAGATGCGGCGGATGCCGACATCGTGCTTGTCAATGAGCGGCTTGACGAGGCACAGGGTGAGTGATTTTTCTGGTGGTCGTCACATAATAAGAGTAGCATGATGCCAGTATCTTTAATGTGTTGTGACTGCGGATGGAGCTGCCATCGTGGATACCCTTCGGGCGGAGCTTGCCCGAGCCAAGGAGCAAGCAAGGAGTAGCAATGCGGCCGCTTTATAGGTGGCCGTAGAATTAAGGGCTGAATAGCCGCGCATTGCGAGAGCAAGGAAAAAATAGCCAAGATGGCTGTAGAGTTAAAAGATGCCGCTGACCGTTACCAGCTTCTTGAAGAAGAGAACCGGGCGAAGGTGACGGACCTGGAGAAGGCCCGGGTTGCTGCCAAGGAAGCCCGCTCCAAAATTAGAGCGACGAAGGAGGAGCTGAACCAAGTTGCAGATATCGTGTCTGGGAAGCCCTTCTTGTTGCGGACTAAGTTCGGAGATCCGAAGTATGCTCCTCTGGACTGGCTATGGAGTTCTGCGGACGCGTACATGGATTTGGCTGCAAGTGCTACTGATGCGGCCGAGTACTTCAAGGATCAAAAAGGTCCAGAAGTGGAAAAGCAGTTCTGGTCACAGTTCCATGCTCCAGTCCGTCCGCTGCTGTTGAATGAGCGATTGGCCAAGTGGGCCGAGCTCCATTGGTTGTCCAGACTTGCCATGAGGTCTGTTGTGGATCACCTGTGGCCGGGAGGGCCAAGGCCAAATAGCTACTTTAGCTTAGTGCAACAATTCCTTGGTGTTGTGCCACGCATCGATGCTGTAAAGAGATCGGCGTGCATAGAGGGTGCAGGGATGGCCTTTGCCCATGTCAAGACATACTGGGCGGAGATGGAGGCCACCACTATTGTGACATAGGGTTCGGCTGTAGGCCGAGTGGTTGTCGAGCACTACTTTGAAGAAGTTCTTGAAGGCGCTCGTTCGATAGAGGCTCAGTGCTCGAACAATGTTATGTTCAAGTGACATGTATTCCCATTGTAAAAACAATGTTTTATTGAATTGTCAACGCTGTATTTATACTTTTGCCTGAAAGTACTATGGTGCCTCCTGTGCGGCTGTTTATGTATATATGTGTATAACCTGAAAGTTTGCAGTCGTCGGCTTCCGCCCCCACGCATATAACGCGGGGGTGTTCGCAAAAGATGCATATTCACACTTGATCCAACGTCTTGGTCCATTAAGGAGGTGATAGCGTAGCTTTGTTTAGGCCAGATTGTCCTTCTCTAATGTCTTTGAAAGGCTTTTTCCGCTGACCTGGTCGGGAGCCCCTGAATCCGGCATTTACCGCCGTGTTATCTGGGCTACCTTCTTTATTTCGATGCTTGTTTTTGTTGCGTCGTGGTTTACCATTGCCATCCCTGACTTCGGATGTGCTTGGGTCGCTGGTGTTGCTACGGGCCAACCAGCTGTCCTCGCCCGCACAAAAGCGGGTCATGAGGCTTGTTAGGGCTGCCATTGTTCTCGGTTTTGCTTGACCGAGGTGTCTGGCGAGCCATTTGTCTCGGACACTGTGTTTAAAAGTTGCTAAGGCTTCGGTGTCCGGACAGTCGACGATTTGGTTCTTCTTAGTGAGGAACCTGTTCCAAAACTTTCGGGTGGACTTTCCGGACTGTTGGATTATATGACTTAAATTGTCTGCATCCGGAGGTCGGACATAAGTCCCTTGAAAATTGGCCCGGAAAGCGTCCTCGAGCTCCTCCCAACTTCCAATTGAGTTTTCGCGGAGGCTTTTCAGCCAGTGCCTAGCTGGCCCTTTAAGCTTGAGGGGCAAGTATTTAATGGCATGGAGATCGTCTCCACGAGCCATATGAATATGGAGGATGAAGTCCTCTATCCAGACTCCAAGGTCTGTGGTTCCGTCATACGCCTCTATGTTCAGCGGTTTGAATCCCTCTGGGAATTCGTGATCCAACACCTCATCGGTGAAACATAAGGGGTGTGCGGCACCCCTGTATTGGGATGCGCCATGGTGTTCGGACGGTTGTAGTATTCGCGTTGCTTGTGTACCGTAGCGTTCTTCCTAGATCCATAGATAGATCTGGTCACGCCGGATTTTTGACGCAAGTTCTCACGTGAATCGTGTGTTGACTTATGTGTGACTTTGTTAGCCGCTCTATCGCGTTCACGGGGTGGTGGATCCGACCGGTTGGCCGTATCACCTTTCGGCTGTATGGGCTCTAAGGCCTCATCGTCGAATTCCGGTAATAGTATCCGCTTTGGATAGCTATTTTGATGGTAACTTCCACCATACTTCGTTACTTTGTTCCACTTGCTGTTGAGCGTATCTTGTGCGACCTTGAGCTTTTGCTTCTGTTTCTTCAGGCTCCTTGCTGTGGCAATAAACCTTCTGCGGAGGTTTTCTTGCTCCAAGTGCGTTTCCAGGATGATGTGTGCATCTTCGTCCGGACTGTTTTCTTCCCTAGACGGGGATTGATGAGGCTTATCTTTGGCGTCATCGTGTTCGGACGTCGGATCCGTACTATGTGTGCAGTTTGCATCTTGATCGTGTCCTGCCACTGGGGTGGTGCAGTTGTCGTTTCTTCCAGAGTCACGTGGACTATTATTATCGTTGTTGTTGCTATGGTGGGACTTAGAGCGGCGTTGTTGATGTCGGCACTTGGGTTGCTTGGAGGGTGCATCCTCCGCTGTCTCTTTGCCATTGCCCTCTCTGGGTGCATCCACCATGTATACGTCATGTGTTAAGTAGCGGTCCAGCATCCTGTGGGCAGTGGTTCTGGTTTGTCTCCGGCATCGTCGTCCATAGCGTTGATATCTTCGGAGTCGAAGTCGAGCATGTCGGTTAAGTCGTCGACAGTGGCTACTAAGTGGGTGGTGGGTAGGCAGCGAATTCTTCGTCGTCTGCATCCCATTCTAGCCAGACATAGTTCGGCCAAGGTTCTCCTGACAGGGAGAGAGACCTTAATGAATTTAGCACATCTCCGAAAGGTGAGTGCTGAAAGATATCCGCGGAGGTGAAATCCATTGTCGGTGCCCCGTCGGATTCGACAGGCACGGATGTAGGCGGCTCGGAGTCCATGGCCGGGGATAAATCCAGTGGTTCGGTGACACGGCTCTCATAAGGGTGAAGTCAGTATCTGGTTCTATCGCCACTGAGAGTGCGGCCTCCATGGTGGGGTCCAAACCTCCGCTTTTGGATGGCGCGATTTGCTCCGGGTAAAAGGCCGGAGTAGCTGCAGATGCGATCTCCCGAACACTGTCCGACGGCAGAGTTATGTCTTGCTCGTCGCGACTGTGCGGCGCGTCCGGCATGGGCTTGAATCCATCAAAGATCAAGTCTCCGCAGATGTCGGCCGTGTAGTTCAAGTTTCCAAATCTGACCTGATGGTCAGGGGCATAGATTTCGATCTGCTCCAGATGGCCAAGCGAATTCGCCCGCAATGCGAAGCCGCCGAATACGAAGATCTGTCCGGGGAGGAAAGCCTCACCCTGGACCGCATGGCTAGCGATGATCGAAGGAGCCATCAAGCCTTATGATGACGACACAGAGGAACTCTCAATGAAAGCACCAATGTCGGTGTCAAAACCGGCGGATCTCGGGTAGGGGGTCCCGAACTATGCGTCTAAGGCGGATGGTAACAGGGGACACGATGTTTACCCAGGTTCGAGCCCTCTTGATGGAGGTACTACCCTATGTCCTGCTTGATTGTTCTTGATGATATGAGTATTACAAGAGTCGATCTACCAGGAGATAAGAGAGGCTAAACCCTAAAAGCTAGCCTATGGTCTGATTGTATCTTGTCCTACGGACAAAAACCCTCCGGTTTATATAGGCACCGGAGGGGGCTAGGGTTACACAAGGTCGGTTACAAAGGAGGAGATATACATATCAGTATTGCCTAGCTTGCCTTCCACGCCAAGTAGAGTCCCATCCGGACACGGGACGAAGTCTTCAATCTCGTATCTTCATAATCCAACAGTCCGGCCAAAGGATATAGTCCAGTTGTCCGGAGACTCCCTAATCCAGGACTCCCTCAGGAAGGTTATGCGCGGGCGCTACCTTGGCCGGGTAGGAAGGCATAAGCCTTGTGTGCCCGAGTTGTTTGCGCGCTTTTGTGCCCGTTTGGGACCGTTTATGTTTTGCCACGACGGTGGTCATTGATGCCTTTGGTAGGCACGGGGCCACCCATGACTTATCCCAAAGGGGAGTTGGTTGGAGTGGCCGGGAGAGTGTCATGGCGGTAGATCGGTTTTGTCAGAACACCGTTGGTCCACACGTATGGGAGTGCGAGGCCATGGGTTCCATGGTGTGGGTACAGTGTGCTAACCTCTGCATAGTGTGTGTTAAATCTATCGATAGCCATGCCCGCGGATAAGGGCCCAGTTCCTAGTTGGTCACAATATGGGTCAACGGAAATAATAATAATGTGCTTAATAACAACCCTAGTTCGATGATGAGAAATAGGTTGATTGTGATCATGAGAGGATCACGGTGGTATCGAGGATACTGAGTTGATGGATATTCGTGGTGTTATGCGAGAGTCAAGGGTTAATCTCAAGCTCCTTGTGGTCATGTAATGATTACTACGGTATTGTAATAACAAGCTTGATTGGATCCTAAGATGATCGAGTGATGTCCTGATGGTAAACTTGTGCATGTGATGGTTACGAGGTAAACCGAGCAGAGTAAGTTGGTGCATGATAGTGTCAGCATGTTTCATTCTAGTAACATCATGTTTATATGTTCATGCCATGCTCATATTGTTCTAGCTGTATTATGTTCATCTTGTTCTTGCTAAGGTTGACTTGATAGTATCATGTAAATCCTTGTTAACCTATAAATGCCATGCTGTTTTTTGTCTTGATTGCTTTGGTTGTTGTGAGCTTGCAAGTAGATTCAATGTACTGACCTGGCGTGTCATGCCAGTTTGTAGGTCATGCCGGATTTGATTGCTTGTTTGTCGTGGATTCCTTGTTTGTGATCTAGGATAAGCATTCCAGCTAGAGTCCCTACGGGGTGGAGTTCATCACCATCGTCGTTGTTCCGCTGCTAGAGTTATTCCGCTGCTTCGTGTTGTTCTGCTGCTTGCATGGAGCAACCATGGCAGGCATAGTGTCGTTGTGCCTATGTAATCCCTTTGTATCCATATAGCTTGTAATAAAGAGCTGATTTGTTCTATGCTAAGCAGTGCCGTATTCCAGAAGACTTCTCCTCGATCTCTGGGCTGAAATACGGGGCGTTTCGGTTTCTCTGAGCCGAGAAGCCACACCCCCGATGGTATTTACTTCACCGATAATTTTAATTTATTCCAAAATAATTCTCTGTCAATTTTCAGCTCATTTGGAGTTGTTTAGAAAAAGTGTCATAACTAATAACTCATTATGTTGCCTTCCTTGTCCAACGTCAACTAATTGATATAGAATACTTGATGGGGGCTCACAATCATAAAAGATCTCAAGATAGTATATTTATACGTGAGACCTCTCTTCCTTTATTACTTTTTCATGGATTGCACCAATGACCAAAGCAATGCTTGTCAACTTACAACAAATTTTATCAACTATCACTACTGCAGGATGCTACTAACGCGACACTACGATCAGAGACCCTATGACAAAACTGTGTGCGATGCATTAATCGCAAACGGTGATGTAAAAAAACCATCAAAAAAGATGCAAAACATTTGCGATGAATGATACATCAAACATGGTTTAGATTTTAATTGTGTGTGCGGTGAGGGACATATGGTTGATCCGTACGAACTATTTGCGATGAGATAGAACAACAGAAACGGGAAGCCAGATCAAGGTGTGTGTGATATACGGCATACAGTTCACTTGGGTGAACCATTTGCGGTGAATGAGGTGAACACAAACGATTCGGCGTAACAAGATGTGTGTGATATCCGGAAAACAGATCGGTAATCAAAATTGTGTGCGATCATTATAGACAGCCCATACGATCTTTTTTGTGAATTGTGTGTTCGTCAGGGCACACAGTTCAACAAAGCAACCTGTTGGCGATAATGTAGAAGATCTCTGTCGAATACATATTACTAACCGTCTACGATGAGATTGACAGGATAAACAGAGATATATACAGTCTGCTTAATTTAGTCCTTCTTCTTGTTGTTGTTGTTGTTGTTGGATGGCCCCGCGGCATCGTCTTGGCGAAGACGCTTCTTGCCGCTGATCGTTGGCTTTTCATCACCGCCACCATCATCATTGTCGTTGTTGTCGTTGTCATCCTCCTCCTCGTTCGACCATTCCTCATCATCATCGTTGTCGTCCTCTTCTTCGTCCTCCGATGGCTCCTCGTCCGTCTGGTTGTCGTCTGATGACTCCGGAGGTGGCGTCCCTTCCATGAACCGGATATAATCGAGGTATGGGCTCGACGCTAGACTCACGGAAAATGAGCGGGATGATTCTGATGTTGACCTATCACCGGGCGCCAGACTACTGGCCGAACTATCGTCCTCGCTGTCGCTCGACATGGCTGCAGAGTGTGTGCCAGTGTGTAGTGCGGCCTGCCGGGGACGATGAAGATGGTGGACACTTAAGCGGGGTATGCAGAGAAGAGGAACTGCCAATTGAAGTGGGGGTTGACGTATTATCTAACCGATGATATAATCAACCGCAATTATTTGTACCCAATTCCCGGGGTTGCGCAGGACTCCTATTGGCTATTTGGCTGGTTTCCTTTTTCAGGACAAAAACAAGGAACGAGTTTTGGGATTATGCACCGATACCGGTACGAATGGAGTAGGACAGTTGGAAAGCCATACATTGAGGTCTTCTTATTGATGAAGCCAGTAATAATCAAACTAGAAAAGAAAACAAAAAAGACAAAGAAAAATATTTGCACGAATCTTCACGTAACATCAATGGCATAGGACCTAGATGTGCATTACTTAGAGCACATCTAGATGTGAATTTAGCAATATTTTCAAACAAAACCCCTAAGCATCATTGCAAATAGCGCATAGAACATGGCTAATGCGACAACAACAACTACACATGCCAGTTCCTTCTTGTATCTTTCTTTCATCGGTTGCATGTGATTGATTCTTTCTTGCTTCATCGTACTGATTGTACATTCCAGATCAGCCAGTTTCTTCTTCTTCAGCTTTACGTTATCTTTTGCGAGCTTGGTGATAACACTCCGAGCCCTGCCATGCCATTCTTCATCCAGCGAGTTAACAAAGACACAAGCCTCATATCCTTGCCAATGTTAAATAGTATTCTGGATGAGCGGTGGCATTAACTGAAGTAAAATGATGAACTTAATTAGCACTAACCTCTAAGGGGCAACTGAGAAACCGCCTGCCAGTGTCAAATCCCTCTGTGCATACATGTCGAGCAGGAGTGTGACCGTGCACACAACTCAGCTTTTGGTACTTCTCGGTGGCGCAAAACTCGGAGTCGAACTCATGTTGCGGGAGTCTGGAGTCATGCTCCGGATCCGGCGGCAGATCGCTTTCCTGGGGGGGTCATTCAGGAAGGATTCAGCAAGGAGCTATACTTTGGAAAAGCTAAAATAGATTGGGATAGATTGGAACCTGACAGGACAATTCGGATCTGTAGTACACCTGCCTTCTGATGACCTTAGGCAAGTGCTCGGCGGCGACCGCCGTCGTGGCGGCGTTACGAGCAGAAGCAGCCGCACCGAAACCATCAGCACCACTCGTCTGCATTCCCCCAATGTCAGCGCCATGTGAGGGAATTTGGAGGCTATGTAGGGATTTGAGGGAAATGGGGAAACTGTGGAGATAAGCTAACGGTCGGGAACTACTTATGGCACTATATGTTGTATACGACACACTGTTAATACATGTCGTTTGTGTCTTAGGTATTACAATTCACACACGATTTCTGCACCAAACCGTGTGAGAAGACAGCATAGGTTAGACACAGTTGTCGTTACATAACCGTATGTGATTTACTACCCTGTCCATATAATTGAGTTACGGTGAGATACCGTGTAAACAGCCGCCCTACGGATATCCGTAAAAAAAACAGCCGCTCTGCGTATAGAAATGGCGGCGGCAGCCTAGGCAGCGGCTACCGGAGAAGAGGTCAATCCTCGGTCGGTGGGCGGTGGCGGCGTCATAGGAGGTTAATCCTCGGTCTACGGCGGGAGATAGGAGGAGCTCAACCATTGAGGTCGGCGGCGGCATGATTCGAGCACATCCATCACGATCGATGGTGGGATAGTGGAGGTTGTCGTGGTTTTGTCACGGCAGATGTCCTAGAGAAAGGACTTAGTCATGGAGTCATCGCTACGGGTTAGCTTGAAGGGGTTAAGTTGGACACAAGGACGCAAGAGAGTTTATACTAGTTCGGCCCCTTCAATGAAGGTAAAAGCCTACATCTAGTTATGATGGAATTGATGGGTGTTTCGATGACTAGGGAGCAAATAAGCTTCGCCTATGTCTCGAGTTGTTGTCCCTCCTTGAACCGCCGCCGGGTCGTCCCCTTATATACATGGGTGACGCCCGTCGGTTTACAGAGTCCCGATACCGGCTCATAGATGTGTCCGGTTCGGTCTCCACTATTCCTAACTTATAACACAAGTTACATACTGACGCCGGTTTATAGCTATAGGCCTTAAACCGATTATGGACCTTTAGCCCTCATCTGCCCTCATGGGCTTTTATCATACTCAACTACTGATGAAGTTAACCCGGCCTGTCCTAGCCGGTTTACGCCCAGTAGTAATATCCCCAACATTAGGCCCCAAATTGATTTGAACAGGTTCATGTCAATCCTTAGCAAAAATCTTCATCTTCAACATCTTCTTGTATTTTGTTGAACCACCGTGATGTCATCTTCTCTGCTCGCGGTAGACCGGTGTGACATCACTGGTTATAAAGAACCTTATCCTGTTAACAAGCATGCGACAATTAAGGCCGCAGCTTCGTTTCCAAACTCGCGACTCCTTGATTCTCGCGCCTGACATATCCCTTTCTTTATAAATAGGACCGAAGGGTCATTTCCTTTCTCTTTCCCTCCGACCCCTTCTGCTTCATCTTCCTCGCGTTGCCCAGCTTCGGAGCTCCGCCGCCACCGTCGACCTCTGCATCAACCTTGGCTGCTGCATCAACCTGAGCACACCAGAGCATCGCGGCGACCTTCCACTTCTTCCTCAGCTCCGGTAAATCTTCTTTCCTTTCCCCCGCAGATCTGTTCTAGGGTTTCCTCGTTCGTCGAAGTTCATCGAGACTCTGGCGTTGTTCTTCCTTTGTTTCTTCTTTAGCCCATGAATAAAACTTCAAACCTGATGTATTCCCCGTAATGGCTTATCTTCTGTTACCAAAGCAAACCTTTATGCGCATAAAACATTGATCTGGTCCCTTGTGAATTGCTTTGAGATCAACCTTTTAGGTCCAAATCCTTTTATTTTCCTGTCTTACGATAGATCCAAAATTTCACTACGACCTTATGAAATCTGTTTTTACTTTCCTTAGTCATTCTTGCCTTAGATATGTATCCTCTTTACCACATAGGCAGTTCACCTTTGAAAAAGCAATCTTATCATATATCATTAGTCCCCTTGTTGAACCGCCGTGATGCTGTTGCTTCATAAACTCCGGTTTAGATAGATTTGCTTCCGGTTTAACATTGCACATATCAATGTACTTTGTAGATTTCATCATGGCCAAGCAAGTGTATGAGTGCAATTGGGTCCCTTCTCGCGTCACAGAGGATCAACTGGACGATTTAGTCCTGATTGGCACCTTGGGCAGCAAAGACACCGTCCATTGGAGGGCTCCTGGCAAAGAATGCCCCCCCACACCTCGAGAAGGAGAGGTTGTTGTTTTCGTAGACCACTTAGCCCGGGGTTTTAAACCGCCCGGTTCTAAATTCTACCGGGATGTTCTAGCTGATTTCCAACTCCATCCGCAAGACACTGGCCCCAACTCTGTTACAAATATGTGCCACTTCCAAGTGCTCTGTGAGGTGTTCTTTCAAGAGGAGCCCACAGTGGAATTATTCAGAGATCTTTTCCATCTAAACCGCCGTACTGAGTTTACTGATGGCTCTAATACGGAGTTGGGTGGCATGGCGATTCAAAAAAGGAAAGAGGTCACATACCCTCACGCCAAGCTGCACAGTCACCCCAAGGAGTGGAATCAGACATGGTTCTACTGCAAAGACACCTCCCCTGCTGGTGAGAATCCCTTGCCTGGCTTTCGTCCGGAGCGGCTCAGCAATACCCATCCTTTTCCTCAACGATTGAGTGCCCAGGAGAGAAGCAAATATGCTCCTCAGCTGTCAAAGCTCAGAGCCTTTATGGCCAACGGTTTAACAGGGGTTGACCTTGCTCGCTGTTGGATATCATGGAGCATACTGCCCCTTAGTCAGCGCTCCGGTTTGATGTGCGAATATACTGATAGTGTGGATGACCCACTGCGACATTCAAGACTCCAGCTCTCCGGTGAAGAAATCACAGAAGCTGTGCGTAAGATACTGAATGAACCGGAGCACATCTGCGCTAGAACCGGCCTGCTTCCCTTCTGTGCCACCAACAAACCGCCAGCTGTAAGACTTTGATTTTTCTCGTTGCTGAATCTGTTATTGATATGTCTGGTCATTGTTATTAATATCAGTGTCTACATAATCAGGGCGATGATCCGTTTTGGAGCAAAAAGCTGCCGCAGGAGAAACCAGAAAAAACAGATAAACCGGAAAGAGCAACCCGGCAAAAAACTAAAGCTGTGAAGAAGACTGCCCACCGGAAAAGAACCACTGCATCTTCTAATCCGGCCCCTGATGAGGAGGTGGATAATCCAGACTTTGAGGTAGAGCTTGACTCACTTGGTTTATTTTTCATGCATCTTATTGATGATGATATTTGTCAGGATGATGCCGAAGCCAGCCATGCGGATGTTGCAGAGGTAATTATTCTCTCTTCTGATTCAGAAACTTTGCCTTCACAAAAAATCCGTCAGGCAAACCAGGAAGTTAAATTTTCTCATCCTCTTGCTTATTTGGATCCTAAACTTCTTATGAAGACTCAACAACACGAAGCTCGCCGCACCACCCGGCACAGCGGCCAGGTAGTTACCTCCGCCGGTTTACCGAACAGTCTGGTTCGGAAACGTCATTCCGAGGTCTCTAATTCGCTTGTTAGTGCTTGTCCTAAAGCGGGCTGCTTTCTTCAACCTCTTAATCCGTCTGACTCCGATTATCAGGTTATTTCCCACTCATCTTCTGGCGAGTCGTCGGCTACTCAGCTCCCACCGCTCAAAACAGTGCTTGGGTAAGCTATATTTATTGTGATGTTTGCAGTATATTGCCTTAGAACATATGTTGTATTTAATTTTGTTATTCTTCTCAGGGCCAAACCTAGGCCGAGCAAGAAGGCCTGCCTGGATAAAGCGGCCGAAGAAGATGTCATTCTTGAACCAGGCACCACACCCAATCTTGAAGCGGCTATTCCTGAGGATATTCCCAATGATCCACCGCAGCCAGATGATGATCTTACTATTGAGGAAAGACCTACTGATACCTCAGGTCCTATCCATCAGCCCACAGGTTCCCTCCGGGTTGAAAGCTCCACCGGTCCCGCAAAACCTACTGACAAGCCAACAGCTCCAGTGCAAACCGGCGGTACCAATGATGATGAAGTTGTCATTACTGGCACTAGCCATACTGAGCCAAGCAATCCTGTCGCTTTATCCAAACATTCTGCCAAGGAAGAATTAGCTGCTTTTGGCAAAGGCAAGTGGAATGCTGATCTGACAGCTTACGCTGCTCTGAACGCCCAAGATATCCATTCCGGCTATCTGAACCGGCTGTATACCAGCCGTGACTATGAAGCCGGTCTGGTTAACATGATGAAGGATAAATATGAGGTAACTTCCATATGCTCCTTCCTGCTTGTATGCTTTCATTCTTGCTGACTCTCCTAGCCCCTAAGGGCCGATTTCAAATATTCTTTCAAACCGGGACTTAATAATATGAATCTTGATGCTTTGAAATTTGCTGATGTAGTCCCCAAGGGCCGGTTCAACTTAGCGTAGTTAAACCGGTACTTTAAGTAATTGAAACTGCCGCATCAGAATACATATGATCAAATAGCCATTAGCCCCCAAGTGCCAAGTTGAATACTTGTATTGAGCTTGGGACTTTGTAAACAATTGAAAGATGAAGATCGAATATACATTAGCCCCCAAGTGCTAAGCGCATAACTTGTTATGTGGTTGGTACTTGAATCCTTCTACCGATTTGTTGAAACATATATCTGTATGCCTGCAGGCGGAGCTGAAGGCGAAAGAAAGCCAAGTCATCGATCTGCAAGAAAACCTGAAAACCCAACAGGCTGAAACCTCCAAGGAAAAAGAGGAATTGGCCAGTGCCTTAAGCGCCATGGAACAACTTAAGGAGAACTTCAAGAAGAAACGGGCGGATTGGGCCACTGAAAAATCCGCTTTGATCAAACGAGCAGAGGATGCCGAGGCTGCACTAAAACCAGTGACGGATGAACTGACCAGCATAAAGCGGCACGTTCATGCCATGACCACTGCTATCTTTGGTAAGCCAGCTTGCCTTCTGAATTGGTTCTGCCTTCTTACAGAGTCCCTGGTTTATTAACCTTTTATGGTATTTCAGGGACACGCATTGGTCACTTGGGTTCAGATGTGCGGAAGAAATTGAAAGCCACCTATACCTTGGTTGAACAATTGTATACTGGTGCCCAGCGGATCATCTGTACCGCGTCTCATAACAAACCGGCGCCTACTTTGATTCAAGATACTTTGATGAAACTTTCAGTGCTTCCTGCCCGGGTTGAAGAGCTGAAGAAATCTGCTGCTCGAACCGGTGCAATCAATGCTTTAATCCGGGCAAAAGCCTGGGTGCCGGATTTTGATCCTATTGAAGCGGCTCAGGGTTATCCCAGTTTGAAGGAAGACGGGTCAGAATTTGGTGAAGCGGATATGCGAGCCATAAACCGGGAGGTACGTCCGCTAGCTTGTCAACTAGCTGAGGAAGCAGATTTGTCTCATTATCAAGCCCAATATGACAGCCAGAACAAGCGAATAGCTGCACCAATCCATGAATCGGAAAACCTGATCCCTCCAATCCGTAAGCATACTTACGCTCCCGATATTGACCCGTCTTCGCTAATCCATGACGAAGCTGTTTTTCAAGCATTGATGGGAATCGACTGGACAACTGTGGATTTCCAGCCACTGGGTAGAGAAACGGAAGCTGAAGCGGCGCAGGATGACCCACAACCATCAGGCCAGGCTAGTGGCCAAGCTTAAACCGGAAGCCGGTTTTAAAACTGTTTCTCCTTTGTGAAAAACAATTATGTTATTATGGGCACCATGTTGCCTTGTAATAGGCTAGCTGATACCTTTGATGTTGATATGCCTTCGTGCATAACTTGTTCTTCCTGTGGTAATGAACTTTCCAAAATACTTTCTGAAATAAGAAATTCATTAAGTGCCACTGCGGTTGTACCGTCAGGCGGAATATGATGTTTGTATATATAAAGTCAAAACATCCAAAACAAAATTTTAAGTATATGATCAAAAATTTTGAGATACATAATACCTGCCACCGTTGAGTGTGAAGTTGGCTTGGCCAACCTTGAAGCGGAGTTTTTGCAAACCCACATTGTTGGAGGAAATAACAACTCCTGTATATGTATATGACACTGGTTACCATGTAAACCGTGCCGGGTTATAATGAACACCATGTTACTCCATAAGAGGATGTTAACAACAAGGATCAAACCGGACAAATAGTCTCCGGATTGACGTGAACTGTGTTCCATCAATTGATTGGTTAAAAAACTTTGTCGGTTTAAAGAACACAATAAAAAACAAAAAAAACCTTCAAAGAAAAGTATGAAGCAAAAGTAACGACAAAAACGTTTGCCAAAAAAGATTTATTTTAAGCTGATCAAATGGCGTAACCATGGCCAAACACGACCAAGCTCCCGTTAGGTGTAACTATGGTTCTAGTTAGCCAGGTCCCCAAGTGATTCTTGTGGCATTTATGCCGACCAAATGGCGTGGTCATGGTTCGGGTTCGACCAAGCCCCCAAGTGATTCTGTGGCCTTAGGCCGATCAAGAGGCATGACTGGTTCAGACATGACCAAGTCCCCAAGTGATCTGGTGGCTTTCGCCTATCAAGAGGCATGGTATTGGTTCGGACACGACCAATCCTCCAAGTGATATAACACGATGCTTTTAGCAAAGAGAACTCAAGGGGTAAGCCGGAGGCTGCTTTAGAGCAACTCTGTGTAACCTCACATGATGTAAAAGAACAGATACCCCGCTTTAGCTGAGGTTCCAGTTTATTATACTTAATCATAATATATACATTGTATGTACATAAGCATACCAATGGCTCAGGTATAGTAAGGCCGAAGATGAGCTATATTCCAGGCCTGTTAGTCTCCTCCTCTGATGTACGTGAGTCCTTATGCTCTCGAATATCGATCAGATAGTACGACCCGTTGTGCAGATTCTTGCTGACCACGAAAGGCCCCTCCCAAGGTGGGGGTAGCTTATGCATATCAGTCTGATCTTGGATGAGCCAAAGCACCAAATCTCCTTCCTGGAAGGCTCTGTTTCTGACTCGGCGACTGTGATAACGACGAAGATCCTGCTAGTAAATCGCCGACCGGGCGGCTGCGATGTCACGCTCTTCATCCAACCGGTCCAAAGCATCTTGCCATGTTGTCTCGTTGTCCGCTTCAGCATAAGCCGTGACACGAGGTGAGTCATGACGGATATCGCTGGGGAGAACCGCCTCCGCTCCATAAACCATGAAGAACGGTGTGTATCCTGTTGATCTGTTGGGTGTTGTATTGATGCTCCATAACACAGATGGTAATTCTTCCACCCAACAACCTAGCGTTCTCTGCAAAGGAACCATGAGCCGGGGCTTGATGCCTCTCAAGATCTCTTGATTAGCTCTTTCTGCTTGACCATTGGACTGTGGATGTGCCACTGATGAAACGTCGAGCCGGATGTGCTCCCGTTCGCAGAACTCCTTCATAGCACCTTTGGACAAATTGGTACCATTATCTGTGATAATACTGTGCGGAAAGCCAAACCGGAAAATCACCTTTTTTTTGAACTGAACCGCCGTGGCCGCATCACACTTGCTAACAGGTTCTGCCTCCACCCACTTTGTAAACTTGTCCACCGCCACCAGGAGGTGGGTCTTCTTATCTTTGGACCTTTTGAAAGGCCCAACCATATCCAGCCCCCAAGTGCAAACGGCCAAGTAATTGGAATCATCCTCAATTCTTGAGCCGGTACATGAGCACGTCTTGAAAACCTTTGGCAACCATCACATCGTCTGACCAGATCCTTCGCATCAGCATGAGCAGTTAACCAATAGAAACCATGGCGAAACGCTTTAGCCACCAGAGACTTTGAACCGGCGTGGTGACCACAATCTCCTTCGTGGATCTCACGCAAAATTTCACGGCCTTCTTCAGGAGACACGCAACGTTGAAAAGCTCCTAATACACTGCAATGATGCAACTCACCGTTGATGACAGCCATGGACTTGGATCGCCGGATTATCTGCCGGGCCAGAATCTCATCTTCTGGCAACTCGCCCCGGTTCTTGTACGCCAGGTAAGGAAGCATCCAATCCGGAATAACATGAAGAACTGCCACCAATTGAGCCTCTGGATCAGGAATGGCCAAATCCTCTTCACCAGGGATCTTCACCGACGGGTTGTGCAGCACATCAGAAAAACATTGGGTGGGACCGGTTTGCGCTGAGAGCCAAGCCGGCTTAAAGCGTCCGCCGCTTCATTTTTCCGCCGGTCCACGTGGTCCACCTGATAGCCTCTGAAATAACCTGCAACAATATCCACCTCACGACGATATGCTGCCATGAGTGGGTCCTTGGAGTCCCAAGTGCCAGACACTTGCTGAGCCACAAGGTCCGAATCACCGAAGCACTTAACTCGACTTAGATTCATCTCCTTAGCCATCCGAAGACCATGGAGCGAGGCTTCATACTCAGCTGCATTGTTAGTACAAGGGAACATTAAACGGAGAACATAACAAAACTTATCACCTCGTGGGGAAGTTAATACGACTCCAGCCCCCGAGCCTTCCAACTGCCTGGATCCGTCAAAATGGATGGTCCAATACGTATGATCCGGCTTTTCTTCAGGTGCTTGCATTTCCGTCCAATCATTGATAAAATCAACAAGTGCTTGATACTTAATCGTTGTCCGAGGCACATATTTCAAACCGTACGGCCCCAGCTCTATAGCCCACTTTGCAATCCGGCCAGTTGCTTCCCGGTTCTAGATGATATCTCCCAAAGGATCAGAACTGACCATCGTAATTGGGTGCCCTTGGAAGTATTGCTTAAGCTTCCGGCTTGCCATAAAAACTCCGTACACCAGCTTCTGCCAGTGCGGATACCTTTGCTTGGACTCAATGAGTACCTCGCTGATATAATAGACCGGACGTTGAACCGGATGCTCCTTACCTGCCTCCTTTCGTTCCACCACAATAGCCACGCTGACCGCACGAGCATTAGCAGCAACATATAGCAGTAACGGCTCCTTGTCAATGAGAGCGGCGAGCACAGGTGGATTGGCCAATTGCCGCTTTAAGTCCTCAAATGCTTCATCAGCAGCAGAACTCCAAACGAACTGATCCGTCTTCTTCAACATCTGATACAAAGGGATCGCCTTCTCACCAAGGCGGCTGATAAACCGGCTTAATGCGGCAATCCGGCCTGCCAGGCGTTGATCATCATTGATACACTTCGGTTTAGCCAGGGAGGTGATGGCTGTGATCTTCTCCGGATTAGCCTCAATTCCCCTGTTGGACACCAGAAAACCCAATAACTTTCCTGCCAGTACACCAAAGACACACTTGTCCGGATTAAGCATCATCTTGTACGTCCTTAGGTTATCAAAGGTTTCCTTCAAATCATCAACCAGAGTCTCCTTCTCCCTGGATTTAACCACGATATCATCCACATAAGCATGTACATTACGGCTGATCTGCTTGTGAAGACAATTTTGTACACATCATTGATAAGTTGCCTGGGCACTTTTGAGCCCAAAGGGCATAGACACATAGCAGAAGGCTCCAAAGGGAGTTATGAATGCCGTCTTCTCCTGGTCCTTAACTGCCATTTTGATCTGATGATAGCCAGAATATGCATCCAAAAAACTTAAACGCTCACAACCCGCCGTAGCATCAATGATTTGATTAATACGGGGAGGGCAAAAGGATCTGCTGGACAAGCCTTATTAAGATCTGTGTAATCCACACACATACGCCAGGTGCCGTTTTTCTTAAGGACTAGCACCGGATTGGCAAGCCACTCAGGGTGAAAAACTTCAACAATAAAACCAGCTGCTAAGAGCCTAGCTACCTCTTCTCCAATCGCCTTGCGTCTTTCTTCATTAAACCGGCGGAGGAACTGTTTCACCGGTTTGTATTTAGGATCCACATTAAGTGTGTGCTCAGCGAGTTGCCTCGGTACACCTGGCATGTCAGAGGGCTTCCATGCAAAAATTTCCTGATTCTCACAGATGAACTCGATGAGCGCGCTTTCCTATTTCGGATCCAAGTTGGCACTAATGCTGAACTGCTTGGATGAATCCCTAGGTACGAAGTCGACAAGCTTAGTTTCTGCTGCCGATTTGAACTTCAGGGCCGGATCATGCTCCATAGTTGGCTTCTTCAACGGAGTCATGTCCGCCGGATCAACATTGTTTTTATAGTACTTCAACTCCTCGGTGGCACAAACCGACTCTACATAAGCCGCATCTCCTTCCTCGCATTCCAAAGCGATTTTGCGGCTTCCACGAACCGTTATTGTCCCCTTGTGACCCGGCATCTTGAGCTGCAAATACACATAACAGGGCCGAGCCATAAACTTGGCGTATGCCGGACGCCCAAACAGGGCATGATATGGACTTTGGATTTTCACCACTTCAAACGTTAATGTCTCCGACCTGGAATCATGATCATCCCCAAAGGCCACTTCAAGAGCTATCTTACCAACGGGATATGCTGATCTGCCAGGCACTACACCGTGGAATACTGTATTGGACGGTTTGAGATTCTTATCTGTTAGTCCCGTACGACGGAAGGTCTCATAGTATAGGATGTTAATGCTGCTCCCTCCATCCATGAGCACCTTGGTGAACTTATAACCTCCCACCTGAGGCGCCACCACCAGAGCCAACTGACCCGGATTATCAACCTGGAGTGGGTGATCCTCTCTGCTCCATATGATTGGCTGTTCAGACCAACGTAGATAACGGGGTGTGGCCGGTTCAACAGAGTTGACTGCCCGCCTCTGAACCTTCCGGTCTCGCTTGTCCAGGCTAGTGGTAAAGACATGGTACTGCCCATTACTCAACTGCTTTGGGTTGCTTTGTTAACCTGACTGTTGCTGCTGTTGGTTGTAACCACCCTGGTTGTTCTGACTATTTTGACCATTATGTCCGCCCGGATTACCATTAAATCCTGAACCGGAACTTCCTCCACCGTAACCCGGCCCGGACCCTGAGCCACCGCCAGATCCGTGATCATACTGGAAATTATTAGAATTCTTGAACTCCTGCATAATAAAGCAATCCTTCCAAAGGTGGTTTGCTGGCTCCTCCTTTGTCCCGTGTCTTGGACAGGGTTGGCTTAGCAGATAGTTCAGGCGGTTTGGGTTGGGGTTGGGCGCTCCACTACGATTTTTCAGCCTACCCTTGCGCCGCTGGCCATTGTCCTGTACGTTGGTATTAGCCACAAAATCCATGTTGCCATCCGCTTTACGCTTGCCTCCTCCGCCATTGCCTACCCAGTGATGCTGCTGACCTTTGGAGCTGCTGTTCTTCTTCCCCTTCCCTGTCTTGTCATCATCAGATTCGGGATCCTTGGTACAATCAGAATCAGCATATTTTATCAAAGCGGCCATGAGGGTCCCCATGTCGGTGCAATGACGCTTCATCCGTCCCAATTTCAACTTCAGGGGCCCAAACCGGCAGTTTCCTTCTAGGGTTAATACTGCGGTGTCAGCGTTGATGCAGTCTGAGGAGTGCAACACTTGTGAAACCCGGCGTACCCAATGAGTCGTTGACTCTCCTTCCTCCTGGACGCATGCAGCTAAGTCCACTATCGACATAGGCTGTTTACAGGTATCCTTGAAATTGTTGATAAACCAGGCTCGTAATTGGGCCCATGAACTGATAGAATTAGCGGGCAAGCTTTTTAACCAAGTACGGGCCGTTCCTTCAAGCATCATGGTGAAGTATTTTGCACACACCATGTCATCCACATCAAGCATCTCCATGGCCATCTCATAGCTCTCTACCCATGTCTCTGGTGGTTGATCCGCCGTATAATTTGGTACCTTGCGTGGGCCTTTAAAATCCTTGGGCAGGCGCATGTTGCGTAAAGCGGGGACGAGGCAAGGCACCCCCAAAGAACTAGAAGTAACACCAGGTTCAATCGAAATGGTTGGACGAACTGGCGTGAGCTGCCGAGCCTGATGTTGTGCGGCTAACTCGGCCTCCCTACGCGCTCGGGCCCGGTTCACCACTTCCTGAGCGTCATCAGCACCACCCATCGGGTTGTTACCACAGGGTGCTCCACGTCGTTCATTACTCGACACTGCTGGTTCATCCATATGTCTGCTATAGCTCCGGCTTGGACGGGGGGTCGAGTGGATCCGGTCGCGGCTGTACGAGTACGCCTCCTGTTGGGCCAAAGCTGTCCTCAGAAGTTCCTTGACCCATCGCGTCTCTACTGCCTGCGGCGAGTCACCTTCAACTGGAATGGCCTCCAGTCATGCAGCAGCGGCAACAAGATTGTCCATTTGGTTGGAGTAGTGACCCGGAGGTGTTGAAGCATCCCGAGGTATAACGGTGTTTTGACGAGGCGGGTCCATCTGACGGGGCTGAACCGGTGCACCGGTCCCAGGGGCTTCTGCCCGGTTCCCCTCCAGTGGATTACTGGCTCTTGGTCTTGGAGTGTTGAGAAGGTCTCTGGCCTCGAAAACTGGAGGTAAGCGGGACCGGTGCTTCCTCCTCATGACTTCATGCGACGCGCTCTGATCCAACATAAGCCTGTAGGCATGTGCGTCTAAAGCGGCCCGCTCTGCGGCCATCCTGGTGTCCTCAGCCGCCAGATCCGTTTTGGCCTGGGTGATTTGTTCCTTTACCTTTGCAATGTCCGTGTTGTGAGCGTCCTGATCTGGCGGATTAACTTCTGCCATAAGCACAGCCAACGCATGAAATAGTTCTGATAGAACCTGAGCCGGTGGACGCACAGGGCCTCCCGCCCCGGCAACCATTGCCGCTGCTGAACCGGAGATCGTTGTCGCGGCTGTCGAAGAGTGAAGCGCTGCTTGTGTTCCGGTCATGAATATTCCAACCCGGTTAGGCGGATCAGAGGGGTCCGGAATACTATCGCCATCGGAACAGCTCTCAATCCGGCCATCTTGTAGCTGATAAAGAGATTCGGTTTCTCCGGTCGAAGATTCGTCACCGGAACGAACGGTAGTCGCCCCGCGAAGCTCCGATCCATCCTCATAACTCCCTCCATGGATCATTCCCACGAAGGCACGCTTCATGGCCGGTTTAACCCGGGCGGATCGCGCACGCTGAGCCATCTCGACGAGGTCGGTGCAGATGTCCGGCTCAGGGCCCGGTTCGCCGATCTTAACAATGAAAACGTGAATGCTACCAAAGGGGACCCGGTACCCGTACTCAATTGAGCCGGCCTCGGGGCCCCAGCCTGCGTCGTCGATGTAGAGTTTGCCGTGACGACTCTTAGTCATTCGGCCTACAGCGTAGCCCTCGAGTCCTTTAAAGCGGCCCTCCAAGAACCGGAAACCATTGTGCGATAGCCCCACGGTGGGCGCCAACTGTCGTGGTTTTGTCACGGCAGATGTCCTAGAGAAAGGACTTAGTCGTGGAGCCATCGCTACGGGTTAGCTTGAAGGGGTTAAAGTAGACACAAGGACGCAAGAGAGTTTATACTAGTTCGGCCCCTTCAATGAAGGTAAAATCCTACGTCAAGTTTTGATGGAATTGATGGGTGTTTCGATGACTAGGGAGCAAATAAGCTTCGCCTATGTCTCGAGTTGTTGTCCCTCCTTGAACCGCCGCCGGGTCATCCCCTTATATACATGGGGGACGCCCGTCGGTTTACAAAGTCCCGATACCGGCTCATAGATGCGTCCGGTTCGGTCTCCACTATTCCTAACTTATAACACAAGTTACATACTGACGCCAGTTTATAGCTATAGGCCTTAAACCGATTATGGGCCTTTAGCCCTCATCTGCCCTCATGGGCTTTTATCATACTCAACTACTGATGAACTTCAGGCGGCAGCCGCACTAAGCTTTGCTCCTCGACCCTACTATCTTGGCGTGCCGCCACATCGTGCTTGTCTGTCTGCTAGCTGGAGGTCGCCGTGCGGCTAATTAATTAAGGTATTCTTTTCATTAGTGGCTTAATTAAGGTATTCACTTCCTAAGGGTAGTGTTCCACTAGTACTCTGCATGTAAATTGACTGGCCATTAATTTTTTTTCATTGCACGTCTGGATAACAACATGGAGCGTCCTCAGTAAATATTAAAATAAAACCTTGTGATTTATGCACGCATCTTTGGGCAGAAGTTAATCCGTGTATTAATGTTGTTGTTTTGTTTTTAATTACCATTCGTGTGCTGCAGACGGGACAATCTCGATGGATGAAGGATCGAAAAACCATAGATTTTATCAGTGGCGTGACAGAGTTCATGAATTTGGCTGAAAGTATAAATAGGAGAATTGGTGATGTGGATTACGTCATGTGTCCATGTACTGATTGTGCCAATACAGAGTCACATGAAGTTGCAGATGTCCAGGTGCACTTAGTCTCTAGGGGATTCATGGATGGATATACACGTTGGACCAGACACGGTGAAGAGGAGGTCATGGATGAAGATACCCAGGGCAGCGAGATGCCAAACCCTGATTAGTGTCACATGGATGTTGAATCTAACATCGGGGTAGAGGCGTCAAGCTACCAATTGAACACCGGAGAGCCGAAACGCCCACTGGAAAACCAAGACGTCGACGCAAATGATGACGATCTTGATATGCCAGATTTTGCTGCTATGATTGCAGATTTCGAGGGACTAAAAAAGGATATGATTGGGTACAAACATTTGCCAACCACTGATGCGGACTCCAAGAAAGAATTGTATCCAGGTTGCAAAAAGAAATATTCCAGGTTGAGTATCATCCTGGCGCTTCTCAGATTTAAAGGAGCAAACGGTCTATCAAACAAGGGCTTCACAGAGATGTTAGGTCTTTTCAAAGAAATTCTTCCGGAAGATAATGTGCTCCCAGAAGCACGAATGAAGCAAAGAAAATTGTTTGCCCATTGGAACTTGAAGTACAGAAGATACAAGCTTGTGTGAATGATTGTATATTGTACTGTGGTGAATACAAAGATTCGCGTGCATGTCCCACATGCAAGCATCCACGATACAAGCGCAGGAGAGCAAAGGACAAGTACAAATTGGACGATGAGATCAAGACAGGAATCCCGTTCAAGGTTGTTTGCTACTTGCCTTTAATTCCAAGGTTGAGGCGTTTGTTTGCAAACCCTAGAGAGGCAAAGAGGTTGTGGTGGCATCATGATGAGCGAATTGCGGATAGGTTTATGAGGCACCCGAAAGATGGGGCTCAATGGGAATTAATCGACAAAAAGTTTGAAAATTTTGCCAAGGATCCTAGAAGTATAAGGCTCGGGAGTGTACCAACGGGATGAATCCTTTTGGCGATATGAGCACCAATCACAGCACATGGCGGTGCTTCTGTTCATATATAACCTATCTCCTTGGTTGTGTATGAAGAAAAATACATTATGATGTCAATGATTATCCAAGGCCCGAAGCAACCTGGAAATGACATCGACATTTACTTTCAGCTACTGGTAGAAGAACTACTGACAGTGTGGATAGATGCGCGTGTTGTAAAATGTTATGATGCTTACAGAAAGGAGATTTTCCATCTACATGCGATGCTGGTGCACACCGTTCAAGATATGCCGGCATTAGGTAACATATCGGGGCAGAAAACAAAGGGAGATGTACGGTGTGTCACATGCATGGATAGGACAGCTAGCAGAAGACTTCCCAACTCACGCAAAATAGTGTATTTGCGTCATCGTAGGTTCTTGCGGAAAAATCACCCATACCAAAAGATGAAAGCTGAATTTGATGGTACGGCAGAGGCAGGTGCGGGCCCATGACCCTACAACAGGGAGGTGGTCCACAACATGGCTACAAAAATTAATGTTGTGCTTGGCAAGAACCACCCTTTGACGGTGAAACAAACACCCAAGGGTCAAGTGTTTAAGAAGAAATCTGTGTTCTGGAAATTACCTTACTTGGAGATTCTACATGTACGCCACTGAATCGATGTCATGCACGTAGAGAAGAATGTATGTGAAAGCATCCTTGGTACTCTGCTCAAGATTAAAGGTAAAATAAAGGATGGTGACGGTTCACGGCTCGATATGCTTGCTGATCAATCACAACGCAAGAGTGAAGCAGAAGATGATGACAAATTCATCAAAGCTCGCCAGAGTTACAATTTCAGTACAAAAGAAGCAACACAGTTCTTCACCTATTTGTTGTCAGTTAAGACACACTCTTCCTACTCCACAAACATCAGAAGTCTCGTGGATGTGAGCTCGGGTAAAATGAAGTTGGGACACATGAAGTCACATGATTGCCATGTAATGTTGACACAAATCCTCTCGGTGGCCATCAGGAATCTGATGGACAAAGATATAAGAAACACACTCATCGACCTCTGTGAAGAAAATTGTTTGCCCATTGGAACTTGAAGTACAGAAGATACACGCTTGTGTGAATGATTGTATATTGTACCGTGGTGAGTACAAAGATTTTTGTGCATGTCCCACATGCAAGCATGCATGATACAAGCGCGGGAGAGCAGAGGACAAGTACAAATTGAACGACGAGATCAAGACAGGAATCCCGTGCAAGGTTGTTTGGTACTTGCCTTTAATTCCAAGGTTAAGGCGTTTGTTTGCAAACCCTAGAGAGCAAAGAGGTTGCGGTGGCATCATGATGAGCGAATTGTGGATAGGTTAATGAGGCACTCGAAAGATGGGGCTCAGTGGGAATTAATCGACAAAAAGTTTGAAAATTTTGCCAAGGATCTTAGAAGTATAAGGCTCGGGGGTGTACTGACGGGATGAATCCTTTTGGTGATATGAGTGCCAATCACAGCACATGGCCGGTGCTTCTGTGCATATATAACCTAGCTCCTTGGTTGTGTATGAAGAAAAAATACATTATGATGTCAATGATTATCCAAGGCCCGAAGAAACCTGGAAATGACGTCGACATTTACTTTCAGCTACTGGTAGAAGAACTGCTGACAGTGTCGATAGATGTGCCTGCTATAAAATGTTATGATGCTTACTGAAAGGAGATTTTCGATCTACATGCCATGCTGGTGCACACCATTCAAGATATGCCGGCATTAGGAAACACAACGGGGCAGAAAACAAGGGGAGAAGTAGGGTGTGTCACATGCATGGATCGGACAGCTAGCAGAAGACTTCCCAACTCGCACAAAGTAGTGTATTTGCGTAATTGTAGGTTCTTATAGAAAAATCACCCATACTGATAGATGAAAGCTGAATTTGATGGTACGGCAGAGGCAGCTGCAGCCCCAAGACCCTATGAAGGGGTGGTGGTCCACAACATGGCTAAAAATATTAATGTTGTGCCTGGCAAGAACCACCCTTTGACGGTGAAACTAACACCCAAGGATCAAGTGTTTAAGAATAAATCGATGTTCTAGAAATTACCTTACTAGGAGATTCTACATGTACGTCACTGCATCGATGTCATGCACGTAGAGAAAAACGTATGTGAAAGCATCCTTGGTACTCTGCTCAAGATTAAAGGTAAAAGAAAGGATGGTGGCGGTTCACGGCTCGATATGCTTGCTGATCAATCAAAACGCAAGAGTGAAGCAGAAGATGATGACAAATTCATCAAAGCTCGCCAGAGTTACAATTTCAATACAAAAGAAGAAACACAGTTCTTCACCTATTTGTTGTCAGTTAAGACACCCTCTTCCTACTGCGCAAACATCAGAAGTCTCGTGGATGTGAGCTCAGGTAAAATGAAGTTGGGACACATGAATTCACATGATTGCCACGTAATGTTGACACAAATCCTCCCGGTGGACATCAGGAATCTGATGGACAAAGATATAAGAAACACACTCATCAACCTCTGTGATTTCTTCAACCAACTATGGCAGAAAGTTGTGAATCCTGAAGAGTTGGATCATATGGAAGATGATATTGCAATAATATTGTCCAACCTAGAGATGTTTTCCCACTGTCATTCTTTGATTTCATGGTCCATCTCACTATGCGCCTTGTCGATGAGATAAAGTATTGTGGTCCTGTGTTTCTTCACAACATGTATCCCTTCGAGCGGTTCATGGGAATACTGAAGCGCTTTTGTCGGAACCGAAACCACCCAGAGACAAGCATCCTACAATATTATACAGCGGAGGAGGTGGTTGAGTTTTGCACCGAATACATGAAACAAAGACCTATAGGTTTGCCCCTCTCTCGCCATGAGGGAAGTCTGAAAGGTAAGCGGTCCTTGCTGGCACGCAAATGGCTGCACCCGTAGAATTGGCAGAGAAAGCCCATTTGATGGTACTTCTTAACAGCCTAGTTCTCATCGCTTATGCCGAAGAACACTTGGCGGAGATACGCCAAAGCTTCTTACCAATGGTGCCTTCATCAGATGTGGAGATGAAGGAGCACACAAAGAACTACGCTGAATGGCTGAAGAATCGTTTGGCACAAGGATCCATCGATGACATTGCTACGTGGTTGGCACAAAAGCCATCACCTACGATGTTGATGTACCAAGCATATGACATAAATGGATACACGTTCTACACTGAGGAACGTGATCAGAAGACCTCGTATCAGAACAGCTCAGTTCGAATAGAATGCATGACTGTAAAAGAAGCTGATAAAAGGGTATACTATGGAACCATCAAAGAGATTTGGGAGCTTGACTATGTGAAAGTTAAGGCAGCATTATTCAGGTGCGCATGGATTCCTCTTGGTCAGGTAAGGATTGGTGAGCACAGGAAGACCTGTGTTAACAGGACAACGATGGCATATCATGCGGACCCATTCATTCTTGCCAGTGATGCTACCCAGATTTTTTTTGTGGAAGACCCCTTGCATAAGAACGGCCATTTAGCGATGCATGGGAAGAGAAGGGTACTGGGTGTCGACGATGTTGCCGATGAGGACGAGTACAATGAATTTGACGAGTTGTCAGTCAAGGGATCATGCACCTGTGTAACAGAGCAGCGTAAAATCATCAAAAAACCCAAGTTCATTCGGGGTCAACTTAATGATCCCAGTTCCCCCATGTACATGGGAATTAAGCCGTAAGACTAATCTTTATGCCTACCCTGCAACTTAATTTGTTCAATTTAGAATTATCGCATGTACTGAATTTGTGAGTTATGCCCGGTTTTTTGTTGATATAAGAACCGTTAATATGTTGACCTTGATACATTGTCAGCTCAGGCAATGAATATGAACTGTTTTTTCTTATTATTACTATTATTATATCATAGAGGTAGCACACTCAATTCATCTCACTACAGTATGTGTGAACAAAAATATGCAATCTGGTTTGCGAATAGCACACGGTTCGTTGATGAAAGCCGTGTGCCGACCAAACCCCGCCAGCCCGCCCATGATCTGAGTCGTGCTTTCTGATTTGCCAGAACCCAAACCCCACGGATCATACGTCTGCACCGTTGGATGCTCCCAGATCGAACGGCGATCCTCATCCCTTTCGACGGCACATGCAGTTCCGGTTGTAATTTTATTTTTATGCACAAAATGCACGTTAATCTCAAAAAATGGCTTAAATATAGCTAACAATACCTGAAATGCGCCAGAAAATCAAGCCCGTGGTATAATGGTGATTGCATACCGTGGAAATTTTTATGAGGCCAAACGATGAAGTCACCGGCCACAGGAGTTTGAATTGACACGTCTCCTTTTGGAAAACCATGATCACTCATGTGAGATGCTCCGGTTTGGAAGGAGCGGTCATCTAAACTTGTGCCAAACTTTACCAAATTTTTTCCACGGGGTCGTGAGAGCACGCCACGGGCACACATCGATTTTGATGATGTCTGAACTCCATGTGAACTTCCTGTAATTAAAATACCAACTAGGCCTACGCCAGTGGCCGCACCTCGCGGCCGAAATGTTTGAAACCTCTCCTCGCTTCTCGAACAAACAGATGAAAACTCACAAAACGATGCACAAATGATCTGTACACCTTCTTTGCTAGGCTGATAGTAAGGGGTATCACAGCTAGTATCATGCATGCCAACTAGGCAATTTTGATGAGTTGTCATAGAATTAATTAAATGAAAAAAGAGAGGGTTAAGTATCATATCATGAAACTGTATCATAATAAATGCTATGCTACTATGTGTCATGCATGACAATATAAATAAAGTACTACATATGATACTAGCTACTCTATGATACTATGCATTAGAGCAAGTACACAATAGAGTGACATAAGACTAGCCACAATGGGTGGTAACACAGAATGTTACTAGTCTATGTTACTACCTTTATAGTGGGGAGTAACATATGTGTAGTAACATGCAACAATTCATTTATTAGGCTATAGGCTCATCTTGCCTAGAGATGTGGGATGTTACTCATACTACTAGTAACTAGCTATGTTACCATTTTCCTCTCTTTCTTCATTTATTGCTTGCCACATCATCTATTTTATCTAGATACGTGTGATGTTACTACCTATGTTACTCCCACTGTGGGTAGTCTAAGCTGGCTATAAGGAATAGAATAATATAAATGTGCTTATTAGTTGGAGGAAAGAAAAGAGAAGCGGGCTCTTGGTTAGTAGAGCCAGCTGCAACACGAGACCCAAGACACTCTGCGAGGATGTAAGGTGGGCCAACTATTGATAAACTAGTACGTATTTAAAACTTATGTTTGTACATGCCCGCTAAGAGGTTGGCTATATATATATGACATGGCAACTTCTTATAGCTGACCCTTGGTTGTATTATTAACCATGCTCGTAGTGAGGTAGCTAGTATATCATAGACGACTAGCTAGTATCAGACTAGCCACAGTGGGAGTAACTTCAGCAGTAACATCGACTCCAACTCAGCAAACTTGCTTATGTGGCAATAAGTTAATGAGGAGAGAGATAGTTTCAGTAACTTAGCTAGTTACTCTAACATCACATGTCACTACAGCAGGATGCTGCTAAAGCGACACTACGATCAGAGACCCTTCGAGAAACTGTGTGCGATGCAATAATCGCAAACGGTGGTGTATGAAAACCGTCAGAAATGATGCAAAACATTTGTGATTAATGATACATCAAACACGGTTCAGATTATAGTTGCATGTGCGATGAGGGGCATACGATTGATCTGTATGAACTGTTTACGATGAGACAGAACAACAGAAACGGGCAGCCAGATCAAGGTGTGTGCGATATACAGCATACAGTTCACTCCGATGAACCGTTTGCGATGAGTGAGGTGAACACAAACGATTCAGCGTAACAAGATGTGTGTGATACCCAGCAAACAGGTCGGTAATCAGAATTGTGTGCGATCATTATAGACAGCCCATACGGTCTTTTTGTGAATTGTGTACTCGTCAGGGCACAAAGTTCAACAAACCAACCTGTTGGCGATAATGTAGAAGATCTCTTTCAAATACATATTACTAACCGTCTATGATGAGATTGACAGGATAAACAGAGATATATACGGTCTCTTAACTTAGTCCTTCTTGTTGTTGTTCTTGTTGGATGGCCCCGCGACATCGTCTTGGTGAGGACGCTTCTTGCCGTTGACCGTTGGCTTTTCATCACCGTCGTCATCGTCATCATCGTTGCTGTCGTCATCCTCCTCCTCCTCGTTCGACCATTCCTCCTCATCATCATCGTTGTCCTCTTCTTCGTCCTCCGACGGATCCTCGTCCGTCTGGTTGTCGTCTGATGACTCCAGAGGCGGCGTCCCTTCTATGAACCGGATATAATTGAGGTCTGGGCTTGACGCCAGACTCATGGAAGATGAGCGGGATGATTCCGATGTTTACCTATCATCGGGTGCCAGACTACTGGCCGAACTGTCATCCTCGCTATCGCTCGACATGGCTGCAGAGTGTGTGCCAGTGTGTAGCGTGGCCTGCCAGGGACGATGAAGTTGGTGGACACTTAAGCAGGGTATGCAGAGAAAAGGAACTGCCAATTGAAGCGGGGGTTGACGTATTATCTAACCGCTGATATAATCAACCGTAATTATTTGTACCCAGTCGCTCGGATTGCCCAGGGTTGCGCAAGACTCCTATTGGCTATTTGGTTGGTTTCATTTTCCGGGACAAAAACAAGGAACGAGTTTTGGATTATGCACCAGTACCGGTACGAACGGAGTAGGACTGTTGGAAAGAAATACACTGAGCTCTTCTTATTGATAAAGCTAGTAATAATCAAACTAGAAAGGAAAAGAAAAAAGACAAAGAAAAATATCTGCACGAATCTTCGCGTAACATCAATGGCATATATAGTAACATGTGCATTACTTAGAGCACATCTAGATGTGCTTTAGCAATACTGTCAAACAAAACCCCTAATCATCATTGCAAACAGCGCATAGAACATCGCTAATGCGACAACCACAACTACACATGCTAGTTCCTTCTTGTCTCTTGCTTTGATCTGTTGCATGTGATTGATTCTTTCTTGCTTCATCGTACTGATTGTACATTCCAGGTCAGCCAGTTTCTTCTTCAGCTTTACGTTATCTTCTGCGAGCTTGGTGATAACACTCCGAGCCCTGCCATGCCATTCTTCATCCAACCAGTTAACAAAGACACAAGCCTCATATCCCTGCCAATGTTAAATAGTATTCTGGATGAGCGCTGGAATTAACAGAAGTACAAGGATGAACTTAATTAGCACTAACCTCTAAGGGGCAACTGAGAAACCGCCCGCCAATGTCGAATCCCTCTGTGCATACACATCGAGCGGGAGTGTGCCCGTGCACACAACTCAGCTTTTGGTACTGTCAGGACCCCGATTCTAAGTCACACCGATCTAGCCTATAACACCTCATATCACTTTGCGGCCTCACGCATGGTATTCCCACGGGTGTCGCCTTACCATGGCCCGGGACCGTTTGCACCTTTTGGCTCACGTATATGATAGTGTCGCTAGCATCCATATGACAGAGAACCCAGGCCGACATGGCTAGTCGTGAACCCAAAGCGGCACCAACCTATGGGGATAGGCATACATGAATCACATCGAGCATGTCGGTCAGCAGCTTGTGAATTCGGGCTATAGCACTGGGCTAACAAGACTCCGGGAACCCGGGCTGTAGCAGGCTAGGCAAGACTCCGGATGTCACCGCGTGACATTTCCCCGAAGGGACAGACACAGGAACAAAGTGAAACACATGCCAGCCAGTTAAGTGTCCTAAGCAGTAGTGCTGGGCTAGCAGGACTCCGGTGAACTGGGCTGTAGCGGACTACTATGGCTCATGGAAGCACTAGACTACATTTCCCCATAAGAGAGGCTGTCAAGGATAAACAACTAGATTGTCGGATCCCACACATACCAAGCACTTCAATCATACACACAATATGCTCGATATGTGTAAATACAACATGGCATCACAACATAACTCTACGACTCAAATATTTATTCATTAGGCTCCGAGGAGCGAGATACTACAAACATGGGTCTCATGACCCAAAAATCATAGCATACAAATCAAAGCACATGCGGAAGCTTAACATGTCTGAGTACAGACATCTACAAATGAAAAAGGCTAAGAAGCCTGACTATCTACCAGATCCTGCCGAGGGCACAAGATCGTAGCTGAGGTATCAAGCTAAACGTCGAAGTCCACGCGAAACTACTAGCGAGACTGAAGTCTCTTTGCAAAACATAAATTAAGCAAACGTGAGTACAAAAGTACTCAGCAAGACTTACATCAGACCTAGCTACATATGCATCAGTATCAAAAAGGGGGGTGGTGCAGTTTAACTGCAGCAAGCCAGCTTTGACTCGGTGGCTATCTTAACCTACGACTGCAAGTAACTCTTTTGAGGTGGCGCACACGAGTCCACATATTCACCATATCAATACTCCACTATGGATCCGCTCCCGTCTCCCTACGAGAAGGCCATCCATAGCACTCACGCTTATCTTGCGCATTTTAGAGTATCCACTTTCACTTGTCTATGAACTATGCAAGGGTTCCAAGTTTCCATATCCGAGGAATCCGGCTATTCGAATAGATAATGATAACCCTGCAGGGGTGTACGTCTTCACACATGCTCTCGCCACTTATCGCCCTGTACAGGTCATGTACCTCGGCAACCTTCAAGCGGAAGCCGGGCGAGGGTGTCGGCCATGACCTGACTAACCACACAAGTCTCTCGTCCAGGTTTATCGCCTATTCTGGTTCCATCCGCAAGGAGATCCGGCCGGGGTGTCGCTCACGGCCCCAAACGATGTGTGCAGGGTTCCCAAGCCCACCATCTGGGTGCCACTTGGTACACCGTGCCACTATGCCTAGTCTGTCCCAAGCCCACCTGTACCGGCTGCCACTTGGCAGACTACTAACACTATCTACAAACACCAGAAACTAGTTGCAACTCCTGGACAGAGATCGAGTTGATTAATAAGCCGAGAGGGGCCGAGTTACCGAAACCCAATGTGTGGTAGTAACTGTTCATGGATCACAAACACAGAACTCAGTTCCTGAGAACGGCTGCAATGAGACAACCCACCATGTACTCCTACATGGCCTCTCACCGCTACCTTTACCAAATCGTGTTCACACACTTAGCTCTTAACAGTAGGACATGTTCACCACATTCCAATTCATCCCTGATGAATCAGACCTGACTCAACTCTAAGCAGTAGCAGGCATGACAAACAAACATGAATGAGTAGGCACATCAGGGCTCAAACAACTCCTACTCATGCTAGTGGGTTTCATCTATTTACTGTGGCAATGACAGGTCATGCAGAGGAAAGAGGTTCAGCTACCGCAGCATGTAACAGTTGAAACGTTGTTGTCCTAATGTAGTAAAAGAGAGCAGGAGCGAGATAGTGGGATTGTATCGGAATGAACAAGGGGTTTTGCTTGCCTGGCACTTCTGAAGATAATATAGTTCTTCATCGGTGTCATCGATCTCATCGTCAGAACGTCGTCTACCGAGAGGGGACAATTACCGGCAAACAAGGAAGAACACAATCAATGCGATGCAACAATATGATGCATGATCATGACATGGCAATATGCTGTTGATTGAGCTAATGCAACTAGCAACAAGTTAAATGGAGTTGGTTTGAACACTAGGTTCAAATTCAAACTCCATATGTGCTTTCTTAAATGCCATTAATTCAAATTGTCATATACAGTGGCTGTAAGTTGTTCAAACATGCATGAGAATGGTACAGATGGATAGATTGAATTTTTCTGATCATTTTTCATATATAAAATATTTCATTTGCAGCTATGGTTGATTTTCTATGAATTTTTGAAGTTTTAAACATTTTCTGGAATTTTCTGAATTATTTTAAATCCAGAAAATGTTTAACTGCGTCAGCGTTGTGCAAGCATGGCATCAGCGAGTCAACTAACGCTGACCAGGTCAACCCTGACGACCGGGTCCCACATGTCAGTGACATAGGGCTAATCCCGGTAAAAACCTGGCGTTGACTTGGTTTGACCAGTGGTGGGGCCCGCTGTCATTGCCTGTGAGCGGGGGTTAATTAGTGCAAACGCTGGGGTTAACCAGCGGCTAACTGGCGGTGCTAATCCGGCGCGGTGGCGATCGTCGGCCGGCCGTTTTCGGCCACGGCTGGACGCACCAAGGGCACCGGAGGCAAGCTCATGCTCTCTCGCATCCAGGGGAGGTGTCAGGAGGTCGTGGGGTGGCCTGGTTCGTCGACGGCGAGCATTTGGGCGGCGGCCGAAGTTCGGTGTGCGAGCGAGCACGGCGATAGGGCGCTAGTGGCTAACCAATGGGGTCCACTGGACTCCTGGCATCTTCAGGAACACGACCATGCGCTCGGGCACGTCTAATGCATGCTAGAACAATGGCGGCGACGGGGTCGCCGGCGGTGAGCTCACAGATGCGGCGGGGCTACCAGCTAGAGGACGCAACCGATGACGGGAGTAGGGGGAAAAGATGGGCGGCCTCACAGCGGTTGCAGCACGCGTCTCGGTGGGCTTGGGGAAGGTCGGAGAACGCCGGGACGGCGAGGCGGATCTTCAGCGGCCGAAGAAGGGGATGACGGCGACGGCGGCGTTACGGGGCACTCCAACTGGCTTCCTTCTATGGAGAGGCGTAGCGCAAGGTGGCGGAGCTGCTGGGCATCCTAGCTAGGCGAGGGGGGCTCGGTGGCCACGGCAACGGCGAGTGGCGTCGACGAGCTCCATTCGGAAGCGAGCGGAGAAGGGGAAGGGGTTCCAGAGAGAGAGAGGGGGAAGATGTAGGGGTTGAGGGAGGTGCGCGGCGACGCGAGGGAAGGTCCAGGGCGACGGGAGGACAACCAGGCAGGGTGGAGGTGGCGCGCGTGGCGAGCACACGCCCTCCTGCCTACTGGCAGGAGGTTGAAGACGGTGGGGCGGCTGGGCTGGGCCAGCTACAGTGCTGGGCCATAGCTGGGCTGCACAGGATCTGGGTCAGCCAGGTAAGGCCCAGATAAGTCCCTCTCTCTTTTATTTGTTTCTGTTTTCTATTTTCTTTCTTTGTTTTGATTTGATTTACAAACCAAACCATTTTAAAACTTTCTATAAATTTTTATGTGAGCTCAGGGAGGTAGTCCAAGGTCACAAGCAAACTTACAAAAATATTAGAACTTTATTTCTTATATAATAGAAATAAATCCAACTCAAATATGTCATTGCTTTAATTCAAAGGCCCCAAATAAATATTTCTGTAATTCCAAAAATATTGGTTTGAATTTTACCTCTTACCAATATTTTCACAGAGTAACGGGAACATTTCCTTGGACTTCTTTGAAGAGATTTTATTGTTGATTATTTCTGGAGTGATTTGTGAGGGTTTCAACTATCCTCAATTCAACTTTCAGAAATTTAAACATGATGCAAGCAAGATTCAAACACTAGGCGGCACCAGAAGCTAGGGATGTGACAACTCACCCCCACTAAAACAAGAATCTCGTCCCGAGATTCAAGAAGTGAAGTAAGAAGACAGAGGGGTCACAAAACTATCACAGTCTCTTGATCCAACTTCCCTTCTCGAAGATACCGATATATTGCATCACATTGCTCTTGACGTCTTTGTCTTCGAGATCTTCATCCAACACGATGACGACGGAAGGAAACTCTACAGGAAACGATCTTCTCAAAGATCGAGCAACTCAAGATCAACTCATGGAGTGAGACGTTGAAACATCTCTTGGGCTGAGACACAAAACACACATCGAGAGAGATGGGAGGTAATAGATGACAAGGGTTCAAATTGGTAGGCAACAATTCCACGCTGGAGTAGGACGGTGCATGGTTTCAAAGTAGCGAGGAGGTAATTGCCATGATTCCATAACGGGACACCTTAGGGAAAGGTGACTTGTAGAGCATTTCCCTTAAGTGGCAAAAAGAATTACTTTTGATACAAAGATCATTGAAACTCTTTATACCAGCCTGAGGTAATCACAATCGATCGTTGGAAGGGGTTCGAAAGAATGGCATACTCCGACTAGGATGGATGATGTGGACTACCTTGTTGAAGACAACGCAATGGATGATTTTTATCTTATAATCGGAAATGGATGGGACCCATGGTAAGTCCACTTTGAAGATGATCCTGAACAACAACTACTAAGGTGCAAGCTGGGAACAAAATGCAAATGTTGGGAATGATTCTGGTAACTGGGGAAGAACTCAACAGTTGAGAGTGTTTCCAACGTTCCAATGGTTATAGAATCATCGAAGAAACTGAGAGCACAAGGATCCCTAAGGAACAACTTCAAGAATAAGTCACACTAAATCCTCATGGAGAAGATGGTCAAATAGCTCAATCAAGATACTACAATGATAGATCTTCTGGCTAGGTGTGTCGGCCAAAACATCAACCTTGTCGGGGACCTACATCATAGATCTTGGAAAAGTTCCAACCATCATATCTGCCTGAGATTCAGATCGATATTCCAGACCCATCGAGTCTAGAAGAAAATGAAAGTTTGCAACACAAATCGACGAGATGGCATTGCGAGATTCTCGAGAAATGGACTATGGTAGTAAGCTCCAAAACATGAGCTGGTTCTGCTAACACATGTGAACATGTTGTCCCAGACAAGCATGACCATGTAGTAGTCTTATAATAGAAACACTACCGAGTTCAGGTGGGGAACCATCATCGCGGATAACAAAGTCCTTGCATAAGGCATGCTCTTAAGAAGGAACTTCTCCTTGAACAAATCAATCAGTGGCTTGGTGTGCTAGGGAATACATATGGAGTGGAGGTAATTAATATACCAAACCATATAATACATTCGCACATGCATAACTAACTTGGGATAGTACCAGAGGAAACAAAACAATCTTTCTCGAACTCATGGCGGCAACTTGCTCCAAATGCACATGAATTTGAGGAAGTCACTTCTTCCATCCAAGCATAGGCTTCATGAACGGAACACGAAGGCATTGCTTACAAAGTTTCCAATACTAGGTTGATGTTCAACATGAATCATGGGGGAGACAAAATGCTACTGATGGGCTCAACAGCAACTCATCGAAATTTCCATATCACTGGACTTCCACCATCATGTGAACACGGTGATAGCATTGGTCAGACCAAAAGATGTAATGGTGTATGCTCGAGGGGTCAACCACGAGTAAGGCAACATTACAAACATCGTTGGTTCTGATTTGACTTGACGATAGCCCATACTCAAGTCAAAGTTTTGACAAGATGATAGACCCAGCAACTGATCACGAGGACCAATTGATGAAGATATCATCTTGCTTCAACAACTATCAAAACACAAGGATATCCCTTTGGGATGAACTAAGTCGGACAAGCTATCATATTCCAACTCTCCAAGTTGTCATTTAGCTTAACCAACTATTTCAGGGTATCCAACACAAATTCTTGGAGAAATAGCAGTTTATAGAAAAATCAACTTGATCACGAAGTCAGCATAGCGGTCAGGTGATAACCAGGTAATACTTCTGAGAAGATATTCAAAAAATCACGAACCACCGATATGTCACTAAGCTCGAGAACAATCTTGCTTTTCAGAGCAAGACGATATGATCAAATAAGCAAGGGATTGAATAATCCTAACTCATTGATCGAAGAGTGCACCAGAAATAAGGACTAAGTATCACAATCTATCTTAGAATGATGATTCAATAACCAACACGCTAAGAATGAGAATATTGTCCATTTACTACCAAGCAACGAGTTGCTCGGAGTATTGATTTCACACATCACAATTCACTTTTCGGCATTCCGGTTACAACAACACGAGGACTGAGGAATGAATGATGACGGTGAGAATTATCACTGCATCAAGAATTCATAAGAGATGGTGCAATTCCTATGATATTCTCGACATAAATAGGGTAATACACCAAGGTAGAACAGAACAAAAGCTGGTTTGGCATTTGATCTGCGGAATACCACTACTTTGACCCAATCCTGGATATGGATGAGGTTCTGGATTTTATTTCTTCTATTCATTCTGAAATAGAACGGCTTGACAAACCACAAGAATAGTAGGCATCAATGAACACGATAGCACACATACCCTTGACTACAGTTGATAGATGAAGGTTGGAATATAACTGAAGGGGGACAACTCAAGGAACATATACTTTCTGAGTTGTGGATGCATAGATTAGTATGTCAAATGAGTTCAACATATTTTTTCTGGATAACCCATGCAGAAAGGTAGAACTGGCAGATTCATAATGTAGAACAGAGAACTCATCAAGAGCACTCTGGTTGTGATCTTTTGGTTCAAAAGAACTTCTGCCATAAGTAGTTCATGGTATTTGGAAGAAGGAAATACCACGGACCTCGAGAACTATCGCAAAGGTTACTAATATCCTAAAGGTACGAGAAACACTATCAACACAAGGTAAGTAGAGTGAATCTTGGGCTCAAGAACCCAGAAATAGAAGGCCTACTAACTAAATGGCATCACAGAATGCTTTCGAGAATGGGGGCCAGAATCATCACACTGGGAACACAAAACATTGCTAGATTACTGAGTGGTTCTCGAAGACACCTAGGGTCATAATAATAGCTCCAACATATATGTCGAGGCAATGAAGTACTTCAACACACCGATTAGTGTGCTTAATTTGGCCCAAACGAACATCGAGAACGGAAATAAGGGATTTGCAAATGCATCAGACTATTTAGAAACCTGGGATGACTCGGAAAGCATAACGGCTGTAAATGCTCGAAAAGATTTGAGACATCCTGCAAAATGGTGGCATAACCACTCAACATCACAATATCAAGGTTCTGAGATCAACTGTCATCACACGGAGGTAGTAGGAACTGAACTGAGGCTTCAATCCAACAATCCTATAAGTCTACGGATTAGTAACATGTGATCCTGATAGAAAGAAGAGAAAGCCTAGTTCCTTAACCCCGTAGGAAAGATAGGATGACTCAGATCAGAAGGGCATGAGGTATAAGAAGTAAAAAGAGCCCTATGTTCCCATCCACAATCAATTCCCTTATATAACTAAAGCATTTCTAGACACGACATCGACCAGCTTGGCTTGGTAATCCTACAGGCAGTCAGGCTCTGATACCATAGCTGTCAGGACCCCGATTCTAAGTCACACCGATCTAGCCTATAACACCTCATATCACTTTGCGGCCTCACGCACGGTATTCCCACGGGTGTCGCCTTACCATGGCCCGGGACTGTTTGCGCCTTTTGGCTCACGTATATGATAGTGTCGCTAGCATCCATATGACAGAGAACCCGGGCCGGCATGGCTAGTCATGAACCCAAAGCGGCACCAACCTATGGGGACAGGCATACATGAATCACATCGAGCATGTCGGTCAGCAGCGTGTGAATCCGGGCTGTAGCACCGGGCTAACAGGACTCCGGGAACTCGGGCTGTAGCAGGCTAGGCAGGACTTCGGATGTCACCGCGTGACAGTTCCCCGAAGGGACAGACACAGGAACAAAGTGAAACACATGCCGGCCAGTCAAGTGTCCTGAGCAGTAGTGCCGGGCTAGCAGGACTCCGGTGAACCGGGCTGTAGCGGACCACTATGGCTCATGGAAGCACAAGACTACATTTCCCCATAAGAGGCTGCCAAGGATAAACAACTAGATTTTTGGATCCCAGACATACCAAGCATTTCAATCATACACACAATATGCTCGATATGTGTAAATACAACATGGCATCACAACATAACTCTATGACTCAAATATTTATTCATTAGGCTCCGAGGAGCGAGATACTACAAACATGGGTCTCATGACCCAACAATCATAGCATACAAATCAAAGCACATGCGGAAGCTTAACATGTCTGAGTACAGACATCTACAAATGAAAAAGGCTAAGAAGCCTGACTATCTACCAGATCCTGTCGAGGGCACAAGATCGTAGCTGAGGTATCAAGCTAAACGTCGAAGTCCACGCGAAACTACTAGCGAGACTGAAGTCTCTCTGCAAAACATAAATTAAGCAAACGTGAGTACAAAAGTACTCAGCAAGACTTACATCCGAACTAGCTACATATGCATCGGTATCAACAAGGGGGTGGTGGAGTTTAACTGCAGCAAGCCAGCTTTGACTCGGTGGCTATCTTAAACTACGACTGCAAGTAACTCTTTTGAGGTGGCGCACACGAGTCCACATATTCACCATATCAATACTCCACTATGGACCCGCTCCCGTCTCCCTACGAGAAGGCCATCCATAGCACTCACGCTTATCTTGCGCATTTTAGAGTATCCACTTTCACTTGTCTATGAACTATGCAAGGGGTCCAAGTTTCCATATCCGAGGAATCCGGCTATTCGAATAGATAATGATAACCCTGCAGGGGTGTACTTCTTCACACACGCTCTCGCCACTTATCGCCCTGTACACGTCACGTACCTCGGCAACCTTCAAGCGGAAGCCGGGCGAGGGTATCGGCCATGACCTGACTAACCACACAAGTCTCTTGTCCAGGTTTATCGCCTATTCGGGTTCCATCCGCAAGGAGATCCTGCCGGGGTGTCGCTCACAGCCCCAAACGATGTGTGCAGGGTTCCCAAGCCCACCATCCGGGTGCCACTTGGTACACCGTGCCACTATGCCTAGTCTGTCCCAAGCCCACCTGTACCGGCTGCCACTTGGTAGACTACTAACACTACCTACAAACACCATAAACTAGTTGCAACTCCTGGATAGAGATCGAGTTGATTAATAAGCCGAGAGGGGCTGAGTTACCGGAACCCAATGTGTGGTAGTAACTGTTCATGGATCACAAACACAGAACTCAGTTCCTGAGAACGGCTGCAATGAGACAACCCACCATGTACTCCTACATGGCCTCTCACCGCTACCTTTACCAAATCGTGTTCACACACTTAGCTCTTAACGGTAGGACCAGAGTTGTCAGGACCCCGATTCTAAGTCACACCGATCTAGCCTGTAACACCTCATATCACTTTGCGGCCTCACGCATGGTATTCCCACGGGTGTCGCCTTACCATGGCCCGGGACCGTTTGTGCCTTTTGGCTCACGTATATGATAGTGTCGCTAGCATCCATATGACAGAGAACCCGGGCCGACATGGCTAGTCGTGAACCCAAAGCGGCACCAACCTATGGGGACAGGCATACATGAATCACATCGAGCATGTCGGTCAGCAGCATGTGAATCCAGGCTGTAGCACTGGGCTAACAGGACTCCGGGAACCCGGGCTGTAGCAGGCTAGGCAGGACTCCGGATGTCACCGCATGACATTTCCCCGTAGGGACAGACACAGGAACGAAGTGAAACACATGTCGGCCAGTGAAGTGTCCTAAGCAGTAGTGCTGGGCTAGCAGGACTCCGGTGAACCGGGCTGTAGCGGACTACTATGGCTCATGGAAGCACTAGACTACATTTCCCCATAAGAGAGGCTGCCAAGGATAAACAACTAGATTGTTGGATCCCACACATACCAAGCATTTCAATCGTACACACAATATGCTCGATATGTGTAAATACAACATGGCATCACAACATAACTCTACGACTCAAATATTTATTCATTAGGCTCCGAGGAGCGAGATACTACAAACATGGGTCTCATGACCCAGCAATCATAGCATACAAATCAAAGCACATGCGGAAGCTTAACATGTATGAGTACAGACATCTACAAATGAAAAAGGCTAAGAAGCCTGACTATCTACCAGATCCTGCCGAGGGCACAAGATCGTAGCTGAGGTATCAAGCCTAACGTCGAAGTCCACGCGAAACTACTAGCGAGACTGAAGTCTCTCTGCAAAACATAAATTAAGCAAACGTGAGTACAAAAGTACTCAGCAAGACTTACATCAGAACTAGCTACATATGCATCAGTATCAACAAGGGGGTGGTGGAGTTTAACTGCAGCAAGCCAGCTTTGACTCGGTGGCTATCTTAAACTACGACTGCAAGTAACTCTTTTGGGGTGGCGCACACGAGTCCACATATTCACCATATCAACACTCCACTATGGATCCGCTCCCGTCTCCCTTCGAGAAGGCCATCCATAGCACTCACGCTTATCTTGCGCATTTTAGAGTATCCACTTTCACTTGTCTATGAACTATGCAAGGGCTCCAAGTTCCCATATCCGAGGAATCTGGCTATTCGTATAGGTAATGATAACCCTGCAGGGGTGTACTTCTTCACACACGCTCTCGCCACTTATCGCCCTGTACACGTCATGTACCTCAGCAACCTTCAAGCGGAAGCCGGGCTAGGGTGTCGGCCACGACCTGACTAACCACACAAGTCTCTCGTCCAGGTTTATCGCCTATTCTGGTTCCATCCACAAGGAGATCCGGCCGGGGTGTCGCTCACGGCCCCAAACAATGTGTGCAGGGTTCCCAAGCCCACCATCCGGGTGCCACTTGGTACACCATGCAACTATGCCTAGTCTGTCCCAAGCCCACCTGTACCGGCTGCCACTTGGTAGACTACTAACACTACCTACAAACACCAGAAACTAGTTGCAACTCCTGGACAGAGATCGAGTTGATTAATAAGCCGAGAGGGGCCGAGTTACCGAAACCCAATGTGTGGTAGTAACTATTCATGGATCACAAACACAGAACTCAGTTCCTTAGAACGGCTGCAATGAGACAACCCACCATGTACTCCTACATGGCCTCTCACCGCTACCTTTACCAAATCGTGTTCACACACTTAGCTCTTAACAGTAGGACATGTTCACCACATTCCAATTCATCCCCGATGAATCAGACCTGACACAACTCTATGCAGTAACCAGCATGACAAACAAACATGAATGAGTAGGCACATCAGGGCTCAAACAACTCCTACTCATGCTAGTGGGTTTCATCTATTTACTGTGACAATGACAGGTCATGCAGAGGAAAGGGGTTCAGCTACCGCAGCATGTAACAGTTGAAACATTGTTGTCCTAATGTTGTAAAAGAGAGCAGGAGCGAGATAGTGGGATTGTATCGGAATGAACAAGGGGGTTTTGCTTGCCTGGCACTTCTAAAGATAATATAGTTCTTCATCGGTGTCATCGATCTCATCGTCGGAACATCGTCTACCGAGAGGGGACAATTACCAGCAAACAAGGACACAATCAATGCGATGCAACAATATGATGCATGATCATGACATGGCAATATGTTGTTGATTGAGCTAATGCAACTAGCAACAAGTTAAATGGAGTTGGTTTGAACACTAGGTTCAAATTCAAACTCCATATGTGCTTTCTTAAATGACATTAATTCAAATTGTCATATACAGTGGCTGTAAGTTGTTTGAACATGCATGAGAATGGTACAGATGGATAGATTGAATTTTTCTGATCATTTTTCATATATAAAATATTTCATTTGGAGCTACGGTTGATTTTCTATGATTTTTTGAAGTTTTAAACATTTTCTGGAATTTTCTGAATTATTTTAAATCCAGAAAATGTTTAACTGCGTCAGCGTTGTGCAAGCATGACGTCAGCGAGTCAACTGATGCTGACCAGGTCAAACCTGAGGACCGGGTCCCACATGTCAGTGACACAGGGCTAATCCCGGTCAAAACCTGGCGTTGACTTGGTTTGACCAGTGGTGGGGCCCGCTGTCATTGCCTGTGAGCGGGGATTAATTAGTGCAAACGCTGGGGTTAACCAGCGGCTAACTGGCGGCGCTAATCTGACGCGGCGGCGATCGCCGGCCGGCCGTTTCCGGCCACGGCTGGACGCACCGAGGGCACCGGAGGCAAGCTCGTGCTCTCCCGCATCTAGGGGAGGTGTCAGGAGGTCACGGGGTGGCCTAGTTCGTCGACAGCGAGCATTTGGGCGGTGGCCAGAGTTCGGTGTGCGAGCAAGCGCGGCTATAGGGCGCTAGTGGCTAACCAAAGGGGTCCTCTGGACTCCTGGCATCTTCAGGAACACGACCATGCGCTCGGGCGCGTCTAATGCATGCTAGAACGATGGCAGCGACGAGGTCGCCGGCGATGAGATCACGGATGCGGCGGGGCTACCAGCTAGAGGATGCAACCGACGGCGGGAGTAGGGGGAAAAGATGGGCGGCCTCACAGCGGTTGCAGCACGCGTCTCAGTGGGCTCGGGGTAGGTTGTCAGAATCGTGATTCTGAATCGGATCGGAGCTCCGATGGCTGGATCGCAAATCGTAGAATCTTCACTATCTGAATCGTATAAACGTAGATTCTAGAGACCAAAATCGTAGAATCAGATCGGTTAGTTTGCATCGTAAAGTCGTAGAATCGTACAATAGAATCGCGATTCTGACAACCTTGCTCGGGGAAGGTCGGACGACGATGGGACAGGGAGGCGGATCTTCGGCGGCTGAAGAAGGGGATGATGGCGACGGTGGCGTTACGGGGCGCTCCGACTAGCTTCCTTCTATGGAGAGGCGTAGCGCGAGGTGGCGGAGCTGCTGGGCATCCTAGCTAGGCGAGGGGGGCTCGGTGGCCACGGCAACGGCGAGCGGCGTCGACGAGGTCCATTTGGAAGCGAGCGGAGAAGGGGAAGGGGATCCAGAGAGAGGGGGAAGACTCAGGGGTCGAGGGAGGTGCGTGGTGACGCGAGGGAAGGTCCAGGGCGATGGGAGGACAGCCAGGCAGGGTGGAGGTGGCGCACGCGCGGCGAGCACATGCCCTCCTGCCTACTGGCAGGAGGTTGAAGACGGTGGGGCGGCTGGGTTGGGCCAGCTACAGTGCTGGGCCACAGCTGGGCTGCACAGGATCTGGGTCAGCCAGGTAAGGCCCAGATAAGTCCCTCTCTCTCTTTTATTTGTTTCTATTTTCTATTTTCTTTCTTTGTTTTGATTTGATTTACAAACCAAACCATTTTAAAACTTTCTGTAAATTTTCATGTGAGGTCAGGGAGGTAGTCCAAGGTCACAAGCAAACTTACAAAAATATTTGAACTTTATTTCTTATATAACAGAAATAAATCCAACTCAAATATGTCATTGATTTAATTCAAAGGCCCCAAATAAATATTTCTGTGATTCCAAAAATATTGGTTTGAATTTTACCTCTTACCAATATTTTCATAGAGTAACAGGAACATTTCCTTGGAATTATTAGAAGAGATTTTGTTGTTGATTATTTCTGGAGTGATTTGTGAGGGTTGCAACTATCCTCAATTCAACTTTCAGAAATTTAAACATGATGCAAGAAAGATGCAAACACTAGGCAGCACCAGAAGCTAGGGATGTGACAGGTACTTCTCGATGGCGCAAAACTCGGAGTCAAACTCGTGTTGCGGGAGTCTGGAGTCAAGCTCCGGATCCGGCGGCAGATCGCTTTCCTGGGGGGTCATTCAGGACGGATTCAGCAAGGAGCCATACTTTGGACATGGTAAAAAAGATCGGGATAGATTGGAACCTGACAGGACGATTCGGATCCGTAGTACACCTGCCTTCTGATGACCTTAGGCAAGTGCTCGGCGGCGACCGCCATCGTGGCGGCGATATGAGCAGGAGCAGCTGTACCGAAACCATCAGCACCACTCGTCTGCGTTCCCCCAATGTCAGCGCCACGCGAGGGAATTTGGAGGCTATGTAGGGATTTGGGGGAAATGGGGATACTGTGGAGATAAGCTAACGGCCGGGAACTACTAATGGCACTATATATATGTTGTATACGGCACATTGTTTGTATGTGTCGTTTGTGTTAGGTATTACAATGTCACACATGATTTCCGCACCAAACCGTGTGAGAAGACAACGTAGGTTAGACACGGTTGTCGTTACATAACAGTATGTGATGTACTACCCTGTCCATATAATTGAGTTATGGTAGGATACCATGTAAACAGCCGCTCCACGGATATCCGTCAAAAAAACAGCCTCTCTGCATATAGAGATGGCGGTGGCGGCCTAGGCAGCGGCTACCGGAGAAGAGGTCAATCCTCGGTCGGTGGGCGGTGGCGGCGTCATAGGAGGTCAATCCTCGTTCTGCGACAGGAGATAGGAGGAGCTCAACCATTGAGGTCCGCGGCGGCGTGATTCAAGCACATCCATCGTGGTCGATGGCACGCGGGATAGTGGAGGTCGAACTTCAGGCGGCAGCCGCACTAAGCTTTGCTCCTCGACCCGGCTGTCTCGGTGTGCCACCGCATCGCGCTTGCTTGTCTGCTGGGTGGAGGTTGCCGCACGGCTAATTAATTAAGGTATTCTTTTCATGAGTGGCTAAATTTAGGTATTCAATTCCTAAGTGTAGTGTTGTACTAGTACTCTGCATGTAAATTGACTGGCCATTAATTTTTGTCATAGCACGTCTGGATAACAACATGAGCGCCCTTAGTAATTATGAAAATAAAACCTTGTGATTTATGCACACATCTTTGGACAGTAGTTAATCTGTGTATTAATGTTGTTGTTTTTTTTAATTACCATTCGTGTGCTGCAGATGGAACGATCTCGATGGATGAAGAATCGGAAAACCGCAGATTTTATCAGTGGAGTGACAGAGTTCATGAATTTGGCTGAAAGTACAAAGAGGAGAATTGGTGATGCGGATTACATCATGTGTCCATGTACTGATTGTGCCAATACATAGTCACATGAAGTTGCAGATGTCCAGGTGCACTTAGTCTCTAGGGAATTCATGGATGGATATACACGTTGGACCAGACACGGTGAAGAGGAGGTCATGGATGAAGATACCCAGGGCAACGAGATGCCAAACCCTGATCAGTGTCACATGGATGTTGAATCTAACATCGAGGCAGAGGCGTCAAGTTACGAATGGAACACCGGAGAGCCGAAACACCCACTAGAAAACCAAGACGTCGACGCAGATGACGATGATCTTGATATGCCAGATTTTGCTGCTATGATTGCAGATTTCGAGGGACCAAAAAAGGATATATTGGGTACAAGCATTTGCCAACCATTGATGCGGACTCCAAGAAAGAATTGTATCCAGGTTGCAAAAAGAAATATTCCAGGTTGAGTGCCACCCTGGCGCTTCTCAGATTTAAAGTAGCAAACGGTCTATCAAACAAGGGCTTCACAGAGATGTTAGGTCTTTTCAAAGAAATTCTTCCGAAAGATAATGTGCTCCCCAGAAGCACGAATGAAGCGAAGAAAATTATTTTCCCATTGGAACTTGAAGTACAGAAGATACATGCTTGTGTGAATGATTGTATATTATACAATGGTGAGTACAGATATTTTTGTGCATGTCCCACATGCAAGCATGCACGATATAAGCGCAGGAGAGCAAAGGACAAGTACAAATTGAACGACGAGATCAAGACAGGAATCTCGTTCAAGGTTGTTTGGTACTTGCCTTTAATTCCAAGGTTGAGGTGTTTGTTTGCAAACCCTAGAGAGGCAAAGAGGTTGCGGTTGAATCATGATGAGCGAATTGCGGATAGGTTTATGAGGCACCCGAAAGATGGGGCTCAGTGGGAATTAATCGACAAATTTTTTAAAATTTTGCCAAGGATCCTAGAAGTATAAGGCTCGGGGAGTGTACTGACGGGATGAATCCTTTTGGCGATATGAGTGCCAATCACAGCACGTGGCCGGTGCTTCTGTGCATATATAATCTAGCTCCTTGGTTGTGTATGAAGAAAAAATATATTATGATGTCAATGATCATCCAAGGCCCGAAGAAACCTGGAAATGACGTCGACATTTACTTTCAGCTACTGGTAGAAGAACTGCTAGCAGTGTGGATAGATGTGCCTGCTGTAAAATATTATGATGCTTACAGAAAGGAGATTTTCGATCTACATGCATGCTGGTGCACACCATTCAAGATATGCCGGCATTAGGAAACACATCGGGGCAGAAAACAAGGGGAGAAGTAGGGTGTGTCACATGCATGGATAGGACAGCTAGCAGAAGACTTCCCAACTCGCACAAAACATTGTATTTGCATAATCGTAGGTTCTTACAGAAAAATCACCCATACCGAAAGATGAAAGCTGAATTTGATGGTACGGCAGAGGTAGCTGCAGCCCCAAGACCCTATGAAGGGGTGGTGGTCCACAACATGGCTAAAAAAATTAATGTTGTGCCTGGCAAGAACCACCCTTTGACGGTGAAACTAATACCCAAGGATCAAGTGTTTAAGAAGAAATCGATGTTCTGGAAATTACCTTACTGGGAGATTCTACGTGTACGTCACTGCATCGATGTCATGCACGTAGAGAAGAACATATGTGAAAGCATCCTTGGTACTCTGCTCAATATTAAAGGTAAAAGAAAGGATGGTGATGGTTCACGGCTCGATATGCTTGCTGATCAATCACAACGCAAGAGTGAAGGAGAAGATGATGACAAATTCATCAAAGCTCGCCAGAGTTACAATTTCAGTACAAAATAAGCAACACAGTTCTTCACCTATTTGTTGTTAGTTAAGACACCCTCTTCCTACTCCGCAAACATCAGAAGTCTCGTGGATGTGAGCTCAGGTAAAATGAAGTTGGGACACATGAAGTCACATGATTGCCACGTAATGTTGACACAAATTCTCCCGGTGGCCATCAGGAATCTGATGGACAAAGATATAAGAAACACACTCATTGACCTCTGTGATTTCTTCAACCAACTATGGCAGAAAGTTGTAGATCCTAAAGAGTTGGATCATATGCAAGATGATATTGCAAGAATATTGTCCAACCTAGAGATGTTTTTCCAACCGTCATTCTTTGATATCATGGTCCATCTCACTTTGCACCTTGTCGATGAGATAAAGTATTGTGGTCCTATGTTTCTTCGCAACATGTATCCCTTCGAGCGGTTCATGGGAATACTGAAGCGCTTTTGTCGGAACCGAAACCATCCAGAGGCAAGCATCCCACAAGGTTATACCGCGGAGGAGATGGTTGAGTTTTGCACCGAATACATGAAACAAAGACCTATAGGTTTGCCCCTCTCTCGCAACGAGGGAAGGCTGAAAGGTAAGCCAGTCCTTGCTGGCACGCAAATGGCTGCACCTGGAGAATTGGCAGAGAAAGCCCATTTGACGGTACTGCTTAATAGCCCAGTTCTCATCTCTTATGCCGAAGAACACATGGAGGAGATACGCCAAAGATTCATACCAATGGTGCCTTCATCAGAGGTGGAGGTGAATGAGCACACTAAGAACTACGTCGAATGGCTAAAGAATCGTTTGGCACAAGGATCCATCGATGACATTGCTATGTGCTTGGCACAAAAGCAATCACCTATGGTGTTGACGTACCAAGCATGTGACATAAATGGATACACGTTCTACACTGAGGAACGTGATCAGAAGACCTCGTATCAGAACAGCTCTGTTTGAATAGAATGCATGACTGTAAATGAAGCTCATAAAAGGGTATACTATGGAACCATCAAAGAGATTTGGGAGGTTGACTATGTGAAAGTTATGGTGGCATTATTCAGGTCTGCATGGATCCCTCTTGGTCAGGTAAGGATTTATAGTACAAGAAGACATGTGTTAACAGGACAACGATGGTATATCACGCGGACCCATTCATTCTTGCCAGCGATGCTACCCAGATTTTCTTTGTGGAAGACCCCTTGCATAAGAACGGCCATTTAGCGATGCATGGGAAGAGAAGGGTACTGGGTGTCGACGATGTTGCCGATCAGGATTAGTACGATGAATTTGATGAGTTGCCAGCCAAGGGATCACGCACCAGTGCAACAGAGAAGAAGTTTAAAATCATCAAAAAAAACCAAGTTCATTCGGGGTCAACTTAATGATCCCAGTTCCCCCATGTACATGGGAATTAAGCTGTAAGACTAGCTTTATGCCTACCCTGCAACTTAACTCGTTCAATTTAGAACTATCACGTGTACTGAATTTGTGAGTTATGCCCGGTTTTCTGTTGATGTAAGAACTGTTAATATGTTGACCTTGATATGCTGTCAACTCAGGCAATGAATATGAACTATTTTTTGTTATTATTATTATATCATAGAGGTAGCACACTCAATTGATCTCACTACAGTATGTGTGAACAAAAATATGCAATCTGGTTTGCGAATAGCACACGGTTCGTTGATGAAAGCCGTGTGCTGACCAAACCCTCCACCACCCCGCCCACGATCTGAGTCGTGCTTTCCGATTGGCCAGAACCCAAACCCCATGGATCGTACGTCTACACCATTGGATGCTCCTAGATCGATAGGCGATCCTCATCCCTTTCGATAGCACATGCAGTTTCGGTTGTAATTTTATTTTTATGCACAAAATGCACATTAATATCAAAAAATGTCTTAAATATAGCTAACAATACCTGAAATGCACCTGAAAATCAAACCCGTGGTATAATGGTGATTGCGTACCGTGGAAATTTTCATGAGGCCAAATGATGAAGTCACCGGCCACAGGAGTTTGAATTGACATGTCTCCTTTTGGAAAACCATGATCCTTCATGTGAGATGCTCTGGTTTGGAAGGAGTGGTTATCAGAACTTGTGCCAAACTTTACCAATTTTTTGCCATGGGGTCGTGAGAGCACGCCACAGGCACACATCAATTTTGATGATGTCTGAATTCCATCTGAATTTTCTGTAATTAAAATACCAACTAGGCCTATGCCAGTGGCCGCACCTCGCGGCCGAAATGTTTGAAACTTCTCCCCGCTTCTCGAACAAATGGATGAAAACTCCCAAAGTGACGCACAAATGATCTGTACACCTTTGCTAGGTTGATAGTAAGGGGGTATCATAGCTAGTATCATGCATGCCAACTAGGCAATTTTGATGAGCTGTCATAGAATTAATTAAATGAAGAAAGAGAGGGTTAAGTATCATATCATGAAACCGTATCATAATAAATGTTATGCTACTATGTGGCATGCATGACAATAGAAATAAAGTACTACATATGATACTAGCTACTCTATGATACTATGCATTATTAGAGCAAGTAAGTACACAATAGAGTGACATAAGACTAGCCACAATGGGTAGTAACATAGAATGTTACTAGTCTATGTTACTACCTCTATAGTGGGGAGTAACATGCAACACTTCATTTATTAGGCTATAGACTCATCTTGCCTTGAGATGTGTGATGTTACTCAGACTAGCCAAAATGGGTAGTAACATAGACTAGTAACATGCCCATGTATTACACTAGTCTATGTTACTACCTCTATAGTGGGGAGTAACTGAAAGAATCGAGAAGAGGTGTCTAGAGGGGGGTGATTAGACACTAAGTACCAAAAGTTGTAGTTTTTAATATTCTTAAGTTTAAGTGGAGTTTAAGCACAAGTTTAACAAACACAATACATATCAAGCAAGCATGCAATGAGTATATGAGCAGCGGAAAGTAAAGCATGCAACTTGCAAGAATGTAAAGAGAAGGGTTTGGAGTATTCAAACGCAATTGGAGACACGGATGTTTTTGTCGTGGTTCCGATAGGTGGTGCTATCGTACATCCACATTGATGGAGACTTCAACCCACGGAGGGTAACGGTTGCGCGAGTCCACGGAGGGCTCCACCCACAAAGGGTCCATGAAGAAGCAACCTTGTCTATTCCATCACGGTCGTCGCCCATGAAGGACTTGCCTCACCAGCGGTAGATCTTCACAAAGTAGGCGATCTCCTTGCCCTTACAAACTCCTTGGTTCAACTCCACAATCTTGTTGGAGGCTCCCAAGTGACACCTAGCCAATCTAGGAGACACCACTCTCCAAGAAGTAACAAATGGTGTGTTGACGATGAACTCCTTGCTCTTGTGCTTCAAATGATAGTCTCCCCAACACTCAACTCTCTCTCGCAGGATTTGGATTTGGTGGAAAGAAGATTTGAGTGGAAAGCAACTTGGGGAAGTCTAGAGATCAAGATTCATATGGTTGGAATGGAATATCTTGACCTCAACACAAGTGTAGGTGGTTCTCTCTCAGAAAATGTGTATTGGAAGTGTAGGTATGTTCTGATGGCTCTCTCTACGAATGAAGAGTGGGTGGAGGGGTATATATAGCCTCCACACAAAATCTAACCGTTACACACAATTTGCCAAACTCGGTGGGACCGAATGGTTAAACTCGGTCAGACCGATTCAGCAAACTTAGTGACCGTTAGGATTTTCGGTGGGACTAAGATGCAACTCGGTAGGACCGATATGGTTAGGGTTAGGGCATAACGTAATCTCGGTGTGACCGATTACACAAACTCGGTGGGACCGATTTTGGTAATAAGCTAACCAGAGAGTTTGTCAGGCAAACTCGGTGAGACCGATTACACAAACTCGGTGGGACCGATTTTGGTAATAAGCTAACCAGAGGGTCTGCATTGTAATCTCGGTAGTACCGATTGCTCAAACTTGGTGAGACTGATTTTGGTAATGGACATACACAGAGAGATTACAATCCCATCTCGGTGAGACCGAGATCCCTATCGATGAAACCGATTTGCTAGGGTTTGTGGCAGTGGCTATGACATCTGAAACTCGGTGGCGCCGGATAGATAGAATCGGTGGGGCCGAGTTTGACTTTTGGTTTAGGTCATATGTGGATGTGGGAAGGTAGTTGAGGGTTTTTGGAGCATATCACTAAGAACTTTGAGCAAGCAAGCCATTAAGCAACACCTCATCCCTCCTTGATAGTATTGGCTTTTCCTGTAGACTCAATGTGATCTTGGATCACTAAAATATAAAATGTAGAGTCTTGAGCTTCAAGCTTGAGCCAAACTTTTTGTCCTTAGAATTCTGAGGGGGTTCCACATCCTCTAGTCCATGCCACTCCATTGTTGAACTTATCTGAAACATACTAGGTAAAAGTGTTAGTCCAACAAGAGATATGTTGACATTAATTACCAAAACCACCCAGGGAGCACTTGTGCTTTCAGTAAATATGTGTGGTAACATGCAACACTTCATTTATTAGGCTATAGACACATCTTGCCTTGATATGTACATGTGTCATACTACTAGTAACTAGCTATGTTACTACTTTCCTCTCTTTCTTCATTTATTGCTTGCCACATCATCTACTTTATCTAGATATGTGTGATGTTACTACCTATGTTACTCCGATTGTGGGTAGTCTCATACTATAATATAAGACTATACCCACAGTGGGAGTAACATAGGTAGTAACATCACACATATCCACTTTCCTCCATTTCTTCATTTATTGCTTGCCACATCATATATTTTATCTAGATATGTGTGATGCTACTACCTATGTTACTCCCGCTGTGGGTAGTCTGGCTATAAGGAATAGAATAATATATATGTGCTTATTAGTTCGAGGAAAGAGAAGAGAAGCGGGCTCTTGGTTACTAGAGCCAGTTGCAACAGGAGACCCAAGACACTTTGTGAGGATGTAAGGTGGGCCAACTATTGATAAACTATTACATATATAAAACTTATTATTGTACATACCCGCTAAGAGGTTGGCTGTATATGACATGTCAACTTCTTATAGCCGACCCTTGGTTGTATTATTAACCATGCTCTTAGTGAGGTAGCTAGTATATAATAGACTACTAGCTAGTACTCCCTCCGTCTGGAAGTACTTGTCTTCGAAATGGATAAAATTGATGTATCTATAAGTAAAATAAGTCTAGATACAACCATTTCAAGGACAAGTATTTCCGGACGGAGGGAGTATCAGACTAGCCATAGTGGGAGTAACTTCAGCAGTAACACCGACTCCAACTCGGCAAACTTCCTTATGTGGAAATAAGTTAATGAGGAGAGATATAGTTTCAATAACTTAGATAGTTATTGTAGCATCACATGTCCCAATGCAATATGAGTATGTAACCTAAGAAATGAAGCTTTACCTCACACTACACTTATGTTACTACCCACTATGAAGGTAGTAACATATATAGTCTAGGGATATGTGTATGTTACCAGTGTACTATTCTCCATTGTGGCTATCTAGTCTCATACTCCCTCCTTTCCGGTTTAGCTAGGCTGGTTGTAATATTATCATAAGCGGTATCATGCATGCCAACTAGACTTTCTGGATGATGTGGCACACAAGAGAGGATGTGGTATCATATCATGATACCGTGTCATATTAAATGTTGTACTACTACTTTGTGTGATTAGTAAGGCAACCTAAGATGTTAACTTATGATACTATGCATTACAGAAGTAGCTAGTATCCTAGCTACACTATCATATATATGCATGATACTACTAGTATATATATATGATACTCCCCATTACAACCAGCCTTATAGGGCTCAATTCAAAAATCTCACCAACCAAGGTAGATGGTGAGTGGTGGAATACCTTTTGTAGTTTGCAAGAACACCCAATTAATGCTTTTGTTTTCCTCAAAAATTTATGTTTTCCAATGTATTAATTGCAATACATGCATGCATATATAAAGTACATGCATAGGTCAACTTTCTCTTAATACTTGCATGCAATGATTTAATGCACCTTGGAATCTGGACATGTGATGGGGAACAACCAAATTGAGCCTTATAAGATGGAAAAACTAAAATTTTGAGATAAGCCTATAAACCGGAAAGGAGGGAGTATATATGCATGATACTAGTATATGATCGGCAACACCTCTGTAATGCGCGCATGCATAGCATCATGAGTTAGTATCTTAGGTTCCTTATTAATTACCATGCATGACACAAAGTAGTACAACATTTAATATGATACGGTATCATGATATGTGTAACGCCCTCGATGCGGCTATATCTCCGACATGTCGAAGCACGACTTAGAGGCATAACCGCATTGAAAGCAATGTCGCAAGTGAGGTAATCTTCACAACAACCCATGTAAATAAATAAGGGGAAAGGATACATAGTTGGCTTACAATCGCCACTTCACACAATACATGAATAAAGCATTACATCAACCAGATACAATCAAGGTCCGACTACGGAACCAAAATAAAAGAAGACTACCCCAAATGCTACACAGATCCCCGATCGTCCCAACTGGGCTCCACTACTGATCAACTAGAACGAAACAACACAAAGGACAAGATCTTCATCGCGCTCCTCCTTGAGCTTGGTTGCGTCATCTGCACGGTATCCTCGGCACCTGCAAGCTGGTTTTGGAAGTACCTGTGAGTCATGGGGACTCAGCAATCTCACACCCTCGCGATCAAGACTATTTAAGCTTATAGGAAGGGTAAAAGGTATGAGGTGGAGCTGCAGCAAGTGACTAGCATATATGGTGGCTAACATACGCAAATGAGAGCGAGAAGAGAAGGCAAAAACACGGTCGAACAACTATGATCAAGAAGCGATCCTAAAACAACCTACGTCAAACATTACTCCAACACTGTGTTCACTTCCCGGACTCCGCCGAGAAGAGACCATCACGGTTACACACGTGGTTGATGTATTTTAATTAAGGTCAACTTCAGGTTTTCTACAACCAGACGTTAACAAATTCCCATCTGCCCATAACTGAGGGTACGGCTTCCGAAAGTTCAAACCCTGCAGGGGTGTCCCAACTTAGCCCATCACAAGCTCTCATGGTCAACGAAGGATATTCCTTCTAGCAGGAAGACCCGATCAGACTCCGAATCCCGGTTACAAGACATTTTGACAATGGTAAAACAAGACCAGCAAAGCCACCCGAATGTGCCGACAAATCCCGATAGGAGCTGCACATATCTCATTCTTAGGGCACACCGGATTGTCCAAACTTCCGGTAGGCCAGCCCAGAGTTGCCCCTGGTGGCCACTGGCGGCTGACAAGTTGGACCAACACTCAGAGGAGCACTGGCCCAGGGGTTTAATAAAGATGACCCTTGGGCAGGCCTACCCAAGGGAAAGAAAAGGCTAGGTGGCGAATGGTAAAACCAATGTTGGGCCTTGCTGGAAGAGTTTTATTCAAGGCGAACTGTCAAGGGGTTCCCATTATAACCCAACCGCGTAAGGAACGCAAAATCCGGGAACATAACACCGATATGACGGAAACTAGGGCGGCAAGAGTGGAATAAAACACCAGGCATAAGGCCGAGCCTTGCACCATTTACCAAGTATATAGATGCATAAATTAAATAAGAGATATTGTGATATCCCAACAAGTAAACATGTTCCAACAAGGAACAACATCTCCATGTTCCAACAAGGAACAAACTTCAATCTTCACCTGCAACTAACAACGCTATAAGAGGGGCTGAGCAAAGCGGTAACATAGCCAAACAACGGTTTGCTAGGACAAGGTGGGTTAGAGGCTTGGTTCAACAATATGGGAGGCATGATAAGCAAGTGGTAGGTATCGCAGCATAGGCATAGCAGAAGAGCGAGCATCTAGCAAGCAAAGATAGAAGTGATTTCGAGGGTATGGTCATCTTGCCTGAAATCCCGCAAGGAAGAAGAACGAGTCCATGAAGAAGACAAATGTACATAGTCGAACGGGTCCTCAAAAATGCGACATTATAGGAACCAACCCAAAGAAGCAACACCGGAAAGAAGCACACAACATAGTAAACAACCAATCACACGAACATGGTATGATATGCGGGATGCGGTATATGATGCATATGCATGATTTGGAAAGGAATGATTGAACCTGGCATTAACTTGGAAATCCAAGAGTGCCACTGGAAAGGTGAGGTGATTTCTGTTGAAATCGATATAAAGATCACCGGAATCGGATGCACGGTTTGGAAATGGCAAGCAAAACAAATATGGCACCGGTCTGCGATAATCAGCAAGTGACCAACTAAATGCATCATGATAAATATGCTACAGCACTCAAACATGACAAAAAAATACATGGCAGGTATACACTCATGAAGCTTGACAAAAGATGAACACTGAGCTATGGCTAATTCATCCATTAACAGGTTCAAACAAGCATGGCAAAAGTGCAAATGATAACAGGTTTCAGACTTGGTGAAATTAACACAAGTCTGGAATTTATCATCAGGAAGCATACTTTGGAGCATGAAAATTATATGCTACAGGAACATATCATGGAAAAGCAAGGCATGTCATGAATCTACTCAAAGCACTTAACAAAAGTCCCTTAGCGACCTTGAGCCAAAAGGGATCAGAAAATACAATTGCAAGCATGTGAACATGGCAAAAACATAAACAAATACAGACTTAGTGAAAAACTGGAGCATGCAAAACAGTTAACGAGTAGGCATGTTTACGAGCTCGATCCACACACTACAGAGCATGGCATAACAAACTAAGCATAAACCCATCAAGAAGACATAGCATAGAAGCTAGACATGGCAAGAACAACAACATAGCATGCACGGATTAATAGCAACATCCTCGGCAAAATCGCTAAACATGTGAACAATCTGCCAGGATACCCTTTATAGCAAAAGTAGAGATTGATTGACTCAAGCTAGGGTGCTCCATAAATGCAAAAAAGACAGGGATGGATAAAGCACCACAATGTTAACAAAACATCCTTACTGATCATCCTCAAAAGAGGCACGGATCACTAGGAAACAACATGAACATATGGCATAACAACAAAATTAGGATAAGGACTTAGTGAAATCTTAAGTCCCTGAAATCAGCATTACCGATTACGCTACTTTGCAAGCTTGTGCTAGTCACCACATAGATCACAAAAATATATGGCATACACCCCTGTAAAGATGGCATTGCATTTAACAAAACACATGTAGAGCTCAGGATCATAGCATGCACACATTAATCATGGCAAAAATGACAAAAGGCCATTTGCTGAAACAGATCGGACAAATTCATCACCTAGCCCTCTTCCAACAGCATTTTGGGCATCCATATGAGCTCAAATGAAAATTATGCAATGAGATTAAATGATGTACTCGTCGAGTCGAACATTTTGATATGCTACACGCACAAATCAGAGCCACGGTGAGGAAGTTGTGGCATGATGAATAGAGGCATATCAATCAGGAAATCTCAGGACTTAGTGAAATATTACCTCCGCGAAAAGTCAACGCGGGGACGAGGCGACGCGGGATGAGGAGATCCGGATCGAGGGGGGCGCGTTTGGTTCGCCGGATCGGTGGATCTGATCCCACCTGATCCAGATCCGGAGCGGACCGGGTCCGGCGACGGCAAAGGCGGCCGGAGGCGGGGAAGATGGAGGCGGAGGTCAACTCCGGCGCGGCCGCGGGCTGCGGGCGGCGCGGGGCACCGTGGAGGCAGCGGGCCGAGTGAAGGAGGCGGCGCGGGCGGTTTCCGGCGAGGTCGCGCCGGCGAGGCGATGTCGGAGAGCGCCGGCGATGAGTGGCAGCGTTTGGCGGCGACCGGAGCTGACGGCGGAGGCAGCGGGGACGGGTGGCGCGGCGAGGTACGGCCGGCGGGCGGCGCACGGGACCTGGCGGCGGCGGGGATCGGGCCTGGAGGGCCGGATCTGGGCGCCTCAGGCCCGGCGGCGTGGGGACGGCGGCATGGACAGGTGGCAGCTCCTGATTCGTCCGACGCGGAGGCGCGGACATTGTCCGGGGTGGGAGGATTTGTCTGGAGGCGCTGAGGGAGGAGTTTTAGGGTTTCGGGGAAAAGATCCGAAAACGAAAAATGAAGGGGTCTATTTATAGAGGTAGAGGGAGCTAGGAAGATCCAAATGAGGTGCGGTTTGAGGCCATGCGATCGTGATCGAACGCTCTAGATGATGGAACAGGTTTAGGTGGGTTTTGGGCCACTTTGGAGAGGTGTTGGGCTGCAACACACACGAGACCTTTTCGGTCCCTCGGTTAACCGTTGGAGTATCAAACGAAGTCCAAATGGCACGAAACTTGACAAGCGGTCTACCAGTAGTAAACCAAGGCCGCATGAAAAGTCTCGGTCCAATCCTAAAACGTTTAACACCCGCACATGAAAAGAGGTAGAAACGGACGCCGGGTGACATAGGAGCGCCGGATTGCAAAACGGACAACGGGGAAAATGCTCGGATGCATGAGACGAACATGTAAGCAAATGAAATGCACATGATGACATGATATGCAATGCATGCCACGCAAGCAATGACAAGGCAACGGCAGCGAATAACTGGAGGACACCTGGAACATCGGTCTCGGGGCGTTACAACACTCCACCACTACGAGAGGATCTCGTCCCGAGATCTAGAATGGCACCGGAGGGACAACGGAAAAGAAAGAGAAGAGGTAAAAACTAAGTTGCTTTTTTGACAAACGAGTGAAACCAAAGAACCTTGAAAAGGTTGAGAAAAATGAAAGAAAGAAAGCAACGGAGAAGAACAAAGTTGAAAGCACTCCGTTAAGAAAGAGGAATAAGAAAGATCGATTCGGGTAGCACTCCGGTTGAAAAGAGATGGAAGACTTTATAAAATGAAAGAACTTGAGCAGCGGACACAATGCTCCGGTTAAATGGATAAGCATGAAAAGAACACGATCTTTGCCAAGACGAAATGATGGGTGAAAAGAACAACATTGCAAAGCCTCCGGAATGAAATAATAGAAGATAAATAATTGAAATAGGAGAATGGAGAAGAAAAAGCCAACTTTTGACACAAAAGAGTTAGAAAAGGCATCTTTAGCAGGAAGGTTGAACGGAGTTGTTGGAAAACCAACAACGAAAAGAGTAAGCTTGATATGGTCTTATGGAATACATCTCAAAATATGCGGTGACAAGCTGCCACTCATGGGAAAAGAATTGGATTGGTATGACCAAGGCGACGAGAAACTATTTCACCAGGAGGATAAAGGAAGAACTTGGGTCATTTATGAGCACCATAATAGAAACAATCCTTAGGGAAGGCTTTAGGTGAAATATAACCCAAGATAACTTCAAAGAAGAGATTGATGGATTTAAAATACCTCATTCCTAACAACATGTGAATCATGAAACATGAACCCAAATTATCAAGAATGACATAATACCACCTCCAAAAATATGGTAGAAAGAATTGCACTCCGGATTGCAAGATGAAGAATGCTTGAACTTCTTAGAAAAGAATCTTGATGAACACTTCGAGAAGGAATTAAAACCTTTATGAACCAACATGTAGAGCCTCCATGAAGAACTCCGGTAAACAAAAGGATAACGAAAAGAAATAGAAGTTGAAAACACAAGGTGAAACCTTGCAATGATTTGATGGATCTTTGGAATGATATAATTGAAATAACTTTGAGCTCCGGAAAAGAAAGATGGACAACTTGAATCGAGAATTTGATGAACCTCCGGAATAAGGAATTAATCACTTGGGTGAAACAAGAGTAATAATTATGTTATGCGTATCCTTCACCAATTAAATTGATGAACATCAACGGATTTGAAAAATTACTTATTCTCGTAGAAAGGATTAAGATAGATATAGCGTCAACTTGGAAGGTCTTCAATGAACCACCGGTAGGATTAGGAAACAACGAATGAATTGGTATGATAAGGAAGGAAGAGAAATCTTAAACGAACCACCGTAAGGATTGAAAATGAACGAAGATAACATAAAGAAACACCGGGAAGAATTAGCAAATGAGCGAAGATGCTTGAGAGAATTTAGATACATGAGAACGAAGAGATCAAGAGCTGGTAATAGAATACTTGAATGATGCACCGGTAAGATTTAGAGAAAGAGAGTTGAAAACTGAGAATGAATAACTCTGAGATGATGGACTCCGGATGATCAAACTGAAAAGACTCCTGAATTGCTTCGGATAGGTGAAAAGAATTCTCACAATCGAAAACAATTATGAGAGGAAGGCAACAGGCTAGAATCCCGAATCTTCGAGAGAATGGATAAGATTGAAGAGAAACTCTTCTTCGGTCTTCAAAATCCGAGAATGACGACGAGAAACACCACCATGAATTATTGAGATACTCCGGGATAAAAATTAGAAAGGTTGAACCAATGGTGAAAGAATTTGAAAGATCTTGGAGAAAGACATTTGACTGAAGATGCTTCATTCTTACGTCAAACTTTAGAAGATTTGAGAAGCTCCGGTAAAATAAGAAGAGTCAGGTAAGATCCTGGAAAAAGACCTGTGGGTTAGGGCCCACTCAAAAGAAACACCGTAGAACGATTACTTGAAAGAGAGACTGCACCGGTTGAATTAAATGACTTGAATGAGGGAACATCCTCGAAAGAGCTTGAACGAATGTAGAGTGGAAACACGAATCTTCGAGATATCTTCAGCACTCCGGAATAATAAATAGCGAGAAGTGGAATGATAATGAGGTGCACCGGCATGAGAAAGCATTGAAACGAGGAAAAAGGATATGATCAACAAAGCTTGACTTGAAACCACCGGAGATGAAAAGAATGAAGAATGACGAACTTGAAGCTTCATTAGAATCTTCATGAGAATCACCGGACAAGAACATTGATGGAAAAGGAATGGAGAGACTTCACAAGAATAAAAGGATACTTGATTAAGACATTGAATTCCTTGAAGAAAAAGGGTGGGTGGGCGGGGAAAAAACAAAGGCAACTTGGAGACGGATGAAACAAACACCGTTGAGAGAACTGATACTTGATCTTGAGGATGTTGCAATGATCGGATCCACTTGAAGAGAAGCACACCGGTTAAAAAGGATTGACATGACAAACTCGATTATCAAGAAGGATTGGTATTCACATCGAAGTATGAGAACACCACTTAGGAAAAGGTATGGAATCAACATTTGACTTCGAAGCAACTCGAATACCACAACTCAAAACAAGACAAAGGATTGGCTTGCAAAATTAGCCGGAACAAACATATTATAGAGATTTCGTCCGAAGTTTCCATGGTGGGGCCTACACGGGCTCGATCGTACAACACCATCATGTACAAGGCAGTGCACATGACATACGAAGCGTCCCCGAGTCGGCATAGCCAAGGACTCTTTAAGACACAATGAGACCACTGTAAAACCGACCGTGGATAGGCGGACCACTAGAAGTTGAACCCCAATTTCATATCATACATCCGTCGGAAAGATATCCTAAGAGCTACTTGAATTCCCACTTATAAACTCCCGAAACTTTCCGGTTATGCAATCAGGTGTTGGGGATACAGGGGAAGCATAATATCTCACCCAAAACTAGCAAATCCTACATCCAACTGTATCCATCCTCCAACACATAACCAAGAAACCTTCGGAAATCGTCTACCTCAACCTTCGAAAAGCATCCGTTATACGAGTTATGGCAATACTCCCGAACTCCCGCCCCAGTACTGGGTGGCGTCGAGGTTATCTCACCAACAACTTCATAAAAGAGATTTTTGATGTCGGCGAACCTAATCTTAGGTATTCCAGAACTGCAACGATAAAATTGTGACGACAACACCTCAGAGCTCAACTCCCCGGGACACTGCCACAACCCCTAAATGTCAGGAGGCACCAAGAACAATGTTCTTGTCACAAAACCATCGGAACGATTCCAAGATACCCGCGTGATCCTAAAAAAAATTTAGTGAAATTTGAGAAGAGAAGAGTCAAAACTCTACGTTAGGATGCCTCACCAAAGCAACGAAGGGACTGAGGAGTAAAAAGAAGTCCTAACTCTCCAATATATATAATTCCAAAATGACTCAAAACATTTTTCTAGACTCAACAACGCCAACGATTCGATCAAGCAGGGGGCTCCTGAGGTCGGGGAAGGCTCTGATTACCAACTTGTAACGCCCTCGATGCGGCTATATCTCCCACGTGTCGAAGCACGACTTAGAGGCATAACCGCATTGAAAGCAATGTCGCAAGTGAGGTAATCTTCACAACAACCCATGTAAATAAATAAGGGGAAAGGATACATAGTTGGCTTACAATCGCCACTTCACACAATACATGCATAAAGCATTACATCAACCAGATACAATCAAGGTCCGACTACGGAACCAAAATAAAAGAAGACTACCCCAAATGCTACACAGATCCCCGATCGTCCCAACTGGGCTCCACTACTGATCAACTAGAACGAAACAACACAAAGGACAAGATCTTCATCGAGCTCCTCCTTGAGCTTGGTTGCGTCATCTGCACGGTATCCTCAGCACCTGCAAGCTGGTTTTGGAAGTATCTATGAGTCACAGGGACTCAGCAATCTCACACCCTCGCGATCAAGACTATTTAAGCTTATAGGAAGGGTAAAAGGTATGAGGTGGAGCTGCAGCAAGTGACTAGCATATATGGTGGCTAACATACGCAAATGAGAGCGAGAAGAGAAGGCAAAAGCACGGTCGAACAACTATTATGAAGAAGTGATCCTAAAACAACCTACGTCAAACATTACTCCAACACCGTGTTCACTTCCCGGACTCCGCCGAGAAGAGACCATCACGGTTACACACGCGGTTGATGTATTTTAATTAAGGTCAACTTCAGGTTTTCTACAACCGGACGTTAACAAATTCCCATCTGCCCATAACCGCGGGCACGGCTTTCGAAAGTTCAAACCCTGCAGGGGTGTCCCAACTTAGCCCATCACAAGCTCTCACGGTCAACGAAGGATATTCCTTCTAGCGGGAAGACCCGATCAGACTCGGAATCCCGGTTACAAGACATTTCGACAATGGTAAAACAAGACCAACAAAGCCACCCGAATGTGCCGACAAATCCCGATAGGAGCTGCACATATCTCGTTCTCAGGGCACACCAGATTGTCCAAACTTCCGGTAGGCCAGCCTAGAGTTTCCCCTGGTGGCCACCGGCGGCTGACAAGTTGGACCAACACTCAGAGGAGCACTGGCCCGAGGGTTTAATAAAGATGACCCTTGGGCAGGCCTACCCAAGGGAAAGAAAAGGCTAGGTGGCGAATGGTAAAACCAATGTTCGGCCTTGCTGGAAGAGTTTTATTCAACGCGAACTTTCAAGGGGTTCCCATTATAACCCAACCGCGTAAGGAACGCAAAATTCGGAAACATAACACCGATATGACGGAAACTAGGGCGGCAAAAGTGGAACAAAACACCAGGCATAAGGACGAGCCTTCCACCCTTTACCAAGTATATAGATGCATTAATTAAATAAGAGATATTGTGATATCCCAACAAGTAAACATGTTCCAACAAGGAACAAACTTCAATCTTCACCTGCAACTAACAACGCTATAAGAGGGGCTGGGCAAAGTGGTAACATAGCCAAACAACGGTTTGCTAGGACAAGGTGGGTTAGAGGCTTGGTTCAACAATATGGGAGGCATGATAAGAAAGTGGTAGGTATCGCAGCATAGGCATAGCAAAAGAGTGAGCATCTAGCAACCAAAGATAGAAGTGATTTCGAGGGTATGGTGATCCTGCCTGAAATCCCGCAAGGAAGAAGAACGAGTCCATGAAGAAGATAAACGAACGTAGTCGAACGGGTCCTCACAAACGCGACGTTATCGGAACCAACCTGAAGAAGCAATACCGGAAAGAAGCACACAACATAGTAAACAACGAATCACACGAACATGGTATGATATGCGGGATGCGGTATGTGATGCATATGCATGATTTGGAAAGGAATGATTGAACCTGGCCTCAACTTGGAAATCCAAGAGTGCCACTGGAAAGGTGAGGTGATTTTGGTTGAAATCGATATAAAGATCACCGGAATCGGATGCACGGTTTGGAAATGGCAAGCAAAACAAATATGGCACCGGTCTGCGATAATCAGCAAGTGACCAACTAAATGCATCATGATAAATATTCTACAGCACTCAAACATGACAACAAAATATATGGCAGGGATCCACTCATGAAGCTTGACAAAAGATCAACACTGAGCTACGGCTAATTCATCCATTAACAGGTTCAAACAAGCATGGCAAAAGTGCAAATGATAACAGGTTTCAGACTTGGTGAAATTAACACAAGTCTGGAATTTATCATCAGGAAGCATACTTTGGAGCATGAAAACTATATGCTACATGAACATATCATGGCAAAGAAAGGCATGGCATGAAGCTACTCAAAGCACTGAACAAAAGTCCCTTAGTGACCTTGAGCCAAAAGGGATCAGAAAATACAATTGCAAGCATGTGAACATGGCAAAAACATAAACAGATACAGACTTAGTGAAAAATTGGAGCATGCAAAACAGTTAACGAGTAGGCATGTTTATGAGCTCGATGCACTCACTACAGAGCATGGCATGACAAACTAAGCATACACCCATCAAGAAGACATAGCATAGAAGCTAGACATGGCAAGAACAACAACATAGCATGCACGGATCAATAGTAACATCCTCGGCAAAATCGCTAAACATGTCAACAATCTGCGAAGATACCCTTTATAGCAAAAGTAGAGCTCGATTGACTCAAGCTAGAATGCTCCATAAATGCAAACAAAGACAGAGATGTATAAAGCACCACAATGTTAACAAAACATCCTTACTAATCATCCTCAAAAGAGGCACGGATCACTAGGAAACAACATGAACATATGGCATAACAACGAAATCAGGATAAGGACTTGGTGAAATCCTAAATCCCTGAAATCAGCATTACCGATTACGCTACTTTGCAAGCTTGTGCTATTCACCACATAGATCACAAAAATACATGGCATACACCCATGTAAAGATGGCATTGCATTTAACAAAACACATGTAGAGCTCAGGATTAGCATGCACACATTAATCATGGCAAAAATGACAAAAGACCATTTGCTGAAACAGATCGGACAAATTCATCACATAGCCCTGTTCCAACAGCATTTCAGGCATCCAGATGAGCTCAAATGAAAATGATGCAATGATATGAAATGATGTACTCATTGAGGCGAACATTCTGATATGCTACACGCACGAATCGGAGCCACGGTGAGGAAGTTGTGGCATGATGAATAGAGGCATATGAATCAGGAAATCTCAGGACTTAGCGAAATATTACCTCCGCGAAAAGTCAACGCGGGGACGAGGCGAAGCGGGATGAGGATATCCGGATCGAGGGGGGCGCGTTTGGTTCGCCGGACCGGTCGATCTGATCCCACCTGATCCAGATACGGAGCGGACCGGGTCCGGCGACGGCGAAGGCGGCCGGAGGCGGGGAAGATGGTGGCGGAGGTGAACTCCGGCGCGGCCGTGGGCTGCGGGCGGCGCGGGGCGGCGGGCCGAGTGAAGGAGGCGGCGCGGGGGGTTTCCGGCGAGGTCGCGCTGGCGAGGCGACCTCGGAGAGCGCCGGCGATGAGCTGCGGCATTCGGCAGCGACCGGAGCTGACGGCGGAGGCGGCGGGGACGGGCGGCGCGGCGAGGTACGGCCGGCGGGCGGCGCGCGGGACCTGGCGGCAGCGGGGATCGGGCCTGGAGGGCCGGATCTGGGCGCCTCAGGCCCGGCGGCGCGGGGACGGGGGCATGGACAAGTGGCAGCTCCTGATTCGTCCGACACGGTGGCGCAGACATTGTCCGGCGTGGGAGGATTTGTCCCGCGGCGCTGAGTGAGGAGTTTTAGGGTTTCGGGGAAAAGATCCGAAAACGAAAAATGAAGGGGTCTAATTATAGAGGTAGAGGGAGCTAGGAAGCTCCAAATGAGGTGTGGTTTGCGGCCACGCGATCGTGATCGAACGCTCTAGATGATGGAACAGGTTTAGGTGGGTTTTGGGTCACTTTGGAGAGGTGTTGGGCTGCAACACACACGAGGCCTTTTCGGTCCCTCGGTTAACCGTTGGAGTATCAAACAAAGTCCAAATGGCACGAAACTTGACAGGCGGTCTACCGGTAGTAAACCAAGGCCGCATGACAAGTCTCGGTCCAATCCAAAAACGTTTAACGCCCGCACACGAAAAAAGGTAGAAACGGACGCCGGGTGACATAGGAGCGCCGAATTGCAAAACAGACAATGGGGAAAATGCTCGGATGCATGAGACGAACATGTAAGCAAAAGAAATGCACATGATGACATGATATGCAATGCATGCCACGCAAGCAATGACAAGGCAACGACAGCGAATAACTGGAGGACACCTGGCACATCGGTCTCGAGGCGTTACAATATGATACTACACACCCTCTCTTTCATCATTTAATTGTGTGCCACATCATTCAAAAGGTCTAGTTGGCATGCATCATACCTCTTGATACTCCCATATTATGACCAGCCTTATTAGGGTGGCCATAGTGGGGGTATCATAGCCGGTATCATGCACCCAGGAATAGAAAATATGATGATGTGGCAAAGAAGCAGTAACATAGGTAGATACCGTAACATATATATATATATATATAATAAATGTTATACTACTTTGTGTCATGCATGGCCATAAATATGGTCATCTATGATATATACTCCCTCCGTAAACTAATATAAGAGCGATTAGGTCACTATTTAGTAATCTAAACGCTCTTATATTAGTTTATTAGTTTACAGAGGGAGCTAGTACTACCCTATGATACTATATATGCACTATGAAGGTATGTACGTAGTATCATACACTAGTATCATATGCATGATACTATATATATAGTACTATATGATACTTCCTATATAAGGCTGGCCATAGTGGTGGTATCATAGCCGACGATGTCATGCACTCGGAAATAACAAGTACATATGCTGATGTGGCAAAGAATTAAGTATATATAAAGAGGGTTAGAGTAACATATAGTAGGTAGATACCGTATCATGTTAAATGCGATGCTAATTTGTGTCATGCATGGCAATAAATATGATATATATATATGATATACTCTATGTATTATACTATGCGCTATAATTAATTAAAGGTAGTATCATATGTACTGTATATTCATGATACTAGTATATGACACTCCACTATACTCATGATTTCTTACCGTGGAAAAAAATTGGAGGCGAAACGATGAACTCATGTTTTCATTCGAACAAAAATATGATGTTAGGTAATGTAAATGTTTTCAAAGAGCACACGGTTCACTCACGAAAGTCGTGTGTCCACTAAACCGTGGCCGATGCACCCCCCCCCCCACCCATCTGCCACGCGCGCGATCTGAGTCGTGCGTTCTGATTGGCCAGAACCCAAACCCCACGGATCGTACGTCTGCACCGTTGGATTCTCCTTGATCGGACGGCGATCCTCATCCCTTTCGAGAACACGTGTACATGTTTTCAAATAGCCCCTCCAAAAAAAATGTTTTCAAATAGCACACGGTTCACACACGAAAGTCGTGTGCCTACCAAACCATGGCCGATGCCCCCCCTCGCTGCGCGTGCAATCTGAGTCGTGTGTTCTAATTGGCCAGAACCCAAACCCCACTGATCGTACGTCTGCACCGTTGGATGCTCCCAGATCGAACGGCAATCCTCATCCCTTTCGACAAGAAATGCAGTCCGGCTAGGAATTGATTTATATGCAAACATGCACGGTAAATGCCAAAAAATGTCTTACATATAGCACACGAGACCTGAAATGCGCCAGCAAATCAAACTCGTGGTAAAATTGTGATTGGTTTACGTGCGAAAAATTTAGATGAGAAATGATGAACTCACGTCTTCATTTCAAAATTAGTACGTCTTCATTTCAAACGAAATTATTCTGTTTGTGCACACGAGCGTACAGGCAACCGTTTGCATAGGCCTTTCCGCGCGTGCGGCCACCGGGGATATTTTTCACCCTTTTCACCTAGGCCGCCAACAGCCTCCCACCGTCTGCCCGCGTTTCACTCAACTAGTCCACCCAATCTCCTTCACCAGCTCCCCCCTCCCCCAGATCCACAGCAGAACCCTCTCCGACGCCGCCGTGCTCACCCCGGTCGTGTGCCCGCTCTTCGGCGTCAAGCCTACCTCCACTGCCATTCTCAACACGCGGCGGCCCGCACCTCGCCATCTTCGTTTGCTCGCCAGCCACCCTCGAGCATACCGATGCAGTAACCCTCGCCTCTCCTGTGGTCCGGCCGGGTTTGCATTAAGAAGCATGTTAGTTACTGCTCTCCATCGCGGTGAGACATATTTCCTCGCAATCCCTCTTCCAATTTCGTTCCGTATGTTCCCAAATTGGCTATAAAATAACGGAGAGCGTATATATGTTCATTATCTACCTTCCTTACTACATATAAGCTATATTTGTTCCAATAAGTTATTGCCTATTTACAAATCGCAGGCGCCCGAGTCACACAAACTTAACAAATTAGTCGTACATTTTCTAAATTATTGCATGGCATGTTTAGAAAGCTTGATACCAAGTTGTTAGTTTTATGCTTATCCTCCTTTCCTGAGTTTCGCATGTGTTCTCTGTAGATGCCGAGTAGCAGCGACAACACTCATTCAGGCCATTTATCTTCATCTGATTCAGACAAACCTAGGTCTTCAGCAGATTGTGAGGGATCAAGTAGTCTTGAACGGGATAGAGCTGCAGCAATTACCCTTCCGGTCAGGACAGGGAGGAACGCTCCAAGGAAGCCCACACACCAGCCTAAAGGTGTATATGAAGTAACCGAGATTGATTTAAAGTCCTGGGCTCCAACTAAACAAGATAAAGAACGCATGAGGTTCAGGAGTGTGTGTGGATTTGTTGGTAGGGCAAGGCTCAACATTAATCTGTCGGGGTTTCAGAAGGGCTGACATAGAAACACGACGAAGGATAGTCCGAGAGATCATGGATCACTACAACGTTCCAGAGCAGTGGAGAATGCAGGTGGAACACGCTGCACTGAAGACAGCAAGGGATTCTTGGAGAAACTGGAAGCACGTGTTGTACAAGAAGTACTTGAGTGAAGGCAAGGACCCAATCCCCGCATACCCCCAAATTACAAAGGCAGACTGGGCAGAATTCAAAAGGGTCAGGGCAACTCCAGAGTTTGCTGCGAAGAGTTTCAAGCAATCAGAAATTCAGAAGAAGAACATACACCCCCAACGTATGGGTGTGGTAGGATACTACGGCATGAAACTGATATGGGAACATGAAGACAAAGAAGCAGTAGCGGCGGGTGGGAGTCCGGCCTTTAGAGAAATCAAGGGCGAACACGCCAAAGTCTACTTGCGGGCATGTGCAAAGAGGCGTGATGACGGAACTTATTACTTTGAAAACGCACGTGACGCCAAATTGTATGAAGTGATGGTAGAGGCTTCCAAGATCCCTGGAGGGTTCTACAGGAACTCAGGGCCATGTGACATTCTGTCCATTGCTCTGGACACAAAAGAGCCCCCTGTCCATGCAAGGGGTATAGGTGTTAATATCCCGCACAAGAGGGCTTTCACACTCAGCAAAGAAGAGGCACTCAGCATGAAAAAAGTGAGGAGTGAAATGAAGCAGAATGCATTGTTTGAAAAGTTGAAGAAGGAGATTTATCCGGCTGTTCGAAAGGATGTTGAGGAGTCAATGATGATGATGCAGAAGACTCTAACACTGACAGATAGCCAGAAGATGGGAGGGGAGACGGGCATGGATGATGATGCTTATTGTGCGACAACACTGCACAAGAGTACCTATGCATCAGCTGACCCCAGCGACACTGAGACTGCAGCTGCTCGTGATGATGCTATATCTGATCTATCTAGCATGAAAGATAGATTGAAGGGCGTGCTTACACATTATGAAGGTACATTAAAATGTGCAACAGCCTGGGTTTCCCCACCCTTCTTGGAAGATGGCCTCTTCTTGGACAATGTGCCATTGAAGCCGGGTTGTGTGAAGTGCTACGTGACTGAAGTAAAGCCTGGATATAATGAATATTCCCTTAAGAATGTCCTAGGAGACTTTGATGAGCAAAGGACCTCGGGAGAAACACTGTTACATCACATCCAGTGACCACGAAAGGAAATAGAGTTCATCGATGAGATTCCTGAAGCCCCGCCAAGAGCAACCACTGTCGCCCCTCAACCGGTGATGCTCTCCTTGCCAGAGCAGCTCTCGCGGGCTAATGCATCAACCTGTGATCAGCCGGACCGACTTTGTGGCGTACAGGCCATGTCATCCTCCGCCCCAAAGCAGCCAGTGGCCAGGCCTACAACTACTAATGACGCACCACCGATTCAGATGCCGGCCACTGAAGCAGCGGGGGGAGACCCAGCTGTAGCACATGCTCAGCAGACCAACCTGGTGGAACAGACTGCTAAGCAGTCTGATGCTTCGGAACCGCCTGCTAAGCAATCTATAGGTCCAGAACCGACTGCTCATCAGTCCATCGGTCCGCAGGCGCGTGATCAGCATACCAATGCGTCAGCACTTCCTGCTCAGCAAACCAACGCCTTGGCACGGCCTCCTCAGCACACCGACAAGCTGGCACCACCTGCGCAGAAACCTGACATAGCTTCAACGCATGGTCAGCAGTCCGATGCCTCTGCTCCTACAGCCCAGCAGCCCGTCACTGCAGCACCGCCAGCTCAGCGGTCCGGCATAGATAAATAGTCTGCTAAGAAGTCCGACCAAGCTTCACTGTCTGTTCAGCAGTCTACCATGCAGGCAACTAGACGTTCTGCCAGAAATGCTTCAATTACCAAAAAGGAAGTGGCCAAAAAGGCTACACCCACGACCATGAGGAAGCGCAGTGGGAAAGTGAAGAGGAAAGGGAACGATTGCCTCTTACTTCAAGCACTCATCGCCCAGAACCAAATTAAGAGCAGCTTGTTCGAATCGGGGAGTAATATTATTTCTGACGCCATGGATGATGAAGAAGTAGAATTGTTGCTTCCTAAAAGAAAAGCATATGTACTTGAAGCACGCAATTACGTCCATGGAAATCCATTTCTTGTTGGCGAATACTTTGATGAGTGCAGCTCCAGTTGCCGTGAGTTACATGAATATTGCATGGATCAAATGTCAGAAGGTCGTCACCATTTGCTAGTCCACTACAACAGAGATCATTTCCGACACGATGCTGGTTCCATCATTGTGAGTTTCAAGGACTTACATCTCTTCTTGAACTTCAACATGCTCAATGCCACTCTTGTTAGATGCATGATTTTGTAAGTACTTAACAAACTCTGATCAACTTCTTCATACAAGGCTGTAAATGATAAATAGCTAACTGCATTTTATTCCTCTCAGGGGATTGAACACGCAGAGAAGACAAAGTGAGAGTGTGTATTTCATAGATCCTGCATTAGCAAATGGCACAGCATTACATGAAAAGGACCGACGGGACTGGGCCGTTAACATGGTCGTCCGTATCTTCGAAAACATGTCCCATGAAGAATCATTTCTCTGGCCATATCATGAAGGGTAAGTCAAGTAAATAGCCACGCATACACTGATTGTCTTTTAGATTTCGACATCATTTGTAAGTTCATGGCTTTCTTAATATGTAACAATCACTGGATATTGCTATTCATTGTTCCAAAGAAGAACACGGTTTACTACATCGATTCTCTCAGAGAGTGAACAAACGCTCAGGATCTGACGCATCTTCAGCAATTCTTGGATAGGTATCGAATCCTATTATGTTGAAATTAATTTGCATTCATATCTGGTTCAATAATTGAAGTTGTCAAAATTCATCATCATTTGCAGTGTGCTCGCATTGTGGGAAACAAAAATAGGGAACTTGTTCAAGAGGAAACTACCTCTGCAGCACGAGATCGTTTCTCCGATAACACACCGAAATCCATTATTTTCGGAAAATTTACCAACATTCTGCAAATACCTTTCCTTACGCTAGTCAAATGTTCAAGCTTCCAAATAAACCTCTTTCTATTTTGTCCAAAGAAAAAATAATACATCTAATACCGGTTAGGTTGTTCCTAATAGGACAAATACATGACTAATTCTGTACAAAAAAATTAGTGTCCTCACCAAGAAGCAGGGACATGAACAAATTAGTACCAGTAAGTCTATCTTAATTAATATCTACATCTACAAATGATCTCCATCTACAGACACATGATCTCCAGTACCAGTAAGATGAACTTTGTGGATACTATGTTTGCAGACCCATGATCTCCATCTACAAATCTGTTGATAGTTGTGATGATCCTCACAAATTAGTACCAGTAAGTCTATCTTAATTAATATCTTCTACTCCACTCATATGGCACATTCTGATCTTAAAAATATTGCAGCTCATCTTAAAACCGAGGACCCCTGAACCACTCCCGGCTGGTGAATTGTTGATGGTTCGGAGATTTATCAGCGACTTCTTCCTGGATCACTACATCAATCCCACTGGTGATAATGAAGATTTCAGCATGCCTTCTCCTGAAACATTGAGTAAGAGTTAGCCTCTAAACATATAACGCATGGATCCATTGTTTTCCATCTGATGAGGTTTTCGTATTTCGTACACTATGATTAATTATGTAATGCATATATGTGTGGACAAATCATTGGAATTTAGCTACCATATGTTCAGTTGGAATTGTTGCGAAATCTGATGAATGTTCTTCCTATGGACACTATTTGTTCAACTGAATATTGTGGCGAATTTGCTTTTTGCATGCCAATTCAAAATGGAATATTTATGTTTATTTGTTCAATTGAATATTGTGGCGAATTTGCTTTTTGCGTGCCGATTCAAAATGGGATATTTTTGTTTTAACCTGGCAATTGCTCCGCACACAGTTCAACTAAATGAGCGTGTGCGATCCACGTCGGAAAGCATACGTCAATCGTATTGGAACTGTCGGTGGTACACGACAGATCGCAAACGATTCGCAGCGCTACTATGTGTGCGTAGGTTCTCCGGAATCGTTTGTGATATCGCATTATCGCACACGCGAACTGGGAGTAAACCATGCCCAATGCAAAATACAATCCCAATTGTATTTTTTTCAGGAAACGTGTGGGATCCCAAACGAAAAGCACACGTCACACTTGCGGCAACCGTCAGTGATACCTAACAAATCACAAACGGTCTGCAGCACTTGTATGTGCGCGAAGGGGCTCCAGAACCGTTTGTGATAGAACATTATCGCAGACGGTAATTGTTGGAAAACGTGTGCGATGGAGTCTAGCATGGCAGATGGGTTACGCAGAAAACTCGTGTGCGATAGGGTACAAATCACACACAGTTCATATGTTGGTCCATGTGCCTTACATACTGTTTCCCAAACGGTTCGTTACAACAGACCGTGTGGTTTCACAGCATCATTAGAAATGCTTTATCACCGATACCACACGTGCGAAAGAATTTAGTGTGTGTTGCATCACACACGATTACATTTTGGAAGGCCTCTAGATCACTATTCCATATCCCCGATGGTTTCTGGGTCGTGTGGGAAGGACCCCCTATCGCACACACTCACTTGGCGACGGTTCCGAAGGCCGTCGCGGAAAGGGGTAAAAAACCGTTTGTTTAGGACCGACGTGCACCAGTGTGTCCCAATGCAATATGAGTCTATAACCTAATAAATGAAGCTTTGCATGACACTACACTTATGTTACTACCCACTATGAAGGTAGTTACATAGTCTAGGGATATGTGTATGTTACTCTCCATTATGGCTAGTCTCATACTCCCTCCTTTCCGATTTAGGCTAGTTGTAATGGTAGTATCATAAGTGTTATCATGCATGCCAACTAGACTTTCTGGATGATATGGCACACAATTAAATGAGGAAAGAGAGGATGTGGTGTCATATCATGATATCGTGTCATATTAAATATTGTACTACTACTTTATGTGATGCATGACAATTAATAAGGCAACCTAAGATACTAACTTATGATACTATGCATTACGGAAATACCTAGTATCATACACTATCATATGCATGATACTAGTATATGATATTCCCCATTACAATCAGCCTTATAGGGCTCAATTCAAAAATCTCACCAACCAAGCTAGATGGTGAGTGGTGGAATACTTTTTGTATTTTGCAAAAACACCCAACTAATGCTTTTGTTTTCCTCAAAAAATTATGTTTTCCAATGTATTAATTGCAATACATGCATGCATAAAGTACATGCATTGGTCAACTTCTCTTAATACTTGCATGCAATGATTTAATGCACCTTGGAATCTGGACATGTGATGGGGAACAACCAAATTGAGCCTTATAAAATGGAAAAACTAAAATTTTGAGATAAGCCTATAAACCAGAAAGGAGGGAGTATATATGCATGATACTAGTATATGATCGGCAATACCTCCATAATGCGCGCATGCATAGTATCATAAGTTAGTATCTTAGGTTGCCTTATTAATTGCAATGCATGACACAAAGTAGTACAACATTTAATATGATACGGTATCATGATATGATACCACACCCTCTCTTTCCTCATTTAATTGTGTGCCACATCATCCAAAAATTCTAGTTGGCATGCATCATACCGCTTGATACTCCCATATTACGACCAGCCTTATTAGGGTGGCCATAGTGGGGGTGTCATTACCGGTATCATGCACTCGGGAATAGAAAATATGATGATGTGGCAAAGAAGCAATAACATAGGTAGATACCGTAACATATATATATATAATAAATGCTATACTACTTTGTGTCATGCATGGCCATAAATACGGTCATCTATGATATATACTACTATATGATACTATATATGCACTATGAAGGTACGTACGTAGTATCATACACTAGTATCATATGCATGATATTATATATATTATATGATACTCCCCACTATAGAAGGCTAGCCATAGTGGTGGTATCATAGCCGACGATGTCATGCACTCGGAAATACCAAGTATGCTGATGTGGCAAAGAATTAAATATATATAAAGAGGGTTAGAGTAACATATAGGTAGATACTGTATCATGTTAAATGTGATGCTAATTTGTGTCATGCATGACAATAAATATGATCTATATATGATTTTACACTCTATGTATTATACTATGCGCTATAATTAATTAAAGGTAGTATCATGCACTGGTATCATATATACTGTGTATTCATGATACTAGTATATGACACTCTCCACTATACTCGTGATTTCTTACCATGGAAAAAAATTGGAGGCGAAACGATGAACTCATGTTTTGATTCGAACAAAAATATGATGTTAGGTAATGTAAATCTTTTCAAAGAGCACACGGTTCACTCACGAAAGTCGTGTGTCCACTAAACCATGGCCGATGCACCCCCCCCCACCCACCCACCCCTCTGCCACACACGCGATTTGAGTCGTGTGTTCTGATTGGCCAGAACCCAAACCCCACGGATCGTAAGTCTGCACTGTTGGATTCTCCTTGATCGAACGGTGATCCTCATCCCTTTCGACAACACATGTAAATGTTTTCAAATAACCCCTCCCAAAAATGTTTTCAAATAGCACATGGTTCACACATGAAAGTCGTGTGCCTACCAAACCGTGGCTGATGACCCCCCCCCCCTTGCTGCGCGCGCGATCTGAGTCGTCCATTCTGATTGGCTAGAACCCAAACCCCACGGATCATACGTCTGCACCATTGGATGCTCCCAGATCGAACGGCAATCCTCATCCCTTTTGACAGGATATGCAGTCCGGCTAGGAATTGATTTATATGCCAACATGCACGGTAAATGCCAAAAAATGTCTTACATATAGCACATGAGACCTGAAATGCGCCAGCAAATCAAACCCATGGTAAAATTTTGATTGGTTTACGTGGGAACAATTTAGAGGCGAAATGATGAACTCACGTCTTCATTTCAAAATTATTACATCTTCATTTCAAACGAAATTGTTCTATTTGTGCACACGAGCGCTTAGAGGCAACTGTTTGCATAGGCCTTTCCGCACGCGCGGCGACTGAGGGAGTCCTGGACTAAGGGGTCCTCAGGCGTCCGACGTATTGGACATGGGCCAGACTGATGGGTTGTGAATATACGAAGACCGAAGACTCTACTCGTGTCCGGATGGGACTCTCCTTGGCGTGGAAGGCAAGCTTGGTGATCAAATATGAAGATTCCTTTCTCTGTAACCGACCCTATGTAACCCTAGATCCCTCCGGTGTCTATATAAACCGGAGGGCTAGGTCCGTAGACATATATCCTCATAATCAGTCAGACAGGCTAGACTTTTAGGGTTTAGCAATTACGATCTCGTGGTAGATCAACTCTTGTAATACTCATATTCATCAAGATTAATCAAGCAGGAAGTAGGGTATTACCTCCATAGAGAGGGCCCGAACCTGGGTAAACATTGTGTCCCCTGTCTCCTGTTACCATCGACCTTAGACGCACAGTTCGGGACCCCCTACCCGAGATCTGCCGGTTTTGACACCGACATTGGTGCTTTCATTGAGAGTTCCGCTGTGGCGTCGAAAGATAAGATCGATGGCTCGCCTTGTTCTCAAGGACAACGTCACCTCCGGAGGAACACTGGCCCCAGGACAAACCCTCCGGTTGGGCGGCTTCATCATGACCGCCCGTTCGGCCGTTAAGCCGACGATGACTTCTTGGGTCATCAAAAATCCCCTCCATGTTGACTCCATGTACTCCAAGCAGATGGATCCGGCGGAGCTCTCGTCTTTAAACAAGCTCCTAGATCGCATCGCCGCCCAGGGGGTCGCCACAGACTATGATCGGATTGGGCTTAAACCCGACCAGAGAGAAATTAAAACTCCGATGATCACCCATCAAATAGCGGTAGTAGAGGAGCAAGACGGCAACTCTTCCTCTATCTTGAGGATGAACTACATTCGGATCTCCAAACTTGAAGAGCCGGACACCTACCTGCAGAAAGATATGTCTTGTCCTCCGAACATAGAATCGGACGACAAGCCCAAAAAATCAGCTGACGTCCCGGAGCCCGAACTACTAAGTCTGGAAGTTCTTCAAACTCCGGATCCTAAATTGGGTCAGGGTTCGTATTTCAAACCACCCACCCACCCAGATATAAGCGCTCTCATGGGCATACGACAGTTGTATCAGGAAACGATCCACCACTTCTGGGCCAGATTCCTCCTTGTCAAAGATAAGATTGAAGATTGCCACGACAAAGACGCAATTTCAGCGTTCCGCGGCAATTGCATGGATGAGGGAATCCTCAACGCCATAAACCGTCGTCGCATATCATGCTTCACAGACTTGGCAACCATAGTATACAAGTACTGCGCAACGAAAAGCGCCTGGAAAACTCAGGCAGCTTGCTGGGAACCGCCGGTTTCCACCCAATCCCTCGTTCAAGTGAAAAGGACGCACCCTGGTGGCACGCCCGGCCCAATGATAGAGAAATATAAGCCCATTACGGGACGTGGAACCGTTCTGGAGGGATGGCTCGATGGACCATGCAAGTTACACACAACACCAGATACTATATCAACCCACAGCCTTAGAGCATGTTGGATACTCCGGCAGGTGGCCAAAAGCGGTGAGGATATCCTCACCAAAAATAACCCAGAGCAATATCCCCCAGAAGACAACGACCTTAGAGTACTAATGGTCTTCGAGACTTTCGCTTCAAACAATAAGCGTAAAAGGGCACTCTGCAACCTTGCCGGAGTCTGCCAAATCGCAGCAACAAACCCTTGGAACGACACGGCCATAACTTTCAATGTCGATGATGAACCAAAATTCAGGACAATCCGGGCACCAGCCGCCTTGGTCCTTAGTCCGATCATGGACGTCTTTTGGCTCACCAAGGTTCTCATGGACGGCGGCAGCGGACTAAACCTCATTTACGAGGATACACTCAGTAAAATGGAAATAGACAGGAGCCGCATCAAGCAAAGTAGCACGACCTTCCGGGGAATTATTCCTAGTCAGGAGGCGCGATGCGCGGGAGAAATCACACTCGACGTGGTATTCAGCACACCAGAGAACTATCGGACCGAAGAACTAACCTTCCAAGTGGCCCCTTTCAACAGTGGATATCACGCCCTATTGGGGCAAGATGCATTTACACGCTTCCAGGTTGTACCTCACTATGGGTATATGAAGCTCAAGATGCCTGGGCCCAATGGCATAATCACTCTCGCTAGTGATCCAGACATAGCACTCCGCGCCAAAAATAAAACCGCATCCCTGGCCCTTGAGGTGGTTTCTCAATATAAGCAGTCGGCACAACTGGATCAACATTGTAAATGATAGTTTCATATTTAACAATAACGGGTTCCTCAATCTTTTCTTTAAGAGCGGGATGATATTTAAACCACTTCTCCTTAGGGAGATCAACATGAGTAGCAAATGATTCACAAAAGGAGGCTACTATCTCAGAGTCAAGTCAATATTTAGTGCTAAACCTATGAAAAATATCGGTATCCATAAAAGATTTAACACAATCAAACTTAAGCATTATACCTAACTCTTTACCTTTGTCGAGTTCCCAATCTTCAGAGTTGTGTTTAATTCTTTCCAGAAGATCCCACCTGAATTCAATAGTTTCTTCATAAAGGAACCAATAGAAGAAGGATCGAGCATGGTTCGATCATCATGAAAGCCGAGCATAAAAATTCTGAAAGATAATTTCTGTTGAGAGCTCATGATTGGGGCATGTGTACATCATGTACTTAAGCCTCCCCCAAGCTTGAGCGATGCTCTTTCCTTCACGAGGCCAAAAATTATATATATATATAATTCCGATTGTGATGAACCAGATGCATAGGATAAAACTTTTGATGAAATTCCAATTTCAATCGGTTCCAACCCTAAGTTCCAATATCATCACATAGCCTATACCATGTTAATGCCTTTCCCCCGAAACATAAAGGGAAAACCATCTTATTAACTTCATCTCTGCATAGACCTGCAAGCTTAAATAGTCCACAAACTTCATCCACATAGATTAGGTGCATATCAGGATGTAGTGTTCCATCTCCTCCGTAAGGATTAGCTAGCAGCTTCTCTATCATACCCGAAGGAATCTCATAATAAATATTTTCACTATGTGTAGTAGGTTGAGGGGAAACTCTTTGTGCTTCCGGTCAAGGTGCAGATACCCCGAACAAACCCCTCAAAGGATTGTTTTCCATAGTAACAAGTGACAGTAAATTTCAGCACATAATATAAATGTTTCATTAACAAGTTCCACTCACCAAAGGTGCTTCACTCCCCGGCAATGGCGCCAGAAAAGAGTCTCGGTTACCCACGAAACGTCTCCAACGTATCAATAATTTATGAAGTATTCATGTTGTTATATTATCATTCTTGGATGCTTTACAATCATTTTATAGCAACTTTATATCATTTTTTGGGAGTAACATATTGACCCAGTGCCCAGTGCTAGTTGCTGTTTTTTTCTTGTTTTTTACATCGCAGGAAATCAATATCAACCGGAGTCCAAACACCGCAAAACGTTTTGTGGGTTTTTTGTGGACTAGAAGACATCCAATGGGCCAGAGCAGCACCTGGGGGTGCCCCAAGGGGGGCACAACCCACCAGGGCGCGCCTGGGCCCCCAAGCGCGCCCTGGTGGGTTGTGCCCATCTCGGTGGCCTCCCGTACCCCCTCTTTGCCCTATAAATAGTCAAATATTCCAAAAAGAACCGCCGCAAGCCTCTGTAGCCACCGAAAACCAATCTAGACCCCGTTATGGCACTCCGCCGGAGGGGGGAATCATCACTGGTGGCCATCTTCATCATTCCGGCGGCCACCACGATGAGGAGGAAGTAGTCCAACCTCGGGGCTGAGGGTTTGTACCACTAGCTATGTGTTTAATCTCTCTCTCGTGTGTGTTCTTGAGATGTCACGGTCTTGATGTATCGCGGGCTTTGTTAATATAGTCAGATCATATGGTTTTTCCCCTCTCTATCTTGTTGTGATGAATTGAGTTTTCCCTTTGAGATTTCGTTTTATCGGATGGAATACTTTTATGGATTTGAGAGCACTTGATATATGTCTTGCATATGAATACCCGTGGTGACAATGGGGCATTATTTTGGTTCACTTGATATATTTTTTGGCACTCAACTCACGGATTCCCAAGGTGACATTGGGGTAATCTACGCATAGGGGTTGATGCACGTTCGTGTCTTTGTTTCTCTGGTAGAAATCTTGGGGCACTCTTTGAGGTTCTTTGCGCTAGATTGAGTATTATGAATCTGAAATTATTTGGTGTTATTTTAGTACAAACTCTTGGATAGATCGATCGGAAATAATAGCTTCGAGGTGGTTTCGTACCCTCCAAACAATTTCTTCTTATGTTCTCCGCTAGATAGGAACTTTGGAGTGATTCTTCGTTGCACGTTGAAGGATGGCTATATGATCCAATTATATTAGCATTGTTGATTGATTGCACTAGCAAACGTACGGACCCTAGGCCTCATTTTAAAGCATTGCAATACCGTTTGTGATCCATTTTATCAATTGCTACCTTGCTGTTTTTTATTGTTCTTATTACAAAAATCAATATCTACTATCCATATTACACTTGTATCACCATCTCTTCGCCGAACTAGTGCTCCTATACAAATTACCATTGTATTTGGTGTGTTGGGGACACAAGAGACTTTTTATTATTTGGTTGCAGGGTTGTTTGAGAGAGACCATCTTGATCCTACGCCTCCCATAGATTGATCAACCTTAGGTCATCCACTTGAGGGAAAATTGCTACTGTCCTACAAAACTCTGCGCTTGGAGGCCCAACACATGTCTACAAGAATAAAGTTGTGTAGTAGACATCAAACTCTTTTCTGGCGCCGTTGCCGAGAAGGTGAGTGCTTGAAGGTATATCTTTAGATCTTGCAATCGAATCTTTTAGTTTCTTGTTTATCACTGGCTTGGTTTATAAAAGAAAACTACAAAAAAAATGGAGATTGTGTTACCTCAAGTTGTTCTTTATCTTTATAATGTTTATCTTGAGACTAAGGATTCCGATAATTGTTCTCAATTGCTAGAAAAAGAATTCAACAAAATTTATGGCATAAAAACGTTGGATGATGAGCATGATTTCAATGTTGTTGGTATGAACTCTTTGAATATCCATGATGCTAGTGATATGCAAAGCCATAAGCTTGGGGATGCTATATTTGACGAAGATGATATTTTTACTCCCCCAAGTTTCGATGAGAAAATTTATTATGATGATTGCATGCCTCCTATTTATGATGATTATATTTATAAAAGTGGATATGGAGAGGCCATGACTTTATTTAATGATGAATCCACTATTTTGGAAGAGGTTGCAATTGATTATGACAACAAAGTTCCTATATATGATTATTATGGTGATGAAATGTATGCTCTAAAGAATAATGCTAACCATGAAACTTGTCATCATGATTTTAATTTTCAATCACATGATAGTTATTTTGTTGAGTTTGCTCCCACTACTATTGATGAGAATAAATTTGCTTATGTGGAGAGTAACAAAATTTCTATGCTTATGTATCATGAAAAGAATGCTTTATGTGATAGTTATATTGTTGAATTCATTCATGATGCTAAATAAAATTATTATGCGGGAGGAACATATGCTTTTACATATCACAATAATATCAATTTTCCTCTCTTTATGTTGAAAATCTTGAAGTTTTGCTTGTTTTGCCTTCCTATGCTGGCTGATTCTTGTTACCACAAGTTGTTTGCTCACAAATCCCTATGCATAGGAAGTGGGTTAGGCTTAAATGTGTTTGTCATATGATTCATGATGCTCTTTTTCATGTTTCAATTCTTATCTTTTATGCGAGCATCATTGAAATCATCATGCCTAGCTAAAAAGGCATTAAAGAAAAGTGTTTGTTGGGAGACAACCCAACACTTTTACCTACTGCTTTTGTGTGTTCACATGATTAAGATACTATATTAATCATGTTTTATTGCTTTTGTTTCAATAAAGTTCCAAGTAAGACCTTTGGGATGGTCTATGGTGATAGTTGATTTGATCTTGCTGAAAAACAGAAAATTTTGCGCTCAGGAAAATAATTCTCATTTTTACCACAAGAGTGATAAAATACTGATTATTTTTGCAGAAGATTAATAGACAAATTTACCAGGTTTTCCGAATTATTCAGAATTTTTGGAGTAGCAGAAGTATTGTTGGAGTATAGATTACTACAGACTATTCTGTTTTTGACAGATTCTGTTTTCAATGCATAGTTTGCTTGTTTTCTAGTTTCTATGGCTTATATTGCTCAATATAAATTGTGGAAATAATTTGCTACAGTATGCATTGTGTGGAAACAATTATTAATCTTGTCTTTGACAGTACCAAAGTGAAATGGTTTGCTCTTTATCATACTAGCCTATCTCACGAAGTTTCGTTAAGTTTTGTGTGATTGAAGTTTTCAAGTTTTGGGTGAGATGTCGATATGAGGAGAATAAGGAGTGACAAGACCCTAAGCTTGGGGATTCCCAAGTCACCCAAAGTTAATATCCAAGGAGGATCCAAGCAACTAGGCTTGGGGATGCCCCGGAAAGCATCCCCTCTTTTGTCTCCAACATTATCGGTAACCTCACTTGGAGCTACATTTTTATTCGTCACATGCTATGTGTTTTGCTTGGAGCATAATTTTATTTTGTTAGGACTTGCTTGCTTGTATTTAGAATAATGTTTTTAATCTTTTATTTTAATAAAACTGGCAAGGATAGCCTTTGCCATGCTTATCTTGCAAGTATATGAGTTGCTGTTTCAAAACAGAAAGTTTATCGATGTTGAAAAAATTCCTGAGAAAGGTCAGAATGTGATAAAATGTTGAAACTGTTTGCACAATAATCTCTGATAAATTTTATACAGTGTGGTAAATTTTCATAATTTTTGGTGTTAAATAATTATTGATACTCTTGCATTCTTTACAGACTGTACTGTTTTGGCAGATTGTTGTTATGTTTGCATTGTTTGCATATGTTTGCTTGTTTAATGATTCTATTTGAGGATAGGAGTATTAAATATGCAGAGGCATTTAGTACGCAATGTTGAATAATAATTTTAGTGATTTTCTACATTAGAGAATGATAAGGTTTTTGCATTGGTTTATACTAACTTATCTCACGAGTTCTTGTTGAGTTTTGTGTGGATGAAGTCTTTAAGGTTTAGGGAAACCGTGATATAAAAGGAATTAAGGAGACAAAAAAGCTCAAGCTTGGGGATGCCCAAGGCACCCCAAGATAATATTTCAAGGAGTCTCAAGCATCTAATCTTGGGGATGCCCCAGTAGGCATCCCACCTTTCTTCTTCAACAATTATCGGTTAGTATCGGTTGAGCCTAAGTTTTTGCTTCTTCACATGATGTGTGATATTCTTGAAATGTCATTTTGTTTTGCTTGTTGTTTTAATAAAAATACTTAGATATGGAAGTTTTTAAATAAGAGAGAGTCCTCAAATAGCTACCATTTACATAACTACTCGCTTGATATTCACTTATATCTTTTTGGAGTAGCATGTCATTTACTCTTGTGCTTCACTTATATCCTATGAGTAAATTGTTGAATGAATTGAATATCATGAAGTTGAAATTATATCATCTCTAGTGATAGCTTCACATTGGGTTTAGAAAGTGAAATCTTTTGAAGCTTGACAATCACAATATTGGTCATACAAGCAATTCATGAATAATTACTATAAGGAAGAGAACTTTCACATGCAAATACACTATCTTGGAAATCTTTTGTGATTGTGAACCCCCATCAAAATATGATATGCCAAAATTGTTGACGTTGGACATGGAAGACAACATGTTGGTTTATGTTTGTTCATATTCACATACAAGTTATATTGTCATATATCCTTCAACATGTGGTGCTTGCCCCCCATCCTTTCTAGCCAAAAATTCCGCACCAAGTAGAGATACTACTTGTGCATCCAAAAACCCTTAAACCCAAATCTTATTTTCAACAGTCCACCATACCTACCTAAGGATTAAGCAAGATCCTTCAAGTAAGTTGTCATTGGTGTAATAAGGCAATAAAAATTGCTTCTGAAAGTGTTAGATCATTTAGTGTAAGATAAAATTGAGCATTGTACGAAATTGTGATGGTAAAGAATAAAAGCAACAGACTACATAATAAAGGTTGCTACCATAAGGGGCAATATAACGTGACGTTCTTTTGCACTAAGGGGTTGAGCATACAAACAAATAAGCGCATGGCAACCTCTGCTTCCCTCTGCGAAGGGCCTACCTTTTACTATTATGTATTTACTTTCATGCAAGAGTCAAAGTTTTTCACTCTATTCCTTTTTATTTTTCTCTTTTAGCAAGCATCATGTGGTGAGGAAAGATCTAGGCACATATATCTAGTTGGATATGTGTAGCATGAGTTATTATTGTTGGCATCACCCTTGAGGTGAATACATTGGGAGGCGAAATTATAAGCCCCTATCTTTCTATATGTCCGGTTGAAACGTTTTGATCATGTGTATGCGGTGAGTGTTAGAAATCATAGAAGACTATATGATGGTTGAGCATGTGGAGCTCTTACTTAAACTCTGTTGAATAAGTTGAATTACAATTGCTTGGTGACTGAGAACATAGGCTGCTGAGTTTCAAGAGAATTCGTTGTTTGAACCTTAACATGTGAATTGGTTGCTACTTTAACATGAGAAGTTTTATAAGAAAGAATTGTTCTTATGATGCTAGGAAAAGTGATTGAAATTGTCATTGATCAAACTTGTGCACTTTGCTAGCATTCACGCTTCATAAATTATTTCTTTTATCAATTACCTACTCGAGGACGAGTAGGAATTAAGCTTGGGGATGTTGATACGTCTCCAACGTATCTATAATTTATGAAGTATTCGTGCTATTATATTATCATTCTTGGATGTTCTACAATCATTTTATAGCAACTTTATATCATTTTATGGGACTAACCTATTGACCCAGTGCCCAGTGCTAGTTGTTGTTTTTTGCTAGTTTTTTACATCACAGGAAATCAATATCAAACGGAGTCCAAACACCGCGAAACTTTTTGTGGATTTTTTCTAGACCAGAAGACATCCAATGGGCCAAAGTAGCACCTGGGGTGCCCTAAGTGGGGCACAATGCACCAGGGCACGCCTGGGTTCCCAGGCGCGCCCTGGTGGGTTGTGCCCACCTCGGTGGCCTCGCGGACCCCCTCTTCACCCTATAAATAGTCAAATATTCCAAAAACCCTCGGGGTAACCCTAGATGAGAAGTTCCGTTGCCGCAAGCCTCTGTAGCCACCGAAAACCAATCTAGACCCCGGTCCGGCACTCTGTCGGAGGGGGGAATCATCACCGGTGGCCATATTCATCATCCCGGCGGCCACCACGATGAGGAGGTAGTAGTCCAACCTCGGGGCTGAGGGTTTGTACCAGTAGCTATGTGTTTAATCTCTCTCTCTCTCGTGTTCTTGAGATGTCATGATCTTGATGTATCGCGGGCTTTGTTAATATAGTCGGATCATATGGTGGTTTCCCCTCTCTATCTTGTTGTGATGAATTGAGTTTTCCCTTTGAGATTTTGTTTTATCGGATTGAATACTTTTATGGATTTTAGAGCACTTGATATATGTCTTGCATATGAATACCCGTGGTGACAATGGGGTATTATTTTGATTCACTTGATATATGTTTTGGCACTCAACTCACGGATTCCCGAGGTTACATTGGGGTAATCTACGCATAGGGGTTGATGCACGTTCATGTCTTTGTTTCTCCGGTAGAAATCTTGGGGCACTCTTTGAGGTTCTTTGCGTCGGATTGAGTATTATGAATCTGAAATTATTTGGTGTTATTTTAGTACAAACTGTTGGATAGATTGATCGGAAAGAATAGCTTCGAGGTGGTTTCGTACCCTACAAACGATTTCTTCTTATGTTCTCCGCTAGATAGGAACTTTGGAGTGATTCTTCGTTGCACGTTGAAGGATGGTTATATGGTCCAATTATATTAGCATTGTTGAGAGATTGCACTAGCGAAAGTACGGACCTTAGGCCTCATTTTAAAGCATTCCAATACCATTTGTGCTCCATTTTATCAATTGCTACCTTGCTGTTTTTTATTGCTTTTATTACAAAAATCAATATCTACTATCCATATTACACTTGTATCACCATCTCTTTGCCGAACTAGTGCACCTATACAAATTACCATTGTATTTGGTGTGTTGGGGACACAAGAGACTTTTTATTATTTGGTTGTAGGGTTGTTTGAAAGAGACCATCTTCATCATATGCCTCCCACGGATTGATAAATCTTAGGTCATCCACTTGAGGGAAAATTGCTACTAGCCTACAAAACTCTGCACTTGGAGAACCAACACGTGTCTACAAGAATAAAGTTGCATAGTAGACATCAACCCACAAGTATAGGGGATGAATCGTAGTCCTTTCTATAAGTAAGAGTGTTGAACCCAACGAGGAGCAGGAGGAAAAGATAAGCGGTTTTCAACAAGGTATTTTCTGCAAGCACTGAAATTTTCGGTAACAGATAGTTTGATAGCAAGGTAATTTGTAACGAGCAATAAGTAGTAATGGTAAAAAATGTGCAGCAAGGTAGCACAATCCTTTTTGTAGCGAAGGACGGGCCAGAACGGTCTCTTATAATAAGCAAAGCGTTCCGGAGGACACACGGGAATTTCATCTAGTCACTTTCATCATATTTGTTTGATTCGCGTTCGTTACTTTGATAATTTGATATGTGGGTGGACTGGTTCTTGGGTGTTGTTCTTACTTGAACAAGCCTCCCACTTATGATTAACCCCTCTCGCAAGCATCCGCAACTACAAAAGAAGAATTAAGATAAATCTAAACATAGCATGAAACATATGGATCCAAATCAGCCCCTTACGGAATAGCGCATAAACTAGGGCTTAAGCTTCTATTACTCTGTCAACCCATCATCTAATAGCTACTCCAGAATGCCTTCCCTTAGGCCCAAATATGGTGAAGTGTCATGTAGTCGACGTTCACATAACACCACTAAGGGAAACAACAACATACATATCATCAAAATATCGAACGAATACCAAATTCACATGATTACTTATGACAAGACTTCTCCCATGTTTTCAAGAACAAAAGTAACTACTCACAAATCATACTCAGACTCAAGATTAGAGGGGTGTTGAATAGCATCAAGGATCCAAAAATATAATCTTCCACCAAATAAACCGACTAGCATCAACTACAGGATGTAATCCACACTTCTAGCGACCCATAGGTGAAGATGAACTAGGGTTTGAGATGAGATGGTGCTGGTGAAGATGTTTGTAATGACCCTAACCTGATAAGATTCGATGTCTCTATGCTCACTGTGCTAGTCCCTGGATCGACTCGCTAGCACACACAGTACATATGGATATCAAATGACAAGTGCATCATTTACTATAACGTATGATCCAAAATTCATAAAGTATTACAAACTGAGTAGCACATAGCTAACTTTATTCAATAATAATAGCGGAAAGGTAGCATAATAAACGATGAGTCCATTAATTCCCACTGGAGAACATGTTGAGTGAAGACTCACGGCCCTATTGTATCTCACTGATCACCTGAATATCCTGCAACATGATAAGTTGCAGCCACAAGGGTCAATACATTGAATGTATTGGCAAATCACACAATATGATATAGCAAACCTACATCCACAAAGCAATGTATGACAAACAAAACACACAAGTTAGTTTGGAGAAGAATGTCTTCACCTACCTCAACTAACTGAACTCAGAACCGCCTCTAATTTATTCGCCCAAGATAACCCAAAAGATTCTGTGTAATCATGACAAGAACTTCAAAAGTATCTCAATTGCGCTATGTCAGTGGCGCATTCTCTAGAAACAATAGGGCGCTCTGCCAAGGACGCATTCACCTGATTTATGTTTTGAAAACTAAACCTCGCCTCAAGTGCGCTCTGTCAATAGTGCATTCTCTAGGGACAATAGAGCGCTATGCTAGTGACTCATTCACCTGGTTAATAAACCCGAGCCTACGGCTATAAACACTCACCACTTTCATGGATCACTCGACACATGCCCATGTCTACCGTAGCAAGCCAAATCACACCATCACATAATATAATCAATACCAAAACATGACAACACGGGATGCACATATCAGGCCAAACATATATCATAACATAAAACCACACATGCATATCAGATTATAGGATGAGCAAAATCAAAAGTGCAAACTTGCCTTGAACGGTGTTGAAGTACTCTAATGCTTAATTCTGATTCGCTTCACACTCCGGACAATCTATACGATTAACGAAGGCACCGATAAATAAATCGTACTCACATAACCCACAATAAAGTCGACAACAAGGAATTCAAATAAAAACTTAAATAACATAACATATTAGTAGGCATATCTCATTTACATGCTAGTAGGATCAAAATGCAAAAAGAATCAACTAATTTGGATCTACGGTTTAAAAGATATAGCCTTCGGAAGGTTGAATTCAAATTTGAGCAAATTCACATTTAAACAGTTCAAAAATGTGAAATTTTGGTTCTACAATATTATCCTGGTCTCTATGAGTACACAAGAAAAAGAATAGCTGAATTTGGAGTTACGGATCTCAAAATATACCTAAATGAAAATTCGGTATGGAATCTGCAAAGAAAATTTATGCCATAATAGCGTTCTGGAAAGAACTGTCGCGGCTCCTGCGACGTGGCCACATGGCGGGCTACTAACGGCTGAGAACCATTCGCTGCAAAGCTTAAACGATGACCGTCCGCTATTTAAAGGAAAACAGTTTGAATAGAAAAAAAATGACCTCTAGATGGTCCAACTTAAATTGGACGGCAGGGATGACTCACCAGAGGAACAAGGACAGGGCATCGCCGGAGTTGAGGAAGAACGGCGCGGGGTGGCTCGGGTCTTGACCGTGGCGTCGCTGGGGTTAGCTCCGGGGATCGGGGACGACGGGACAAGATGAGGAGGTAGACGGAGAACTCCAAAACGTCCTCCAGGACGACCAGGGCTTCTGTACCGCCGGCGAGGACCGGCTGGAGCGACGATTGATGGCGGCAACCTTCTGTTGAGGTCGTGCACGTCTCTACACTGCTCCCCTGTGCCAAAGATAGGGTCATGGAGGTAGAGGGAACCGGATAGATGAACTAGGAGGTGCAGGAGGTGCTGGGAGCCCGCGGTGGCGACGAACTTGACTGGCGGCGGCTCCAACGAGATCTGAATGAGGCGAAACGGGCACGGGAGGCGGCGATTTTGGAAAAACTCGAGCAAGGAGGAGTTGGGGCTCTTATATAGATCAGATATCGTGGCCTACAGGTCAAGTATCGATCGATTCGATCCGGTTGCGGTTCGGTGATCAACAGTGCTCGAGAAGTACACGGCGATGCAGGCAAGATGACATGCGGGCCAGGGCAATCAGTGGCAGAGAGGTGAAAGAGGACAAAAACAAAAAGGTTGTGGAGTGGGCTGCGGCTGTGCGGGGAAAGAATGGGTTGGCCTGCTGCCGCTTAGCGCGCGCGTAGGCAAGGAAAAGTTGGGCCGCAGTTGTGCTGCCCGACGGCACAGTGCACGCGGTTTAAATTTTTTTAACTCTGCTACAAGAACTAAAATGGTTAAATAAAATAACAAAACTAATAAAATCATAAAATCACACGGTAAAATATTATTACTAATATATAAAACAGTGAACATTTTTTTAAACACAAATGCACTTTTGAAAGAAAACAACAATTATGCAATACAAGCATATAAAGAGCATTATAATGACAACTACAAAATTATTTTGAGTTTCAACAACTCCAAAATACTTTCTGTAAACTCCAGAATATATTCTTAGCATTTTCCAAATATAATTAATAGGGGAGAAGTCATATTATCTCCACTCCAAATATTTTGCCTTGAGTTGGAAAACACTTCGAATAAACAGAAAATTCAATTATGCATAGAAATCATGATGAAAAGTAATGATCCTATTAACATACCAAATCTGAAAATTTGGGATGTTACAATGTTGATGAATATTGGTCCTCCCACGATGAGAGGATCGCTGGTGATGATGATGGCTTCGATTTCCCCATCCCAGAGGGAAGTTTCCCTGGTGGAATCTCTCCACCGGAGACCAAAAGTGCTCCTGTCCAGGTTCCGCCTCGAGATGGTGGCGCTTCGTCCCGAAACCGTCCTTCTAATTTTTTAGGTCAAATGGCACCATATAGGAGAAGATGGGCCCCGGAGGCCCGCCAGGGGCGCCACAAGCTCGGGGGGCGCACCCCCAGGCTTGTGGTTGCCTAGTGGGTCCCCTTCTGGTATTTCCTTCGCCAATAATTTATATATTCCAAAATAATTCTCTGCCAATTTTCAGCTCATTTGGAGTTGTCCAGAAAAAGTGCCTCCAATATAGCCCTTTCCGATCCAGAATTCCAGCTGTTGGCGATCTTCCTCTTCATGTGAAACTTGCAAAATAAGAGAGAAAGGGCATAAGAATTGTATTATAAAGTGAAATAACAGTCTATAATGCAATAAATATCAACATAAAAACATGATGCAAAATGGACTTATCAGCAACCCAAGTTGATGTAGCTCCTCACATTAGGATTCAGAGTGAGATGGCCATTCATATTTTCCCATGGTGTTTTCACTAACTTTGCAGGCTGATACTTGTCATAGCATGCATATGGTGTCTTGCACTGCTTAGTTTAGACATCATATACACAATATTTCTATGTCCTCTGCCTAGTATAGATATCATCTATGTGAATACCATCTACTTAGTTTAGACATCATATATGTGAATTATGTCTTTCCATCTGATGACCCACAAGTATAGGGGATTGCGACAGTCCTCAAGGGTAGTATTTCACCCAAATTTATTGATTCGACACAAGGAGAGCCAAAAAATATTTATGAGTCTTAGCAGTTGAGTTGTCAATTCAACCACACTTGGAAAGTTAATTCTTTGCAGCAAAGTATTTAGTATAACAATAGTATGATAGTTTGTTAGTAGCAGTAACAGCAACGGTAACAGTAGCAATTTTGTAGTGATTGTGGCAGCAACTACAACAGTAGTAACTTAGCAAAGACAATATGAGCAAACCATAGGCATTGGATCAGTGATGGATATTTGTGTGGATGACATTCATCATGTAACAGTCACAACCTAAATACACAATAACTCCAATTCATCAATTCGATGTAAGCATATATTCCGTATATAGTCATACGTGCTTACAATAAGAACTTGTATGACATCTTTTGTCCTACCCTCCTGTGGCAGCGGGGTCCATAAGGAAATCTAAGGGATATTAACTCCTCCTTTTAATAGAGAACCGGATAAAAGCATTAACACATGATGAATACATGAACTCTTCGAATTATAGTCATCCCCGGAGAATATCCCAATTATTGTCACTTTGGGGTCTACGGATCAAAATAATGGTGTAATCTAGTGGTGTTGTGTAGTTTTCCAAATGTACATTATATCAATGCTTGACATCACAACAACATGCTACGGATGATGAGACTCATGTCTTTTATGTCTTTTAATCCAAAAACAATTATTCCATTATAGTTTAGTACACCATATGAAATTAACTTGTAAGTTGTTTTTGTACCAATTTTTCAGCCCATTTCCCCACGTTTTCCCAGTACATTACCACTTTTATGACCATTTTCTAGATTATCTGTATGTTTTGTGATAGATAATATTTCATATATATGCACAGGACGTGCACATTCTATTATCAATCGTGTAGTACATCACTGTCATATATACTGCAGTTGCAAAATATCATTCAGTAATATGACTATGTAGTATAGTACATACAGTAGTAGTACGTCATTTCATCTAACAGAAACAGAGTCGATAACAAAAACTACTCGTAGAAATGGGTGGGTTTAGGCAGCGAAGCAAACTGGTTGATCCGGAGCGCCACCGTCGGCGACCTGAATGCACATCTACCATTAGGTTAATTTCGACGGTGCCTTAACTAGCATTAAAGGTTTGACGGACCAATGGCAGAGCATTTTACGTCGTTTATCATTCAAAACATGTGTCACCATCGGCTAAAAAAAACATGTGTCACCATCGGCTAAAAAAAACATGTGTCACCATCTATGATCTATGAACCACTGCTCTCTGCGTCTTCTTTCGTACAAAAAAGACGTTTTCTCAGCCCTGAGCTTGCCGCCTTCGACCTTTTTCATATCTTAACAAGACAACGCCACAGCACTCTCATCTGATTCTTCTGTGACAGAGAAACATCATAGCACGTCCAAAGTCCACGCCACTTCATTTATCTTATGGATCCGAGAATATTTACAGAACCGCAAATGCTATTCTGAAGGAGAAGGTAGAACTCAAAGTTTCCAAATGCAACTCAATTAGAAAGAAAGAAAGAAGAACAAAAAAATAGGCAAAAGGGTCTCCTCAACTTGGATGTCGCACTGTAGAAGCAAGCTCTTTGACAGCACGCACGTCCAATCTTTTTCCGTTCACTCCCCAGTTAACAAGTCAGACTGTCATGAATTCCCCAGCCAGCTCAACTCTGTCGAGTTCCCTTGGATTGCGAACCCACATTCCTCCCTTGAAATGTCCTCACTGACACGGTCGCAATCACATCCACATGCTCTAATTTGTCTGCTGAATGGCCTTCTCCCCTCGGACAATCTGCATACAGCATATAGGTAAGAGGAGCATAAATTTGGCAGGTTTGTTTAAATTGTTTTTCAGCGAATTCTGCCAAAAACCAGTAACTAATTAAGATCTACAGGGAGTTATAAATGCTGATCTTACAAATAGAATGTCAGGTTGGTACGTGTGAACGGAACAATTAGGACAAGGAAAGTTTACATACATATTTGCCAGGCACAGGATTTTTGTAGATAATGAGTGCGTCCCCTGCCTGAAGACCATGTGTCTTCACAAATTCACCTGACAAAAGGGCAGGATGGCTCAATTAATCACGTGCTCATACTTGGAAAATATTTAAAATTGAAATCACTTCCATGTTGAAGCATATACTTGTAGAATCCAGGATGTACATTCTGCTTTTGTTGTTTGGCCAGAACCTGAAATAGCATTGCATCAGTATGATAATACAATTGCAAGGGTCAGCATTTAGTCAACCTACAAATGTATTGGTTTCTCCATGCCATGACTAACTATCATTAACCAACACCCCAGTTCTTCCCCAAGATTTTGTTTTCTATAATTAAGTCACCATATTCAGGTTTAGCAAACATAATTTATCAGGGTTTTTTTGTTCAAAATTGTAACCACTTCCATGTTGAATTTTCCTGTGAAAGATGCCATAATATGAGTGTACGACTGAAAGGGTACCTGTACTTAAATTTCCACGTAATCGGAAGCACCATGTCATCCATCTGCAGTATCACAGGATCCCTTTCGCACAATGGTGGAAGACTAGCTTCTGCATCCTTCTGAAAAACAGTTGATGATTATGTTACAAACAATAATTCAGACTGCATTAGTTTTTTCACAGAGCATCATGATAGCATATACCTTGGGTAACACAATTCTTCCTACATTCGCAACATCACTCTTTGTCAATTCCTTGCGCAAAATAACTTGGTATTCTCCAGAGTTGAATTTCTGAATGCCCCCATGCACGCAGAAAAGGAAATAATGTGTTTATTATGAAAGAAGTATATGTCCATTTAATGTATCAGAATCCTGATTGTGCATTTTAACTATCGTACGATTTTACAATCCACCATTTGCCATTTCGCTATTAGCTTCAGTCAATGCAGGAAAGAAATATGTACGGTAAATCTGACTAAGAGAACATGTTACGTATGGTGTGTTACTTACACTGGCACAACTTTCATGACCTTGCTTCAACTCTGGAAGAGCGTCAACTGTTTCACATTTAAGTTCAACACCATTTCTGGCATCCATTTCGTCCTTAATTGTAGCTACTCTAGCAGGCATGTCCTGTGTAGTAGCCATTTTACAGTAATATACATTAGGCAGGGGCATACAATCTTGAAAGATTCTCTAAAGCTTAAAGGGTTCACATATATACCTCTGGAGCCTCAGGTTCCTTTGTAGGTAGGGGTCCTTCCATGGGAGGCATATGAGCAGACATGTTTGGTGCCAGGGATGTTGTATTAAATGACTCGATCCCGAAGCTGGATATAGAACCTGCATTTTAGATAGGGTATACAAAAACAAATTAAGGCGATCTTGCCTAGAAACCCATCATTAGTAGCCCCACATTTACAAGAATGAGAAATCCTGGTTATTACTAGTTGATGCCTCAGTTCAATGCAAGAACAAGAGATGTCAGGCCAGGCCGACTACCAATTACCAAAACAACCCAACCACATAATATGCACCGAGTACGGAAAGATATAAATACCTCAAAAACTAACTTGCTTGAAGGTCATAGGTACATAAATGACACCACATGAAATAAGCTCAATTGAATTTCTAGTAGGAAGAAGATCTACTTATTGTTTAAGACTCTTAACTCTCTAGGTGATGATAGAAAATCCAAAATGCTTTCAGCTTTTTGGGAGGAGAAACCATTCCATTTCTGTTTCTCTTTACCTAAAAAGCATAGCGGGTACCATGCATTGTTGTTCATTAATAAAAGAAATGGGGCACAGAGTAGGGGTTGAGGTGAGTAAAATTAAAATGTACCTGGATCTTTAGCCTGGTTGTTATCAAGGCTGAAAGGGTGGGTGTGCTCCTGATTAGGTGCAGGATAGTAGCTATATGCATTCTTGTTAAGCATGTAATGGGTCCAGAAAGCATAGCAAGGAGATAGGCTGTAATGGTATGCATTGGCAGTAGCTGTGGAAGGAGTGCTCTGCACAGCAAGGGACGTGAAGGCACTGGTAGACGCACTCCAATCAGCAAACCCCCTTGGCGTCGGAGGCTGGCGAACAGCATTGTGGGTAGATGCATCAGGTCCAGGTCCTGCAGGTGAGATGTACATTGTAGTTTCTTGTAAGGCCACCGATCAGCGATAAGAAAAGCAAATGACAGAGTGAGCCATAATGTACTAGTAGTAGATTAGGCAGCAAGACATTAGACATGTGGTATTATATTTACATATACAAATATACAACGACAGTACAATGACAGTTGACATCACCATGGCACGGTCATCAGTAGGTATCTTGGTCTCTTGTCTCCAATAATAAATAATAAATAAACAAACAATAAAACCTAAATCGGTCTACGCGAGTTGCAAAATCAAGCAAGTGCCGTTGAATCAGACCGCAGCAGGAATGTAGAATAAAGAATATGACCTCGAGCGGCTACAGATAGATTCTGGGGCTAGGCACATGGTAGATCGACAAAAAGGAGCCGAATTTGGAAGGGATTACCGTACCCTAAATCCAGCAAAGCGGACGCGCATTGGCGGTTTCGGCAGGTAAAAACGCGAATGCGCGATTAAAGAAAGAAGAAGGGAGGACTGACCATTGAGGGGAGGAAGGGGAAAGGGGAGGTTGTGGCTGTGGTTGGGGTTCTGCGTGTGCACGGCGGCGAGGAGGGCTTGGTACTGGAACTGGTGCGGGTGGCCGGCGCCGGCGCCGCCGCCGCCGCCGCCGTCGCTGGGCCTGCCGTCGCCTCCCATTCCCCTTGGCCTTTGGCAGACACCTCTACTCGCGCATCTACCAGCCAAGCCCTGGCTTCTCTCTCTCCTCTGGCCTCGGCTATGGGTGGGAGGAGGGGTGGTAGGGTAACCCAGGCAGGCAGAGGCGGGGGCACGGGAGTGAGGGGAGGGGAGGGAAGGGTGGTGGTCACTGACCTCTTCTCTTCTATCTATCCTTTCCTTCCCTTGGCTATTTGGGAGAGTTTTACAGTTATAAAGCTTGGACTCTTTCCTGGCTTCGCCCGTCCATCTCTCCCCCTCTCTGACTCTCTCTCCCACCCTTTCGTTGCCACGGTGACACACGTGAGTTATAATTTCTTTGTTAAAACTTTGATAAAGTTATTAGTTAAACTTTGAGGGCCAAAGAGAAAATGCAATTTCTTGGAGAGAGAAAAGCTCTACCTTTTCGGATCTAAAACTCCCTGTAAATTACCGTAAGGATGCACGTAGCTTCGTCAGTGTATGTTATACTTTTTTTTTCATAGTGCATATTACACATTCTAGTGCAAGAGGGGTGACATAAATACCATGAAAAGTATGACATGGCTTGATTGCATCTGCAGTGATAAAACTTCGCTGCACATTATCACATGATCTTCTATGAAACAGAGCCTTTTATAAACTGAATATGGTGTCTCACCGGCGGATCCACTCCAAGTGTCATACTTCTCCTTCTCCACGTGCGGAAGGCGTCGCCACCTTGTGATGATTTTACGCTCTTGTTTCATACCTCCTCTCTCTATCTCTCTCTCTAGATTACGGCTTTCATGTTGTTGTCGAAGTTGAAGGGAGCAGTTGTATTTCTCCTTCGAACCGTGTGACGATTACACGTTGATGTGTGTAGAGAAAGAGATGTACCGAGAAGCGTGTAGTGGTATGTAGGGCTAGGGAGGGTGGAGATTGATTATAAGTATTAGGTGGTGGGTAGGAGAACCATGGCTCAACTTGAGCTGATTGTGGAGGAGAAGATATCATATCACCCTCTTCACGAGATTTGACGCAAACAAATTTGACAATTTGTTGCTAATGGCCAACAATGACATTTGTAATATTCAATCTTCAAGATGAGATAAAGATGTGATCCACACATCTCACAAGAGGGCGAATTATCAAAACGTCATATGTATCATGTAACGTCACAGAAGTACACTTTTTTGCCATATATATCTACCGCCCTAGTTTTGGCCTTTGTTTTATTAAAGAAAACCATATGGAGCTTATGTAGGTGCAGCCCACAAAACCTCTTGAGTTTCACGACGAGCACACGAGAACAAAGTTAATCATGTTCACCAATTTACATGTATTTGGAATCCCTCAAACACCACTTTGAAATAGAAATATGCCTGCCGAACTCTAAGGTGTGGTCACTTGACTAATTACTTGTATGGTGCACCTTAAAATGAAAAACTATTCAGTCTGTAGGGTGGTTTTGCAACTATGACATGTATGTGGCTTGTTGACATTAATTGGTTGCTAACAAAGTGCCATGTATGTTGGGCGTACTGTCATTTCATAGAACATTTGCTTCGAGGGTATACTGTGGATTAGACATATTGCACAGAGACCAACCGTAGCCTATAACCTAAGGTAACTACTTGAAACATAAAATGGAAGTTAAATGAACCATTTGAACAAGCCAACAGCAGGCATCGGCTCAAAGACCAACCAACCAAAAATTTAGGTGAGTTATTCGAAGGACGTTTCTCGTGAATGATCTCAAAGTTGTTGTGTTCGTATTGCGTTTGTATCTACCATATATATTTAACAATGACAGACAAAGAAAATCATCGCCCATGCTCTTCTTTGGCTGGCCAGGTCATCCCAACAACTGAGTCAATAGAAAGGCCAACCACACCCTCCACGGTACACGACATGTACCATCTGAACATGGTACTCCTACTCAGAACAACATGAGGTGAACCTTGATGTCCGAGCAAATCATAGAGTCTGAATACTGCGGAAGTGAGCCCAACTACCTATTATAATGGGTTGTAAAACTTAAGTCCCGATGGACGCTTGATGCTTTTGATGCTGCTAATTCTTTGTGAAGCGAACCGACTTATGAGTAACATATATAGATGATCCTTGCCCATAGCTTTCCTTGACGACTTACTTTTTATGACATGAGACTAAAACATAAAACAGAAGTTATGTGAACTGTTTAAAGAGACCAACCGCAGGCATTGTCTCAAAGACCGCCAATTGGCGCAGAGATCAACTGCGGGCCTGAAGTTAAGTGAACTATTTGAAAGATTTTTCCTCAACTGTCTGCAAATTATTATGCTCATACTACGTTTCTATTTGCCTTGACAATGATCATTCACATAGCTTTCCTTGTCAATTTACTTTTGATGACATGAGACTCTATTCATGATGACCCCTACAACTACGCAAAGACCAACTAAAACTATAAGTTAAACAAGCTGTGTGCAGTGGTTGGCCGCTGATTTGCATAGGGTGTCTGGTACGCGCCTCTTTCATGCTCCAGCCGGGTTAAAAGAAAACCCGAACGTTGCCTGGTCGCGATCCAACTATTTCCCTTAATAGTACCCTTATTAGCATGCTTACTTACAAACTCAGTCTACTGGAGGACGAACCCAATAAAAGGCATCGACACATTTGCCCCCATTTCTATTTTCCTTACACAATGTAGCTTCCATCTCATATACTTATAATTTTGCATGTTCACAACAGAGGACCAACCTCTGTGACATCTGCGTAACATACCCTAACCAGGCCATGACAATGGTGCAAATTTTGATCATCTCAACATTATCGTCCCGACTGACCATGAGTATGGCTCGGTACACCTATAGATTATGCAGTGCACTGCATTGAAAGAAATACTTAACATGTCTAAACATATAACTTTGACATGTACAGAAAGTTCCATGTGTCGCCTACTAGCAACTCAATAGATGCTTTAGAAGAGGCTTTGACGTTTGTGCGCCTAACGGGTCAGCATATGAGACAAAGATAGAAGATCGAAAGGGTCACACTTTAATAAACGATATCAAATGGGACCTCTTACTTTTTGTCCATGCTGTGAAAAAGGGTGACGATTTTTGTTTCACATTCCCGCGTGGAAAAAACCATGCTACCCAAGTTTACACCCATGGATCACAATGGCATTAGAATGCAACTATACAGTAACTATACACACATGTACCTACTCAATATGAATGTACTTAACGATAAGATATTGATTTGCTCATGTCAAGCACATCCCATTATGTAAGTACTAATTATCATTAACACCAACAAATGTTAGACAATGACAATCGTTCCCCATGTGCTTCATTGGCCGGCCAAGGCAGACCACACCTCCCATGTGCTTCATTCCCAATGACTCAATCGATAGAATGACCGACCACACCTTCCATGACAAATGTGAGATCCCAAAACACGCCATCTGGACAAGCGTAGCGTCCAAAGGTCGGGCACATAGGTCAAAACACGCCATCCGGGCAGACCACGACATCTACAGGCTATTGCCATATTTCTATCTATAGTAGTAGACATGTCGTAATATGTCTCACGCACACGAACGGTTACAATAGATGACCCATTGCGCTAATGGCCCAAAGACCAACTGTAGCCTGGAATTTAGGCAAAGTTTCTGAAAGTAAAAGCCAAAAGTTAACTGAACCATTTGAAACATATTGCAAACCAAAAGCTAAGTGAAATGTTTAAAGATTGCACATCGGGCTGGGCAAGGCGATGTCGGTCGCCCAGGCTCTTGTCGTCGCAACCCCTGTCTGGATGACCGCTTGGCCTGCCCTGGTGACCCTAGCCGGATAGCCCCATCAGACCACCCAGCACGCGCACACCGAGTCGGGCACGCGAACGTACCTGACTGGCGCAATGGAATCCATGCCTGCCCATCTCGGGCGACCCAAGCCACCGGACACGATAACTTTGGAATGATACTCACTGTTTTAAGAAGTTATAATTGGAAGGCTAAATTGAATATGGTTAGTTAGCATCATGTTGCTTGTCCCCTAAAAGGGGACATTCTTATTTTTAACACCCAAATCATTAATTTCATACCTCAAAGTGATCAAACCTGATAACTTCCGAGCAGTACAAACCGTTTAAAAAAACTATGGCATCCCTACCAGCCAGTACTGCACGAGCGAGCACATGGCAGGAGCATAGGTGACAGTGTCCTAGACTAGGGGGGGCTAACCACGTCGACCTCCAATAGTAGGCCGGGTCGAGGACCCCCTAGTAATCACCAAGTGGGCCAAGACTGCCATGCCCCTCGGCATGCTCAAGATGGAATCCTTCGAAGAATTGGCGCATACCCCAAGACACGATCATTGGCATGTTTATCCCTAGATGTAACCGACCTACATGTAACCCTAGGTACCCTCGGTCTCTATATAAGCCGAGGGGTTTTAGACCATGGGGTAGAGAATCGTACATTCACATACGATCTCGAGGTAGATCATCTTGTACTTTGTACTCCATCCACACAATATAAACAAGAGGAGGAGTAGGATTTTACCTCTTCGAGAGGGCCCCAACCTGGGTAAACACCGTGTCCCTTGTTCATCATGTTACCATCTAGCTAAGATCACCATCTCGGGACCCCCTACCAGACATCTGTCGGATTCAACTCCAACATTGGTGGCCCATACAGTTCCCGCGGTGTGGTCAAAACAGCTCGGTGGCTCATCTTAGGATTGACGAGAACATTGGTTGTGGGAAGACCTTCTTTCTCGGACAACCTTTTATCTTTGGCAGTGTCACGCTCTATGCCGATTTAACTGGCCACCCCGGCTAGATCAAAAGCTTTGCTCCATGCTAGACCATCATGTTTGGAAACTTGGAATACGCCGCGGATGCTGATACGTCTCCAACGTATCTATAATTTTTTTATTGTTTCATGCTATTATATTGTCAATCTTGTATGCTTTATATGCAATTTCACCTCATTTTTGGGAACTAACCTATTAACCCAGTTGTCGGGCGACAGGGTCCAACTCCTGGCTCTGAAGGATATGCTATAGGTGTTCTCTCAGTCCACTGGTCTGGATGTCAACTATTAAAAGTCTTCCATTATTCCAATCAATGTTGACTCTGCTGTAATGCAGGATTTAGCAACTGCTTTTGACTGCAAAATTGGTACAATGCCATTTACTTATCTGGGATTACCTGTGGGGACCACCAGACCCAAAATGGTAGACTTCATGCCACTGGTTGACTGTATGGAGAGAAGAATGACTGCCAGTTCTTCTTTCCTTAACCAAGGAGAAAGGCTACAGTTCCTAAACTCGGCTCTATCCTCTTTACCAATTTTCTTTATGGGTAGCCTTGCCCTCCCAGCTGGTATTCTGAAACAGTTGGAAAGAATTCAAAGGCAGTGCTTGTGGAGAAAGCATAGGGATGAGCCAGCTCCATCTCTGGCGACTTGGGAACTCATATGTAGGCCAAAAAACAAAGGAGGTCTTGGTATTCTTAATCTGGGGGTTCAGAATGTGGCTCTCCTTCTCAAGCATGCCAGCAATTTCCTGAACAAACGACAAATTCCTTGGGTATCTCTAGTTTGGGACTCATATTATTTTGAGAGAATGCCCTAGGGAACAAATGACTGTGGCTCATTCTGGTGGAGAGATATTTGCAAAGTCATGCAGCATTTTAGGGACTGCTCCTGGGTACAGATCAATGAAGGGGACACTGCTCTCTTTTGGTCTGATAATTGGAACCTTGGCTCTGAGACATCTAGTTTGCAGACACGATTCCCAAGGCTTTTCTCTTTTTCCAAGGACCCCTGGATCTCAATTAAAGGAATTTTCAACACCCAGGATCTGCACCAATTTTTTCACCTTCTCTTCTCGGCTCAAGCCTTTGATGAGTTAAATCTGATAAAGGTTTTAATGAACTCACATAGCAGGGACCCCAGCTTGAAGGATTGCTGGTTCTGGCAGGGCTCCTGCAAGTTTTACAAACCCAAGATGTTTTACTCACACTCCTTTCAGTCTGAGTCCTTCAATCCTTTGCTCTGTTGGATATGGAAATCCTCCTGTACTCTCAAGATCAAGGTCTTTGCTTGGTTGCTTATTATGGATAGGTTAAACACCAAGGATATAGTTGAAAGGAGGCACTGGCACATGGAGGATGGAGTCCACTGTAGGCTCTTCCCTTTGCAGGCTAGGGAAACAAGAGATCACTTATTCTTCAATTGCAATTTTAGTGTAAGGGTCTGGAATTATCTGCAGATTGATTGGTCTGCTAGCACATCCATGATTGAGCTGGTTACTCAGGCAAGGAGAGGTTTTGCTAGGCCTTTCTTTTCTGAAGTGGTATTCATTGCTTGCTGGCATATTTGGCTCATCAGAAATGCCAAAGTGTTCAGAAATGAGAGGGCCAGTTTCAATAAATGGAGGTTTGCTTTTCGGCAGGATATTAGCCTCATGCAACACAGGATAAGAGCTGCTTACAAGGATGACCTGCTCAAATGGATCTCTTACCTCCCACCCTAAGCTAGTTTGGTAGGGCTTTCTCTTTTCTTTTTTGTTACTTATAACCTGGTTACTCCTTGTAATCAACTTGTTGTATCTGTTATTCTCTCAATAAAGTTTTGATCTACTGTGGGGTTTTTGCCCCACAGTTCACAGTCAAAAAAAAACCCAGTTGTCGGGCCTCTGGGACTGGGGGTACCCAGGCCCATCTGCCTGCGGCCCATCGCGTGGCACCAGTAGAAGGCCCAGCGCGACCCATCTTCAAGGCTTCACGAGCAAGACCCTCGCGAGGGCCCCCGCCTTGCGAGGCGTGCGTCAGCAAGGGTCGTTAGAAGTTCCCGAGGGCCTCAAGCGGGGCAGACTCCCGAAGTTGCCTCCTGAGGCCCATCGTGGGGCGGATATGTCTAGGCTCGCCAAGCCCCGCCTCGCACTACACGTGGGTGATGCAAGCCACAATGAGCGGCGCAGGAGCTATACCAGTAGGCGAGGATAAGGATGCTTTCCTCTTTCATGCTAAGGAGGCAAGGACAGTATGCCGGTTCCTGAAGCAATCCCCAAAGGTTCCCACTTTGGTGCAAGAAACCAGGACGATGGGCTCGCCAGGACGGAGGTCATCACCGAGCCTACCAATTCATGGCAGGGAGCTTTAGCAGGCGAAGACCACCTTTAGCGGATAAGATGTACTCCTGCCCCCCTTCAAAATTGGTTGTTGTGGCAACCCTTCCCGCCAAGAGTTTTCAGGGGAAGAGGACCAAGGCTAGTATAAGTATGGGCTAGACTCCACCATAGAGAGGCACGAGTCCCGGATATCTTTCGAGCCATCAGAGCCTCCTAAGGCAGTTCATCTCCTTGTACACACTCACATTCATCCTCCCTCACGAGGTAACACTACAAAAAAATACACTTCCATGATGATACGTGTTTGTCACAATAGGTCCCATTTTCTGTCATGCATGTACATCCATGACGATTTTATGACAGAATCAAGATAGTAATACCCGTGCTGTCATAGAAGTGTTCCATGACAATGCCAAAATTGTCATCACGGAAGTGTCCACTTCCATGATGATGAATGGCGCGTCATGGAAGTGTTTTCGTCAAGGGTAACCGACACGTGGCATCCACCATAACTGGTCGTTGTTAAGCTATCGGGTTCTGGTTTGGATCTGATAACCCGTTAACAGCCCCGACCAATGGGGATTTTCCACGTGTAAAATTCTCATTCGCCGGATGATCCACGTGTCAGCTCATCGTTGGGACAGATGTCATCCCTACAATGTACGGCAGATGCCTATGATATGTCAACACGTGGCACAACCCAACAGTGTCCCATTCAAGGTAAAAAGGCTGACCCAGCTAAAGGCCCACCATATTTTTTCAGACACTAGTGGGCTGGCCCATTAACAGCCTGCCATGTTTTGGGTCAAATTAAGGCCCATATCAGATCAGGACCATTCACAACCTGTCGTGTTTTGGGCTAACACTTCTGGAATCTGGCATTTTGCCGTCTGCCTCCTCTTTGTCGTCTACCAGCTGACGGCAAAGAGGCTCTTTGCCGTCCGCTTTGTGTAAGCGGATGACAAAGAAATGGCAGATGGAAAAAGGCTATTTGCCATCAGCCAGCTGACGGCAAAGAGCTAGAAGGCAGACGACAAAGAGCCAGGTGGGACCAACAGATTCTTTGATGTCTTCCTAATCTTTGTCGTCTGCATGCTGGACCTCTGGCGGACGGCAAAGAAAGGGCCCAGCTAACGACAGTCTCCCCTTCTGCTATGCGCGCCCTTTGCCGTCTGCTAGCGGACGGCAAAGAACGTGCCCCCTCTCTGTCTCTCTGGTCCCACCCCACCTCTCTCCCCTCTCTCTCACTCCACCCCGCGCCCCAACTCACCCGCACCCGCACCGCCGCCGCCCGGACGCTGCCGCCGCCCCCACCCTGCCGCAGCACCACCCCGCCGCCCCGGAGCCCTGCGGCCCCGTCGCCACCACCGCCCAACGCCACCTCTGTCCGGCCCACGCCACCCCGCCGCCGTTCGGACGCTGCCGCCACCCCACCCTGCTGCAGCACCACCCCGCTGCCCCGGAGCCCTGCGGCCCCGTCGCCACCATCGCCCGGCGCCCCCTCCGCCCGGCCAGCGCCACCCCGCCGCTCCGGAGCCCTGCAGCCCCGTCACCACCACCGCCCGGCTCCCCCTTCGCCCGGTCGATGCCCCTCCGCCGCTGAGCAACCCCGCCGCCCGGCGCCCCTAGGCCCTGCCGGCCTGCCGCAGGCCGTCCCACCCCCTACCGCAGGTGAGCTCCGGCCGCTCCCCTCTTCTCCTCTTTTTCTGTTTTTTTTTCTGTTTTTAGTTTAGATTACTTTTAGTTTTGTTTTAGATTTAGTTTAGTTTAGATTAATTTTAGTTTGGTTTTATATTTAGTTTAGTTTAGATTACTTTTAGTTTGGTCTTAGGTTTAGTTTAGTTTTAGGTTTATGTTTAGTCATGAAAAAAACTAAGAATAATTAGAAGAAGAGGAGGAGAAGAAGAATAGCTAGGTTTAGGTGTAGTTTTTTCCTGTTTTTGTTTTAGGTTAATTAGTGCTAGGTTTAAGAAGAGGAAAAAGGAGAAGAAGAAAAAGAAGAAGAAGAAGAAGAAGAAGAAGAAGAAGAAGAAGAAGAAGAAGAAAGAGGAGAGGAGAGGAGGAGAAGAAGAAGACCACCGACACCCCGACCCCGACCACCGACACCCTGACACCTGACAACCCGACCACCGACACCCCGACCCCGACCACCGACACCCCAACTCTGACACCCTGAGACCCCGACAATCGACACCCGTCCCCCCACCCCCACCCGACCCCGCCCCCCGACACCCTGACACCACACCTCGACCCCGACCCCGACCCTGACTGTAACACCCACGATGCGGCTATATATCCCACGTGTTGGAGCATGACTTAGAGGCATAACCGCATAGTAGGCATGTCGCAAGAGGGGTAATCTTTACACATCCCATGTACTGAATAAGATAGAGATACAGAGTTGGCTTACAATTGCCACTTCACACAATACATAAATATAGCATTACATCATCCAGATACAATCAAGGTCCGACTACGGAACTAAAATAAAGACAACCCCAAATGCATAGGTCCCCGATTGCCCCGACTGGGCTCCACTACTGATCAAAAGGAAAAACTAAACAACACAACGAACAAGATCTTCATCGAGCTCCCATCTGAGCTCGGTTACGTCACCTACACGGTATCATCGGCACCTGCAAACTGGTTTTGGAAGTAATCTGCGAGTCACGAGGACTTAGCAATCTCACACCCTCGCGATCAAGACTATTTAAGCTTATGGGTAGGAAAAGGTAGTGAGGTGGAGCTGCAGCAAGAACTAGCATATATGGTGGCTAACTTACACAAAAGATAGAGAGAGAAGAGAAGCAAAGCACGGTCGTGTACTAGAAGTGATCAAGAAGTGATCCTGACACTACTTACGTTCAAGCATAACACAAGAACCGTGTTCACTTCTCGGACCCCGCCGAGAAGAGACCATCACGGCTACACACACAGTTGATGCATTTTAATTAAGTTAAGTGTCAGGTTTTCTACAATCGGATTTAACAAATTCTCATCTGCCCATAACCGCAGCGCGACTTTCGAAACTTCAAACCGTGCAGGGGTGACCAACTTAGACCATCACAAGATCTCACGGTCAATGAAGGATATTCCTTCTCCCAGGAAGACCCGGTCAGACTCGGAATCTCGGTTACAAGACATTTCAACAATGGTAAAACAAGACCAGCAAAGCCGCCCGAATGTGCCGACAAATCCCGATAGGAGCTGCACATATCTCATTCTCAAGGCACTCCGGATTGTCCAAGATTCCGGTAGGCCAACCCAGAGTTGCCCCTGGTGGTCACTGTTGGAAATATGCCCTAGAGGCAATAATAAATTAGTTATTATTATATTTCCTTGTTCATGATAATCGTTTATTATCCATGCTATAATTGTATTGATAGGAAACTCAGATACATGTGTGGATACATAGACAACACCATGTCCCTAGTAAGCCTCTAGTTGACTAGCTCGTTGATCAATAGATGGTTACGGTTTCCTGACCATGGACATTGGATGTCATTGATAACGGGATCACATCATTAGGAGAATGATGTGATGGACAAGACCCAATCCTAAGCCTAGCACAAAGATCGTGTAGTTCGTATGCTAAAGCTTTTGTAATGTCAAGTATCATTTCCTTAGACCATGAGATTGTGCAACTCCCGGATACCGTAGGAATGCTTTGGGTGTACCCAACGTCACAACGTAACTGGGTGACTATAAAGGTGCACTACAGGTATCTCTGAAAGTGTCTGTTGGGTTGGCACGAATCGAGACTGGGATTTGTCACTCCGTGTAAACGGAGAGGTATCTCTGGGCCCACTCGGTAGGACATCATCATAATGTGCACAATGTGATCAAGGAGTTGATCATGGGATGATGTGTTACGGAACGAGTAAAGAGACTTGCCGGTAACGAGATTGAACAAGGTATCGGTATACCGACGATCGAATCTCGGGCAAGTACAATACCGCTAGACAAAGGGAATTGTATACGGGATTGATTAAGTCCATGACATCGTGGTTCATCCGATGAGATCATCGTGGAACATGTGGGAGCCAACATGGGTATCCAAATCCCGCTGTTGGTTATTGACCGGAGAACGTCTCGGTCATGTCTGCATGTCTCCCGAACCCGTAGGGTCTACACACTTAAGGTTCGGTGACGCTAGGGTTATAGAGATATTAGTATGCGGTAACCCTAAAGTTGTTCGGAGTCCCGGATGAGATCCCAGACCTCACGAGGAGTTCCGGAATGGTCCGGAGGTAAAGAATTATATATAGGAAGTGCTATTTCGGCCATCGGGACAAGTTTCGGGGTCACCGGTATTGTACCGGGACCACCGGAAGGGTCCCGGGGGTCCACCGGGTGGGGCCACCTGCCCCGGGGGGCCACATGGGCTGTAGGGGGTATGCCTTGGCCTATATGGGCCAAGGGCACCAGCCCCAAGAGGCCCATGCGCCAAGAGAGAGAAAAAAGGGGAGAGTCCTAAAAGGGGAAGGCACCTCCGAGGTGCCTTGGGGAGGATGGACTCCTCCCCCCCTTGGCCGCACCCTTCCTTGGAGGAAGGGGCAAGGGCTGCGCCTCCCCCCTCTCCCTTGGCCCTATATATAGTGGGGAAAAGGAGGAGCAACCATACCTAAGGCCTGACGCCTCCCTCTCCCTCCCGTGACACATCTCCCTCCTCCCGCAGCGCTTAGCGAAGCCCTGTTGGAATCCCGCTACTTCCACCATGCCGTCGTGCTGCTGGATCTCCATCAACCTCTCCCTCCTCCTTGCTGGATCAAGGCGTGGGAGACGTCTCCGTTCCGTACGTGTGTTGAACGCGGAGGTGCCGTGCGTTCGGCACTTGGTCATCGGTGATTTGAATCACGACGAGTACGACTCCATCAACCCCGTTCACTTGAACGCTTCCGCTTAGCAATCTAAAAGGGTATGTAGATGCACTCTCCTTCCCCTCGTTGCTAGTCTCTCCATAGATAGATCTTGGTGACACGTAGGAAAATTTTGAATTTCTGCTACGTTCCCCAACAGTGGCATCATGAGCTAGGTCTATGCGTAGTTTCTATGCACGAGTAGAACACAAAGTAGTTGTGGGCATTGATTTTGTACAATATGCTTGCCGTTACTAGTCTTATCTTGATTCGGCGACATCGTGGGATGAAGCGGCCCGGACCGACCTTACACGTACTCTTACGTGAGACTGGTTCCACCGACTGACATGCACTAGTTGCATAAGGTGGATAGCGGGTGTCTGTCTCTCCCACTTTAGTCAGATCGGATTCGATGAAAAGGGTCCTTATGAAGGGTAAATAGCAATTGGCATATCATGTTGTGGTCTTTGCGTAGGTAAGAAACGTTCTTGCCAGAAACCCATAGCAGCCACGTAAAACATGCAAACAACAATTAGAGGACGTCTAACTTGTTTTTGCAGGGTATGCTATGTGATGTGATATGGCCAAAGGATGTGATGAATGATATATGTGATGTATGAGATTGATCATGTTCTTGTAATAGGAATCACGACTTGCATGTCGATGACGAGACAACTTCAAGAAGACACGATGATGGAGATCATGATGATGGGGATCATGGTGTCATGCCGGTGACGATGATAATCATGGAGCCCCAAGATGGAGATCAAAGGAGCTATATGATATTGGCCATATCATGTCACTATTATTATTTGATTGCATGTGATGTTTATCATGTTTATACATCTTATTTTCTTAGAACGACGGTAGTAAATAAGATGATCCCTCATTAAAATTTCAAGAAGTGTTCTCCCCTAACTGTGCACCGTTGCTACAGTTCGTCGTTTCGAAGCACGCCATGATGATCGGGTGTGATAGATCCTTACGTTCACATACAACGGGTGTAAGACAGTTTTACACATGCAAAACACTTAGGGTTAACTTGACGAGCCTAGCATGTACAGACATGGCCTCGGAACACAGAAGACCGAAAGGTCGAGCATGAGTCGTATTGTAGATACGATCAACATGAAGATGTTCACCGATGATGACTAGTCCGTCTCACGTGATGATCGGACACGGCCTAGTTGACTCGGATCATGTAATCACTTAGATGACTAGAGGGATGTCTATCTGAGTGGGAGTTCATAAGATGAACTTAATTATCCTGAACATAGTCAAAAAGGATTTTGCAAATTATGTCGTAGCTCGCGTTTCAGTTCTACTGTTTAGATATGTTCCTAGAGAAAAATTAGTTGAAAGTTGATAGTAGCAATTATGCGGACTAGGTCCGTAAAGTGAGGATTGTCCTCATTGCTTCTTAGAAGGCTTATGTCCTTAATGCACCGCTCAGTGTGCTAAACCTCGAACGTTGTCTGTGGATGTTGCGAACATCTGACATACACGTTTTGATAACTACATGATAGTTCAGTTAAACGGTTTAGAGTTGAGGCACCAAAGACGTTTTTGAAACGTCACGAAACATATGAGATGTTTTGAGGGCTGAAATTGGAATTTCAGGCTCGTGCCCACGTTAAGAGGTATAAGACCTCCGACGATTTTCTTAACCTGCAAACTAAGGAGAAAAGCTCAATTGTTGAGCTTGTGCTCGGATTGTCTGAGTACAACAATCATTTAAATCAAGTGGGAGTTGATCTTCCAGATAAGATAGTGATGTTTCTCCAAAGTCATTACCACCAAGCTGCTAGAGCTTCGTGATGAACTATAATATATCGGGGACATGTATGATGATCCTTGAGATGTTCGTGATGTTTGACACCACAAAAGTAGAAATCAAGAAGGAGCATCAATTGTTGATGGTTGGTGAAACCACTAGTTTCAAGAAGGGCAAGGGCACGAAGGGATACTTCATAAAACGGCAATTCAGCTGCTGCTCTAGTGAAGAAACCCAAGGTTGAACCCAAACCCGAGACTAAGTGCTTCTGTAATAAAGGGAACAACCACTGGAGCAGAATTACCCTAGATACTTGGTAGATTAGAAGGCTGGCAAGGTCGATAGAAGTATATTGGATATACATTATGTTAATGTGTACTTTACTAGTACTCCTAGTAGCACCAGGGTATTAGATACCGGTTCGGTTGCTAAGTGTTAGTAACTCGAAATAAAAGCTACGGAATAAACGGAGACTAGCTAAAGGTGAGCTGACGATATGTGTTGGAAGTGTTCTCAATGTTGATATGATCAAGCATCGCACGCTCCCTCTACCATCGAGATTGGTGTTTACGTTGAGCATAGACATGATTGGATTATGTCTATCGCAATACGGTTATTCATTTAAGGAGAATAATGGTTACTCTGTTTATTTGAATAATACCTTCATGAATGGTTTACTGAATCTCGATCGTAGTGATACACATGTTCATGCCAAAAGATAGTAATGATAGTACCACCTACTTGTGGCACTGCCACGTAAGTCATATCGGTATAAAACGCATGAAGAAGCTCCATGTTGATGGATCTTTGGGCTCACTCGTTTTTGAAAAGTTTGGGACATGCGAACCATGTCTATTGGTATATATGCATGAAGAAACTCCATGCAAATGGACCGTTTTGTACTCGCTTGATTTTGAATCACTTGAGACATGCAAATCATACCACATGGGAAAGATGACTGAAAGCCTCGTTTTCAGTAAAATGGAACAAGAAAGCAACTTGTTGGAAGTAATACATTTTTGATGTGTGCAGTCCAATGAGTGCTGAGGCATGTAGTGGATATCGTTATGTTCTTACTTCACAGATGATTTGAGTAGATGTTGAGTATATTTACTTGATGAATCACGAGTCTGAATTATTGAAAGGTTCAAGTAATTTCAGGGTGAAGTTGAAAGATCGTCGTGACAAGAGGATAAAATATCTATGATATGATCATAGAGATGAATATCTGAATTACGAGTTTGGCACAGAATTAAGACATTGTGGAAATTGTTTCACAACTGATACAGCCTGGAACACCATAGTGTGATGGTGTGTCCGAACATCATAACTGCACCCTATTGGATATGATGCATACCATGATGTCTCTTATCAAATTACCACAATAGTTTATGGGTTAGGCATTAGAGACAACCACATTCACTTTAAATAGGGCACCATGTAATTCCGATGAGATGACACCGTATGAACTATGGTTTAGAGAAACCTAAGTTGTCATTTCTTAAAAGTTTGGGACTGCGACGCTTATGTGAAAAAGTTTCAGGCTGATAAGCTCGAACCTAAAGCGGATAAATGCATCTTCATAGGACACCCGAAACAGTTGGGTATACCTCCTGTCTCAGATTCGAAAGCAATAAGGGATTGTTTCTAGAATCAGGTCCTTTCTCGAGGAAAAGTTTCTCTCGAAAGAATTGAGTGGGAGGATGGTGGAGACTTGATGAGGTTATTGAACCGTTACTTCAACTAGTGTATAGCAGGGCACAAAGAGTTGTTCCTGTGGCACCTACACCAATTGAAGTGGAAGCTTATGATATTGATCATGAGACTTCAGATCAAGTCACTACCAAACATCGTAGGATGACAAGGATGCGTACTACTTCAGAGTGGTACGTAACCCTGTCTTGGAAGTCATGTTGCTAGACAACAATGAACCTACGAGCTATGGAGAAGCGATGGTGGGCCCGGATTCCGATAAATGGCTCGAGGCCATATAATCCGAGAGAGGATCCATATATGAAAACAAAGTGTAGACTTTGGAAGAACTACTTGATGGTCGTAAGGCTGTTAGGTACATATGGATTTTAAAAGGAAGACGGACAATGATGGTAAGTATCACCGTTAAGAAAGCTCGACTTGTCGTTAAGATGTTTTCCGACAAGTTCAAGGAGTTGACTACGGTGAGACTTTCTCACTCGTAGCGATGCTAAGAGTCTGTTGGAATTATATTAGCGATTACTGCATTATTTATGAAATCTTGCAGATAGGATGTCAAAACATTGTTTCCTCGACGATTTTCTTGAGGAAAGGTTGTATGTGATACAACCGGAAGGTTTTGTCAATCCTGAAAGATGCTAATAAGTATGCAAAGCTCCAGCAATCCTTCTGAGGACTGGAGTAAGCATCTCGGAGTTGGAATGTATGCTTTGATGAGATGATCAAAGATTTTGGGTTTATACAAAGTTTATGAGAAACTTGTATTTCCAAAGAAGTGAGTGGGAGCACTATAGAATTTCTGATGAGTATATGTTGTTGACATATTGTTGATCAGAAATGACGTAGAATTTCTGGAAAGCATATAGGGTTATTTGGAAAATATTTTTTCAATGGAAAGCCTAGATTAAGCTACTTGAGCATTGAGCATCAAGATCTATAAGGATAGATCAAAACGCTTAATAGTACTTTCAAATGAGCACATACCTTGACATGATCTTGAAGGTGTTCAAGATGGATCAGTCAAAGAAGGAGTTCTTGCCTGAGTTGTAAGGTATGAAGTTAAGACTTAAAGCTCGACCACGGCAGAATAGAGAGAAAGGACGAAGGTCGTCCCCTATGCTTTTAACGTAGGCTCTACAGTATGCTATGCTGTGTACCGCACCTGAAGTGTGCCTTGCCATGAGTCAGTCAAGGGGTACAAGAGTGATCCAAGAATGGATCACAGGACAGCGGTCAAAGTTATCCTTAGTAACTAGTGGACTAAGGAATTTTCTCGATTATGGAGGTGGTAAAAGAGTTCGTCGTAAAGGGTTACATCGATGCAAGCTTAACACCTATCCGGATAGCTCTGAGTAGAGATGCCGGATACGTATAATGGAGCAACAATTTGGAATAGCTCCAAGTAGAACAGTTATTTGGAATAGCTCCAAATAGAACGTGGTAGCTGCATCTAGGAGATGCCATAGAGATTTGCAAAGTACATACGGATCTGAATGTTGCAGACCCGTTGACTAAAACCTCTCTCACAAGCAACATGATCAAACCCAGAACTCATTGAGTGTTAATCACATAGTGATGTGAACTAGATTATTGACTCTAGTAAACTCTTTGGATGTTGGTTACATGGCGATGTGACATGTGAGTGTTAATCACATGGCGATGTGAACTAGATTATTGACTCTAGTGCAAGTGGGAGACTGTTGGAAATATGCCCTAGAGGCAATAATAAATTAGTTATTATTATATTTCCTTGTTCATGATAATCGTTTATTATCCATGCTATAATTGTATTGATAGGAAACTCAGATACATGTGTGGATACATAGACAACACCATGTCCCTAGTAAGCCTCTAGTTGACTAGCTCGTTGATCAATAGATGGTTACGGTTTCCTGACCATGGACATTGGATGTCATTGATAACGGGATCACATCATTAGGAGAATGATGTGATGGACAAGACCCAATCCTAAGCCTAGCACAAAGATCGTGTAGTTCGTATGCTAAAGCTTTTCTAATGTCAAGTATCATTTCCTTAGACCATGAGATTGTGCAACTCCCGGATACCGTAGGAATGCTTTGGGTGTACCAAACGTCACAACGTAACTAGGTGACTATAAAGGTGCACTATAGGTATCTCTAAAAGTGTCTGTTGGGTTGGCACGAATCGAGACTGGGATTTGTCACTCCGTGTAAACGGAGAGGTATCTCTGGGCCCACTCGGTAGGACATCATCATAATGTGCACAATGTGATCAAGGAGTTGATCACGGGATGATGTGTTACGGAACGAGTAAAGAGACTTGCCGGTAACGAGATTGAACAAGGTATCGGTATACCGACGATCGAATCTCGGGCAAGTACAATACCGCTAGACAAAGGGAATTGTATACGGGATTGATTAAGTCCATGACATCGTGGTTCATCCGATGAGATCATCGTGGAACATGTGGGAGCCAACATGGGTATCCAGATCCCGCTGTTGGTTATTGACCGGAGAACGTCTCGGTCATGTCTGCATGTCTCCCGAACCCGTAGGGTCTACACACTTAAGGTTCGGTGACGCTAGGGTTATAGAGATATTAGTATGCGGTAACCCTAAAGTTGTTCGGAGTCCCGGATGAGATCCCAGACCTCACGAGGAGTTCCGGAATGGTCCGGAGGTAAAGAATTATATATAGGAAGTGCTATTTCGGCCATCGGGACAAGTTTCGGGGTCACCGGTATTGTACCGGGACCACCGGAAGGGTCCCGGGGGTCCACCGGGTGGGGCCACCTGCCCCGGGGGGCCACATGGGCTGTAGGGGGTATGCCTTGGCCTATATGGGCCAAGGGCACCAGCCCCAAGAGGCCCATGCGCCAAGAGAGAGAAAAAAGGGGAGAGTCCTAAAAGGGGAAGGCACCTCCGAGGTGCCTTGGGGAGGATGGACTCCTCCCCCCCTTGGCCGCACCCTTCCTTGGAGGAAGGGGCAAGGGCTGCGCCTCCCCCCTCTCCCTTGGCCCTATATATAGTGGGGAAAAGGAGGAGCAACCATACCTAAGGCCTGACGCCTCCCTCTCCCTCCCGTGACACATCTCCCTCCTCCCGCAGCGCTTAGCGAAGCCCTGTTGGAATCCCGCTACTTCCACCATGCCGTCGTGCTGCTGGATCTCCATCAACCTCTCCCTCCTCCTTGCTGGATCAAGGCGTGGGAGACGTCTCCGTTCCGTACGTGTGTTGAACGCGGAGGTGCCGTGCGTTCGGCACTTGGTCATCGGTGATTTGAATCACGACGAGTACGACTCCATCAACCCCGTTCACTTGAACGCTTCCGCTTAGCAATCTAAAAGGGTATGTAGATGCACTCTCCTTCCCCTCGTTGCTAGTCTCTCCATAGATAGATCTTGGTGACACGTAGGAAAATTTTGAATTTCTGCTACGTTCCCCAACAGTCACCGGTTGCTGACAGGTTGGACCAACACTCAGAGGAGCACTGGCCCGGGGGTTTAAAATAAAGATGACCCTTGAGTCTACAGAACCCAAGGGAAAAAGGCTTAGGTGGCAAATGGTAAAACCAAGGTTGGGCCTTGCTGGAGGAGTTTTATTCAAAGCGAACTGTCAAGGGGTTCCCATTATAACCCAACCATGTAAGGAACGCAAAATCAAGGAACATAACACCGGTATGACGGAAACTAGGGCGGCAAGAGTGGAACAAACACCAGGCATAAGGCCAAGCCTTCCATCCTTTACCAAGCATATAGATGCATTAATTAAACAAGAGATATTGTGATATCCCAAACAATAATCATGTTCCAACAAGGAACTAACTCCATCTTCACCTGCAACTAGCAATGCTATAAGAGGGGCTGAGCAAAGCGATAACATAGCCAAACAACGGTTTACTAGGCAATGTGGGTTAGAGGCTTGTCATGGCAATATGGGAGGCATGATATAGCAAGTGGTAGGTATCGCGGCATAGCAACAGAGCGAGCAACTAGCAAGCAAAGATAGAAGTGATTTCGAGGGTATGGCCATCTTGCCTGAAATCCCGCAAGGAAGAAGAACGAGTCCATGAAGAAGGCAAACGGACATAGTCGAACGGATCCTCACAAACGCGACGTTATCGGAACTAACCCGAGAAGCAACACCGGAAAGAAGCAAACAACATAGTAAACAACCATCACATAAACATGGCATGATGCACAATGAAGTATGATGCGTGTCCGGTTTAATGAAGCATGGCATGGCAAAGTGCACAAGCAATACTACAAATTAAGTGGAGCTCAATATGAAACTCCGTTGCATATTGACGGAACACCACATCAATTATTTAGTTCACTCTCGGTTAGGTACTCAACAATATTAAATGTTGGTTAACATGGCAAGAGGTGAAGCATAACAAAACTATACCATTTAAACAATTTAAATGGGGCCGGATATAACAAACAACAAATCCGGTAAATCCCCATATGCATTAGCAATTTGATGCAACACCAATTTTAAACATTTTAAATGTTGTTATCATGATGCGGATGACATGTGCAAGTTTTATGCAGGTTTTATGAAAATGTTAATTTGTCATTATGGCGGAAACGAAAGGGGTGCCACGGCAAAAAATCCGAAAATGATGCCACGACAAATTTCCAGTTCCGGTAACTCGATTGAGATGCCGGTGCAAAAAAGAGTGTGTTCAAGTTCGATGCGGTGTAGGGGAAGTAGACGTTCTCGGGACGTTCGGTAGTGGAAGTAGGGGTACATGACGACGGTAGAGGTACTCATGATCTTGGCGGCGGTAGTCGTTCACATTCTTAGTTGCACAATTTTCCGTAGATGTTCGGGATCACAGCGAGGGACTTGACGTCCACGGAGGCTTCGAGGATCGACGGTAGTTGTTCTCGTATCATCGTGGAAGTAGTCGCTCGGAGAGAAGCTCGACATATCCATGTACTTGGCGTTCTGGTGTGGTAGTCGTTCTCGGGACCGGGGTCCTCGTGCACTTGACGACTCTGGCACCCACGTTTATTGTGACCACCGCCTTGACGTCAATAGCGCTAGGCAGCTGTGGCACGCGTGCTGCGAAGAGGTCAGGAAGCCATGGTGGCGACGACGTCCGGAGGCTGGACCGTGCAGCAGCGACGAGAGACTCCGGGACGGCATGGAGGTCGAGGATGAAGAGCTCGAGACGGCGCTGGAGCATGACGACGCGACAGCCGGACAAGGCAAGGAGGTGCTCGAGGAGACTCAGGCGCACGTCGGAGGCATCGGCCAGCAACAGCTCTGGTGGCCGGCACATCAAGGGACTTGCAGCGGCACGCGCGATCTCCGGCAGGTTGAGGCGAAGGAGGTAGCAGCAGCGAGAAGGCCGGGACGGGCGACGAGCAGACACAGCTGTAAGGGCGGCGCGAGGTCGGCGCTGCGGCGGGCGGCCTTGCACGAGAGGGAGGCACGCGAGAGGAGGGAGGCGCAGCCCTGATCGCGCACGCAGGGCGGTGACCTACTGGAGACGAAGCAGGAGCAGAGGGGCGGCGGAGCGAGGAGGTGGACGCCGGCAGCGGCTGCTCCGTGGCAGGAGGCCATGGTGAGCAGGCGGTGGCTATGGACGGCGAAGCAGAGGAGGCCGACGAGGGGATTGGGCATCGGGTCGACCTCCGGTGGCGGCGGAGCTAGGGCTCACCGGAGCAGGGGGCCCGCGGCTCCATGGGGCGGCGCTCGGGGGTAGGAGGTGCGGCGCACGAGGAGGACGAAGGGAGAAGGGAAGACAACGAGTGAGGGAGGGATTGAGAAGGAGATGGGATCGGGCAACGCGTGCGTTCTGTCCTTTCTGGCGGCGTTGAGGGTCGAGGAGGGAGCGAGGGGAAGGAAATCAGGGATGCTAGGGTTCGGAGGGCGGCATGGGCCAATGGGCCGGCGCGATGGAGGTCTGCTGGAGGGCGTCGGCTGGGCCTTAGAAGGCCACGGATGGCTGCTGAGAGGCCCAGCTGGGCTCTCTCCCTCTCTCCTTATTTTCTTTAACAGAAAACAAGAGAAGAAAAAGAAAGAAAGAGGGGGGTTAGGGAACGAAGTTGGACTCCTGGATAAATTTTCCGGACTCACAAAAATGAGTTTGACCCAAGAAAAATAGAAACGGCAAGATTGAAAGATACAAATTCAAACTCATTTGAATTTAATTCAAATGGATTTGAACTGGGACTTGGTAAAAGGAAGGTCCAGAAATGTTCGGATTTTTGGAGGAGCCTCGGTAAAAGGGAAAAAAGAATTATTGGGCAAGCTTTGATGATCAACTCGAAGTAGAAAAGACATGGGGTTATTTTTGCAAGTGTGTTTTGATAAATTCCAAATTAAAGGAATATTTAATATAGCTCCCTAATGATATCGGGAGTATAGGTTCTAAAGAGACATCACCATTGTGAATATCCCTCGATTTAAATGGACCGAAGATCCATACGATTTATTTGGTGAGTTTTTAAGAAGAGGTGCAAGAAGACATGATGCAATGCACATGATGCAAAAATGAAAGCAACGAATCAAACAAATCACACGACCAAAACTCGGAAATCAAGAAGGCATCTAAAGCTCCGGTCTTGGGGCCTCACAACACTTCACCACTACGAGAGGATCTCGTCCCAAGATCTAGGATGGCACCGGAGGGAAAAGGAAGAGGAAGATAAGAGGTAAAACTAAGTTGCATCTTTGAAAAACGAGTGAAACCAAAGAATCTTGAGATGTTGAACAAATTGAAAGTAAGAATGCAACGGAGATGAACGAAGTTTAAAACACTCCGTTAGAAAAGAGGAACAAGGAAGAACAAATTCGGACAACACTCCGATTAAAAAGAGATGCAAGACTTGATAAGGCGAAAAGAACTTGAGAAGAGGACACAACACTCCGTTTAAATAGATAAGCGTGAAAGAACACGATCCTCACAATTCGAGATGATGAGTGAAAAGAGCAACAACACAAAGCCTCCGGGAGAAAGAATAGAAGAGATCGATCATTGGAATAAGAATGGAGAAGAAAATGCTAACTTTTACCACAAATGAGCTTGGAAAGCACCCTTCCAAGAATGTTATAACGGAGTTGTTGGAAAAAACCCAACAACGAAACTGATAAGCTTGTAGTGGGCTTATGGAGAACGTCTCAAAACTAAGAGGTGAAATTCTGCCACTAACGGAAAAACAATAGATTGGATTGAAAAAGATATGAACAAGGAGACAAGAAACTTATTTCACCGGGAGGATAAATGAAGAACTTGGGTCATTTATAAGCACCATAAATAGCAACAATCCTTAGGGAAAGCTTTAGGTGAAATATAACCCAAGATAACTCCACTGAAGATATTGATGGGTTGCAAAGGATCTCATGAACGAATTGAGAAATGATGGGTTTACAATATGTCATTCCGGACAACTTGTGAATCATGAAACACGAAGGAAACTGTCAAAACGACATAACACCATCCCAAAAGATAAGATAGAGAGAATTGCACTTCGGAATGCAAGATAAAGAATGCTTGAGCTCCTCTAAAAAGAATCTTGATGAATGTTTCGAGAATGGATTAAGTCCTTGATGAACTATCATGTAGAACCTCCATGAAGAACTCCGGTAATAAAATGATGATAAAAGAAAGACAAGTTGAAAACACAAAGTGAAGCCTTATAATGATTTAGATGGATCTCCATGGTGATATAAATGCGAGAGCTTCGAACTCCGGGAAGGAAAAGATGAAACAATTGAAAACTGAGAACTTGATGAACCTCCGGAATAAGGAATTGAATTTACTCGGTGAAACAAGAATAAGAATTACATTATGCTTATCCACCATCAATTTAATTGATGACAAGCAATGGATTTGGCATACTACTTATTCTCGTAGAAAGGATTAAGATAGATATCGCCAACTTGGGAAGGTCTTCAACAAACCACCGGTAGAATTTGAAAAGCACGAATGCATTGATATGATACACGAAGGAAGAAGAATCTTGGAAGAACCACCGTAAGAATTAAACATGAAAGTAGCAATAGCACAATTCACTGGGAAGAATTGGAAAATGAATGAAGATACTTGAGAGAATTTAGATGCAAGTGAACGAAGAGATCCTGAGCTGATTAGAGAATACTTGAATGTTGCACCGGTAAGATTTGGAGAACAGTAGTTGAAAGCTGAGAATGATGGGCTCTGGAGAATCAAACCGCAAAGACTCCTGAATTGCTCCGGACGGATGAAAAGAATTGTCACAATTGAAAAACAATTATGAGAGGATGGCAACAAGCTAGAATCACGCATCTCTGATAGAATGGATAAGATATGGAAGGAAAAAATCTTCTTCGGTCATCAAATGCAGAGAATGACGATGAGAAACACCACCATGAATTGTTGAGATACTCCGGGATGACGAATAGAAATGTTGAGCCAACGGTGAAAAGAATTAGAAAGATCTTAGAGAAGGACATTTGACTGATGACAAAACATTCTTACGTCAAACTTGGAGAAGAATTTGAGAGTAACGCCGGAAAAGAAGAGTCAAGTAAGATCCTGGGAAAAGACCTGTGGGTTAGGGCCCACTCAAAAGAAACACCGTTGAAAAGGTTTTGAAGAGAGATTGCACCGGTTGAAATTAAATGGCTTGAATGAGCTAACATCCTCAAAAGAACTTGAGCTAATTGAGAATGGAAACTTGAATCTTCTGAGATATCTCCAGCACTCCAGAACAAATGAATGGCGAGAAGTGGATGATCAAGAGGTGCTCCGGCATGAGAAAGCATTTGAACCGAGGAAATGATATGATCGACCAAAGCTTGAATTGAATCCACCGGAGAAGAAAAAGAATGACGAATGATGAACTTGAAGCTCTGTTAGAATCTCCACGATAAATCACCGGATCGAAACTTGAAAGAAAAGGATGAAGAGACTTCACATGAATAAAATGGATAGTTGATTTAGAAATCTGATTCCTTGAAGGAAAAAGGGTGGGAGTGCGGGGGAAAAAGGCAACTTGGGGACGGATGAAACAAATACCATTGAGAAAAACTATGAGTTGATCTTGCGGATGGGAAAATGATCGGATCTACTTGAAGAGGAGCACGCCGGTTGAAAAAGATTGACATGACAATCTCGATAAATGAGAAGGATTAGTATTCACATAGAAATACGAGAGCACCGCTTAGGGAAGGTATGGAATCCACATTTGACTTCGAAGCAACTCGAATACCCCAACTGAAAACAAAACAAAGGATTAGCTTGCAGAATAAGCCAGAACAAACATATGATAGAGATTTCGTCTGAAGTTTTTGTGGTGGGGCCCACACGGGCTCGATCGTACAGCACCATCATGTACAAGGCAGTGCACATGACATACGAAGCGTCCCTGAGTCAGCATAGCCAAGGACTCTTTAAGACACAACGAGACCACTGTAAAACCAACCGTGGATAGGCGGACCACTAGACGTCGAACCCCAATTTCATATCATACATCTGTCGGAAAGATATCCTAGGAGCTACTTGAATTCCCTCTTATAAACTCCAGAAACTTTCTGGCTATGCAATCAGGTGTTGGGGATACAAGGGAAGCATAATATCTCAACCAAAACTAGCAAATCCTACATCCAGCTGTATCCACCCTTCAACACATAACCAAGAAACCTTCAGAAATCATTTACCTCAACCTTCGGAAAGCATCTGTTATACAAGTTATGGCAATACTCCCGAACTCCCGCCCCAGTACTGGGTGGCGTCGAGGTTATCTCACCAACAACTGCATAAAAGAGATTTTCGATGTCGGCAAACTCAGGTATTCTAGAACTGCAACGATAAAATTGTGATGACAACACCTCGGGGCTCAGCTCCCTGGGACACTGCCACAACCCCTAAATGTCAGGAGGCACCAAGAACAATGTTCTCGTCACAAAACCATCAGAACGATTCCAAGATACCCGCGTGATCCTAAAAAAATCGTGAAATTTGAGGAGAGAAGAGTCAAAACTCTACGCCAGGAGGCCTCACCAGAGCGACGAAGGAACTGAGGAGTAAAAAGAATCCTACTCTCCGATATATATAATCCTATAAGACTCAAAACATTTTTCTGGACTCAACAACGCCAACGATTCGATTAAGCAGGGGGCTCCTAAGTCGGGGAAGGCTCTGATTACCAACTTGTAACACCCACGATGCGGCTATATATCCCACGTGTCAGAGCACGACTTTGAGGCATAACCGCATAGTAGGCATGTCGCAAGAGGGGTAATCTTTACACATCCCATGTACTGAATAAGATAGAGATACAGAGTTGGCTTACAATCGCCACTTCACACAATACATAAATATAGCATTACATCATCCAGATACAATCAAGGTCCGACTACGGAACCAAAATAAAGACAACCCCAAATGCATAGGTCCCTGATCGCCCCAACTGGGCTCCACTACTGATCAAAAGGAAAAACTAAACAATACAACGAACAAGATCTTCATCGAGCTCCCATCTGAGCTCGGTTGCGTCACCTGCACGGTATCATCGGCACCTGCAAACTGGTTTTGGAAGTAATCTGTGAGTCACGAGGACTCATCAATCTCACACCCTCGCGATCAAGACTATTTAAGCTTATGGGTAGGAAAAGGTAGTGAGGTGCAGCAAGCACTAGCATATATGGTGGCTAACTTACGCAAAAGAGAGCGAGAAGAGAAGCAAAGCACGGTCGTGTACTAGAAGTGATCAAGAAGTGATCCTGACACTACTTACGTTCAAGCATAACACAAGAACCGTGTTCACTTCCCAGACCCCGCCGAGAAGAGACCATCACGGCTACACACGCGGTTGATGCATTTTAATTAAGTTAAGTGTCAGGTTTTCTACAACCGGATATTAACAAATTCCCATCTGCCCATAACTGCGGGCGCGGCTTTCGAAAGTTCAAACCGTGCAGGGGTGTCCCAATTTAGCCCATCACAAGATCTCACGGTCAACGAAGGATATTCCTTCTCTCAGGAAGACCTGATCAGACTCGGAATCCTGGTTACAAGACATTTCGACAATGGTAAAACAAGACTAGCAAAGCCGCCCAAATGTGCCGACAAATCCCGATATGAGCTGCACATATCTCGTTCTCAGGGCACACCGGATTGTCCAAAATTCCGGTAGGCCAACCCAAAGTTGCCCCTGGTGGTCACCGCTGCTGACAGGTTGGACCAACACTCAGAGGAGCACTGGCCCGGGGGTTTAAAATAAAGATGACCCTTGAGTCTGCAGAACCCAAGGGAAAAAGGCTTAGGTGGCAAATGGCAAAACCAAGGTTGGGCCTTGCTGGAGGAGTTTTATTCAAAGCAAACTGTCAAGGGGTTCCCATTATAACCCAACCATGTAAGGAACGCAAAATCAAGGAACATAACACCGGTATGACGAAAACTAGGGTGGCAAGAGTGGAACAAAACACCAGGCATAAGGTCGAGCCTTCCACCCTTTACCAAGTATATAGATGCATTAATTAAATAAGAGATATTGTGATATCCCAAACAATAGTCATGTTCCAACAAGGAACTAACTCCATCTTCACCTGCAACTAGCAACGCTATAAGAGGGGCTGAGCAAAGCGATAACATAGCCAAACAACGGTTTGCTAGGCAAGGTGGGTTAGAGGCTTGTCATGGCAATATGGGAGGCATGATATAGCAAGTGGTAGGTATCGCGGCATAGCAACAGAGCGAGCAACTAGCAAGCAAAGATAGAAGTGATTTCGAGGGTATGGTCATCTTGCCTGAAATCTCGCAAGGAAGAAGAACGAGTCCATGAAGAAGGCAAACGGACGTAGTCGAACGGATCCTCACAAACGCGACGTTATCGGAACTAACCCGAGAAGCAACACCGGAAAGAAGCAAACAACATAGTAAACAACCATCACATAAACATGGCATGATGCACAATCAAGTATGATGTGTGTCCGGTTTAATGAAGCATGGCATGGCAAAGTGCACAAGCAATCCTACAAATTAAGTGGAGCTCAATATGCAACTCCGTTACATATTGACGGAACACCACATCAATTATTTAGTTCACTCTCGGTTAGGTACTCAACAATATTAAATGTTGGTTAACATGGCAAGAGGTGAAGCATAACAAAACTATACCATTTAAACAATTTAAATGGGGCCAGATATAACAAACAACAAATCCGGTAAATCCCCATATGCATTAGCAATTTGATGCAACAACAATTTTAAACATTTTAAATGTTGTTATCATGATGCGGATGACATGTGCAAGTTTTATGCAGGTTTTATGAAAATGTTAACAAGAGCATAATATGAAGCATTTGTCATCATGGCGGAAACGGAAGGGGTGCCACGACAACGAATCCGAAAATGATGCCATGACAACTTTCCGGTTCCGGTAACTCGATTGAGATGCCGGTGCAAAAGAGAGTGTGACGGGAGCATGTCATGCAAGGCTGGTGGGGTGATCCCGGTAAATGGGTGTCCCACGAGACGACGGTATGGCAACGGGGAACATGCAAGAAAACATGTCGGGCACGGTGCAAACGCGAGCATTTCATACAACACACATGCGTTCATTCACGGGCGTCATCTCGATGGTTATACCTTCAAAGCGTGCGTTATCGGAGGGGTTCAAGTTCGATGCGGTGTAGGGGAAGTATACGTTCTCGGGACGTTCGGTAGTGGAAGTAGGGGTACATGACGACGGTAGAGGTACTCATGATCTTGGCGGCGGTAGTCGTTCACATTCTTAGTTGCACAATTTTCCGTAGATGTTCGGGATCACGGCGAGGGACTTGACGTCCACGGAGGCTTCGAGGGTCGACGGTAGTTGTTCTCGTATCATCGTGGAAGTAGTCGTACTCGATGATAGTGGTACTTGGCGTTTCGTTTGGTACTCGTTCGAGCATCCAAGGTCTTCGGCGCTACGGTAGTCGTACACACATTCGGAGAGAAGCTCGACATATCCACGTACTTGGCGTTCCGGTGTGGTAGTCGTTCTCGGGACCGGGGTCCTCGTGCACTTGACGACTCCTGAAGAGGAACTTGGCACCCACGTTTATTGTGACCACCGCCTTGACATCAACAACGCTAGGCAGCTGCGGCACGCGTGCTGTGAAGAGGTCAGGAAGCCATGGTGGCGACGATGGCCGGAGGCTGGACCGTGCAGCGGCGACGAGAGACTCCGGGACGGCATGGAGGTTGAGGATGAAGAGCTCGAGATGGCACTGGAGCATGACGACGCGACAGCCGGACAAGGCAGGGAGGTGCTCGAGGAGACCCAGGCGCACGTCGAAGGAGTCGGTCAGCAACAGCTCTGGTGGCCGGCACGATCGAGGGACTTGCAGCGGCACGCGCGATCTCCGGCGGGTTGAGTGCTACCTCTTGAGCACTGCGTTGGATTTCCCCAAAGAGGAGAGGATGATGCAGCAAAGTAGCGTAAGTATTTCCCTTAGTTTTTGAGAACCAAGGTATCAATCCAGTAGGAGGCTACGCGTGAGTCCCTCGTACCTACACAAAAATAATAGCTCAACGCAACCAACGCGCTTAGGGATTGTCAATCCCTTCACGGTCACTTACGAAAGTGAGATCTGATAGAGATGATAAATAATATTTTTGGTATTTTTGGTATAGAGATGCAAAGTGAAAGTAAAAGCAAAGCAATAATAAAGTGATGGAGATTGATATGATGAGAAAGAGACCCGGGGGCCATAGGTTTCACTAGTGGCTTCTCTCAAGAGCATAAGTATTCTACGGTGGGTGAACAAATTACTGTTGAGCAATTGACAGAATTGAGCATAGTTATGAGAATATCTAGGTATGATCATGTATATAGGCATCACATCCGAGACAAGTAGACCGACTCCTGCCTGCATCTACTACTATTACTCCACTCATCGACCGCTATCCAGCATGCATCTAGAGTATTAAGTTAAAACAGAGTAACGCCTTAAGCAAGATGACATGATGTAGAGGGATAGTTTCATGCAATATGATAAAAAACCCCATCTTGTTATCCTCGATGGCAACGATACAGTACGTGCCTTGTTGCCCCTTCTGTCACTAGGAAAGGACACCACAAGATCGAACCCAAAGCTAAGCACTTCTCCCATGGCAAGAACAACCAATCTAGTAGGCCAAACCAAACTGATAATTCGAAGAGATTTGCAAAGATAACCAATCATACATAAAAGAATTCAGAGAAGATTAAAATATTATTCATAGATAGACTTGATCATAAACCCACAATTCATCAATCTCAACAAACACACCGCAAAAAGAAGATTACATCGAATAGATCTCCACGAGAGAGGGGGAGAACATTGTATTGAGATCCAAAAAGAGAGAAGAAGCCATCTAGCTACTAACTATGGACATGTAGGTCTGAAATAAACTACTCACACTTCATCGGAGGGGCTTGGATGATGATGTCGAAGCCCTCCGTGATCGATGCCCCCTCCGGCGGAGCTCCGGAACAGGCCCCAAGATGGGATCTCATGGATACAGAAGTTGCGGTGGTGGAATTAGGTTTTTGGTTCCGTATCTGATCGTTTGGGGGTACGTGGATATATATAGGAGGAAGAAGTACGTCGATGGAGCTTCGAGGGGCCCACGAGGCAGGGGGCGCGCCCTAGGGGGGGGGCGCACCCTCCACCCTCGTGACCGCCTCGTGGCTTTCTTGACGGAGGGTCCAAGTCTCCTGGATCTTATCTGATGAGAAAATCACGTTTCCGAAGGTTTCATTCCGTTTGGACTCCGTTTGATATTGCTTTTCTTCGAAACCCTAAAACAGGCAAAAAACAGCAATTCTGGGCTGGGCCTTCGGTTAATAGGTTAGTCCAAAAAATAATATAAAAGTTGAAAATAAAGCCCAATAATGTCCAAAACAGTAGATAATATAGCATGGAGCAATCAAAAATTATAGATATGTTGGAGACGTATCAAGCATCCCCAAGCTTAATTCCTGCTCGTCCTCGAGTAGGTAAATGATAAAAACAGAATTTTTGATGCGGAGTGCTACTTTGCATAATTTCAATGTAAATCTTCTTAATTGTGGTATGAATATTCAGATTCAAAATATTCAAGACAAAAGTTCATATTGACATAAAAATAATAATACTTCAAGCATACTAACAAAGCAATTATGTCTTCTTAAAATAACATGGCCAAAGAAAGCTATCCCTACAAAATCATATAGTCTGGCTATGCTCTATCTTCACCACACAAAGTATTTAAATCATGCACAACCCCGATGACAAGCCAAGCAATTGTTTCATACTTTTGACATTTTCAAAACTTTTTCGATCTTCACGCAATACATGAGCGTGAGCCATGGATATAACACTATATGTGGAATAGAATGGTGGTTGTGGAGAAGACAAAAAGAGGGGAAGATAGTCTCACATCAACTAGGCGTATCAACGAGCTATGGAGATGCCCATCAATAGATATCAATGTGAGTGAGTAGGGATTGCCATGCAACAAATGCACTAGAGCTATAAGTATATGAAAGCTCAACAAAAGAAACTAAGTGGGTGTGCATCCAACTTGCTTGCTCACGAAGACCTAGGGCATTTTGAGGAATCCCATCATTGGAATATACAAGCCAAGTTCTATAATGGAAAATTCCCACTGGTATATGAAAGTGACAGAATGAGAGACTCTCTATCATGAAGATCATGGTGCTACTTTGAAGCACAAGTGTGGTAAAAGGATAGTAACATTGTCCCTTCTCTCTTTTTCTCTCATTTTTTGGCCTTCTCTTTTTTTATGGCCTCTTTTTCTTTTCTTTTTTTTCGTCCGGAGTCTCATCCCGACTTGTGGGGGAATCATAGTCTCCATCATCCTTTCCTCACTTGGGACAATGCTCTAAAAATGATGATCATCACACTTTTTATTTTTCTTACAACTCAACAATTACAACTCACTACTTAGAACAAAATATGACTCTATATGAATGCATCCGGCGGTGTACCGGGATATGCAATTAATCAAGAGTGACATGTATGAAAGAATTATGAATGGTGGCTTTGCCACAAATACGATGTCAACTACATGATCATGCTAGCAATATGACAATGATGGAGCGTGTCATAATGAATGGAATGGTGGAAAGTTGCATGGCAATATATCTCGGAATGGCTATGGAAATGCCATGATAGGTAGGTGTGGTGGCTGTTTTGAGGAAGGTATTTGGTGGGTGTATGATACCGGCGAAAAGTGTGCGGTATTAGAGAGGCTAGCAATGGTGGAAGGAAGGAAAGTGCGTATAATCCATGGACTCAACATTAGTCATAAAGAACTCATATACTTATTGCAAAAATCTAGAAGTTATCAAAGCAAAGTATTATGCGCATGCTCCTAAGGGGATAGATTGGTAGGAAAAGACCATCGCTCATCCCCGACTGCCACTCATAAGGAAGACAATCAATAAATAAATCATGCTCCGACTTCTTCACATAACGGTTCACCATACGTGCATGCTACGGGAATCACAAACTTTAACACAAGAATTTCTCAAATTCACAACTACCCAAATAGCATGACTCTAATATCACCATCCTCATATCTCAAAACAATTATCAAGCATCAATTTTTTCTTAGTATTCAACGCACTCAAAAGAAGGTTTTACAAATCTTGAATACCAAGCATATTTATTTTTAAGAAAATTACCATGCTATTAAGACTCTCAAAATAATCTAAGTGAAGCATGAGAGATCAATAGTTTCTATAAAACAAATCCACCACCATGCTCTAAAAGATATAAGTGAAGCACTAGAGCAAAATTATATAACTCGAAAGATATAAGTGAAGCACATAGAGTATTCTATCAAATTCCAAATTATGTATGGCTCTCTCAAAAGGTGTGTACATCAAGGATGATTGTGGTAAACTAATAAGAAAAGAATCAAATCATAAAAGACGCTCCAAGCAAAACACATATCATGTGGTGAATAAAAATATAGCTCCAAGTAAAGTTACCGATAGAAGTAGACGAAAGAGGGGATGCCTTCTGGGGCATCCCCAAGCTTTGGCTTTTAGGTGTCCTTATATTATCTTGGGGGTTCCATGGGAATACCCAAGCTTAGGCTCTTGCCACTCCTTGTTCCATAATCCATCAAATCTTTACCCAAAAACTTGAAAACTTTACAACACAAAACTTAAAGTAGAAAATCTCGTGAGCTCCGTTAGCGAAAGAAAACAAAAGACCACTTCAAGGTACTGTAATGAACTCATTCTTTATTTATATGGGTGTTAAACCTACTGTATTACGACTTCTCTATGGATTATAAACTATTTTACTAGCCATAGATTCATCAAAATAAGCAAACAACACACGAAAAACAGAATCTGTCAAAAACAGAACAGTCTGTAGTAATCTGTAGCTAGCGCAAGATCTGTAACCCCAAAAATTATAAAATAAATTTCTGGACGTGAGGAATTTATCTATTAATCATCTGCAAAAAGAATTAACTAAATATCACTCTCCAAATAAAAATTACAGCAGTTCTCGTGAGCGCTAAAGTTTCTGTTTTTTACAGCAAGTTCAACAAGACTTTCCCCAAGTCTTCCCAACGGTTCTACTTGGCACAAACACTAATTAAACACAAAAACACAACAAAAACAGAGGCTAAATAATTTATTTATTACTAAACAGGAGCAAAAATCAAGGAACAAAAATAAAATTGGGTTGCCTCCCAACAAGCGCTATCGTTTAACGCCCCTAGCTAGGCATAACAAGCAAGAATAGATCTAGGTATTGCCATCTTTAGTGGGCAATTCTTCAATGAGGCATCTATCTCCCTTAGGAATTTCTTTCTTTCTAGTGATTATCAAACTCTTAGGCACAAGATCGAAAAATTCATTTGTAGCAATTGGTTCCTTAATGATAGCAAAAAGATTGGGATGAATACTTATAGATTTAAGATCCGCAGTTTCCTTACTAGATGATTCATCCTTATTTTTAGGAACATACATAATCTTGGAAATTTTAGTAGGAGGACTTGGAGTATTCTTTACGGAAGAAAAAGCGGTTCCCAAGTTCGTAATGATACCCTCAAGTTTACCGATTCTAGTGGAGCTAAGTTTATTTTCTCATTAACTATGGGTTACTTTTCCTTAATATTTTTCAAAGTCATTCCTACCTTAGATCCGTATTGGGTAATTTGATTGTGGATCTTTTTATCTAGATTTTCAATTAATTCAATAGTAGCAACTTTATTTTCAATAATTTCAAGTCTTTGCATGACATGCTCCAAAGTTAACATAGTTCCATTAACCAAAAGAGGTGGTGAGCCAAATAAATCTAACATAGCATTATAAGAATCAAAAGTATGGCTACCCAAGAAATTCCCTCCGGTAATGGTATCAATGATATATCTATACCAAGTACTAGCACCTACATAAAAATTGCAGAGAAGAACTGAAGTAGGTTGCTTCCTGGTAGATCTATTTTGAGAATTGCAAATTCTATACCAAGCATCTTTTAGATTTTCTCCCTCCCTTTGTTTAAAATTTAGAACTTCATTCTCGGGAGACAACGGAGAATATATGAGACTAGCCATGACGACAAGCGAGCAAACTAACACACAAGCAAACAAAAAGGCAAACGGGCAAAAGATGCAAATAGAGAAAGAGGGCAAATAAAACGGCAAGGGTGAATTGGGGGGAGAGGAAAACGAGAGGCAAATGGCAAATAATGTAATGCGGGAGATAGGGATTGTGATGGGTACTTGGTATGTTGACTTTTGCGCAGACTCCCGGCGACGGCACCAGAAATGGCTCGTTGTCGGGAGTCAAATCTTGACTTGCGTGAACCTCCCCGGCAACGGCGCCAGAAATTCTTCTTGCTACCTCTAGAGCACTGCGTTGGATTTCCCCGAAGAGGAGAGGATGATCCAGCAAAGTAGCGTAAGTATTTCCCTCAGTTTTTGAGAACCAAGGTATCAATCCAGTAGGAGGCTACGCGCGAGTCCCTCGTACCTACACAAAAACAATAGCTCAACGCAACCAACGCACTTAGGGGTTGTCAATCCCTTCACGGTCACTTACGAAAGTGAGATATGATAGAGATGATAAATAATATTTTTGGTATAGAGATGCAAAGTAAAAGTAAAGGCAAAGCAATAATAAAGTGATGGAGATTGATATGATGAGAAAGAGACCCGGGGGCCATAGGTTTCACTAGTGGCTTCTCTCAAGAGCATAAGTATTCTACGGTGGGTGAACAAATTACTGTTGAGCAATTGACAGAATTGAGCATAGTTATGAGAATATCTAGGTATGATCATGTATATAGGCATCACATCCGAGACAAGTAGACCGACTCCTGCCTGCATCTACTACTATTACTCCACTCATCGACCGCTATCCAGCATGCATCTAGAGTATTAAGTTAAAACAGAGTAACGCCTTAAGCAAGATGACATGATGTAGAGGGATAGTTTCATGCAATATGATAAAAAACCCCATCTTGTTATCCTCGATGGCAACGATACAGTACGTGCCTTGTTGCCCCTTCTGTCACTAGGAAAGGACACCACAAGATCAAACCCAAAGCTAAGCACTTCTCCCATGGCAAGAACAACCAATCTAGTAGGCCAAACCAAACTGATAATTCGAAGAGATTTGCAAAGATAACCAATCATACATAAAAGAATTCAGAGAAGATTCAAATATTATTCATAGATAGACTTGATCATAAACCCACAATTCATCGGTCTCAACAAACACACCGCAAAAAGAAGATTACATCGAATAGATCTCCATGAGAGAGGGGGAGAACATTGTATTGAGATCCAAAAAGAGAGAAGAAGCCATCTAGCTACTAACTATGGACCCGTAGGTCTGAAATAAACTACTCACACTTCATCGGAGGGGCTTGGATGATGATGTAGAAGCCCTCTGTGATCGATTCCCCCTCCGGTGGAGCTCCGGAATAGGCCCCAAGATGGGATCCCGTGGATACAGAAAGTTGCAGCGGTGGAATTAGGTTTTTGGCTCTGTATCTGATCATTTGGCGGTACGTGGATATATATAGGAAGAAGTACATCGGTGGAGCTTAGAGGGGCCCACGAGGTAGGGGGGCGCGCCCTAGGGGGGGCGCCCTCCACCCTCGTGACCCCCTCGTGACTTCCTTGACGGAGGGTCCAAGTCTCGTGGATCTTATCTGATGAGAAAATCACGTTTCCGAAGGTTTCATTCCGTTTGGACTCCGTTTGATATTCCTTTTCTTCGAAACCCTAAAATAGACAAAAAACAGCAATTCTGGGCTGGGCCTCCTGTTAATAGGTTAGTCCCAAAAATAATATAAAAGTGGATAATAAAGCCCAATAATGTCCAAAAAGAGTAGATAATATAGCATGGAGCAATCAAAAATTATAGATACGTTGCAGACGTATCATTGAGGCGAAGGAGGTAGCAGCAGCGAGAAGGCCGGGACGGGCGGCGAGTGGACACAGCTGTAACGGTGGCGCGAGGTCGGCGCTGCGGCGGACGGCCTTGCAGGAGAGGGAGGCACGCGGGAGGAGGGAGGCGCAACCCTGATCGCGCGCGCAGGGCGGCGACGTACTGGAGATGAAGCGGGAGCAGAGGGGCAGTGAAGCGAGGAGGTGGACGCTGACAGTGGCTGCTCCGTGGCAGGAGGCCATGGCGAGCAGGCGGTGGCCATGGACGACGAAGCAGAGGAGGCCGACGAGGGGATTGGGCATCGGGTCGACCTCCGGTGGCGGTGGAGCTAGGGCTCACCGGAGCAGGGGGGCCGCGGCTCCACGGGTCGGCGCTCGGGGGTATGAGGTGCGGCGCACGAGGAGGATTAAGGGAGAAGGGAAGACAACGAGTGAGGGAGGGATCGAGAGGGAGATGGGATCGGGCAGCGCGTGCGTTCTGTCCTCTCTGGCGGCGTTGAGGGTCAAGGAGGGAGCGAGGGGAAGGAAATCAGGGAGGCCAGGGTTCGGAGGGCGGCATGGGCCAATGGGCCGGCGCGGTGGAGGTCTGCTGGAGGGCGCCGGCTGGGCCTTAGAAGGCCACGAATGGCTGCTGAGAGGCCCAGCTGGGCTCTTTCCCTCTCTCTCTTCTTATTTTCTTTAACAGAAAACAAGAGAAGAAAAAGAAAGAAAGAGGGGGGGGGGGTTAGGGAACGAAGTTGGACTTGCGGATAAATTTCCCGGACTCACAAAAATGAGTTTGACCCAAGAAAAATAGAAACGACAAGATTGAAAGATACAAATTCAAACTCATTTGAATTTAATTCAAATGGGTTTGAACTGGGACTTGGTAAAAGGAAGGTCCAAAAATGTTAGGATTTTTGGAGGAGCCCCGGTAAAAGGGAAAAGAATTATTGGGCAAGGTTTGGGGATCAACTCGAAGCAGAAAAGGCATGGGGTTATTTTTGCAAGTGTGTTTTGATAAAGAGACATCACCATTGTGAATATTTAATATAGCTCCCTAATGATATCGGGAGTATAGGTTCTAAAGAGACATCACCATTGTGTATATCCCTCGATTTAAATGGACCGAAGATCCATATGATTTATTTGGTGAGTTTTTAAGAAGAGGTGCAAGAAGACATGATGCAATGCACATGATGCAAAAATGAAAGCAACGAACCAAACAAATCACATGACGAAAACTCGGAAATCAAGGAAGGCATCTGAAGCTCTGGTCTTGGGGCGTCACACTGACCCCGACCGCGACCCCGACGCCCTGACACCACACCCCGACCCCGACCCCGACCACCGACACCCTGACCCCGACACCCAGACACCCTGAGACCCCGACAATCGACACCCCGACCCCCACCCCCACCCCGACCCCGACACCCTGACAGCACACCCCGACCCCGACCCCGACACCCTGGCACCCCGATCGACCCCGGACATGATGATGATGCAAAACATCATATATATTTGTGTTGACCGGGTGTATTTTTATTATGTTCATGATGATGATACACTTATATACATATTATTATGTTCATGTCAGGTATCCAAATTTTTTATGTTGTACTAATTTCGTTTACTTTTTGTCATTGCAGGTGTTGACAGGATGGTGGGCAAGGGTCCAGAGCGCCCCGAGCCTCCTACGAGGGCTACTGGGAGGGGTGGTTCCATTATTCCAGCCCAGCCCCTCCGGAGAGCGCTGCTAGACATTATGCAGACAGCTGCGGCGGGCGCTTCTTCTTCGGCTGGGAGAGGTCGGGGGAGGACGAGGAAGGCTGGTAGAGGTGGACATGGCAGCGGGAGAGGTAGGAAGGCTACTACGCCTTCCTCGCTGCCACCCTCAGCTGATTCACCTGACCACAGGACTGCTCTGTCTGACGTGGACCTGTCTCAGACTCCGGTCCATGAGCCTCTGGTCACCGATCCTTCGCCCCACCAGACTCAGGTCGCCGATCCTTCGCCCCACCAGACTCGTGTCGCCGATCCTTCGCCCCACGTGAGTCCGGTCCCATAGTCTTCGTCCCAGAAGACTCCGATCCCGGAGTCTTCTTCCCACGAGACTTTGGAGGCTAGTGGCCCTACTGATGGTAGCGAGGACACCTTTTCAGATGATAGCTACAGCGATGACGAGCTGGTTGAGAAGGGCAAGAAGGTCTACAAGTGTGACTGTACAAAGCTCCCGCCCGTGCCGCTGACCCCCGACCAGAGGTGGTTGATTGCGCCTAACGGGTTGGAGTAAGTGCATTTACTATTTTTTAACCTTTTGTCTTCACGTTCCTTCAAATTAATATCTAATGCGTTGGCCTTGTCATACTGCAGGGGCTGGGTACACCCCGTGGTGTCCGCAGGCCCAACCAGGTCCTTGGTGTGCTTTGCTGGCAGCACTTCCCTGGGTGGGTCACATTGCCCGGTGATGGTCAGGTTCGACAGCTAGCATTGAGCTGGGAGCTGTACTCGGTTGCCCCAGCCCCGCCGGAGGAGATGGTCGCTGGTGTCTCGTGCGAGACGGTGGCCGACATTGTGTTCCGTCGGTTTTGGGTAATTTCTCCTTTACAGAATTAAAAGTCAACACTACCTAGTGATTGTACTAATCAGTGTTGTCTTGTTTGATTGCATACCTTCTATAGGGTTTCAGAGGGAGAGCAGGAGGCCGAGTGTATGGTTGTCGAAAACGAGTGCAAGTGCCTACTTCAGAACTTACGGCACGAGGCTCGGGTGTAGGCCATTCGAGACTAATACGGCTCGAAGGGTATTAGGAGGGCCAAGTCGAAGTGTCACGGCAAGTTTCTGAGTAAGGAGAAGTACATGCAGGTAATTACCTATTCTTAAGGCCTTGAACTTAGTTTTCTTGATTTGATTCGTAGGTGTAGCGCTGAAATTTCTCTTGACTAACTTAGGTGCCCCGAGATGGTGTGTGGATAAGATGGACTGTTGGGAGGCGTTGGTGGATGTGTGGTGCTCTCCCAAATGGCTAGTCGAACACCATAGGGCCAAGGATAAGCGCGACCAAATGGAAGGCGTGCCACACCATCAAGGGAGCTCCAACATGTTTGAGTACGAGGATAACTGGGTATGTGGTTTGCTACATGATTCATGTAATTTCATTCTTCATGCTAGCATTTATCCCTTCCAAAATGACTTAATATGCTTAGTTAGTTAAAAAAGGGATAACTACCTTGGATAGTTCATTTATGACATATTTAGCTCTAAAATGACATAATAACCTTAGATAGCTCTATAAAATGACTTAATATGCTTTAGTTAGTTAAAAATGGCATAACTACCTTTGATAGCTCAATAACGACCTAAACTAACCTTAGCTAGTTCATTCATGACATAATTAGCTCTAAAATGACATAATAACCTTAGATAGCTCTATAAAATGGCTTAATATGCTTTAGTTAGTTAAAAAAATGGCATAACTACCTTCGATAGCTCAATAACGACCTAAACTAATCTTAGCTAGTTCATTCATGACATAATTAGCTCTAAAATGACATAATAACCTTAGATAGCTCTATAGAATGCATAAGTATGCTATAGTTAGCTAAAAAATGTCATAAATACCTTGGATGGCTCAATAATGACATAATTAGCATACCTTGATCAAAAATGGCATAATAATCTTGGTTACCTCGAAAATGACCTAAACTTAGCTTATTTTCCTCAAAAATGACATAATAACCTTTCTTAGCTCCAAAATGACCTATTTACATAGCAATATCATTCTTCATGCTAGCTTGAGCCCTTAACTAATATTCTGTTCCTCTCTCTCAGGCGCACCACCACAAGAAGCCTATGCCAAATCTGTTCGACCTCTATGGCATGGCCCATATGGCCCCGTACAAGAAGGCCAAGCCATTCACGGAGTCTGACCTAGATCATCTAGAGAGCTTCACCAACATCTCCTCCCACCACAAGCTTGTGAAGTACAGAGATGAGGGGAAGGTGAGGAAAGGGGAGGACTTTAACCCGAGCCAAGATCCTTTTGATACAGAGCTGGTGATGATATCTAGTGGCGGGAGGTCCCATGGCTCTCAAGCCATTGGTGATGGACTGATACGTTGTCCTAGGACTCTCCCACAGATCAAGAAGCACCTGAGTAGCCCTGATCCTGAGATAACGCCTCGTGCACGGCCCGCGGAGCTCGCCATGGCGGTTAGTTATACGGACTCTCTCACCTTTCCTCCATTACATTGTGTGTGCATCCGTCGATGATTACAATGCTAACGAGGAGTGGTGTGTTGCAGGCATTGGTTGAGAAAGAGAGATTGAAGACCCAGGCGCTTTTGGAGGAGGCAAAAAGGGAGGCGGCGGAGAGGGAGAGGGATATGGAGGAGAGGACGGCTAACCTGTTGGAGGAGGAGAGGAACCGAAACGATGTGTCTAACCGGGCCGTATACGAGCTCATCATGGTACGTTTCTCATGCATATTAGCCCAATCATGCACGTAATGTTTGCATTACTAACTAATATGACTGACTCATGAGAACCAAATGTGCAGACCATGTGCGAGAAAAACGGTCAGGCCCCTCCGCCGATGCCACAGATTGCTCCGGCGACCACGGTGAGTTTGATTTGAATGGTCCTTAGTTACTGCTATTCACATTTCAGTTTGCATCATGCTAACGAGACATTATTGGAAATGATCTTTGGTCCAGCATGGCTCCCGACAAGCATCGACCAATCCTTCTACATCTGCCAATGCCGGAACCCCGACCGGTCCTTCACCTCCGTCTGCCACTGGCGCAGCCCTGACCATTCCTACACCTCCGTGATAACGGTATTTTTCTTCTTATTTAGCCTGTTTAGTCCATTTTTGACATAATTTAGCCTATTTAGTCCACAAATGACATGATAAGATGAAGAAAATCAAGGAAGAGGAAGGAAAGAAGGAATAGGAAGAAAAGAAGAAGTTCTTCTTCTTCTTCTTCTTCTTATTTTCTTATTCTTCTTCATCATCATCTTCTTCTTCTTCTTATTCTTCTTCTTTTCCTCCTCTTACTTGTTTTTATTCGTAAATGGCATAAGAACCTTGCTAACCTCATAAATGTCACATACTTAGCTTGTTGTCCTCTAAAATGACACAATAAGCTTAGTTAGGTCAAAAATGGCATAATTAGCTAGGTTAGCTCAAAAATGGTATTTTTCATCTTATTTAGCCTATTTAGTGCATTTTTGACATAATTTGCCCTATTTAGTCCACAAATGACATAATAAGATGAAGAAAATCCAGGAAGAGGAAGGAAAGAAGGAATAGGAAGAAAAGAAGAAGAAGTTCTTCTTCTTCTTCTTCTTTTCTTCTTCTTCTTCTTCTTCTTCTTCTTCTTTTCCTCCTCTTACTTGTTTTTATTCGTAAATGGCATAGTTGAAGGAAATATGCCCTAGAGGCAATAATAAAGTTATTATTTATTTCCTTATATCATGATAAATGTTTATTATTGAGGCTAGAATTGTATTAACCGGAAACATAATACATGTGTGAATACATAGACAAACAAAGTGTCACTAGTATGCCTCTACTTGACTAGCTCGTTGATCAAAGATGGTTATGTTTCCTAGCCATAGACATGGGTTGTCATTTGATTAACGGGATCACATCATTAGGAGAATGATGTGATTGACTTGACCCATTCCGTTACCTTAGCACTTGATCGTTTAGTATGTTGCTATTGCTTTCTTCATGACTTATACATGTTCCTATGACTATGAGATTATGCAACTCCTGTTTACCGGAGGAACACTTTGTGTGCTACCAAATGTCACAACGTAACTGGGTGATTATAAAGGTGCTCCACAGGTGTCTCCAAAGGTACTTGTTGAGTTGGCTATTTTGAGATTAGGATTCGTCACTCCCATTGTCGGAGAGGTATCTCTGGGCCCACTCGGTAATGCACATCACTGTAAGCCTTGCAAGCATTGTAACTAATGAGTTAGTTGTGGGATGATGTATTACAGAACGAGTAAAGAGACTTGCCGGTAACGAGATTGAACTAGGTATTGAGATACCCACGATCGAATCTCGGGCAAGTAACATATCGATGACAAAGGGAACAACGTATGTTGTTATGCGGTTTGACCGATAAAGATCTTCGTAGAATATGTAGGAACCAATATGAGCATCTAGGTTTTGCTATTGGTTATTGACCAGAGACGTGTCTCGGTCATGTCTACATAGTTCTCGAACCCGTAGGGTCCGCACGCTTAAAGTTCGGTGACGATCGGTATTATGAGTATTTGTGTTTTGATGTACCGAAAGTAGTTCGGAGTCCTGGATATGATCACGAACATGACGAGGAGTCTCGAAATGGTCGAGACGTAAAGATCGATATATTGGACGACTATATTCGGACACTGGAAGTGTTCCGAGTGGTTTCAGATATAAACCGGAGTACTGGGGAGTTACCGGAACCCCCTGGGGAGATAATTGGGTCTCATGGGCCTTAGTGGGAGAAGAGGAGGGGCGGCCAGGGCAGCCGCGCGCCCCCTCCCCCTCTAGTCCAAATAGGACAAGGAGAGGGGGGCGGCGCCCCCCCTTTTTCCTTCTCCCCTCTCTCCCTTCCTTCCCTCTCCTACTCCAGCAAGGAAAAGGAGGAGTCCTACTCCCGGTGGGAGTAGGACTCCCTCCCTGGCGCGCCCTCCTCCTGGCCAGCCGCCTCCCCCTTGCTCCTTTATATACGGGGACAGGGGGCACCCTAGAACACACAAGTTGATCAGTTGATCTATTCTAGCCGTGTGCGGTGCCCCCTCCACCATATTCCACCTCGGTTATATCGTAGCGGTGCTTAAGCGAAGCCTTGCGTCGGTAGCATCATCATCACCATCATCACATCGTCGTGCTGACAAACTCTCCTGTGAAGCTTTGCTGGATCGGAGCTCACGGGACGTCATCGAGTTGAACGTGTGCAGAACTCGGAGGTGCCGTGCGTTCGGTACTTGGATCGGTCGGATCGTGAAGACGTACGACTACATCAACCGCGTTGTGCTAACGCTTCCGCATTCGGTCTACGAGGGTACGTGGACACACTCTCCCCTCTCGTTGCTATGCATCACCATGACCCTGTGTGTGCGTAGGATTTTTTTTGAAATTACTACGTTCCCCAACAGTGGTATCAGAGCCTGGTTTTATGCGTAGATGTTATATGCACGAGTAGAACACAAGTGAGTTGTGGGTGATACAAGTCATACTGCTTACTAGCATGTCATACTTTGGTTCGGCGGTATTGTTGGATGAAGCGGCCCGGACCGACATTACGCGTACGCTTACGCGAGACTGGTTCTACCGACGTCCTTTGCACATAGGTGGCTGGCGGGTGTCGGTTTCTCCAACTTTAGTTGAACCAAGTGTGGCTACGCCCGGTCCTTGAGAAGGTTAAAACAACACTAACTTGACGAACTATCGTTGTGGTTTTGATGCGTAGGTAAGAACGGTTCTTCCTCAGGCCGTAGCAGCCATGTAAAACTTGCAACAACAAAGTAGAGGACGTCTAACTTGTTTTTACAGGGCATGTTGTGATGTGATATGGTCAATACATGATGCTATATTTATTGTATGAGATGATCATGTTTTGTAACCGAGTTATCGGCAACTGGCAGGAGCCATATGGTTGTCGCTTTATTGTATGCAATGCAATCGCCCTGTAATTGCTTTACTTTATCACTAAGCTGTAGCGGTAGTCGTAGAAGCAATAGTTGGCGAGACGACAAGGATGCTATGATGGAGATCAAGGTGTCACGCCGGTGATGATGGTGATCATGACGGTGCTTCAGAGATGGAGATCATAAGCACAAGATGATGATGGCCATATCATATCACTTATATTGATTGCATGTGATGTTTATCTTTTATGCATCTTATTTTGCTTTGATTGACGGTAGCATTATAAGATGATCTCTCACTAAATTTCAAGATAAAAGTGTTCTCCCTGAGTATGCACCATTGCCAAACTTCGTCGTGCTAAGACACCACGTGATGATCAGGTGTGATAAGCTCTACGTTCATCTACAATGGGTGCAAGCCAGTTTTGCACACGCAGAATACTCGGGTTAAACTTGACGAGCCTATCATATGCAGATATGGCCTCGGAACACTGAGACCGAAAGGTCAAGCATGAATCATATAGTAGATATGATCAACATAGTGATGTTCACCATTGAAAACTACTCCATCTCACATGATGATCGGACATGGTTTAGTTGATTTGGATCACGTGATCACTTAGATGATCAGAGGGATGTCTATCTAAGTGGGAGTTCTTAAGTAATATGATTAATTGAACTTAAATTTATCATGAACTTAGTACTTGATAGTATTTTGCTTGTCTATGTTGATTGTAGATAGATGGCCCGTGCTATTGTTCCGTTGAATTTTAATGCGATCCTTGAGAAAGCAAAGTTGAAAGATGATGGTAGCAATTACACGGACTGGGTCCGTAACTTGAGGATTATCCTCATTGCTGCACAGAAGAATTACGTCCTAGAAGCACCGCTGGATGCCAGGCTTGCTGTAGATGCTGCTGATGACATTAAGAACGTCTGGCAGAGTAAAGCTGATGACTACTCGATAGTTCAGTGTGCCATGCTTTACAGCTTAGAACCGGGACTTCAACGACGTTTTGAACGCCATGGAGCATATGAGATGTTCCAGGAGTTGAAGTTAATATTTCAAGCAAATGCCCGGTTTGAGAGATATGAAGTCTCTAATAAGTTCTATAGCTGCAAGATGAAGGAGAATAGTTCTGTCAGTGAACATATACTCAAAATGTCTGGGTATCATAATCACTTGACTCAACTGGGAGTTAATCTTCCTGTTGATAGTGTCATTGACAGGGTTCTTCAATCACTGCCACCAAGCTACAAGAGCTTCGTGATGAACTATAATATGCAAGGGATGAACAAGACAATTCCTGAGCTCTTCGCGATGCTAAAGGCTGCGGAGGTAGAAATCAAGAAGGAGCATCAAGTGTTGATGGTCAACAAGACCACCAGTTTCAAGAAAAAGGGCAAAGGGAAGAAGAAGGGGAACTTCAAGAAGAACGGCAAACAAGTTGTTGCTCAGGAGAAGAAACCCAAGTCTGGACCTAAGCCTGAGACTGAGTGCTTCTACTGCAAACAGACTGGTCACTGGAACCGGAACTGCCCCAAGTATTTGGCAGATAAGAAGGATGGCAAGGTGAACAAAGGTATATGTGATATACATGTTATTGATGTGTACCTTACCAGAGCTCGCAGTAGCACCTGGGTATTTGATACTAGTTCTGTTGCTAATATTTGCAACTCGGAACAGGGACTACAGATTAAGCGAAGACTGGCTAAGGACGAGGTGACGATGTGCATGGAAAATGGTTCCAAAGTCGAGATCGCCGTCGGCACGCTACCTCTACATCTACCTTCGGGATTAGTTTTAGACCTAAATAATTGTTATTTGGTGCCAGCGTTAAGCATGAACATTATATATGGATCTTGTTTGATGCGAGACGATTATTCATTTAAATCTGAGAATAATGGTTGTTCTATTTATATGAGTAATATCTTTTATGGTCATGCACCCTTAAAGAGTGGTCTATTTTTGTTAAATCTCTATAGTAGTGATACACATATTCATAATGTTGAAGCCAAAAGATGCAGAGTTGATAATGATAGTGCAACTTATTTGTGGCACTGCCGTTTGGGTCATATTGGTATAAAGCGCATGAAGAAACTCCATACTGATGGACTTTTGGAATCACTTGATTATGAATCACTTGGTACTTGTGAACCATGCCTTATTGGCAAGATGAATAAAACGCCGTTCTCCGGAACTATGGAGCGAGCAACAGATTTGTTGGAAATCATACATACTGATGTATGTGGTCTGATGAATAATGAGGCTCACAGCGGGTATCGTTACTTTCTCACTTTCATAGATGATTTGGGCAGATATGGGTATATCTACTTAATGAAACATAAGTCTGAAACATTTGAAAAGTTCAAAGAATTTCAGAGTGAAGTGGAAAATCATCGTAACAAGAAAATAAAGTTTCTACGATTTGATCATGGAGGAGAATATTTGAGTTATGAGTTTGGTCTACATTTGAAACAATGCGGAATAGTTTCGCAACTCACGCCACCCGGAACACCACAGCGTAATGGTGTGTCCGAATGTCGTAATCGTACTTTACTAGATATGGTGCGATCTATGATGTCTCTTACTGATTTACCGCTATCATTTTGGGGTTATGCTTTAGAGACGGCTGCATTCACGTTAAATAGGGCACCATCAAAATCCGTTAAGACGACGCCTTATGAACTATGGTTTAGCAAGAAACCAAAGTTGTCGTTTCTTAAAGTTTGGGGCTGCGATGCTTATGTGAAAAAGCTTCAACCTGATAAGCTCGAACCCAAATCGGAGAAATGTGTCTTCATAGGATACCCAAAGGAAACTATTGGGTACACCTTCTATCACAGATCCGAAGGCAAGACATTTGTTGCTAATAATGGATCCTTTCTAGAGAAGGAGTTTCTCTCGAAAGAAGTGAGTGGGAGGAAAGTAGAACTTGATGAGGTAGCTATACCTGCTCCCTTATTGGAAAGTAGTTCATCACAGAAACCGGTTCCTGTGACACCTACACCAATTAGTGAGGAAGCTAATGATGATGATCATGAAACTTTAGATCAAGTTACTACCGAACCTCGTAGGTCAACCAGAGCAAGATCCGCACCAGAGTGGTATGGTAATCCTGTTCTGGAAGTCATGTTACTTGACTATGACGAACCTATGAACTATGAGGAAGCGATGATGAGCCCAGATTCTGCAAAATGGCTTGAGGCCATGAAATCTGAGATGGGATCCATGTATGAAAACAAAGTGTGGACTTTGGTTGACTTGCCTGATGATCGGCAAGCCATCGAGAATAAATGGATCTTCAAGAAGAAGACATACGCTGATGGTAATGTTACTATCTACAAAGCTCGACTTGTTGCGGAAGGTTTTCGACAAGTTCAAGGAGTTGACTACGATGAGACCTTCTCACCCGTAGCGATGCTTAAGTCCGTCCGAATCATGTTAGCTATTGCCGCATTTTATGATTATGAAATTTTGCAAATGGATGTAAAGACTGCATTCCTGAATGGATTTCTGGAAGAAGAGTTGTATATGATGCAACCTGAAGGTTTTATCGATCCAAAAGGTGCTACCAAAGTGTGCAAGCTCCAGCGTTCCATTTATGGACTGGTGCAAGCCTCTCGGAGTTGGAATAAATGTTTTGATAGTGTGATCAAAGCATATGGTTTTATACAGACTTTTGGAGAAGCCTGTATTTACAAGAAAGTGAGTGGGAGCTCTGTAGCATTTCTAAAATTATATGTGGATGATATATTGTTGATTGGAAATGATATAGAATTTCTGGATAGCATAAAAGGATACTTGAATAAGAGTTTTTCAATGAAAGACCTCGGTGAAGCTGCTTACATATTGGGCATCAAGATCTATAGAGATAGATCAAGACGCTTAATTGGACTTTCACAAAGCACATACCTTGACAAAGTTTTGAAGAAGTTCAAAATGGATCAAGCAAAGAAATGGTTCTTGCCTGTATTACAAGGTGTGAAGTTGAGTAAGACTCAATGCCCGACCACTGTAGAAGATAGAGAGAAAATGAAAGATGTTCCCTATGCTTCAACCATAGGCTCTATCATGTATGCAATGCTGTGTACCAGACCTCATGTGTGCCTTGCTATTAGTTTAACAGGGAGGTACCAAAGTAATCCAGGAGTGGATCACCGGACAGCGGTCAAGAACATCCTAAAATACCTGAAAAGGACTAAGGATATGTTTCTTGTTTATGGAGGTGATAAAGAGCTCATCGTAAATGGTTACGTTGATGCAAGCTTTGACACTGATCTGGACGATTCTAAATCGCAAACTGGATACGTGTTTATATTGAACAGTGGAGTTGTCAGTTGGAGCAGTTCTAAACAGAGCGCCGTGCTGGGATCTACATGTGAAGCAGGGTACATTGCTGCTTCGGAAGCAGCAAATGAAGGAGTCTGGATGAAGGAGTTCATATCCGATCTAGGTGTCATACCTAGTGCATCGGGTCAAATGAAAATATTTTGTGACAATACTGGTGCAATTGCCTTGGCAAAGGAATCCAGATTTCACAAGAGAACCAAGCACATCAAGAGACGCTTCAATTCCATTCGGGATCAAGGCCAGGTGGGAGACATAGAGATTTGCAAGATACATACTGATCTGAATGTTGCAGACCCTTTGACCAGGCCTCTTCCATGAGCAAAACATGATCAGCACCAAGGCTCCATGGGTGTTTGAATCATTACTGTGTAATCTAGATTATTGACTCTAGTGCAAGTGGGAGACTGAAGGAAATATGCCCTAGAGGCAATAATAAAGTTATTATTTATTTCCTTATATCATGATAAATGTTTATTATTCATGCTAGAATTGTATTAACCGCAAACATAATACATGTGTGAATACATAGACAAACAAAGTGTCACCAGTATGCCTCTACTTGACTAGCTCGTTGATCAAAGATAGTTATGTTTCCTAGCCATAGACATGAGTTGTCATTTGATTAACGAGATCACTTCATTAGGAGAATGATGTGATTGACTTGACCCATTCCGTTAGCTTAGCACTTGATCGTTTAGTATGTTACTATTGCATTCTTCATGACTTATACATGTTCCTATGACTATGAGATTATGCAACTCCCGTTTACCGGAGGAACACTTTATGTGCTACCAAACGTCACAACATAACTGGGTGATTATAAAGGTGCTCTACAGGTGTCTCCGAAGGTACATGTTGAGTTGGCGTATTTCGAGATTAGGATTTGTCACTCCGATTGTCGGAGAGGTATCTCTGGGCCCACTCGGTAATTCACATCACTATAAGTCTTGCAAGCATTGTAACTAATGAGTTAGTTGCGGGATGATGTATTATAGAACGAGTAAAGAGACTTGCCGGTAACGAGATTGAACTAGGTATTGAGATACCCACGATCGAATCTCGGGCAAGTAACATACCGATGACAAAGGGAACAACGTATGTTGTTATGAGGTTTGACCGATAAAGATCTTCGTAGAATATGTAGGAACCAATATGAGCATCCAGGTTCCGCTATTGGTTATTGACCGAAGACGTGTCTCGGTCATGTCTACATAGTTCTCGAACCCGTAGGGTCCGTGTCGGTGTCAAAACCGGCGGATCTCGGGTAGGGGGTCCCGAACTGTGCGTCTAGGCCGGATGGTAACAGGAGGCAAGGGACACGAAGTTTTACCCAGGTTCGGGCCCTCTTGATGGAGGTAAAACCCTACGTCCTGCTTGATTAATATTGATGATATGGGTAGTACAAGAGTAGATCTACCACGAGATCGGAGAGGCTAAACCCTAGAAGCTAGCCTATGGTATGATTGTTGTTCTGTATGTTGTCCTACGGACTAAAACCCTCCGGTTTATATAGACACCGGAGAGGGTTAGGGTTACACAAAGTCAGTTACAATGGTAGGAGATCTACATATCCGTATCGCCAAGCTTGCCTTCCACGCCAAGGAAAGTCCCTTCCGGACACGGGACGAAGTCTTCAATCTCGTATCTTCATAGTCCAGGAGTTCGGCTGAAGGTATAGTCCGGCCATCCGGACACCCCCTAATCCAGGACTCCCTTAGTAGCCCCTGAACCAGGCTTCAATGACGACGAGTCCGGCGCGCAGATTGTCTTCGGCATTGCAAGGCGGGTTCCTCCTCCAAGTACTTCATAGAAGATTTTGAACACAAAGATAGTGTCCGGCTCTGCAAAATAAATTTCCACATATTGCCATAGAGAGAATAATATTTACACAAATCTAATCTGCTGACGTATTTCGTAGTGTGACCCACCACGGCCAAGCCTTTATCTGAGTCGTTTTATTATCCCACCTCAGCGCGTCATGCGAGGCGGTTTCCTTGGCACGTCTTGTTAAAGTAGAGATCGTGTCCCCTTATTCCGGGATTCTCATCAATACGGGCGTGGGTAACCCAACCGCGCCATTGATTACGGCGCTTGGAGATAAGTGAGTTTTACCAGGCTGGTGGGGACACATAGTTGCGTTCACCCATATAAGGGGATAAGGATCCACCTTTTCACCTACGCCTTCTTCCTCCCTTGATTATCCATTCTCGCGCACTCGAGCTCCAGCGCCCAAGTCCGCACTCCCCACCTCAACCTTCTCCAGCCATGTCCGGAGCGGGAGGCAAGTGGATGGTCTCCTCCGTCACGGAGGGACATACCAAAAAACCGAGGAAGGCCGGATACTTATCTAACGACATCGCGTACCGGCTTCCCGAAAAGGGGCAGCTCATCCCCACCCCTAGGCCCCATGAGAGGGTGATGTTCCTCCCCCATTTCCTCCGTGGACTGGGCTTCCGTCTTCACCCATTTGTCCGGGGGCTCATGTTCTACTATGGCCTGGATTTCCATGATCTGGCCCCGAACTTTGTCCTCAACATCTCGGCGTTTATCGTCATGTGCGAGGCTTTCCTCCGCATCCTCCCCCATTTCGGCTTATGGCTCACGACTTTCAATGTCAAGCCGAAGGTGGTGCGCGGCAACCAGGCGGAGTGCGGAGGCGCCATGGTGGGCAAGATGCCCAACGTCTTATGGCTCGAGGGATCCTTTGTGGAGACCCTGAAGGGATGGCAATCGGGATGGTTTTACATCACCGAGCCGCGCGACCCCGAATGGGTCGCAGCCCCCGAGTTTCGATCCGGACCCCCTACGCGGCTCACCTCCTGGAAGGAGATGGGCCTGTCGTGGGGTAAAAAAGGAGAGCTGACTGGACTCCAAACATGCGTCCAAACCCTGGTGGACAAGAAGCTCAAACTTGTCAACGTAGTCCAGGTTATGCTCATCCGCCTGATCCTCCCGTGTCAACAACGGGCTTTCAACCTGTGGGAGTTCTACCCGGCGCGGCACCAAGCTCTGAGCAGGCTCTTCGACACGACGTACAAAGATGCCTGGAAGGTGCTTTTCAAGGGCGCCGAGGCCCCCGCATCCGCTACCGAGGATCGCGGATTCAGTACGCAGTGTCACGCTCATGCGGTAAGCCATTTTTTCCTTTTACATGGTATCAGTTTTTCATAGTTTGACTCCATGCGGGATCTAAGCTCCCTTACCTTTGACAGGATTGGCAAGTGATGTCCGGACATATCAACTGTCTGGCTCCTTTGCCTGAAGGCCCAGCGGACGCTGGCTTGGCGAAGCTGCTGGTTCCGGCACCCCATGTGGTGCCGGAGAAGAAGGCCCAGAAGAGGGCCACGGGGACTCGAAAGAGTGCCCGGCGCCAGGAGGTGTCGGATCCATCATCCGACGGTTCCGAGGTGCATTCCTCCCGTGAAGACGAGGAGGAAGAAGAAGAAACCTCTCCCCCTCCAGCAGGAGGAGAGAAGAAAAGGAAGGCCGCCCTCTCTAGGGAGGCCGGAGGGTCCAAGAAGGGGAAAACCCTTCCTCCGGACTACTCCACCGACGCCGACGACGGCGGAGAGGAGTGGCCACCCAGGGCCAAGCCCCTGGCTAAATCGTAAGTATCCGGATACCAGAGTAATTCATAGTATTCGTTTATTGCACAGCTTTCCCTTATGTCGAATATGTTTATGTAGCCCACCCAAAGACCGGCTCGACGCATCGTCGAGCGGCTCACTGGACTCGTAGGATGTGAACTCGCTTCCGACGGCTTCCTCCCCCCGCCCTATGGACGATACCGAAGTGTTGTCCCAACAGGTTCCAAGCCGGGAGGAGGTGGTCCTGGAGGCGCCGCAAGGCGACCTCCCGGACTCCAGGAGTAAAGGGGATAAAACCCCCCCAGGGCTCCAAGTCCGGCTCTAGGCCGGACACCGCTCTGGAACCTTCAAAGGTTTCAGAGTCCGGCGGGGGACCTCCTTCCAAGAGGATCAAGCCCACCGTGCCGGTGACCCCCGTCCAACCGGAGGCGCCGGACAATCTGTTGGGGGCGCTCCAAGGCGCCTCCATCGACGAGGAGCACCGCACCATTATGAGTGCGGTGGTCCAGAAGGTTCAGTCCGCCAAGAGCGGACTGACTGAAGCTTGTACTAGCCTTTTAACAGGCTTTGAGGTAAGTAAAGAATGTGTAAATAATATTACCACATAGACAGTAGCCCCTGATGCTCTGTTTGGCATTCAGGAAGAGAAGCCGAATAGAGGATCAAATAAAATTCGCAGGAGTCTAACAAAAAGGAGTCAATATGCGTATGCAGGCTTCTCTGCCTGCGTCCGCTGCACTGACTGCGGAAGTGGACACGCTAAAGCAGAACCTCGAGCGGTCCGAGCAAGAGCTCGGGCGTGCCAAGAAGCAGCTTGAGGACAATGAAGGTAAGAAATACCTTGTTTAAATATATATATAAAGGTGCAATTGCAAAGAATGATAGGATTATCATGGCTATTGTAGGGGCCACGTCTGAGTTGGCGACCCTTAAGCAAGCGCTGGTCAAGGCCGAGAAGAGGGCGGCCACGGAGCGCACCGAGCGGGAGAAGTATGAGGCCGTGGTTGGCAAGGTGCGGCAAGAGCTCCAGGCTCTCATGGAAAAACATGAGAGTTTGGAGCTTGACTCAAAGACGCAAGCGTTCGAGCTCGCGGTGGCTATTGAAAATGCCAAGTCTGCCAAGGCCGAATCCCAGAAGACCCTCTAGGAGTTTGATGAGGTGAAGAAGATAGCGGCGGGTAAGGCATTTTTTATGCAAAGAAAACACATAAACGTGAGTTACTTGTTACTTACCCGAATTCAGAGCTCTCCAGGAGCGTTCACAGATCTTCCCCGGAGTGTGTCCGATGCCGCCGCATTCTATCGAGCCGAGGAGGGCAGCTCAACAGAGAAGGTGTTCTGGTCTCAGTATGCTGAGGCCGGACACCCCGTGCCCCTGAGCGACCGGCTGAAGCAACTGGTCGAGCTCCACAAGGCGGCCGAACAGGCCATGAAGGGCCTCATAGTTCGGCTGTGGCCTGGAGAGGCTCTGCCTGGGAGCTATTTCGGGCTGGTGCGGCGGCTGGTGGAGGCCTGTCCAAGGCTCGAAGTCATCAAGCGCTCCGTCTGCATTGAAGGTGCCCGTAGGGCCCTTGCCCGTGCTAAGGTGCACTGGGGTAAGCTGGATGCTGAGAAGCTTGTGAAGGACGGGCCACCGCCGGGGAAAGAGCATCACAAGCCCGAGAATTATTATAAGGATGTTCTGAAGGGTGCCTACCTTGTGGCGGATGAATGTTCTAGGGATGTAATTTTTGAGTGAAACTTGCTCGTTTTGTCCTGTGCGCTGAAAACTTGTTCATATGCGCTAAGCAATGCTGTTGGAATTTAAAATATTACCTTCTATGCGGCTGTTTATCAATTCTGAGAGATGACAAGTCGTCGGCTTCTGCCCCCATGCCGCTAGTGCTGGGGTGTTCGGGGATAAACCTGAGCGCTCTTTTTCCCATGTTTGGGTCCTTCGAGGGAGGCGCTCAGCCCAACGAACAAGGCAATTGGACTATAATGCATGAACACTCTCACTTAGCCATAGAATTCTATAATTTTAAATTTCGGCGAAGCCCCTGGTATTCGGAAGACCGAGTTCGGGGCGCTATCCACGCCTTGGCCGGACAAAGCCCGCTCCTCGCTCTAAGTGGCATAAGTCGTTAGGGACTCGAAAAACCTCTCGAACAACGACCAGCTCTCGCTTCATCATGACAGTCAGTTTTAGCTTTCTCCACTGAGGTGCTCGACCCAGCTCAACTGGGGCACAATCGCAGTGGTTCTCCTAGTGCTACCTAGCCGATATAGCGGAACGTAAGGCACCAAAACATAGGAGCTGGGCAAACCCAACTATTGACCCAAGACATGATTTGGAGCCGATGCATATAATGCTATAAGTTCGGGGTGTCGCACTTGTTAAAGTGTTCGGACTTCTCACACCATATTGAGGGGTACTAAAGCCCCTGGCGTATTTAGGTCGTACCAAAGTGTATGGGTGCAATATGTCGTTAAGGAACACACACACACACACACAGATATATATATATATATATAAGAGTAATGCAAAAATAGACAAAAGCTATGCACTGTTTATTAAAGAGGGCTGCGATCAAAGCAGAACGATACAAATAATGCGATAAGCAAAAGGTTGGACTGTGTAACATGTCCGCTCCAGGGGCAAGCTGCGGAATAGTATGTGAAACAGGTATACTGCTCGTGATAGAGACTACCTAGGAGTTCCGTAATGCGGCGTGGCTTGTCTGCTTCCCTGGTTCTTGCATCGTTTGTGCGGCAATTGAACTGCCGAACAGGCCTTCTGAAGAGTGGAGTCCTGAAAGTAAGAGAAAATAAAAAAAAATCGGCAGCCCCTGGTGCGGTTTAAGCCGTGCTTCGGGCGTGCCGTGATGGTGCCCCTCCCCCTGTACCCATGGTATTTCTAGAGCATAGTTATGTACGCGAAGTACTGGTGTCGTATTTTTGCGAGGGCTGGGGTTGGGGCCGCATTGCTATGCCTGCTCGGATCATGCCAGGCGGTCTTGTTGTAGGTTACTCCGGGCGCGCTTGACGGTGTCCGGTCGTTTAATGGCCGGACTGGAGAACTGCCTGGAGAGGCTGCTTTGTATTTCCGCTGCAAGGGCCGCCGTGTGCTCCTCCATTCGGAGGGAGCGTTCAGTGTTTCCATTGACCGTAATTACTCCTCGAGGGCCTGGCATCTTGAGCTTAAGGTATGCGTAGTGCGGTACCGCATTGAACTTGGCGAATGCGGTTCGCCCGAGCAGTGCGTGATAGCCACTGCGGAATGGGACTATATCGAAGATTAACTCCTCGCTTCGGAAATTATCCGGAGATCCGAAGACCACTTCAAGTGTTACTGAGCATGTACAGTTGGCCTCTACACCTGGTATTACGCCTTTAAAGGTCGTTTTGGTGGGCTTAATCCTCGAGGGATTTATGCCCATTTTCCGCACTGTATCCTGGTAAAGCAGGTTCAGGCTACTGCCGCCGTCCATAAGGACTCTAGTGAGATGAAATCCGTCAATAATTGGGTCTAGAACCAATGCGGCGAATCCGCCATGACGGATGCTAGTGGGATGGTCCCGTCGATCAAAGGTGATCGGGCAGGAGGACCATGGGTTGAACTTTGGGGCGACTGGCTCTACCGCGTATACGTCCCTTAACGCGTGCTTCCGCTCCCTTTTAGGGACGTGGGTTGCGTATATCATGTTCACCGTCCGCACTTGTGGGGGGAAACCCTTCTGTCCACTGTTTTTCGGAGGCTGGGGCTCCTCGTCGTCATCGCTATGCAGCCCCTTGTCTTTATTTTTGGCATTTAACTTGCCTACCTGCTTGAACACCCAACAATCCCTGTTGGTGTGATTGGCCGGCTTTTCGGGGGTGGCATGTATCTGGCACAAGCGGTCGAGTATGCGGTCCAAACTGGACGGGGCCCTAGGATTCCTTTTGAATGGCTTTTTCCGCTGATCGGATTTAGAGCCTTTGAATTCGACATTAACTGCCGTATCCTCAGCATTGTCGCCGTTAATGTGGCGCTTCTGCTTGTTGCGACGTGACCTGCCACTACTGTCCCTGGTATCCGAATTACCAGGGTTCTTGGTCATATTGTTGCTATGAGCAAGCCAGCTGTCTTCTCCCGCGCAAAAGCGGGTCATGAGTGTCGTGAGTGCTGTCATAGACTTCGACTTTTCCTGTCCAAGGTGCCGGGAAAGCCACTCGTCACGGATATTGTGCTTGAAGGCTGCTAGGGCCTCAGCGTCCGGACAGTTGACTATTTGATTTTTCTTTGTTAGGAACCGTGTCCAGAATTGCCTGGCCAATTCCTCTGGCTGCTGAATTACGTGGCTTAGGTCATCGGCGTCTGGGGGTCGCACATAAGTGCCCTGGAAATTGTCGAGGAATGCGGCTTCCAGGTCCTCCAAACAACTGATTGATCCTGTTGGCAAGCTGTTAAGCCAATGTCGAGCTGGTCCTTTAAGCTTGAGTGGGAGGTATTTTATGGCGTGGAAATCATCGCTGCGGGCCATGTGGATATGAAGGAGATAATCCTCGATCCATACCGCAGGATCTGTTGTGCCATCATATGATTCGATGTTTACGGGTTTGAAACCCTCGGGGATTTGATGATCCATTATTTCTTCTATGAAGCATAGTGGGTGTGCGGCGCCTCTGTATTGGGCTATATCACAACGTAGCTCCAATGATCTTTGTCTACTGTGTTCGGCCCTGCCGAATTTGTGGCCGGCGTGACGGTTACCGTCTCGATCCGTGGGGTGCCCACGCGATCCGTAGATCGATCTTGTTTGCCTTGCCTTGTCCTCCAACATATCTCGTAAGTCCGGCGCATATTCCCGTGCCTTGGTACGGGGTGCGGCTTGAGTGGAGGGCTGAGAGGCCTCTCTGTCGCGGCCACGAGGTGGCCGGTCGGCCGCATCAAGTGCTTCCTCCTCTAATCGAGGTAGCAACCTGCGCTTTGGGTAGCTCTTGGAGGGGCGTTCGAGTTTATGCTCTTCGGCCGCAAGGACTTCAGTCTATCTGTCGACTAGCAAATCTTGATCAGCTCTAAGCTGTTGCTGTTTTTTCTTGAGGCTTCTTGCCGTGGCCATAAGCCTGCGTTGAAAACGCTCTTGCTCGATGGGATCCTCTGGCACGACGAATTCGTCGTCGTCGAGGCTTGCCTCGTCTTCGGAGGGAGGCATATAATTATCGTCCTCGACCTCTCTGTCTGCCGCTCTCTCATGAGGGCTGGTTTCTCCATCCTTCTGTGCTAAATGTTGCTGGAGGGGGTTTTCTTTGGCACTTTCCAGAGTATTATTATCTCCCGTGCTGGATTCACCGTATTTGTTTTGGTGGGATTTTGAGTGGCGCCTCTGACGCTGGCGCTTAGGTCGTTTTCTTGGAGGGGTCATCCTCCGCTGTTCCATCGCCATCTCCTTCTTTTGGGGTGTCCACATGTATATGTCATATGACGAGGTGGCTTTCCAGGGCCTGATAAGCGCTGGTTCTTCATCGTCTCCTTCATCGGCGTCCATACCGTCGATGTCTTCGGAGTCGAAGTCGAGCATGTCGGTTAAATCATCGACAATGGCTACAAAGTGGGTGGTGGGTGGGCTTTGAATTTCTTCATCGTCCGTATCCCAATCTCGCTGACCGTAGTCCGGCCAGGGCTCTCCTGATAAAGAGAGAGACTTTAGTGATTTCATAATATCGCCAAAGGGCGAGTGCTGAAAGATGTCCGCGGCAGTAAACTCCATGATCGGCGCCCAATCAGATTCGATCGGCAGAGGCGCGAATGGTTCGGAGTCCGGAGAGGAGTCCGACTCCTTGGAATCACGAGTCTCGCGGAGTGCGGGGCTGGTGTTCGGCTCGATCGCCGCTAGGATCGCAGCCCCCGAGGCGGCGTCCATCCACCCATCCTCGATTGGCGCAGTTGGCTCCGAATTAAGGGTCGAAGCCGATGCAGGTGCGACCTTCAGGGCACTGTTAGGCGGCAGAGCTAGATCATGCTCGTCGTGGCAGTGCGGCGCGCTCGGCAGTGGCTCGAATCCGTCGAATATCAAGTCCCCCGGATGTCAGCCGTGCAGTTTAAACTTCCAAATCTGACCTAACGGCCAGGGGCATAGCTTTCGATCTGCTCCAGATGGCCAAGTGATTTGGCCCGCAGTGCAAAGCCGCTGAAGGCAGAGATCTGTCTGGGGAGACAAGTTTCACCCTGGACCGCATCACTGTCGATGATCGTAGGAGCCATCAAGCCTGACGGCGACGACACAGAGAAACTCTCAATGAAAGCACCAATGTCGGTGTCAAAACCGACGGATCTCGGGTAGGGGGTCCCGAACTGTGCGTCTAGGCCGGATGGTAACAGGAGGCAAGGGACACGAAGTTTTACCCAGGTTCGGGCCCTCTTGATGGAGGTAAAACCCTACGTCCTGCTTGATTAATATTGATGATATGGGTAGTACAAGAGTAGATCTACCACGAGATCGGAGATGCTAAACCATAGAAGCTAGCCTATGGTATGATTGTTGTTCTGTATGTTGTCCTACGGACTAAAACCCTCCGGTTTATATAGACACCGGAGAGAGTTAGGTTACACAAAGTCGGTTACAATGGTAGGAGATCTACATATCCGTATCGCCAAGCTTGCCTTCCATGCCAAGGAAAGTCCCTTCCGGACACGGGACGAAGTCTTCAATCTCGTATCTTCATAGTCTAGGAGTCCGGCTGAAGGTATAGTCTGGCCATCCGGACACCCCCTAATCCAGGACTCCCTCAGTCCGCATGCTTAAAGTCAGGTGACGATCGGTATTATGAGTTTTTGTGTTTTGATGTACCGAAGGTAGTTCGGAGTCACGAATATGATCACGGACATGACGAGGAGTCTTGAAATGGTCGAGACGTAAAGATCGATATATTGGACGACTATATTCGGACACTAGAAGTGTTCCGAGTGGTTTCAGATATAAACTGGAGTACCTGGGAGTTACCGGGACCCCCCGGGGAGATAATTGGGCCTCATGGGCCTTAGTGGGAGAAGAGGAGGGGCGGTCAGGGCAGCCGCGCACACCATCCCCCTCTAGTCCGAATAGGACAAGGAGAGGGGGGCGCCCCTGTAGGGTAACGCAGCAAAAAACAAAAATTTTCCAACCTACGCACCAGCCCAGGACCACTATGAAGACTGCATACAAGGTTTTGATCATATTCGTTACCGACTCGTAGCGCAGCGGAAGTAGAATCGATGACGATCGTCGGTGCAGATCCCCGCAGCTAGGATTTACAACCTCCCAACCGCGAGGATGTATACCCTCATATTCTCCTTGGACAGCCCTCCGGGAGACGGTCGAACAGTCCCCCGGATGGTGTCGCGGACAGCCCTCCGGGAGGACCTTCGAAACTCGAACGGTCACCCGGACAGCCCTTCGGGAGGACCTTCGAAACTCGGACGGTCACACGGACAGCCCTTCGGGAGGCACTCACGAACTAAGACCGAAACTATGATCTGTCTACAGAGTTGCACACATACGGTGTCATCTATCCGGCAGGGCTTCGCCGTCCAGAACTAGTTCCTGCCGGAACCCAGACAGCCTTTTGGCTCTACGAAACTGTTTTCGTGGGAGGGAGAGAAGAATGCCAGATCTTGCATGGCTTGTGTATGAGAGAGCAAGGAGTGTGTGTGGAGGGCTGCCCCTCCACCTCTATTTATAGGCCAAGGCAAGGGGTGGGGTGGTGGAGGAAATACCAAAATACCCATGCTACATGTCCCACATGAAGGGTAAAATGGTAATGCAAGTGGGGCCCCCAAGGGGGACACCACCATGGCAGCCCAACACCTTGTCCCCCCATGGGGCCCCCCAACAAGCCACCAACATGTCTCCATGAAACATGCATGCTCCCTAGACAAAAAGCCACCAAACATGCAACCCCCGATTCGTGGGATCTTGTCCCCTCGCGCTGAGACAAGATGTTTTCCGCGAAACTTTTTTCTGAAAAATTCTAGAAGGTCCCAGAACATTTCCGGTACCCTCTAAAATTATTCTGGGAATGATCCAAAACATTTTCGGTGCTGTGGTTTTTATCAGCGGAAGCATCAACAGCGGTTACGGCAGTTTCGGAACATTTCCGGTTTTTCTCTCTGAAAATTCCAGAAGTTTCCAGACCAATTCTGGCACCCTTTGATAATTTCCATGCGGTGCCGAAACCCTTTTTGACCTAATAATATATTCCAAAACATCTTTTCGGTTTTACTGAATCTCTTTCGGTGTTCTCTCTCCGGAACTCTTCTGTTGTCTCCGAAACTTTTTCGGTGATTTTCTCTCAGACTCCCTGTCTAGTATTCAGCAGATAGATGGCCCTTAAGCGTGTGACCATATAGGTTCAGTGAAGTATAGACATGACCCGGAAACCCTTCCGATCAATGATCAACATCGGAGCCGTGGACACCCATATTGACCCCTATACCCACATGAATAAATATTCGAGTGAACCTCCAGTTGCCGTGAGCTATTCCTGTTGCTTCGCGATATGTCACAGACACCCGAGGTGAGATTTATTGCATCCCCGTGGGCCAACACTTTGTCCACTATGCAAGTTACCTCGTTACCGGTTTTGTTCTCTTTTCTCGTTTTCGTGTTCCAGCATCCCAGTGATCAAATCACCCTGTGTCTGGCCAGACGATGATGGATACCGTTACACCGAGAGGGCTCGAGTATATGTCTCCATTGATGGAGGAGCAAATCCCAATCTTGAGCTATCAAGTTACTTGACATACTTTCCCATGAACCCGTAAGCCGCCGTAATAGCCATCCAGTTACGGATGACGTTTAGCAAACCCCAAAGTTCATGAATCAAGCATGAAGAAACTCGATACTCTCATGGTCTAAGGAATTATGCAAACATAAACTTCCTGTGTTATTAACCATAAACTTGTGACGAAGGTATCTCATAACATAACATCAATCGGGTCGATTCAACACAAATGTTCTGCTAACATTGTGCCCTCAAAGTTGCTGGCATAGACATGCCCATGACCAGGAAAACAGAACCATCATGCAACACTTGAGCTAGTCTTAGAGGCCAGACCAGGAATACATTTTATCATTTATTATTCCGCACGTGCATATGAGTCTTCCTCCGAGCCTCGTTATTGTTTGCAGACTCGAGAACCATAGCAGTTATAGCATGGAACATAAACCTAATTATGAACAGGGAGATAAATAATAGAATTTATTATTGCCTCTAGGGCATATCTCCTACAGACTCCCACTTGCACTAGAGTCAATAATCTAGTCAATGCTAATGCACTTTACACCTATGGCACAATGGTGTAAATATGCTTCGCTTGTGGTATAGCCTGATATCCAACGGATCTGACGACTTCAGCTCCATGTGTATCTTTGCATATCCTCGCGTCTTCACGCTTTCACAAAATTCATATTTTGTGTGGACTTTGCTTTGTATGTATGTGAATCACAGGTCGAACCTGGATTCCTCAGACTGAGTTATGGAGCAACTACCCGCATTAGTGTCCCATTGACAAAAGTCATCTTGGAACCATACTAAGTTCATGAATGAACTATATGATTCAACATCTTCTTTGTCGCTTCTAAAGCGTCAACATACTTAGCCTTTGTTATAGAATTCGCCACAATAACTTGTTTGGAACATTTTCCAACAAACTGTGCCACCACATTGTGTGCAACACAGAACCCTTAATTTAAATCAAAAATCGCATGGAGCATTGATGAAGACTGTATCGATGTAATTACTTACAATGAGCTCTTCATAATCTCTGCTTGCGAGAAAACATGTCATCAGTACTACTCTGGTACTAAATGACATCTTTCACTGTTGTCCTATGATCAGTACTTTTGATCACTTTGGTATCCATACTCGCAACACCTTTGGAGTATCAGACATATCTGGTTGTTTTACATACCCTGGAATACATGATTAATCCAAACACAAGAGTGCGTGGAATCTCCATCATGTATTTTACTCATCAGTGTTTTGGGACACCGAATCTTGCAAAAACTCTTTCCATGTGACTTCGGCAAGAATCACTCCTTGGCGTTTTTAAATGCTAAAAGATTTTAGCATCTTGTCAATATGTATTCATAGCTTAGCCCCATTAGGTAAATCTATCTCCATAGATCATCATGCCTAATGCCAAGGCTATTTAGCCTAAGCACTTCATCGAAAAACTATTTTCAAATGAAGTCCTAATTCGTGTCAAGAAATTTATTTCCAATTACCAATGTGTCAAGCACACAAGGTTTTTAGAAATATTATTGCGCTCCCACTTACTTTCTTGAATTACAAGCATCTTCGTTACCCATTGATGAAGTCAAAACCCCTTTTGACCATTTCATCAAAACACGAAGATTCCAACTCCATTTTGCTCTTTTCTGTCCATCGCTGGATCTTTGAAGTTTGCATATTTACTAGCATCCTCTGGATCGATAAATTACTTTGGACTGTATCACATACAAGTCCTAGGTTTTATTTCCATAAGATGGAAATCCTTTTATCATCCATGTTTCATATCTCATGATTGAAATATGTATTAATTGCTAGTTCAACCCGAACCGACTTTAAGCATCGCTACGATGAAACAACCTCATCGTAGTCAACTCCTTGAACTTGTTATTGCAACAAGTCGAGCTTTATGAATAAAACATTTTTATCTGTATCAGTTTTAAGTTCCATAAATATTCGTTAGACTCTAAGTCTTCCGAAAGGTGTATCAAGGTTTTTAATCTTTAATCACTTATATGGAAACTAACTCGGGTTGTATTGGCATTTAGCCAATTCCGGAGTTAGGGCCCATCAACGCTTCCTTGTGTATCATAGGTATACTGTTGTCCAACAACAATATCTCGTTTGCGCACCTGACAGGTTTGCACGAGCCTTGCCTACGTGGTTCAGCTGCAAGTTCGACCGAAGTCCATACATTTTATTGTAGAGACTTCTGTATCAGTCGCAATAGGAAACTCTGGAATTACTTCCAAGGTCTCTTTCCTTTGAACAGATGATGAAGATACTGTTTATCTCATCGAGTTGCATTATTCTCCCACTCACCTTTTTGAAAGAACCATTCTCTTTAAAAGCATACCGTTTCATGGCAAAACTATTTGCCTCGGTATAGTGAGGGAGGAATACCCAATGACTTGGGATAACCTACAAAGTAGCACTTGTCTGATTTGGAATAGGTTGGTAACCTTTTACACAAGCCCCATATTCCAAATGTTAAGAAAAGATATAACATGGTTGGGCGTACCATACCATGGTGTCATTTCAACAGACCCGATGGAGCTCTTTTCAGTGTAAAAGCCGCAGTCTCTAAAGCATCACTCTTTAAAAGTGATAATGACAAATTTATTTATGTCATCTTTGATCTTACCATGTCATAAATGGTTCGATTACATCTCCACGGACTTTCCACTTGTAGTGGTGTTCCGGGAGGTGCAAGTTATGAACCTCTTTCACAACTCATCAGACATTTGCTAAACATGTAACTCAAAAATTCATTTGTGCAATCAAATTGCAGAAACATAATTTTCTTGTTACAATAACTTCTACTTCATTTTTGAAAACCTTTCGAATGATTTCGAAAGCTCCAGACTTACGTCTCATCAAGTAAATATCCATATATCTACTTGAGTCATTTCTGAAGATAGATAAATCCACTACTTGCAACAACATTTATTGAACTACACACATAAAAATGTATGATCACCAATAAGTTTGTTGCTCTTTCCTTATGGCATGTGAATGGTATTTCAGGCACTTCACCTTTTGGAGGAAATTTGCAAGTGTCAGATGATTCAAAATCAAACGACTTCAAAATCCATCATAATGGACTTTTCCATGCGGGTTTTCTCCAATGTGACCAAATGTAGTGCCACACTTGTGTGGTATTCTTTTAGTCTTGCGATATTTAGCGTCAGTGTTATGGATGTATCATATTACCATCAATATTCATAACATACGTCCCATCCTGATGGAAGTATGTCCCTTATGTTATTCATAATATTGAACAACAATTGTTCTTCTATGAACAACCCTTTTGCAATAAACTTGTGCAATTGGCTAGAGTGTTTAAAAACTCTAAAATGAATTATGAAAGTAAATCCAGAGGTAATATATTATTATCATTATTCATAACATACATCTCATTCTCAATGAAAGTATGGCCCTTATGTTATTCATAACATCGAACATGAAAAGTTCTCTTATGAACAACCTTCTTGCAAGATACCTTATGCAATGGGCTAGAGTGTGAAACTCTAAATGAATTATGAAAATAAATACAGACGGTAATACATCGATGGAAAGTATAGTAACATTTACTATGTTCCCTGTGTATACCTAAACCTCATTCCTGGCTAGTCTTATCAGGCGATAGTAGTTCTTACATTGAGTTGCAACAGAATGCAATCAAGCGGGTATCTTTGTGATTAACTCACAATACCCAAGAATTTAGTGATTAACAATTTTAATCATAATTCCCAAGAACTATATCTTTTGACCAGACTTCTATACATCAAAAACTTGTATGACATTCATACATGAGCTGGATATTCCAGTCTTCTTTCTTATTGCCTTTATACTTCTAACAGTTTAACTTTTAGTATTTCTCCTACTTCCAGAAAAAGCATCCAACTTCATCCTATGAAAAGCTTTCTTCTGGATCCCTCTCTTATCAGTCTAATGCATAGTAAACTCCTTTACTAATGGTTTGCTAACAAACCTTGCTTTGGATATCTCATATCTTTTAGCCTTTGTCTGTCTTTGAAAATGATTTTCAGATTCCATGAATATCACATAACTATCCAAACTTTCGAAGTTCGGGTCTCATGGAAGCAAACATATTGCACTTGACTGAAAACGGAATTCTAGCTTTTGGATCGAAGGACAAGAGTCACATCATCCATAGCATTAGCGGGAGAATACCGAAAGCATGCGATAGGACAAAGTCCTTCTCGGCACTTTTGAGGACAATCCTCACATTACGTTACCAACCATAAAGTTTTAACCAGATATTTAACAGCTATTCAATTTTAACAGGGAAGGTGGAAACGCGAGCCATTATTCTACAACTATTAAGCAAAAAACACTTAGACAGTGTTCAAAATTAATTGCACTGAGAATTAAAAGAAGTTAATTCTGCAGTGTGCTCCCACTCAAATAAATATCTCTCATAATTGATTGTGAGTGATTCAAGATCCGCATATCAATTCAACGCCATTGACGGGTTCATCACTGATGACGTGAATTTCTATCGGTAGGCCAACATGCCGATCACATCTCTATGTGACTCTTGTTCATCTTTCGATGCTTGTGTTCCGAGCTCATGACTTGCATGCCTGAACGTCAAGACAACCAAGTGATCACGCAGTGAGGTCTGACCTTCACCCGCCTTACACCTCTCTAATAGTTCGTGCTCATGTGTACATGGCGCACCCCAAAAAGATACGTGTTGTAGACGGTGCTACACTTGGGAGAACACTAACTACTTGATATTTTTGTGAGAGATCACCCTAATAAAAGCGACTACCGCGCAATCAAGAAGGGTCCATCATAAGGGATAAACATCTCAGGCAATTCATAATTAGCATGATATGGTATAGCCCTTTCTGACAGAGAAGTCTTGTATTTCTTCATCTTCGGCATTCGCGTCGGTGTTCACCTTCGCGAAGATTGCCACCACCTTGTCGATGCACCAGATAATATTGCCATCATGCCGAATCATGACACGTAGGTCATGTTAATGAGTTTACATTATATAGTCTTCTCAAACATAATAAAATTATTATGAGCACTACTATACCACATCATATGCACATGCAAACCCTCCTACAAAACCAAGTTAGACGTCTCTAATTGGTTCATGCAAAAAACATTTTACGTGGCTTCTAAGGTTTCGAACAAACCGCAGCTACCAACGTCCATCATCAAGCATGATTATTCAAGTTGCTAGATTAACATTCCAGGGTGTATGAAACACGAGATAATAAATTCTCGAGCCCCATACTAAACTTCGTCATACGCGTGACCCCCCAGCAGATCATATCTGCATTGCCCTTTCATCTGCAAAATTTCATCTTTCTTTTTAACTACGATGGAATTCAATGAACTGTTAGCACTTCGTTGACCAATCAGGATCACGGATTGCCAGAACATTGAAACTCCACCATACTATTATCAAGATCAGAAATATGCAAATTCCAGGGAAGCAACAAGAACATCAGGTAACAGATTTCATCTGCTACCCACACAAATAATTTTCAGTAATAGATCTTATCTACTACCTAATTATATTGTGCAACACCCATACATCTCCATGTATTTTAGATCGCAACCTGCATCTATGCATAGCACGGCTCTTGATGCCACTGTAGGGTAACACAGCAGAAAACAAAATTTTTCCGACCTACGCACCAGCCCAGGACCACTATGAAGACTGCATACAAGGTTTTGATCATATTCGTCACCGACTCGTAGCGCAGCGGAAGTAGAGTTGACGACGATCGTCGGTGCAGATCCCCGCAGCTAGGATTTACAACCTCCCAACCGCGAGGATGTATACCCTCATCTTCTCCTTGGACAGCCCTCCGGGAGACGGTCGAACAGTCCCCCGGACGGTGTCGCGGACAGCCCTCCGGGAGGACCTTCGAAACTCGAACGGTCACCCGGACAGCCCTTCGGGAGGACCTTCGAAACTCGGACGGTCACATGGACAGCCCTTCGGGAGGCACTCACGAACTAAGACTGAAACTACGATCTCTCTACAGAGTTGCACACATACGGTGTCATCTATCCGGCAGGGCTTCGCCGTCCAGAACTAGTTCCTGCCGGAACCCAGACAGCCTTTCGGCTCTACGAAACTCTTTTTGTGGGAGGGAGAGAAGAATGCCAGATCATGCATGGCTTGTGTATGAGAGAGCAAGGAGTGTGTGTGGATGGCTGCCCCTCCACCTCTATTTATAGGCCAAGGCAAGGGGTGGGGTGGTGGAGGAAATACCAAAATACCCATGCTACATGTCCCACATGAAGGGTAAAATGGTAATGCAAGTGGGGCCCCCAAGGGGGACACCACCATGGCAGCCCAACACCTTGTCCCCCCATGGGGGCCCCCCAACAAGCCACCAACATGTCTCCATGAAACAAGCATGCTCCCTAGACAAAAAGCCACCAAACATGCAACCCCCGATTCGTGGGATCTTGTCCCCTTGCGCTGAGACAAGATGTTTTCTGCAGAACTTTTTTCTGAAAAATTCCAGAAGGTCCCAGAACATTTCCGGTACCCTCTAAAATTATTCTGGGCATGATCCGAAACATTTTCGGTGTTGTGGTTTTTATCAGCGGAAGCATCAACAGCGCTTACGACAGTTTCGGAACATTTCCGGTTTTTCTCTCTGAAAATTCAAGAAGTTCCCAGACCAATTCTGGCACCCTCTGATAATTTCCATGCGGTGCCGAAACCCTTTTTGAGCTAATAATATATTCCAAAACATCTTTTCGGTTTTACCGAAACTCTTTCGGTGTTCTCTCTCCGGAACTCTTCCGTTGTCTCCGAAACTTTTTTGGTGATTTTCTCTCAGACTCCCTGTCTAGTATTCAGCAGATAGATGACCCTTAAGCGTGTGACCCTATAGGTTCAGTGAAGTATAGACATGACCCGGAAACCCTTCCGATCAATGATCAACATCGGAGCCGTGGACACCCATATTGACCCCTATACCCACATGAATAAATATTCGAGTGAACCTCTAGTTGCCGTGAGCTATTCCTGTTGCTTCGCGATATGTCACAAACACCCGAGGTGAGATTTATTGCATCCCCGTGGGCCAACACTTTGTCCACTATGCAAGTTACCTCGTTACCGGTTTTGTTCTCTTTTCTTGTTTTCGTGTTCCGGCATCCCAGTGGTCAAATCACCCTGTGTCTGGCCAGACGATGATGGATACTGTTACACCGAGAGGGCCCGAGTATATCTCTCCATCAACGGAGGAGAAAATCCCAATCTTGAGCTATCAAGTTACTTGACATACTTTCCCATGAACCCCTAAGCCGCCGTAATAGCCATCCAGTTATGGATGACGTTTAACAAACCCCAAAGTTCATGAATCAAGCATGAAGAAACTCGATACTCTCATGGTCTAAGGAATTATGCAAACATAAACTTCCTGTGTTATTAACCATAAACTTGTGACGAAGGTATCTCATAGCATAACAACAATCGGGTCGATTCAACACAAATGTTCTGCTAACATTGTGCCCTCAAAGTTGCTGGCATAGACATGCCCATGATCAGGAAAACAGAACCATCATGCAACACTTGAGCTAGTCTTAGAGGCTAGACCAGAAATACATTTTATCATTTATTATTCCACACGTGCATATGAGTCTTCCTCCGAGCCTCATTATTGTTTGCAGATTCGAGAACCATAGCAGTTATAGCATGGAACATAAACCTAATTATGAACAGGGAGATAAATAATAGAATTTATTATTGCCTCTAGGGCATATCTCCTACAGCCCCCCTTTTTCCTTCTCCCCTCTCTCCCTTCCTTCCCTCTCCTACTCCAAGAAGGAAAAGAAGGAGTCCTACTCCCGGTGGGAGTAGGACTCCCTCCCTTGCGCGCCCTCACGGGGGCAGGGGGAACCCTAGAATACACAAGTTAATCAATTGATCTATTCCATCCGTGTGCGGTGCCCCCTCCACCATATTCCACCTCAGTTATATCGTAGCGGTGCTTATGCGAAGCCCTGCGTCGGTAGCATCATCATCACCGTCATCACGCTGTCATGCTGACAAAACTCTCCTGTGAAGCTTTACTGGATCGGAGCTCGTGTTATGTCATCGAGTTGAACGTGTGCAGAACTCGGAGGTGACGCGCGTTCGGTACTTGGATCGGTCGGATCGTGAAGACGTACGACTGCATCAACCGTGTTGTGCTAACGCTTCCGCATTCGGTCTACGAGGGTACGTGGACACACTCTCCCCTCTCGTTGCTATGCATCACCATGATCCTGTGTGTGCGTAGGAATTTTTTTGAAATTACTACATTCCCCAACAATAATAACCTTGCTAACCTCATAAATGTCATATACTTAGCTTGTTGCCCTCTAAAATGACACAATAAGCTTAGTTAGGTCAAAAATGGCATAATTAGCTAGGTTAACTCAAAATGGCATTTTTATTCTTATTTAGCCTATTTAGTCCATTTATGACATAATTTAGCCTATTTAGTCCACAAATGACATAATAAGATGAAGAAAATCAAGGAAGAGGAAGAAAAGAAGGAATAGGAAGAAAAGAAGAAAAATAAGAAGAAGTTCTTCTTCTTCTAGTCTTCTTCTTCTTCTTATAGTTTTCTTATTCTTCTTGTTCTTACTTTCTTGTTTCCCATTTTGCAGATTTAATTCACTATATGGAAGCTTGCATGGATGGAGTTCTTGTTTCCTTGTTCTTCTTTTCGTTTGTATCGAAGAATAATGTGGAACTTGTTATATGGATGCATGGAACAATGTGTTAGATGAACATTGTGATATTACTATAATATGTATGGATGGAACTGTGTTTCTTATGTATGTACGTTGTTATGGATGGAGCTATGTGTTGGATACATCATATGTCTATTGTGCCTGTGAAAAAAAATATGTATATCTGTGTGTGAATTCCCGTGAAATTAAATGGATATAAATAAAAACAGGGGATATATAGCCTCTTTGCTGTCCGCTAGCGGACGACAAAGAGGACACATGGCAGCTACCTGTAGACGCTGGGAACACTGGCTACCTATTTGGTCAGCTATGCCGTCTGCCAGCGGACGGCAAAGACCTTTGAATCTTTGCTGTCTACTGGCAGATGGCATAGCTGCCACGTGGCAGCTTCCCAGTGCTGGCCTAGCTGAGCTCTTTGCCGTCTGTCAGCGGACGGCAAAGAGCTTTGACTCTTTGTCGTCTGCTAACGGACAGCAAAGAGCGCCGTTAACCCCCTAATGGCTCTGACCCCACCCCACTACCGTCCATTGTCTTTGCCATCTGCTGGCCTCAGATGGTGGAAGGCACAATCCTTTGCCGTTCGTTTCTAAGAAGCGGATGGCAAAGGAGGACTTTGCTGGCACGTGTTCAGACGGACAGTTTGCCCTCTGCTAGCAGACGACAAAGAAATTTGCCGTCCGGGATCTATGCCTTTGTCATCCGCCATGGCAGATGGCAAAGAAGCTGATTCCAGCAGTGTAAATTATGACCCATATCATATCTGGCCCATTAATAGGCCACTGTTCTTTTGGTCCCATTCTAAGCCGGGTTTGTATTTCAGCATGTTAAATGCTCATTTACCAGTTCAGCCCGATAATAGTTTCGGCCTGTTAGCGGCCCGTGGTACATCTGGGCCGTTGTCGGCCTGGTTTGACTTTAGGCCATTTTAACGGTCCATGCTAAAACTGGGCTATTTCTTTCCGAAGTAAATTTAGGCCTCTTAATAGCCCGTAGTCTTCGTGGTTAAATTTTAGCCCAACTGTCCTATCAGCCTGTTAATGGCTCGTGTAACAGTTGGTGAGGGAGTCCTGGATTAGGGGGTGTTCGGGTAGCCGGACTATACCTTCAGCCGGACTCCAGGACTATGAAGATACAAGATTGAAGACTTCGTCCCGTGTCCGGATGGGACTTTCCTTGGCCTGGAAGGCAAGCTTGGCGATGCGGATATTCAAGATCTCCTACCATTGTAACCGACTTTGTGTAACCCTAACCCTCTCCGGTGTCTATATAAACCGGAGGGTTTTAGTCCGTAGGACAACTTCATCATACAACAATCATACCATAGGCTAGCTTCTAGGGTTTAGCCTCCTTGATCTCGTGGTAGATCTACTCTTGTACTACCCATATCATCAATATTAATCGAGCAGGACGTAGGGTTTTACCTCCATCAAGAGGGCCCGAACCTGGGTAAAACATTGTGTCCCTTGTCTCCTGTTACCATCCGACTTAGACGCACAGTTCGGGACCCCCTACCCGAGATCCGCCGGTTTTGACACCGACATTGGTGCTTTCATTGAGAGTTCCTCTGTGCCGTCGCAATCAGGAAGGATGCCTCTTCCCGTCTTTAAAGACGGCGCCGTTACTAAGGGAGCCTTGGCTGTCGGCCAAACTCTCTGGCTAGGCGGTTTTCTCATGACCGCCTGTTCGGCCGTTGCACCGACGGTGACCTCTCGGGTCATCAAAAGCAATCTTCACGTCAGCTCGGAACTCGACGAGCAGTTAGATCCAATGGAGGTCTCTTCCGTAAACGAGCTCTTGGATCGCATCGCCGCCTTGGGGGTCACTACGGATTATGACTAGGTTGGGCTTAAACCCGATCTAAGAGAAATTAATTCTCCCCAAGTCACCCATCACGTTGCCGTGGTAGAGGCACAGTGCGGTGACCCTTCATCTATCTTAAGGACTAGCTACGTCTAGATTCCCGATCCCTCCAAGCCGGATACCCGCGGAGGGGAGGATGTAACTCAAGACCTAAACTTAGAATCAGGCAACGGGCTAGATTCACCGGACAACATCCAAGAATCCGAACTTCAGAGTTCGGAAACTCCTTGGCCTCTGAGTCTTAGATTGGGTGAAGTTCCGGATTTAATTCCACCCACCCACCCAAACATAAGCGATCTATCCCAAATCAGGCAAAAGCCCGAAGAAATAGTACATCATTACTGGGCAAGGTTCCTCCTGGTTATGAACAGGATAAAGGACTGCCGCGAGGAAGACGCAATCTCAATCTTCTGCAATAATTGCACGGACAAGGGAATCCTCAATGCCACAGGTCGTCGTGATCTTACAAACTTCGCTGACTTGGCGACCATAGTACAAAAGTACTGTGCGATGGAAAGCGCCCGGAAAACCGAAACTAAATTTTGGGACAATCCGGCCCTGAATAGAAACCTCGTCCGAAATAAAAGGGTGCATCATCATCAGACACCCGGGTTAAAAACCAAAAAACCAAAACCCTCTACAGGGCGTGGAACCGTACTGGAGGGATGGCTTAATGGACCCTGTAAAATTCATAGTACAAAGGACGCCACACCAACTCATAGCCTTAGAGCATGTTGGATACTCTGGCAGGTGGCCAAAAGGGGTGAAGATCTCCTAATTCCGGAAGCCGCAGAAAGCCACCTCAGGGACTCCAGTACAGTCTTAACAGTCTTCGAGACTTCCGCATCAAATAATATGCGAAAAAGAACACTCCGCAGCCTCGCCAAAGTCTATCAAGTAGCAACAATAAACCCATGGAGTGACACGGCTATTACTTTTAATGCCAGTGATGAACCTAAATTCCGAACAGCTCGAGCACCAGCCGCATTGGTACTCAGTCCTATAGTGGACGACTTTTGCCTCACCAAGGTACTCATGGACGAAGGCAGCGGATTGAACCTCATTTATGAGGAAACCCTTCAAAAAATGGAAATAGACTGGAACCGCATTGAGCGAAGCAGCACAACCTTTAGAGGAATAATCCCCAGTCGGGAAGCGCGTTGTACAGGAAAAATCACACTAGATGTGGTGTTCGGCACGCCAGATAATTATAGGTCCGAAGAGGTCACATTCCAAGTGGCCCCGTTCAGTAGCGGACACCACGCTCTGCTGGGGCGTGAAGCATTTACAATCTTCCAAGCAATACCCCATTACGGGTACATGAAGCTCAAGATGCCCGGGCCGAACGGAATCATCACTCTCTCTAGTGATCCGGACATAGCACTCCATGCCGAAAACAAGACAGCCGCATTGGCCCTTGAGGCACTGTCTGAAGCCCTAGCGGCTGAGGAACTGACTACGCTTCGCTCCGCGGTAAACAGGGACGATGTGATACTCGACAAAAGATCCAAATCCACCTCCTTTAAACCAGCGGATGAAATAGTCAAATTCCAGGTCCATCCAACGGACCCTAATAAAACAGCTTCCATCGGGGCACGATTAAACCCCGATGTAGACGCCGCACTGCGAGAATTCCTACGGGAGAACTGGGACATTTTTGCCTGGCACCCTTCAGACATGCCAGGAATCCCACGTAGGCTGGCCGAACACAGCTTATATATCCTAAAAGGATTCAAACCTGTCAAACAAGCCCTTCGGCGTTTCTCTGAGCCCAAGAGACACGCAATGGGAGAGGAGCTAGCCAAACTATTGGAGGCCGGATTCATCAGAGATATAAAACATCCGGACTGGCAAGCAAACTTGGTGATGGTACCAAAGAAGTACAAATCCTGGCGCCTGTGCGTTGACTTCAAAGACCTTAACAAGGCTTGCTCAAAGGATCCCTTCCCCCTCCCCCGCATCGTTCAAATTATCGACGCCACTGCAGGACACGATTCGTTGTGCTTCCTCGATGCATACTCCGGCTACCATCAAATCAAGATGGCTGAGTCAGACCAAGCCGCAATGGCATTCATCACCCCATACGGCCCATTCTGCTTCAACACAATGCCTTTCGGGCTCAAAAACGCCGGCGCAACATATCAGCGCATGATTCAGACATGTCTGGCAAACCAGATCGGCAAAACAGTAGAGGCATACGTGGATGATGTGGTCGTAAAAACAAGACATGTCGAATCTCTAGTAGACGACTTGAGGCTTACATTTGACAACCTCCGAGCATACGACATCAAGCTAAATCCGGAAAAATGCGTTTTCGCCGTTCCAGCCGGAAAGCTCTTGGGCTTCATTGTATCCGGTAGAGGAATCGAAGCAAATCCATCCAAGATCCGAGCTTTGTCACAATTGGATATCCCAAAGGACCTCAAACAAATACAAAAATTAACTGGATGCGTGGCGGCTCTAAGCCGCTTTATCTCCCGCTTGGGAGAAAAGGCGCTACCCCTCTATCGCCTCCTTCGGCGCACCGAACACTTCGAGTGGACGGATGCCGCCACGGCCGGACTTGAGGAAATAAAAGCCATATTGGCAACAAACCCTGTCCTGGCCGCGCCAAACATCGGCGAACCAATGCTATTGTACATTGCAGCAACCCATCAAGTTGTCTGCGCAGTACTCGTCGTTGAGCGGGAAACGGACGGACACAAATTCCCCCATCAAAAGCCGGTTTACTATGTGTCCACTGTCCTCAACCCATGCAAATCACGGTACCCACATTATCAAAAGATTGCATATGCGGTATTCATGGCATCCCGGAAGCTACGACACTACTTTCAAGAGTGTTCAATCACAGTAGCATCGGAAGTACCACTCAACGATATTATAAACAACCGTGACGCAACGGGCCGGATTGCAAAATGGGTCATCGAGCTCCTCCCGTTCGACATAACTTATAGGCCACGGCGAGCTATCAAGTCGCAAGTTTTGGCCGACTTCGTTGCAGAATGGACGGAGGCCGAAAAGAGTACGGCACATATTCAAACTGGATCATGCACTTCGACGGTTCCAAAATGTTGGCCGGACTAGGGGCCAGCGTCATTTTCACGTCCCCCATAGGAGACACAGTTCAATACGTACTCCAGATTATGTACACGGACTCCAACAATGCAGCCGAATATGAGGCCCTTTTACATGGTCTCCGGATGGCAGTATCCATGGGCATTCAACGCCTAGAGGTGCGCGGGGATTTGAACCTCGCGATATCCCAAATAAATGGAGACCTCGATGCCAAGGATCCAAAAATGGCAGCTTACCGCAACGCCGTCCTCAAAATGTCAGCTCGGTTTGAGGGGCTTGAATTTCACCATATAGCCCGAGAAAACAATCAGGCGGCAGACGTCCTGGCACGCATCGGCGCAAAACGCGATGCGGCCCCCCCAACATCTTCCTGGAAAGGCTGTTCAAGCCATCCGTAGTATGGGAAGGGGAACATGGCAATATTAGCCCGGACCCAACCGCACTGTCCGACGCCGAACAATCTGACATAATCGGAGGCTCTGCCAATGAAATCACAACCTCAGCCCACGTACTAATGGCCGTTATCGCCCCATGGACAGAACCATTCCTAGCCTACCTTACTAGGCAGGAACTCCCAGAGGACCAAAACGAGGCGCACTGTATAGTGCGGCGATCTAAAGCCTATAAAGTCCATGAGGGAGAACTTTATAAGAAAAGCACTACCGGAGTCCTTCAAAGGTGCATCTCCGAAGAGGAAGGGCGGAACCTGCTGGCTGAAATTCATGCCGGACTCGGTGGCCATCACGCCGCAGCCCGGTCCCTTGTAAGCAAGGCTTTCCGTACAGGCTTTTATTGGCCAACGGCCCGGGCGGACGCTCAGGAATTGGTCCAAAAATGCGTCGGTTGCCAGCTTTTTGCAAACCAAAGCCATATGCCACCCACCGCCCTCCAAACTATCCCCATCACTTGGCCTTTCGCGGTCTGGGGGCTTGACATGGTGGGACCCCTTAAAGGCGGAACCCACAAGAAAAAATACTTACTGGTCATGGTGGATAAGTTCACCAAATGGATAGAAGCCAAGCCTGTTAAGACGGCCGAATCCAGACCTGTGATAGACTTTATATCCGGGGTCGTACACCATTATGGCGTCCCCCACAGCATCATCACCGATAACGGCACGGACTTTACGGCCGATGAGGTAAAACTCTGGTGCAAAAACATGGGCATCAAGCTCGATTATGCTTCCGTCTATCACCCACAAACTAACGGTCATGTCGAACGTGCAAATGGTCTCATCATGAGCGGCATCAAACCCAGATTAGTGCGGTCCCTCAAGGAATCTAACACGCACTGGGTAGAGGAGCTCGACTCCGTACTCCGGGGGCTGCGGACCACGCCGAATCGCACCACCGGATACACACCATTTTTTATGGTGTACGGCGCAGAGGCAGTCTTGTCCTGCGACATAATTCATGACTCACATCGAGTGCGCATGTACGAAGAAAGGGAAGCCAAGCTCAATCGGCAGGACAGTTTGGACGCCTTAGAGGAGGAGCGCGACGTGGCAAAAGCCCGTTCCGCATTCTATCAATAGCAGGCTCGAAGATATCAAAGCAGAGAAGTGCGGGCCAAAAACTACAACGTTGGCGAATTAGTTCTACGCCTGCCAGACAAGAAAAAGGACAAGCTGAAGCCCAAGTGGGAAGGTCCCTTCATAATCGACCAAGTCCTGACTGGTGGAGCATACCGCCTGCGAGATGCGTCGGATAACCGACTCGAGCCGAACCCATGGAACGCAGCCCGTCTCCGAAGATTCTATGCCTAGCGCCGGACTCTGTGTTTGTCTCCCTCCTCTGTCCACTCTTTACATTTTCTGTCTTACATTTCTCTCCTTCCCCTCTTTTCTTTTATAGCCCTTAAAGGCTCCTCAAGTGACGTGCTACTCGCACCCATTAAACCTGGGGGCTTCTTTAACAGAAGCTTATTTACACGGGCTTCACGCCCACCACATGTGTCAAACTTCCGCATGTACCTTTTCTTCACCATTATATGCATCGATATGACTTAAGTTTTGGCCAAGCTGGGTTGGCTGGCTCCTGTGCTTACCCCTACGTTCCCGATTGTTTGGCTAGGTGGTAAAGGGAGCACCTCTGCGATTGTTACTGCCGGATCAGCCGGATGTATACCTCAGACTGGGTGAAGCCGAAAGCTAGCGTTCTTAAGGGAATATTCGGTCGGTGAACTAAAAGATGACCTTTTTTTACTTATTTATATATATGCCCCCAGATGATTTTCCTGCGTTTGCAGTCCAGACATGCACTTTAGGGCATGCCTCCCAGAGAAAGGAACCCCCAACGGAACTATTCTCTCTGGAAGATGTTTCTTACTAACCATGTAATATAACATAACTAGTTGGGCACTTGTCTGATAAAGCACTAATGACCCCTACGCCTGGTCTCCATGCATACCCCGGTTCTTACATAACCGGTAGGGTATTCGGACACACTCCGGACCGTCAGGTCCTGAGGTTGAAGCGAAAAGGTCGGCAATGACTAACGATCTACAATCCGGCTAGAAGGCATTACACATGTCAATTAAAAATTACATAGTCACTCTGACTGATTATATTCCTCTTCAATACCATCTAACAGGCTATCTAACTTATAGTCTTGCTGGGAATACTTTGCGGCCAATTCTACCTGGCCATACACTAAGCTTACAGGGATCTCCTTCCCGTCAGGCCCCACAGGTCCGACCTCATCCATGTGGTTTGGGTCAGACTTCGTGTACCGCATCTTCACCATGGCCCAGGCCTCCCTAGCGCCTTGTCGGCAGGCCGATATCTTCCACAACCGGAAGCGCCGCCGAGCTCCCTTAAGTTTCTCCGAAAGCTCTCCAAGGCCCTCGGGCATGGAGTGGGAAGGCCATAAGGCTTGGGCAACGCCTCGCATCGCCTGCCGAACTCGCTCGTGCAGTTGCAAGAGCTCGGGAAGAAGGTCACCCGTAGAACCGGACATCTCCTCTGCAGGACGACCCGTTAGCATACCTACAGACATTACTCTGTTAGTCGACTTCCTCGCCGAACTCTTTTCTTTTAAAGATTCGCTTAAGCACTTACTAAATATGCCGCATCGAAGCCGCTGATTCTCCTTAGTGGAGTTCGACAGCTGGCCACGAACATCTTTAAGTTCAACGTCCAGCTTGGTGTTGGCGTCCTGAAGATCATTCTTCTCCCGCCTCACCCTTGTCAGCATACTCTCACCGGCCTTTAGCCGGCGTAAGAGTTGTTGCCTCTCTGGATCCAGTCCGGAGCCATCTGCAATATGATTTGTCAAATTTACACCCATGCCGCACTTTGCAAGATACTAATCTTTCGAAGTGTATCTTACCAGAGGGGGTCTCTTTGGGCTCCCCTGCCGCGGCTAGTGCGGCCTCCAGTTGGGCTTTGCACTCTTCCAGCTCCTGGGATAGTACGGTATTCTTCTCTGTAAGAACCTGCATAACAAATGATCCTTAAATCAGTTACTCTAACTGTTTCAAGTCTCGGGGGCTACTGGTATATATATATAATTACCAAAATTTTCTTACCTGTATGTCTTTTACATATTGCTCCGTGGCTCTGGCTAGACCATTTTGAGCGGCACAGAGGTACGCATCTCCCGAATTAAAGGCATCTAATGCCTCTTGGGAGAAACAAGCGTCGCGAAGAATTGTCCGGCGACGCCTGTGGTTCATGGCACTCTCCACCTCAGAGTTGGTGGCAGACAACCTGTCCACATCCTCCATCGGAGGAGCGTCCGGTGCGCGCCTGGTGTTCGCCTCCGCCTCCGGACCAGGCTTTGGAGCCTGGCTGGTGGAGGCGCGGTTGGCAGCCTCTCCGGGTATAGTCCGACGAGGTCTCTTTGTCCTGAAGAGAGCACGAGTGTTAATATGCCTCGCAGGTGTAACACCTGGGATAAGGGGGCGCGCCATACCTTTGCGCTGACGCCTCGGTCCGGACTGCACCTCTTTTCTGCCCACGAGGCCCTACGGCCCCTCGTTGGCTTGCCGCCGCAGGTTCGGCCTCCCGTCTCAAAAACCTCCCCTGCAAAGCTCGGTTGTAATCAGAAAACTGCAAACACGAGAGGGCGGACACCTATTCGGGGTACTGGGACTTCGATCTCAGTTACCTGGGAGGCCGGGATTAGCCCTGGGTAATCGGCCGTAATGGCCACCAAGGCGTTGTCCTTGCTCAATTGATGGAACACTCCATCAATCAGCTCCATGGATATGTCCGGATCCTCTTGAGAGGCCGGGTCGAGGGACCTTCCTGGGTCCTCAGGTTGTGGAGGAGGGCTGTTTATTTCCTTAACAGCCCGGCGCAGTTCCTGCGTTGAAGTCGTTAGACTAAATATTTAACAATGGGAATACAAAACGGATGGGCAAGTAAATGCGGCCGCTTACCCAGCTTGGTGGATTATGCATAGAGAATCCACCCTGTGGGTTGACGCGGAGAAATTCCTCCTCTTCTCCCTTATACAAAGTGGACAAGATCTTTAGTAGAGCGGCAGCCGAATCCGGCCCCTTATGGCCGTAGCGGGTGGCGTCGTCCTCCCCGTTGAAGTCCCACATGGGGTGGCTTCTATACTGAAGTTGCTGCACCCCCCGCATAATGCATTCGGCCATAACCCCGATCATGGTCAGTCCGGAATGGGCTAACAATCTTATTCGGCCCATCAGGTAAATGATGTCCCTGTCGCTTTCCCTCTGAGGGCTCCGTGGACGCCAGCTCAGGCGCTTCTTTAAGGGAGCACTGTTGAACTCAGGGAGGCCGATCCGAACAGGATCCGGCAGCGGGACGTCCTCTATATAAAACCATTCCGAAGGCCAGTCTTTGGACGCCTTCTTTGGGGTTCCAGATAGATATCCGGTCCCGGCGATGCGCCACACTTCGGCTCCGCCCACTTGATACATTGCCCCCTCCTTAGAGCGGGGCACCAGGCAAAATAACCTCTTCCACAACGCGAAATGAGCCTCAACACCCAGGAATAGCTTGCAAAGGGCGACGAAGCCCGCGATATGCAATATAGAGCCAGGCGTGAGATTGTGCAGCTGGAGGCCGTAGAACTCCAGAAGCCCGCGGAGAAATGGATGAATTGGAAATCCAAGTCCTCTTATGAGATAAGGGACGAGGCACACCCGCTCTCCTTTGGAGGGATTGGGGGTGCTCTCCGCTTGCTCTTCGCCATTATAGGTGGCGAGTCCGGCTCGGACTGGGACCATATAGGCCTGAGGGAGAAATCCCTTGGCCTGAAGCAACACTAGCTCGCTGTGCGGGATGGAGCACCTCTCCCAGTCTCGAGGTTTAGGACTGGAAGGGCGAGAGGAGGAGCTGCGACGGCTGGCCATGTTGGAATGGACCTTTGCTGGAGGCGCTCTGATGATTACTCGCAGAGAGGAGAAGGTGTGGTTTGGATCTAAATCCCCATCTCATTAAATAGGCGGCTCGTTTATGCAGCTAGGGGTGTGAATGTAAAAATACCCCGACTTTTCGCATTCGTTTGATACGTGGAAGACGACCATTATTGGCGTGGAAGCCAAGGTGCGCTACATTACGAAAATCGGACATTATTCAGCAGGTACACGGAATTTGGAGAAGAACCCGCCTTGCAATGCTGAAGACAATCTGCGCGTCGGACTAGTCATCATTGAAGCCTGGTTTGGGGGCTACTGAGGGAGTCCTGGATTAGGGGTTGTTCGGGTAGCCGGACTATACCTTCAGCCGGACTCCAGGACTATGAAGATACAAGATTGAAGACTTCGTCCCGTGTCCGGATGGGACTTTCCTTGGCGTGGAAGGCAAGCTTGGCGATGCAGATATTCAAGATCTCCTACCATTGTAACCGACTTTGTGTAACCCTAAGCGTCTCCGGTGTCTATATAAATCGGAGAGTTTTAGTCCATAGGACAACTTCATCATACAACAATCATACCATAGGCTAGCTTCTAGGGTTAGCCTCCTTGATCTCGTGGTAGATCTACTCTTGTACTACCCATATCATCAATATTAATCGAGCAGGACGTAGGGTTTTACCTCCATCAAGAGGGCCCGAACCTGGGTAAAACATTGTGTCGCTTGTCTCCTATTACCATCCGGCCTAGACGCACAGTTTAGGACCCCCTACCTGAGCTCCACCGGTTTTGACACCGACAGTTGGCCTAATTACAACCCACGTTGAATCTGGCCTGCTTGCAGCACATCTGTTAATGGCCCGTGACACTGTTGGGCCTACAACCCATGTTGATATCGGCCTGCTTAAAGCCCATAATTTTATGGTTTTTTTACATATGTGCCCTTGGTTCCTTAGCCATACTCGTTCATCGCCACGCTCTTAGCATTTGCTCACTTTCCCCACACTCTTGTCTAAAACCCTCAGAAATGGTCACAAACGGTGGATGTCGTCGGGTCAGTGCTTTGATCGTTAACTCTAACGAGTGGGGCCGTGTAGGCGTGCATGCAACTGACCACGGTCGTGGGGTAGCACGTGTCCATGGAACATGCCAAAAATGTCCCATCATATAAGAGGGGGAACCACCTATAGGCGCATCGCCCTACCATTCCCCCCAAATCCCCTCCCTGCCGCATCGTCTCCCTCTCCCCCACCGCGTCGTCTCGCTCTCCTCCACCGCACCGTCTCGCTCTCCCCCACCGCATCCTCTTCCTCACCTTCATAGCCTCCCTCATATCGATGTCGAACGCTCGTGGCGACACCGGCGCAGCGATTGAAGATCTGCATGGTGCGGTGAACGCGACAGATGCAGTGCAGGACGTTGGCGGCGTCCACGGTGGTGCAGGGAAATTCGCAACCACTATCGCGACTGTGGATGTGGAGAAGGAGGTGGCGGGCTCTGCCTCGGCGCTGCCGGAGCTGAAGGTGACGGCGTCGAGCGGCGCAGTCCATCCAGATGTGCAGCTTTGCAAGGAGAAGGTGGTACAGGAGGTACTTCCATTTCCTTGTACCCTAGTTCCAATATTTAGATCGTAGAGTTAGTTTCATTGGTTGGATTGTGATTCATAGGGTATTACAGATGGTTAGAGTAGTTGGTTTGAGGGATGGTTTTTTCTGTATGGGGGGATGGGTTTTTTGGATTACATTCGTTGCAAAAATGCTAGACTTATCTTAATGAGAGATAGGGATCTCTGTGCTTAAATGCTACACGTGATTATTATATTTGAGTGCTACACAGATTGGCGTTTTGAATGCTACAGGCACGTATGCTTAAATTTGTTTTTGAATGCTACACAGATTGGTGTTTTGAATGTCATATGCCCAAATGGAATGCATTAATTTTGATGTACCTATCAATTTATTAAGAACTTACTTGATTCATCAGTATATAAATTTGTCCACAATATGTAGTTATATTAGCTTTGTTGTTCAATGTGTGTGCATGACAATGGAAAATGCAAATAGAATCATAGCATGGATAATATGATCAATGTGTCATGTCTGCATATCTACATTATCAGTTAGCTTCTGTATTTACTAGTAATGGATGTAACTGTATATTCAGGAGGATGATTTTGTGGGTAATAAGAGGAAGCTGGGCCTTATTGGGTTCCACCCGTACGATCCAGAGTATAGTGACGACGAAGAATATGAGGTAAGCTTGCTTGAAATTTAGATTGTTCATTTAGTTACTTTGACATGGTGTATATGAATCTATAATGTATTAATGTAATTCATTCATGTGTGCAGTGCTACCTCTTGAGCACTTGCGTTGGTTTTCCCTTGAAGAGGAAAGGGTGGTGCAGCAAAGTACCATAAGTATTTCCCTTAGTTTTTGAGAACCAAGGTATCAATCTAGTAGGAGGCTACGCGCGAGTCCCTCGCACCTGCACAAAACAAATAAATCCTCACAACCAACGCGATAAGGGGTTGTCAATCCCTACACGGTCACTTACGAGAGTGAGATCTGATAGATATGATAAGATAATATTTTTGGTATTTTTATGATAAAGATGCAAAGTAAAATAAAAGCAATGAAAATAACTAAGTATTGGAAGATTAATATGATGAAGATAGACCCAGGGGCCATAGGTTTCACTAGTGGCTTCTCTCAAGAGCATAGATATTTTACGGTGGGTGAACAATTTACTGTTGAGCAATTGACAAAATTGAGCATAGTTATGAGAATATCTAGGTATGATCATGTATATAGGCATCACGTCCAAGACAAGTAGACCGTCTCCTGCCTGCATCTACTACTATTACTCCACACATCGACCACTATCCAGCATGCATCTAGAGTATTAAGTTCATAAGAACAGAGTAATGCCTTAAGCCAGATGACATGATGTAGAGGGATAAATTCATGCAATATGATAAAAAAAACATCTTGTTATCCTTGATGGCAACAATACAATACGTGCCTTGCTGCCCCTACTGTCACTGGGAAAGGACACCGCAAGATTGAACCCAAAGCTAAGCACTTCTCCCATTGAAAGAAAGATCAATCTAGTAGGCCAAACCAAACTGATAATTTGAAGAGACTTGCAAAGATAACCAATCATACATAAAATAATTCAGAGAAGATTCAAATACTGTTCATAGATAAACTTGATCATAAACCCACAATTCATCGGTCTCAACAAACACACCGCAAAAGAAGATTACATCGAATAGATCTCCACAAGAGAGGGGGAGAACTTTGTATTGAGATCAAAAAAGAGAGAAGAAGCCATCTAGCTAATAACTATGGACCCGTAGCTTTGAGGTAAACTACTCACACTTCATCGGAGAGGCTATGGTGTTGATGTAGAAGCCCTCCATGATCGATGCCCCCTCCGTCGGAGCTCCGGAACAGGCCCCAAGATGGGATCTCGTGGATACAGAAAGTTACGGCGGTGGAATTAGGGTTTTGGCTCCGTATCTGATCGTTTGGGGGTACGTAGGTATATATAGGAGGAAGAAGTACGTCGGTGGAGCAACATGGGCCCCACGAGGGTGGAGGGCACGCCTGGGGGGGGGGGGGGTAGGCGCGCCCCCTACCTTGTGGCCTCCCTGTTGGTTGCTTGACGTAGGGTCCAAGTCTCCTGGATCTTGTTCGGTGAGAAAATCACGTTCCTGAAGGTTTCATTCCGTTTGGACTCCATTTGATATTCCTTTTCTTCGAAACTCTAAAATAGGCAAAAAAAAAATTCTGGGCTAGGCCTCCGGTTAATAGGTTAGTCCCAAAAATAATATAAAAGTGTATAATAAAGCCCAATAATGTCCAAAACAGTAGATAATATAGCATGGAGCAATCAAAAATTATAGATACGTTTGAGACATATCAAGCATCCCCAAGCTTAATTCCTGCTCGTCCTCGAGTAGGTAAATGATAAAAACAGAATTTTTGATGTGGAATGCTACTTGGCATATTTTCAATGTAATTCTTCTTAATTGTGGTATGAATATTCAGATCCAAAAGATTCAAGACAAAATTTCAATATTGACATAAAAATAATAATACTTCAAGCATACTAACTAAGCAATTATGTCTTCTCAAAATAACATGGCCAAATAAAGTTATCCCTACAAAATCATATAGTCTGGCTATGCTCTATCTTCACCACACAAAGTATTTAAATCATGCACAACCCCGATGACAAGCCAAGCAATTGTTTCGTACTTTTGACATTCTTAAACTTTTTCAATCTTCACGCGATACATGAGCGTGAGCCATGGACATAGCACTTTAGGTGGAATAGAATGGTGGTTGTGGAGGAGACAAAAAGGGAGAAGATAGTCTCACATCAACTAGGCGTATCAACGAGCTATGGAGATGCCCATCAATAGATATCAATGTGAGTGAGTAGGGATTGCCATGCAACAGATGCACTAGAGCTATAAGTATATGAAAGCTCAAAAAGAAACTAAGTGGGTGTGCATCTAACTTGCTTGCTCACGAAGACCTAGGGCATTTTGAGGAAGCCCATCATTGGAATATGCAAGCCAAGTTCTATAATGAAAATTTCCCACTAGTATATGAAAGTGATAACAAAGGAGACTCTCTATCATGAAGATCATGGTGCTACTTTGAAGCACAAGTGTGGTAAATGGATAGTAGTATTGTCCATTCTCTCTTTTTCTCTCATTTTTTTATTTGGGCCTTTTCTCTCTTTCTTTTATGGCCTCTTCTTCTTTTTTCGTCCGGAGTCTCATCCCGACTTGTGGGGAATCATAGTCTCCATCATCCTTTCCTCACTGGGACAATGCTCTAATAATGATGATCATCACACTTTTATTTTCTTACAACTCAAGAATTACAACTCGATACTTAGAACAAGATATGACTCTATATGAATGCCTCCGGCGGTGTACCGGGATATGCAATGACTCATGAGTGACATGTATGAAAGAATTATGAACGGTGGCTTTGCCACAAATACAATGTCAACTACATGATCATGCAAAGCAATATGACAATGATGGAGTGTGTCATAGTAAACAGAACGGTGGAAAGTTGCATGGCAACATATCTCGGAATGGCTATGGAAATGCCATGATAGGTAGGTATGGTGGCTGTTTTGAGGAAGGTATATGGTGGGTGTATGATACCGGCGAAAGGTGCGCGGTATTAGAGAGGCTAGCAATGGTGGAAGGGTGAGAGTGCGTATGATCCATGGACTCAACATTAGTCATAAAGAACTCATATACTTATTGCAAAAATCTACAAGTTATCAAAGCAAAGTATTACACGCATGCTCCTAGGGGGATATATTGGTAGGAAAAGACCATCACTCATCCCCGACCGCCACTCATAAGGAAGACAATCAATAAATAAATCATGCTCCGACTTCATCACATAACGGTTCACCATACGTGCATGCTACGGGAATCACAAACTTTAACACAAGTATTTCTCAAATTCACAACTACTCAACTAGCACAACTTTAATATCACTACCTCCATATCTCAAAACAATCATCAAGCATCAAACTTCTCATAGTATTCAACACACTCATAAGAGAATTTTATTATTAATCTTGTATACCTAGCATATTAGGATTATTTAAGAAAATTACCATGCTATTTAAGACTCTCAAAATAATATAAGTGAAGCATGAGAGATCAATAGTTTCTATAAAACAAATCCACCACCGTGCTCTAAAAGATATAAGTGAAGCACTAGAGGAAAACTATATAACTCAAAAGATATAAGTGAAGCACATAGAGTATTCTAATAATTTCCGAATCATGTGTGTGTCTCTCAAAAGGTGTGTACAGCAAGGATGATTGTGGTAAACTAAAAAGCAAAGACTCAAATTATACAAGACGCTCCAAGCAAAACACATATCATGTGGTGAATAAAAATATAGCTCCAAGTAAAGTTACCGGTAGAAGTAGACGAAAGAGGGGATGCCTTCCGGGGCATCCCCAAGCTTTGGATTTTAGGTGTCCTTAGATTATCTTGGGGGTGCCATGTGCATCCCCAATCTTAGGCTCTTGACACTCCTTGTTCCATAACCCATCAAATCTTTACCCAAAACTTGAAAACTTCACAACACAAAACTCAAAGTAGAAAATCTCGTGAGCTCTGTTAGCGAAAGAAAACAAAAGACCACTTCAAGGTACTGTAATGAACTAATTATTTATTTATATTGGTTTTAAACCTACTGTATTCCAACTTTTCTATGGTTTATAAACTAGTTTACTAGCCATAGATTCATCAAAATAAGCAAACAACACCCGAAAAACAGAATCTGTCAAAAACAGAACAGTCTGTAGTAATCTGTAGCTAGCGCAAGATATGGAACCCAAACAATTCTAAAATAAATTTCTGGACGTGCGTAATTTATATATTAATCATATGCAAAAATAATTAACTAAATATCACTTTCCAAATAAAAATGGCAGCATTTCTCGTGAGCGCTAATGTTTCTATTTTTTACAGCGGGATTAACAAGACTTTCCCCAAGTCTTCCCAACGGTTCTACTTGGCACAAACACTAATTAAACACAAAAACACAACCAAAACAGAGGCTAGATAAATTATTTATTACTAAAAATGAGCAATAAGCAAGAAAAAAAATAAAATTGGGTTGCCTCCCAACAAGCGCTATCGTTTAACGCCCCTAGCTAGGCATAAAAAGCAAGGATAGATCTAGGTATTGCCATCTTTGGTAGGCAATCCATAAGTGGCTCTCATAATAGATTCATAAGGTAATTTAATTTTCTTTCTAGGAAAGTGCTCCATGCCTTTCCTTAACGGAAATTGGAATCTAATATTTCCTTCCTTCATATCAATAATTGCACCAATCGTTCTAAGGAAAGGCCTACCAATAATAATAGGACATGAAGGATTGCAATCTATATCAAGAACGATAAAATCTACGGGCACATAATTCCTATTTGCAACAATAAGAACATCATTAATTCTTCCCATAGGTTTCTTAATAGTGGAATCCACAAGGTGCAAGTTTAGAGAGCAATCATCAAAATCACGGAAACCTAACAAATCACACAAAGTCTTTGGAATTGTGGAAACACTAGCACCAAAATCACACAAAGCATAGCATTCATGATCTTTAATTTTAATTTTAATAGTTGGTTCCCACTCATCATAAAGTTTTCTAGGGATAGAAACTTCCAACTCAAGTTTTTCTTCATAAGATTGCATCAACGATATGTTCGGTAAAAGCTTTATTTTGGCTATAAGCATGAGGAGAATTTAGCATGGATTGCAACAAGGAAATACAATATATCAAATAGCAATTATCATAATGAAATCCCTTTAAATCGAAAATAGTAGGTTCATTAACATCTAGAGTTTTGATCTCTTCAATCCCACTTTCATCAATTTTAGCATCAAGATCTAAAAACTCCGAATTTTTGGAATCCTTCTAGGTAAAGGTGGATCATATTAAGTCCCATCATTATCAAGATTCATATTGTAAAAAAAATATTTAATAGGGGACACATCAGTAACTTTTATATCTTCATCTTTATTATCATGCAAACTAGA